>NC_058103.1:48260000-48885000 GCF_020171115.1 Neogale vison
ATAATATTATAAAATATTTTGAACTAAATGATAATTGAAATGCACTTGAAAACTTGTGGGATCCATCTCAAGAGTGGCTTCGGTAGAATATGGCTTCAAGCATAAATTAGAAAAGAGGAAATACTGAAAATAAATTACCCAAGTACCATCTCTAGAAATTTTTTAAATAATAAATTGAATCTAAGAAAATAGAAGAAAGGGAAGAAAAAAGGTAAGACCAGAAATTAATAAAACAGAAGGCATTCAATATAGATAATCAACAAAATCTGAGTTGGTTCTTTGAAGAGAGTAATAAAACTAATTCTTGCTGTAAATGTTGGCTGTCCCCCTTCTCCTTAGCCTTGGATAACAGAAGCCATTGCCCCCAAGGTTATGTCACACCCCCCCCATTATTGTGTAACCCTGCAGACAGCAGAAACAACCAGCATCCCCCTATAGTTGACTCAAAGCTTAGAGTCCCAGGTGGATCAGGCCAAAGCTACACTTTACCTGAAGTCACATCTTGTTCTGCTCTTTTTTTTCCTTTCCCTTTCTTTTTTTTTTTTTTTTCAAGATTTTATTTAATTATTTGACACAGAGAGAGAGCACAAGCAGGGGAAGCAGCAGGCAGAGAGATAGGGAGAAGCAGACCGACTCAAGGCTCAGCATCCTGAGATCGTGATCTGAGCCAAAGGCAGATGCTTAACGGACTGAGCCATCCAGGCACCTTTCTGCTCTTTCCCCATCCCTTATCCTATAACCGTCATTCAAATGATCTTGCAGGTTTTGCCTTTAGACCACTCTCTCAATAAATCATGAACATCAAGTCCCTGTCGTGGGCTCTGTTTATAGGAGAACCTGACCTAAAACTAAAATTAAGAAAACCTCAATCAACCAATCAAAATAAACTTATAAATATGATGTTCCTAAATTAGAAGATTCAATATTAAAAAGGCATCATTTTCCCCCAAATTATATATAGACCTAATGCAATTCTAATCAAAATCCTGGGAAGCTTTTTATAGAAATTGGTGAGAATATACCAAAATATACATCAAAATGCAAAGGACAAAGAATAGTCAAGACAAATCTTGAATAAGAAGAACAAAGCTGAAAAACTTACATAGATAATAAAAAGATTATAAAGCTAAAGTAATCAGGGACTCCTGGGTGGCTCAGTTGGTTGAGCGTCCAACTCTTGATTTCAGCTCAGGTCTTGATCTCTGGGTCATGAGATCAAACCATGCTTTGGGCTCCACACAGGGTATGGAAACTGCTTGGGATTCTTTCTCTCTCTCCCTCCCACTCTCTCTGTCCCTCCCTCCATTCACTATCTCTCTTTAAAAAACAACAACAACAAAAAAAAAACCTATGCTAATTAGGAGATGCAGCATTCATATGAGAATGGACAGATAGATAAGGGGAAGAAATAGGAATCTACTAACAGACCCATATATATTAAGCCCTGATTATATTCAAACATTGGCACTGCAGAATTGGTAGAGAAGGTTTGTTTAGTAAATGGTACTAAACTGGATATCCATATGGACTTCTACCTCCTACATACAAAAACCCATACTTGTAGATTATAGTTCTAAATATAAAAAGTAAAACAGACTTTCTACAAGAGAGCATAGAAGGGTGTCTCCATAATCTTTGGTATCCACAGTTTTATTGAACAGGACACTTTTCTTAAAAATATTAACTGCATTTTGATAATTGATAAACTGGTCCACATTAAATTTAGGAATATCTCTTCATCATAAGATAACATTAAGGGAGTGAAAAGGCAAAGTAAGAGAATATACTGGCAATACAAATAGTTTTCTAATGACTTATCCTATGAAAAACTACAACAAAAAAGACAATTTAAAAATAAGCATGAACAAGTATCTCACAAGAGATACCTAAATGACTAATAAACATGAAAAAAAATCCCAGCTTCATTAATCAATGAGATATCCATACTAGGACAAGGATGTGAAGCAATTGGAACTCTCATATACAACAGGAGGGAGAATAAAGTGGCTGAGTCACTTTGGAAAACTGGTTGGCACTCTAATTACTAAAGCTAAACATATGCATATCTTACTGTCCAGCAATTCCACTCCTAGGGTATACTCCGGTGAAATATGTACCATGTTTGCAGGATAGATGTTCAAGAACATTCATAACAGCAATGTTGTTAATTACCTCAAGTAGAAAGCAACTCAAATGTCCATAAACAATAAGTCAATAAATTGTATATTTATATAATAAATTATATAGCAATGAACGCAATCAAACTACAACTATACCTCTTGGGTAAAATCCCACAAATATATGTTGGCTGAAAAACATAGAATACATCCTATATAATTCTACTAATTATATAAAGTTCAAAAACAAAATTATATTGCTTAGAGATGTACATGCAGATGGTAACATTATAAAGGAAAGCATGGATATGTTTACCATTAAACTCAGTCTAAGGATTACATCTAAGAGGAGGCTAATTGGATTAGGAAGTGACTTACAGGAGACTTCTGGAGGGGCTAGTGATGCTAACTTCTGGACTTAAATGTTAGTTACATGGATGTGCAGTTCATAATTATTTGTTAAATCATGTATTTTCCTATCATGTTTCATTTCAAAATTAGAATTTCAAAAAAGCAAAATACATGGATTGTATCTGATTTATCATACAAATTAATGAATTTATAAGTAATTACTTAGAATATAATAATAGGTGCTCAATTAGTGGTTACCTTAAAATGTATACTTAATTGCCTAAAACCAATTGAAAGTGTTTCATTATCTCAATTTACTCTGCATTCAGTATTTTTTATTATTGAGGGGATTTCTGTATCGAGATGGAGCTTTTAATACAGACATTTTTCAAGAAGATGTGGTCTGTGAATTAGCTGTCCCAGGAAGTAATGAGCTACCTTCTCCTGAAATAGTTAAGCAAATTCAGAAAGTTCTATGCTGATTTATTACAAAAAAGATTCCAAAAGTAGGCAGCTGTATTAAAGTACCCTTAAAATGCCTCCTAACATTATCAAAGTTCAAAAATGTGGGGTCATGTATTCCCTCTGAGAATCCTCTCTCTTTCTCTTTCTCTGGCTCACTGACTAACATTCATAAGGCGGTATGTCTATAAGCAGTTGAGCGTCAGGCATGGGATGAAATTAGAATAATCTGCACAACAGATTAAAAAAAAACTAGATCTTGTTGCCTAGTTCTTTAAACTTTATCTTCTTGGAAAGATTGTCTTCTCTACCTGGGCTACTGTGTAAAACCACTTGGCAGCTTCCTTGAATTCTCTAAAGATTTTTTTTTAAATCATAAAATAATGATAAATATATGGCTGACAATCATAGCGCTAAAAATTATATAGGAGAGGCATATTTTCACTTTAAAAGGGAAAAATAATGAACTAACCTAAGTCAAGTCTATTTAAAAACGACATGATAAAAGGTAGAGTTAAATGAAGAGGAGGGGAAAAAAACGTTGGCTCTTAATAAGCCATTATCTCAACCTATTAGAAGAAATAAAAGAACTACAAAATCCAAAAGCCATTGTGCCCTCCTTCAATAACAGCTGGCTAAAAACCTGTCTCCGGTAAAAAATAACTTAGAAATATATAATACTAGGTAAGAAAAGGAAAACGGTTAATAAACATAAGTGTGCGGAAATCGACTACATGTTCACATCTTGTGAAGACGGTTCAGAGACTCACCTTTAACAAGGGATAATTAATACTTGCAACCCATATGTTGGTAAATGGAGCCTCCAGAATAAGAGCATCAACTGGTAATCCTTGAAAATAATAAAAAAGAAATAACTCTCCTATCATATTTAAATACTACCTTCTCTAAACAAGGAGTCCTCCAGGTCCTATACATGAACTACCTGAACCAAAGTTATTTGTGAAGCTTGTTAATAATGCAAATTCCTGGACTCCACACTAGACTTGAATCAGTCAGAATCTCAGGGAGGGGAGTGAGAATGTGTGTTTTTAAGTGGGCACCCCCACCCCAAGAGATTTCTATGTACATGATAGTTGAAAATCACTACCTTCTAGGACACAGCCAGGTTTTCATGACTTGGATAATTTAAGAAAGCAAAGTACTATAGGAAGGAAGAGCATTCTGCAACCCATGGTTAGGAATGTACCAGAGGCTGACTAGGTTGTTTTGCTCAACACTCCTCTAAGAACAATTAGAAAAGGTGTGTCAGATGGGGATATGTATCCGTATATGTACACAGGTGTCCCCCTTTATCCACAGTTTCAGTTATCTGCAATCAAGAGCAGTCCAGAAGCAGATAATCCTGTTTCTGTCATATTGTCAGAAGATCGTAGTAGCCTAACACTATATCTCAATGCCTACATCATTCACCTCACTTCATCTCATCATGGAGGCAATTTATCATCACACGTCATCACTAAGAACAATGAGAACAGTACAATAAGTTATATTAGGAGAGACCCCAGTAAGATAACTTCTTTTGTAATATATTTTTATAATCGTTCTATTTTAGTATGTTGTTATTAATCTCTTACTGTGCCTACTTGATAAACTTTATCATAAGTATACACATATAGGAAAAACACTGTACATATAGGGCTTGGTATTATCTGTGGTTTCAGGCATCCACTGTAGGTCTTGGAACATATCCCCCAGGACTAAGAGAAGATTACTATATGTATATGTATATGTTTGAAGGCATCTGAAGGCTACAAAATCAATGAGATTTTGAGAGCCAACACCAAAAGAAAAAAAAAAATCCATGAGAGTTTGAGATGTTTTTCCCCTCAAGGCAGTTGAAACTTTGAAAGCAACAGTAGTGGCTGCTCTTAGAGGCTTAGAACTAGACAGAATTTCAGCAGTCCCACAAGACCAAAAGACAAAAATTAGAGTTTGGAAGCCAACAAGAAGGAGGACTCTAATAAATTTCTCAGGCTTTTGGTGACTTCAAAGGACTACACCCTGAGAGTAATGACGAACTAAAACTGGACCAGCCCTCTTAGAGACTAAAGCCCAGCTTCAAATCAGCTCAATTTCTGATAGGATTAAGGTGATCTTCCCTCTATTTTAACTGCTTTTCAGGAAAAAAGTAAATTTTGTCTGGAAAAAGATAATATTATCCCTAGGCCCTCAAATTATCTCTATAATTTCCATAAACAATATCTAGCATTTAATAAAAAATAACTAGACAGGGGCACCTGGGTGGCTCAGTCAGTTATTTGTCTGCCTTCCACTCAGGTCATGATCCCAGGGTCCTGGGATGGAGCCCCATGTTAGGCCCCTTGCTCCATGGGGAGCCTGCTTCTCCCTCAGCCTGTCACCCCCCTTATTTGTGTGCTTTCTCTCTCTCTGTCAAATAAATAAATAAATAAAATCTTAAAAAAAAAAAAAAACTAGACATACAAAAATAAAATAAAGAGGCCAAAATTACAAAAACAAAACAAAACAAAAAACAAATAATCGAAATAGATCAAAGGATCTAGATATTTCTGTTATCCTATATGGACTTTAACTTGTAAATAACCAAGTATAAAATCATAAAGTATTTGTTAAAATTTTAATAATTAATAAAATTTGATATTACATAGTGAATGATGTAATATGTCAAAAGAAAAATTTTAAACTAGAGCACAAGGAGAAAAATGTCTGGAAAACCCAAGAAAGAATATTGGAAACATATAGGACATGGGAACAGATCTAAAAAGATACATATAATTATATTCCCGGGGCAGAGAAGATGAAGAATGGGGTAGGCACAATATTTGAAGATAAATGACCAATTTTCCAAGATGGGTGAATATCAAGCCAGAGTTATTACAGTGCTATGAACCCCAAGCAGGATAACTACTAACAAACCCACATGTAGGAAAATCAAAGTAAAAATGCTGAAAAACAAAGCAAAAAGAAAATCTCAAAAATAGCCAGAAGAAAAAGTAATTATCTTCAAAGGAGCAGCAGGAAGACTGGAAACTGACTTCCCAATGGAACACTGAAAGCCAGAGCCAAACAGACAACGTCTTCAAAGTGTTGAAATGAAGTAACTGCCAATGAAGAATTCTACGCCCGATGAAAATATCTTTCAAAAATGAAGACAAAACAAAGATATTTTCAGAGCAAAGCTGAGGGAATTCTTCACCACAGATAGATAGGCAGAACAAAAATCCCCAGTAGAGGCCCAGAAATGTGAGAAGTAATAAAAAGCAAAGAAAAGGGTAAATCTAGATATTGACTTTATAATATAAGAGCAATAACATTTTATGGAGTGCGTATTATAGAGAAAAGTAAAATACAGGATAGCAAGAGTTCAAAGTCAGGGATGTAAATGGAATTGCATTATCCTCCAAGAAGTGAAGTATTCATTTATATGGGAATTTAGGTCAGATAATACAACATTGTCAACACTGTGCAGGAAGTATCCACAGAGAGCTATGAGTGCTTAGAGGAGCAGGAAATAATGTCTGCTTTATTTCCATAATTAATTAAGACTGTGGATAGCAGGTGACTTGCTTTAAATGTTCACATAACTCAACCTGACCAGTATTGACAAGCCTAAGAAACAAAGCAAGAGATGACAAGCTTTTGATTTTGATGAAATCACCTTGTCCTGTTCACAGAGATTCTAACTCATGGAAACAGCTAGGGTCCAGGAAACCAGCGTTTACAACAAGCACCTCTAGGGAATCTGAGACAGGCAGAGCTCAGAACACTGGGAAAGGCTGACATACATGTCACTAAAGACAAGCTGCAGAAAGCAAGTCCTGCTTGTGACTTCATAAAGAGCGTTTTCCTCTCCCATAATCCAGGTCACTCCACAGGAACATTTACTTCACAAGAAGGGTTTTTCAAGGGGGATTTTAACTCTTCCTGAGTATTTCATGACCTTGAAAGGCAACTCTTGTTTTATATAAAATAGAAAAAAGAAGGTTTATTACACAATCAGAGATTGTCTAAGGTCAGGGTGCTCTAGGTATCTCAGTGTTCCGAGTGCGCACAACAGTCTGTAAGCTACCTTTTCTTCCCCACCCCAAGCCAAGACATGATACATGGAAGCATTTTAGAGTACCTTTCTCTTCTAGTACTTTTGCAGCATTTGTTGCAACTCTGTAAAGCAATGAAAATTAGTACAGATGTGAAGCAATGACTTAACGGTCAGGTAAACAGTACAAAATGTAACATCTGATATGAGCATCTAATGAAAGTTCTGGACCCTCTGGTAGGAACATACATACAACTTCAGGGGGTTCCACTGGCCCTAAATTAGGAATCCTTTCCTTTAATACTCTCAGAGAGAGTTCTGGAACAGGCTTCAGTGTCCTAGATAACCACAGAGCTACACCGTCCCCTGCATTACAAACAGGCACACTGAGATGGCAATGTCTCTAGCCACATGTGGGATGTGAGAGAAACCAGAGCTCCACCTCCCAGCTCAGTGTTCCCTCCTCAGCTCATCGCTGCCTCTGATGACACCAAAGCCCCAAGGACTGCCCCCCAAAAAAGCCATCTTCAGACCCCACTTACCCTGTACCCAGAGAGTGGCCCCAGAGACACACAGGTGTGGTACCACTTCTCGCCTTGGTCCACTCGTAAACACAAACGGCATCCGTGGTCAGCCCCTCCTCTGTAGGCTCACCCGTGGAATCCCCGTACCCTGGTGGTAAGGAAAAGCGAGCACAAGTATCACTACCTCCAAAAGGAGGGCTATCCAAAGCCCCCCGGCTAATTGAAAAGTCTTTATATACTGTTCTCCACACACACCTCTGTAGTCCACAGATAGGACGTGAAAGCCACCATCGCTCAGCATCTAGATGATAAAGGAGAGGTTATCATTGTGATTAGAAGGTGTAAACTGAAAAGGGGGTATAACCTCCTCAACACTTCATAATCCTCATTGCGCTGGTTTCCTAGGCAGGGAATAGACGAAATCTGCTGTTTGACCTCAAATGTGAGAAGGTCAGACTCAAAGGGAAAGAAGGGAAGCCGGGGGGCGGGGGGGGGGGGGGCAGAGCAGGTCAGACAGCCTGGACACACCCTGGCTCTGCCCTGGCTCTGACCTTGAGCCACCTAACATCTGAAGAGGTAAACAGTATTCTGAAAAGCGAAAAAGAATAGTAGCTCCTTCAGGACTGTTGGAAGATGACGTTAGATGAAAGTATTGAAGTTGGCACAAAGCAAATGTCCATTTTAAGAATTCGCTTGAGAACAGAAGGTCTACAGAGTTGTAGTAGAGGCAGTCAAATAATGGGAAGATATTTATATTAAATGTGAACAGATAAAGAGTTAATGTCAATCAAAAATAAAGAGATTGCTTGATTAGATGAAACCATGGCCATGCTCCATGTGGATAAATGAGGAAAGAATATGACATCATTTTAAATGAAGTGAATTACAATGACAAAGAAGAGGGGACAAAAATGTACAGTGAAGATACTTCTATAACTTTATTTAATCCTCACAATAATCCCTAAAGGTAGGTATTATCCCCATTTTAGTGATAAAGAAACGGAGTCCTGAGGGTTTAAGTAACTCATTCGTGGTCACCCAGATGGCTAGAGACAGAACCAAGACTCACACCTGGGTCTGCTTCTGTCCCAACACCGTGCTTCCCCTGCCACAGCACAGATGTGGGGAGCTGAGTTTCCTCAGGAGTCTTTCAATGCAAATTCAGCTAATACTGAGGAACTAAAGGAAACTCTTTTATATAAATTTAAATGGCCTTGCCTCCAGAACAGTGATCCAGGACACAGAGCAGTTAAGCACCCCAGAAGTGGGAATATCCATGCATCATTTGTGGCATCGTTTGTAGATGGAAAGACCACTTGGTGAAACAACTTGAGAACAAATCTGACTTCTAAAAATTTATCTCTAAGAAGAAAAGTCCAAAAAAAGAAGAAGAAACTAAATGCTTCAAGTTTTCTCTAGCAACATCACTGAAATGATTTTAGGGGGAAAGATCTTGTATCTAGCAACAATGGAATCGTTAAATAAACAATTGTCTACAAATATAATAGAGAAGGATCACCTTTTAAATTGGCAACTATGGTAACTACAGAAAACCATGGAAGAATGTTTATAACATAGTATGCACATAGTATTAAGAAAAAGAGCAACAATGTAGAATTACATATAGATATAATCATAATAACATAAAACTGTATAAAGTGGTAAAGACAACTAAGTTGAAATCAGCTGTACTGGGTGACTGAAGTGACAAATGAATGAGAGACAGAGAGGGAGTGGAGGAAGAAAGGAAAGAAGAAAGGGAGGAAGGACAACATGATAGCAAAGACCTGATTTTTAAAGGAAATCACCCCATCCAAAGAGGAGAACAAAGGGCTATGGAAGTCTGGTCAGGGTGGGAGATGATGACTATGGCACAAGGTATCCAGAATCTTCCTGGAGGAAGAAGTCTTATCATACCTTCCCTTCCCATCCCAACTACCACAAGAATGCCCTGGCTCCTTTTCACACCTAAATCTATGATTCTTCCTGTCTGTGCATGCAGGGGCTATACAATTCAGTTTTGCAAAGAGTGGGGGAGAAAAAAACAAATACACGTTCTCATGGACATCAGCCTCACCACCATCCCATGTAGAGAGTGCAAACAGTGAGGTGCAGGGTGGAAAGCAAACCTAAAAATTAATACACATTATCATCCCAGGCAGAACTGCACCCAGCCCACCACCCACCAGAGTCGGCTCTGGGAAGGCCGGGAAGAAAGTGAGGAGTCCACAGGAGAGGAGCCTCCTGTCTGAGCCAGGGAGGGAGGATGAAGGAGGTGCTGGCCACACTGGACCTGGCAGGATGTGAGGCCCCACTCAGGCTGTTATACCAGGGAAGGGCTCTGAGGTGGGAGCTGGCCTGGCGTGTGGGAGGAAATATCAGAGCACAAGCACTGATCAAAAAGTGCACCAGCAGCCTGGTCACCTGAGGGAGAGATTACCCAACTGGGGTGTGGGAGAAGATAAACAGATAGCTGCACTACCAGCTGTGAGTCAGCCATGGCCGCGTCTCCCTCACGCTCGGAAAAGCAGGGGCCGCCCCAACAAGCTGCCATCGTGTAGCAGGCTAGCGAGAAGAGGAGTGTGGCCACCATCCCACATGCAAAGCCTTCTATGGGGCTGAAGCCAGAGCCTGAATGACTCTAACAGCAGCCATTCTGAGTATTTATCCTCTGTCACACAAAAAAAGGCTGTTTCTCACAGGAATAACTTCCACATTTAATATACTCTCACAACCCTCCCCTAGCCCTCAGGAAAAGCCGATAAAGAAGGTCTTCAACTCCATCCGGTGATGAAGGCAATATATTTATGAAAGTGTTTGGGGAATCAGGAATATTCACATTTGTTCTGATGCCCTGTGGTCACGGCAGGACCTTGAGTCCCACCCTTGGGAGCTCTCGGTAGATCCCCTCGCTGAGGGCTGAGGAAGATCTATGGCTGTAGCCCATAAGAGAAAAAAACAGAGATGTAAAATGGGTACTTGAAGCCCCTTCAGACATACCTTTACTAGCTCAAGTCTGTGAGGAGCTGCCCTGTGGAGGAGGTTAAAACAGAGAGCAAGAATTAGGAATTACAATGACAAATTCAATAAAAGTCACTCTTCTGCTTCTGGCATCTGATCTCAAGCATTTGTTTTTGAGGTTAGAGAAATAAATAACTAAAAGAAAGGGAAATGGGTTTTGGTGTCATAGCCCACTTGGATGTGTCAGGGGGAGTGACGGATGGCTCCCCAGGGCAGCTGCATTCCTCTGTGAGCGCTGGTCGCCCAGATGGCTAGTGCTTCTCAACAGAGGCGTGTGAGGAATTACTGATAATTCACCTCCTCTCACTGCTACACAGCCAGACTAATTTCTAGGGATGCTTTTAGAAGCTAAAGGAAAATCAGTTCCAGAAAGTGGCTTTTCAGAACAAAGGATGATAGAGTGATGTTCATTAAGCCAAGACCTGCCCGTAGTTGACTCTGCCATTAAGTACAAGAGGAAGTGAAGAAGACTCGCAAAGCTAGAGGTACAAGAAACACTTTTTCCCAAAATAACCATATCATCTACTCTCTATTAACCATGTTAATAAAGGAGAGACAAGGATGATTGAAAAGGCAGAGGATTCTTTTTAAAAACCTTTGAATTTTGTCTTAGAGCCAAAAACTTTAAGACTGAAATCTTAAGGGGCGCCTGGGTGGCTCAGTGGGTTAAGCTGCTGCCTTCAGCTCAGGTCATGATCTCAGGGTCCTGGAATCGAGTCCCGCATCGGGCTCTCTGCTCGGCGGGGGGCCTGTTTCCCTTCCTCTCTCTCTGCCTGACTCTGCCTACTTGTGGTCTCTCTCTGTCAAATAGATGGATGAAATCTTAAAAAAAAAAAAAAAAAAGACTGAAGTCTTAAGCTTCAGTGCATCATGAAGCCCTTTGAACATAAGATTAAAGCTATGGACCCATTGCCCAGAAAAATGTATCCACACTTGAAATTTTTAGTACAATTTTGGGAGGAGGTTCGTGGACCCTGTAGGGTTTCTCTGGGTCCCAAGTCTAGAACCACTGTTCTCAACAAGGCTCCTGTAACCTCCCATTTGGCCTCCTTTTGGTTCAGTACTGCTGACAGCCAGCTGAGACTTTTGGCAGGGGACAGGAGGAAGCTGGGGCTAACTCCAAAGCCAGTAAATTGGGTATCACAGCAGATCCACACAGAGGGACAGACATGAATGGGTGAGCCGAATGATCCTTTAAATACACACACTGTAACACCATGCCCAAGTTTGCACAATCAGAACAATGTTCAACAGTGCTGAAAAAGGTTGAATTTCATGGGAAATCTCTGTAAATGTCATTCTAAAATGGACACCTTTGGAAAGCCCCTAGTGCAAAGACAAAGCTTGAGAAAGCCATCAAGACAGAAAAAGACAGTGAGAAAAAGGGACATAGGCAAGGGAGCCAAGGGGCAGATTCCAGAGCTCGTTACTTAGTTTGCAGACAGCTCCATCTGTGGGTCTCTGAGGCACATCGCCCCTCCCCCAACCTGAAGCCATGCAGTCACAGCTGATAATCATCACCCACCATAATGACAGGCCCACTGGGAGGCCTGGCAGCACATCAGAGGGGATCAAGACTCCAGGGAGGCATTCTTCCTGACAAAGCAAGGTGGGAACAACAGAGGGTGGGCTGAGGCATCAGTCTTCTAGACTAGAACCAGTAGGATGGTTCCCAGTAGCAACGGTCAGAATTCCAGATGATCTCTCATAGGGAGTCCACACATCTGATTAACAGGACTCCTGCCAAATCAAGGAATCCCCAGGCCCTTCTGTGAGGGACCATCGATAAGGAAATTGCTCTTCCTTTTACCCCCTCTCATGCCTGTTCCCTTTCCCATCGTCTGTAGGCTCAATTCATTATTTTGGGCACTCTTTGGGAATAAAGGAACCACTGGCTTCTTGGAAACCAATATCTGAATTTTGGAAGTTGGTCTACCTTTCAGTTAAATGTCGACATTAGTCTACATACAGAATATATAGATTTTTTTTTAAGAGAAGCGTATTGCCAGAACACACTCAAATTTCAACAAAGGGGAAAAAAATATATGTGGAGGCATATTTACAGGGTCAAAAAGGGAGTTCTGCCTCCTTTCCTTCCCCCACCGGACTGAAATGCTCCCTCTGTCTTAAAAGAAAAGGAAAAAACAAAAAACAAAAACAAGCAAAGACACAGACCTGTGTTCTGCGCTGCCATGAAGATAAACAATAATTGGATTGCCATCCTGAAGGGCTGCTTCATACCAACCATGGTCCTTCCCCTTAGCATCTTCCCCCCGGCAGCTGGGAACTGTGTGCCTGAAGAACAAAGAAACGTTTTAACAAATGTAGAGACAGAATTTGCTCTCCTTGCCAAAGTCTGAAACCCTCCTCATGTCAATCAAATACATTTATATACTTTTATAGGTATACATTTATACATTACATTATACACACATTATATATACATATGTGTACAATATATATACATTATATATACATATATGTGTATATGGGTATATGTATGTATACATACTTATTATATATTATATATAAATGTAATACATACATATACATATATGTATACTTATACATATATATACCTATCAATGTATGTAATGTGTACAATGTATGTAATGTGTACTATCAATGTACACATTACATACATTGATAGGTATATATATGTATAAGTATACATATATACATAGTGGAAGTTTCCGAGTAATGCATGCATATGATAAAAATTAAAATATAATACTACAAACATCTTACAGTGACAATCACTACTTTTCTATCCCCCTCCCCCTTGCACAGAAACAACCCCTTTTAACCATTTACTGTTTCAGTCCTCCTGACTCTTACATCCACTAATCTTCCAAGACTACAATTCTTAGGTATAGTCCATGGAAATCCAGTCCGTTGGTTGGAAACAAGTAAAAGACAAGAGGTATTTGCCACCTGCTATTGGTTTGGCTAAAGAAACAAGCTGAAAGAATTTAAAGGGAGACCAGTTCAGGTGGGAGAAAACAAATATGAAACTAAGCTCTCCTATTCAAGAAACAGTGACCTTGTGGGGTTAAACACCTGCCTGAGCTCCAGTCCCTCCACCTGTTAAACCAGTGAATGACTCCTGAAGATAAAACAATGCCATATGACATGTCACAGGGGGACCTGGAAAAGTGACCATGTAATAATAAATCTTCAGGCTTCTCAACCCTTTAGGGGCAGAAAGGCTGACATCGAACCCCAGGGCCTCCGGACTAAGAGGACTGGCATCCCAGCCAGCTTGGTAAGCCAGGGCAAGAACAGCAAATAAAAAGATTTTCAAATTCCAACACTGTTCGCTGCATTGGACTGTGCAGATTAGGAGCAAGTTATGTGAACCCATATTGGTTCCTAAACATTCTATGGTGACATATTTAAAGTCCGGGAAAGGAATATAAAACGGGACACTAAGAAACTGGCAGCCAAAAACAAGAAGTAGAACCAAACAAAAATATGTCGACAGTAGAATAGCAAAAAAAATATAATAGAACGCTCATGATTTTGACAACTGAGTGGTTTTTTTTTTCTTTTTTTGGTAAGCTGTCCCAAGCAATGAAAACCCACCAGTGAGAGAAAGAAAGAAAGAAAAAGAGAAAAAAAGAAAAGAAAAAAGAGGGGGCTCTGGGTGGCTCGGTTGGTTAAGCAGCTACCTTTGGTTCAGGTCATGATCTCGAGGTCCTGGGATTGAGTCCTACATCGGGCTTCCTGCTGAGTGGGGAGCCTGCTTCTCCCTCTGTCCCTTCCCCTTCTTGGTTCTTTCTCTCTCACTCTCTCTCTCAAATAAATGAATAAAATATTTCTTAAACATTTTAAAAAAGAAAACACACCAACAAAGTCACCTACAAGAGCTATAGTCTTGTAAAGAAGACAAATATTAACCGAATAATCTCACAAATGTTTATTTAACTACAGTGGGGAAAATGCCATAAGGGACAAGCACAGGTTGCCACCTGTGCCTGAAATGGGAGATGAGGAAGGGCTTCTCTGAAAATTATCACATTACCATTTAAACTGAGACCCTGAAGATAAGGTAGGCAAACAGAGGGAGCAGAGACTAGAAATGTGGCACACAGAGCATATTCTGCAAGAGCGTGGCTTGGGGAGACAGGAGGCTAGCTGTTCTGGATCAGTGTGGGAAGGCCAGTGTGGAACACAGCAGAAGAGTGGGACAGTGCCAGGCCCTTGAGGCCTGATGAAAAACCCAAAGCACAGGGCCAAAAAGACTTCTCAGTCCAAGCTAAAAGCAAATTCAAGCAGGTCAAATATCAATACAAAGGGAAGGTATATGGAACAGCTTCCTGGTTACTCCAAGAAACACCAACCTCTCCCCAGGCAGCTAGCCCAGCACTGCTCAACCTTGCCCTTGTAACATGAAGACCATGCCCATCAAGCAACCCAGTGTCCATTAGTGCACTCACCAGATTCCCAGAATCACCCCAGGTTCAACTCTGATATACAAGTTCACTGTGTGAGGAATCTTTAACTCCGGTTTCTTTAAATCCACAAGAAATGGTGCTTTGACTGGAAAGTAGAATTCATTATCAAAACCCAGAGCCAAATTCCATGTCTTTTAATCACAATTAGAAAAAAAAATTAGTCTTATGGTTAACACTGTTTCTACATTGTAAGCTACCATGTTAAATTCCTAGCAAAGTGTTCTATTTTATAAATGAGGAACAGCCCACAGGAAAGTTGCCAAAACAAAACAAAACAACAAAAACCTCTAAAGCCAGATTTTATTTTTTATTTTTTTATTTAAATTCAATTAGCCAACATACATCATTAGTTCTCGATGTAGTGTTCAATGATTCATTAGTTGCATATAACATCCAGCTAAAGCTAGATATTAAAATAGCACCAGTGTGACGGGCCATCCTTATCCTCATCTCCAGCTAAAAACAAAGGAGACCATTCCCCTAAAAAGATAAGGGGGTCTAGGAGAAAGTAATGAGTATTCTGCTACCTATGTCAAGCATTACGTTTTCCATTAAATTAAACCTACTCATTAGCCACAAACCATGAAATGGCCTGAAGCAACAACCCCCTGGGGACCACCCGCTGAGAGCATTACCTGTGCGCTAGGACTGTGTTACACTAACCGCACTCAGAAAAAACGTGGGAGAAGAGATTCCTCTCAACAACCAATCCCCAGCCCCAGACCCCCATTTTCTCTTTCAAGGGATATAGGTAAAAAGAAAACATAAAAAAGTAGAGAATATACCAAGCAGTAAGGCATCCCTGTTAACAGCTAATTCAAACTGAGCTCCTGAACTGAAACCAAACACAAGACCGTGTTTTTCTATCCATAAGATTCGCGCTAGACCCCAAAACCTCTGTGAAATAGGTTTCAGACTATTGGAGTCTAACCACAATTTTATAGCCAATGTGCCTTTTTCATTGTCATACGGGTAACTTTAAGTGCAGCAAGTCCTTTCTTTGGGAAAATATATATATAGGCAAACTCATGACAGATATATACTTACAAAAATTAAAAAATATTAGCATGTTCATCAGAGGAGGAAAAATGTGTTCTTTTAATGGTTTACTAGTAAAGCTGTTGTACAGAGAGGCAATTTTTCTTCCGAGTGTTGAACAGGAACGTGGAAAAGATCTGTAAGATGTAACAAAAGCAAGGCATTCAAAATCAGTCCTAGTTTTGTCGTGGTTTTTTTTTTTTTTCTCTTAGCATCCAAATAAAATTTCAGACACTCACACTGGAATTACAAGTAATTTGGCATTTAAGCAAAATGTTTTACAGAATTGCATGCCATTAGTACAGATCAGGACTGGGCCCTAAGGGAGAACGGGAGAGGAAAGCAGTCAATCCAGCCCCCAGCCAGCGGCTGAGACCAGCTTGGTAGGACAGAACAGGAGTGGGGGAACATGAGTGCACTGGAGTTAAGCCTGTTTCCTCAAGTGGATCCCAACGCAAGACCAAAGCTGGATCCCCAAAGTCATCAGGACACTGGATTCAGACTATTTAACAGTTGTCACAGTTTTTAATCACATCACAGTTTAGCTGTACGTATTAACTATTATTAGTCTAAAGCAGTGAATGAAAAACCATCAGATCCCTATTCTTCCAGCTGGGTCTTAGGGGAAAATGAGCCAATGAAAAAAAATCCCCACTTGTGATGTGACGTCCCTGGTAAGAGGGGCTTGAGGAGCAAGATGGGGAGCGCGGGGAGTGCCTGGAGGGTGCTGCGACATCAGGGCTGGGGCCTGGTCAGGGAACAGGACACGCCAGGCTTGGCACGCCAACCACCCAAACCAGGAGCCATCAGCAGACAAGTTACCCTTGTCCATGAGGGGTCACTAATGCCACGTCTGTCCCTAGGCACATCTCTTATCAGAGTTGAAGGTCTCCTACCTTGGAGAAAGGACAGACACGGGAAGTCAGGGTCACCACTTCCTGCTTCCGGTTTTTGTCCACCTCATCCCCTGAATAAATCCCTTGCTCTGATTTGAGCTGTCCATGTAAGGACGGCTCAGTACATCAGAGGAGTCTGTGGGACTGGAAAGCATGTTGGATGAATGGTTTCCCTGTCCTGGTTTCTCTGCTAGACCAGAGCATTTTAGAAGATAGCTGTTAGCACCTCTACTTTGCAAACGAGGAGACTGAAAAGTTAAGGTAACCTGCCCCATGCCACAGAGCCAATGAGTGGCTGAGTCATGCGTGCCCAGGTCTGTCCGACCCCAGTGACCCCAATGAGCTGTCACCACCCTGGTGAGGGCAACTTGCCATTCATGCAGGCAAAAGGGAACCCCAGGAGCGAGACTGGCTTCTGGCTAGATTCAGCTCTTCAAGAAAGTTGTTTCAGGATTCCGCTTCTCCCCTTCTGCAACCTTGGCCTTTAGGGTCCCTCCTCTTCTTCCTTCCTGTTCCTGTATTCTCGGGAACCTTCTGACTCTAAAGTCATCAAAGAGAGACCTCTAAGAAAAATTCTCCCTCAAGTGTTAATAACTAAAAAAATCAGAGTGCTTATATGTTTGGAAGAGGCACGAAGGGAGAAGATAATGAATCTCTGATGAATTTCCAGCAATTCTGCAGGGAACAGAAAAGAGACGTGGGCTAAGGGTAGTGGGTAGCTCTCCAAGTACATCAGACATAGGCAACTGCCTACAGACAAAATTAGCAAGGAAAAAATGAAAATGATCTTCTCATAATAGTTTAAAATAGCCTCCATGAAGGTGGTAGGAAGGAGACGACATCGTTGCTCTGATTTTAGAGAGAAGAAATAAAAACCCAGAGAAGCCACTTTGAGTCCCAGATCAAGCCCAAATGGGCAAAACTGAACACAATCTGAGTTCTTCCTTCCCATTGGCTGGCTCAGGCTTTCTTTCTCCTGACTTGAACTCATGCTACCCCTCCTGTTAGTCTCCTACTAAGTCATCTTTTGAAGGCAGCAGGGTGCTTGGGAAGCAGAGACGGTGGAGGGAAATATGTTTCTGTTTTTAAAGAATAATTCATGTAGGACCCTTCTCTCAAATAGCTCCAGGCACTTCTGTGAGAAGCACTGCAGGAAGAGAACAGAGTGACCAGATTCCTGGGAGCATCAATAATGCACAACAGCTTCTTTTAACTAGGGGCTGTCAATTTGACTTCCCCTAGATCAGTAGGGGATCAAAAGTCACCAGTGGCTAATAGACCTTATTTGAGTAGAGGATGCAATTTCAGCCCAAACCCTGCCAACAGCCAGGCACATCAAACAGCCACCTTGATGCCTTGGTGTTCTTTCCCCTGCCCTTTGATCCGCTGTGGCTCCAACAGCACAGCACCCCACAGGGGCCACAGAACTAACTGGATCATTCCTACCTTGGAAGCCGACTGGCTATGGGGCAAATCATTCATGTTCATGCTCAGAGGCACCAGCTTTGGGAAGCCCAATTCTAACCCCATTTGGCAAGACAGCTATCCCAAACGGTAAGACTCACCACACACCCATCCCAGGTGCCCATTCATTTGGTCAACATGTACTGACCCCCAAGCACTTAGGTTACATCTATGGTCTCCTCCCTTCCTTCCATCCCACCAAATCCTCCCCCTTCCTTCCCATCCATTCAAGTGTCCCTTCTCGCTTCAAGCCTCTCTGCACAGATCTTCCCGAGGTGACCTTTCCTCTCTTTTCATCCCTCCCACTCATTATAATCGGGCCTCAGTCTGACCCTTAACTCTTCTCTGGGGGTTCTCCCGCTATTAGTCGTGGCTTCCCACTGAAAAGAATCACCTGGGCTCTAGCGTACCATGTCTAGCACAGGACTGAGCCCTGAAAGAAAAGTGTATTTCTTTCATGAGGGAGAAGGAAGCAATGCTTATTGGTAGCTTTGGGGAAGAAGGGAAAGGCTTCATATTCTTTTTTGAATTATAGTAGAAAATTAATTGTGAGCTCCACAAGAGTAGGGTTTTGTGCCCTGACCTAAACTTGTGCCCAAATGGTAAGCGATGACCAGGACTATGGAAAGAATGAATTAGATTATCAGCCTGCTCGTGGGGGTTTCCTTAACGCTATCCAGAAATGTAAAGACTTGGGGGTGAATGGGGAGCAACGAAGAAGGAACTAGCCCACTGGCTTCCTTCTCCCAGCTTCTTTCCTGAGCACATTTTCAATGTTTCTTGTTTGAAGAAAACCAGTGGTGAATGACACTGACTTCCCCCGGGCCCATCTTAAGTAGCAATGACAGCTGATGAAATTTTTGCAAAATAAATAAATAGATCCCCAAGGCATTAAAAAATAATCACTGAAAACATGTTTTGGTGAATTCTTCTCCTGAGTCACACAATACAGCTCCATAGATCCTGAGCTTCTAGCAGCCCCAGACCCACAGGCAGCTGTGAATGTTTGCGGATCTAAGCAAACTTGGTTCCAAGAACCAAAAGGATTCAGGATCCTGGATCTCCGTCTGTGCTTCTGCTTCAGTGTATCTTAAATTAGAGCAGTAATTCTCTGTTCAGATGAAGAAATGTGCTTGTATTTTATTCTTTTGGGAAACATCTCTTGAGACCTGTTTTTTAGTCATTTAGTATTTTTTGCCTACTTTAGTAAGGCAAGTAAGCAAGGGTCCCCAACTCCCCATGTTCCACTCCATTATCAACAAAGCAGGTTGTTCTCTAAGAGCATGAACTGCAGGTTTGATTCTCCACCAAATAAATGTTAAGTATCAGCCATCAACTCTGGAAGGAGCACAGAAGACAAAGGCAGAACATGCCAGCTTTCCCAGAACAGCCATATCAAGGAGGTAAGGCCTATGAATGTGCCGTCAGTCAGGATGTTCTGACTCATGTTGAGATCCAACACAGAAGAGAGGTATGGGTCTACACTGCTGGGCCAGGCGAAAGCTGCTCTCTGCTCTCTGCCCCGAGCTACAGAAGGAATAGAAGAGAGAATATGAGTTTTTGTCTTCATCACTCAGACATTCCAATGTGAAGTCTCCTGGTCTGGACGGGACTCTTGAATATTTTGTAATCAGCAAGAAACAAAACTAAGGAATATAAAGAAGAAAGGTGAACAAAAGGCCAACACCTTCCTGCTCCAACAAAACAAGATACCTGAGTCTTCTGAGTCCAGGGTTTCTAACCAATACCAGGCTTCAACACAAATGAGACCAGCAATATATTGCGGGTCAACTCAGGGAGTTTAACATTACCCTTTAAGCCAAGGATTTAGAATGGGAGGGAGAGGGGCACCTGGGTGATTCAGTTAAGTGTCTGACTCTAGATTTTGGCTCAGGTCTTGATCTCAGGGTCATGAGTTCAAGGCCAGGGTTGGTGTGGCCTCTACTTAAAAAAAAAAAAAAAAGTATGAAGAAAATTTAAAAACCCTCTGATATAGACATTTCAGAGTTAAAGGATGTAAGAACTTGGCACAGGTATGGTTTCAATGCACCATCCACTTTTAGCATTATGGAGGGATGTTCTTTAAATACATCCAAGAGACTTTACCCTGGGGGACCTGGCCTTGGGATCCTTTTCCACCTACACACAGACACTTTTGACCTAAGAGGATGCCATCTAAGAAAGAGTACAAGATAGATTACTATTTTTGGTTTTTAAAATCCCTCCTGAATTTCAGTAAAATGGTCAAGGCAGAAAAGGTCAAGGCTTGGGGTAGGAACCTGAGCCATCTTTCTGGAAATCTCTATTTCAGAAGCCCCCAAAGGATGCCAAGTTCCTGAAAGCTCAGACTCCAGAGGCAGAGGCTTGCTAGATGAGGCGGCCCAAAGGGCTCCCAGAGCTTTGGAGGTCTTCGAAGCCCCAGCCCCTGGACCACCCCGGGGCGCCTGATGCACCCTACCCATCCCTGCCCCGGGTTCGGGGCGCGTGGATGGGGTTGGGGGAAGGACGGGGCGCCAGGCGGCGGGCCAGGAGCACTCACCGCAGGTTCCGCACCACCATGTCCCACCAGGAGGCCACACAGTCCTGCCCGTCCGTCTCCATCCCGCGCCGTGTGTCGAGCCGCCGCCGGGGAGTCGCGGCCTGGAGCCCGAGCCGCCCCCGCGGACGCCGGGCCCGCCCTCCTCCTCCGCGCGGGACGCTGCTGCCGGGCTGCGGGCGGGCTGCGGCCGGAGTTCGGTGGCTCGCGGCGCCCCCCACCCCCGCGCCCCCATCTGTGCCGGAGACGCCAGTGTGCCAGGCTTGTGGCTAGCTGTGCACGACTTCCTTTCTACTTTATTTTATACATGTGTGTGCGTGTGCGCGCGCGCCCCGCGTGCTGAACTGAAATAGATTTCTTACTGTGCTAGTCATAAAACAGAAGCCAGCTATCACAGTCGCCTAAGATCTGCATGAGGAAAATAAGGTTTCCTCTACTTTGACCCGTCTTCTTTTTTTTGTTTTACGTTGTCCTTTTTATTTTTCCCTTTTTCTGAAGCTTAACCATCTCCAGCACCCTCTCTCTCTCTTTCTCTCTCTCTCTGCCCCCGCACCCCCGCCATTGAGTAATGGTTTATCTGTCCACAGGGTTATGAGCTACACAATTAACACCAAAACTGACACCATTTTGGCACTGGTTTATTTACCAACATTGAACAGAACCCCACCCTGTATCAAGGAGTTCACACCTTGAAACGTTTCGCCCGGATACATGCTTACATGTCACCCAGGGAAGTCACACAGCCAAGTAGGAGAGCGAAAGAGTTCGGAAGGGAATGAGGTCTCCATCAGCTAAAATTTGATACCAGCATCAAGACTTCATCTTGGAAGCAAGGTGCAATCTCCCTCAGAGGGAAAATGTTTTTTGTGGTGCCCATGCCATGGGGCAGCGGGCTGAGGGAGGACAGCCAAGCCATGGAAAGTGCCCAGGGAGCCACCTGCTTGGGGCTGGTAGGCCAGTCTGGAGAAAAGCACCCAGGCCTTTCAAGAAAGGGCAGTTCTCTTCAAGGACTAGGCCATTTCCTATAACTAGTCAGACAAGACTGAATCTTGTTCACCGCCTCTTGTAATCACTCGGGGGATGTCAATTGTCTAATTCAGATCAAGATAGAAGAGGAATCGCATCTGGAAGCACGGAAGGGACCTAAGCCTGACTGATGAGCCCGCAGCAGGCAGATTTTCTGAGGGCCACACCCTGCATGATGAGGGAGGTTAAAGGCCCCACTCAAGCAGGTGCAAGATTCCTCCCCTGGAGTTGTTCACGGAGTTGGGTCTGGAATCCCACAGAACTTGTTTAGGGAAGCTCCAGAGAAGACCCTGGGCCATGCCATGTGGAGACAGAGTGATCAGAGCTGGGGAGCACTGGGCAGGGCTAAGCAGCAGCAGCACCTGGCCCCAGATTCTATCTCCACCTGTTTATTCAGGTTGAAAGGATGGAGGTCCACATGCTGGTTAAGCCAAAATGTTGTGAGCCCCAAGTCTAACGAAATGTTTGAAATGCTCAGCAAATTCTCTGAAGTTGGAAATCACGATGTCCCCCCCACCCCGCCCTTTAAAGACTCTTTGGGGAGACTGGGTTGCTCAGGTGGTTAACCCTCTGCCTTTAGCCCAGGTCATGATCTCCAGGGCCTGGGATCAAACTCCACATAGAGCCCCATGTGGGGTTCCCTGCTCAGTGGGGCATCTGCTTCTCTCTTTCCTTCTGCTTCTCCCCCTGTTTATGCTCTCTCTGTCTGTCTCTCTCTCAAATGCATAAGTAAAATCTTTTTTAAAAATAATAAAAACATAAAAGACTATAAATTAGGAACTCTAGGAGAAAGCTTCCCCCAACATTAATAACCCTTTTTCAAATGGCACATCCTGAAAATGAGAGAACAGGGTCTCTGATTTGATTTGGCAGGATCTAAAACACAAATGATTCATTCATTTACTCAGCATCTATTTACTGACCAACTTTTAAGTGCCAACTACCAGGTAGGGTACAAAGCAGCATCCTGCCTGGTAGAGAAATTTATCTCATGAGAAATCATGAGAACACAGACTAGGAACTGAAGCGTACCCCAAGGGCAGAAATCAGGTCAGGGGGTCACAGGGCCTGGATGTGGGGACAGTAGGGAACATTTTAGGGTGATGGAAATGGTCTGTATCTCATGTGGTGGTGGTTACAGGACTATAATCTGTCACCAAAATTCATAGAATTGGTAATCTTCCAAGGGTGAGTTTGAAAATAAGTTATACCTCAACATACCTGACTTTTGGAAAAGTGACCTAAGAAATGTACAAATAAATTATATAAACAAACATGTCTTACATGATTTTGTAGAAATGTCAAGACAAAGCTGTGGGTAGAAATACTTCAGAAACCAGTAGTTGGGTGTTATTTGTATTTCCAGTAGAAAAAGAAATCTCAGAGATAGATTAGTTCTACCACTCAGAAATTATTCTGAAGGGGCACTTGGTTGCCTCAGTCAGAAGAGCATACAACTCTTGATCTCAGGGTCATGAGTTCAAGCCCCATGTGGGGAGTAGAGATTACTTAAATTAAAACTTAAGAAAAAATAATTATTCTGGAAAAAAGGAAAGGGAGGTAACACTGCCTGTCTCTCAGCTACCACACAGTCAGGAAAGTGAACTACTGTTAGTAGAGCATTTGAGGAGCAAAACAGTAGCAAACCACAAATCACCAATTTTATATGATTTAGAGAAAATTTTATCTTGAAAGCAAAGTTTTCATCCCCCTTGCATTCTCTTCATTTTTAGAATCACAGCTTTATTGAGACATAATTCACATACCATAAAATTCACCCTTTGAAGTATATGATGCTGTGGTTTTAGGATATTCATGGAGTTGCGTATCTATCCTCCGGATTTAATTCTAGAATGTTTTCCTCACTCCAAAAGGAAGCCCCCTACTCTTTGCTGGGTCATATGGTAATTTTGGGTTTAACTTTTTGAGGAACTTCTAAATTCTTTTCCAAAGTGGCTATCCTGTTGTTCAAGCCCACCATCATGAGCACCTCACATACCCCCTTGTTCGTCTTCACCCATCCTCAGCTCTCCATATGCAAATAGGGAGTTTCAAAAAAAGTGATGCTTAGGGGGTTGAAATAAAACATTCGAGGGAAGTTTGGGGACACTCCCAGATGACAGACAATGAGTGAGGTGACTCACTCAGAACATTTATTTTTTCTATGCTGTTGAAGCTTTGTATTGTCTTTGCCTATATCAGATCTAATTTAAGGACTGATTTATTTTAGTTACAAGAGTGGGTGGTTGTTCTCGAGTTGAACTTGAGGGTGTTAATATGAGCTTCCTTTTAGCCAAAGGGGTGATTTCTTTGAGAAGAGAGAGCAATGGGAGAGCTAAAACAGGAAGTGAAGGGCTTGAGTTTCTTCTCTCTTCCCAAGAACCCCCTGCACATTCCCAGACGTGGTCTACACGCTCCCGTGTTCGTGGCATGAGATGGGACTCTGGTTTTCCCTGTGTCTGTGGAATCCCTGAGTCAGGACGGAGTAAAGCCCCACGGTTAAAACTCCTCCCTCTCTAGATGCTCTACTCCAAATTCTTCCCGCCATTCCTTAAAAGTGACTTGTTCTGTAGACTTCCTTCCTGGACCTGCTTCTCTTCTTGTGTTATACCAGTGTTTCCAAAACCACATGCAACTATTTGGAAAGCTTTGGGCTCAACAAAATAAAATATATTCCTTTGGCCAGAATCTCATGTCTCATAATCGTTACTTGGCCAACGTTCCATGAGAATCTCAAGAAGGAGGTATAGAATGTCACTTCTCTCTAACTTCATCTCTGCTCCTCCTTCCCCCAAACCTGTCCTATCTTGAAGAACAGCTCATCACACACCAGCCCTCCCAAGCCACAAATCTGGAATTCACCCTGGATTCTTCTGCTTCCCTTAAGCCTAGAATTCCCTCTAGATAGAAAGGTTATTCTTTATTGTAATATTCATTCACTTAACAAACATTTACTGAGCTCATTTTAGATATTATCTGGCTTAGGAAGCTTACACTTTAATCGCAGGGACAGGACCCACACCAAGGTAAAGCTGAATAACAACCTGGAGCTCTATCACTAGGTAAATAAATAAATATGCATTACAGATAATATCGTGGGGCAGTCTCAGGGAACAACAGCTTTGTGGGCTGAAGAGGTCAGGCAAGGAGTTGGGGAAGTACTGTTCTGTTGCTTGGAAACCGCTTTCGTAATGGGCGGTAATTTAAAATGGCTATCCAAAAGGCCTCGGAAGATGTTAAAACTGGAAGAAATATAAGCAATCATTTGCCAATACTCTTCATTTTCATAGAGGAAACAGAGACACCCACGCTCCCCCAGAGACCAAATGATAGAAGTTCAGCAGCATTCATTCAGTAGTTATTGAGTTCCTACTGCACGCAGAGGCCACACTCATTCAGAAGAGCAGACCAAGTGAGAGTAATTCTCAAAGGACACATGCTATCAGCAGCCCGATACCCTGTATCAAAGCGGCCCCAGGGAGCAGGGCTGTGTTGGCAACATGGTGGGACCCACTGGTGGTTAAAAACTGGGTGACGAGTCCTTCCACTTGCCCTTGAAAATACAGGAATTCAAATAGTTAATCACAGGTTAGTTATTTCTCCTTGGTGAGTCATGGGGGCGGAAGAATCCACCGCCGCCCACAGTGCCGGTCACCCCATCAGATAGCCAGGTGGGAGATTCTGAAGCAATCCTCACAGCGTCCACTTCACGGGAGCTGACATGGCCAGAATTTTTGTGAAATGGAAACACCATGTGTTGGTATGAGGACAAACAAACAGCACTGGGGGAGATTCTCACTGGCAGAGATTTTTTTTTTTTTTTTCAACTTCTCCTTGAGTTATTTTTTCAATGTGCCTCTAACAGATTCAGAGAAGGGCACTTCCATAACCACCGCCCAGCCTGAGGAAAACAATGACATGGGGTTTTCATTCCCAAGGAAGCCTAACAGGAAAAGCTGAACGATTAGGTGAAAATACATTCATCTTCCTGAAAATGAAGGCACACTCCTGGAGAAGTGGAAGATGGGAAAAAAGTCCCAGCTGTAGATAGAGTAAACAGGAACTGGCTTTGCAATCCCAGGAGAGCAGAGATTTCCAACTCGGGGCTTTCTGGATGCCTGACAGGAGTTTGAAGTCGTCTATTTCTCATTGTTTGTACAGTCTCCAAAGTCGGTCCTCAAAGTAGCCTCATTTCCTTAGTTCCCCTGTTCATGCCCCGAGCGTCTGTGCGCTCCGAGCTCAGCTTGAAATTAGTGTACTTTTTCATCTTTGCCTTTAGTTTTTAAACCAGCCAGGAGAGACCCCGCGGGACCAGAGGCGCCTGCAAAGTTCGAGACTGCCCTGCGGAGGGATTCGGGTAGCCCGAGGCGGGGCTTCATTATCCTTAGCCGGCCTGGCTTTGCAAGCATGGAACAACCTGTCCCTAGAGACGACTTTTAAAATAATCATATGTAGAGTGAGATGAGATCATAGATATGAAAGCTCTCCTTTGAAGTTAAAAGAATTTTCAGCTGGCAAATGCACGGCATTAATATTATTTATTAACGAATGTATTTGATACTGTCTTTGTCCGGCTCCTAGTCCGATTTGCATGTATTCATTTAAAAATGCAATCATCAGCAATATGGCTTACAGACTAACGTAGAAGTTTAGTGACTAATACATACGAACACACACATAGATGTACAGAGAAGGCCATGGGGCCAATCTCTTCTATTTCATCACCAACCAAAAAGAATGAAAAATTGATATCACAGGAGACTCTCTTCCTTCCCTGCAGCGTGAGAGACAAAGGAATGTCTGGGGGTGGGGGCAGGGGATGCTCTTCCCTCTCCTGCCTACTAAGTGTCAAAAAGGATAGCAGCTCCCAAAGGAGCCCTCCCAATGCAGCAATCACTAATTACTTAGCAAACACCAGCTCTAGGAGAGGAGAGCATTGAATAGCATTGTGAGGTGACCAGAGGGGCTATAGGGTTTAGCATATAATCTTATAGTCTTGCAATGTATGAATCAGGAATCCTTGGCATGTTTGACATTCCCTGTCAAGTTGGAAACAGCTTGGGTATCCCCAGGTCTGAGCATAATTCCTGGCACAAAGCAGGTGTTCTGTAAGTCTTTTGCAAGATGAACGAGTGACTGGAAAACTTGAATCTGTTCGGCAGTCAGTCCAGGGCCACAAAATCCCAACGTCCCCATCCCGTACATTCTCTAGAGGCCCCTCCAGCATCCTCTGATTCACGCCTGTAAAATTCTGAACTGCGTGATGATGGAGAAATAGAACCCAAGACAGGCAGAAGTGCTGGAAGTTCTAGACACCTATTGCCGGTCCACTGCCTTATTTTCACCTTTCCCACCCAGCGCCACGCTGCAAGCTTGGTATGGCCCCTGTGCCCTCTGTAAGGGTGAGGTCCCTCCCCTCTCTGCCTTGGACACATCTGAGGATTTGCTTCTCTCACGCAACTCCACTCAACAAGCATTTTTAAAAATGCACGTGTTATGCCATGCCAGGCACTGTGGAGAAGAACAGAAATGATAAGATATGGCCCCTGATCTCAAGAGCCAAGATTATAGTAAGGGAAACTTTGCATTATTATTTATTCTACAGCATTTATTGAGCATAACAGGCTAAGCACTGTTCAAAGTGCTGGGGATTCAGTGTTAACCAAAGCAAAGAACTTCCCCTCTCTTATGATGCTGACATTCTACAGGGCTAAGACAAAAAATATATATATTCTTACAAACCAGCACATAATACAAATTCAGATAAGTGTTATTAACATGAAATCAGGTCACAGAGAAGCTATTTTATCTGAGATCTCAATAACAAGACTTGAGAACAGAGTTCCAGCCAGAGGGAAGAGCAAGTTCAGCGTCGCCCAGGTGGGAACACAAACTTCAAGTGTTCAGTAATACCACCTGTCCGTTCACACTGTGCCCTTTACAGCTTCCTTTTGGGAGGAGACATGGGGTTGGGTGGAAGACTACCTACCCCCCCCACAGCATCCTATGTCGGCTCAGCATCCTATGTGGGCTCAAAATTTGACTAGATTTGTTTGATTACTTTGGAGGAGGTAAAGCTCATGTCTTCTACCTTAGAGCTATTTTTGGATTGAGCAGCGAAAAATCCATGAGATCCACAGACAAGTACTCAGGAACCACAGAAGGTTGCAGATAGCAGGTGACTTTGGGAAGTGACACTAGGGCTGCCCCTGCATTATAGAAAGAATCTGGGACGAGGGTTAGGAGGAGGTGGCCCTTGTCTCCAGGCAGGTGATATTTCTGCTAAAGCAAGTGACTCCTTGATCTATTCAGGATGAAAGGCATTTTCCAAATTGCATCCAGGAAAACATGATATTCTGTGTGGCTCCCAGTTTGTAAGAAGCTAGAAGCAATGGAAATAAACTGCATGGATGAGCAAAAAACAGGAAGAATTGGTGCTTAATACAAACCCACAGAGGCAGGCTCTTTCACATCAAGTTGGAGATCCAAACGGCTCACTAAAGTCAAAGGTAGCGGGTGAGCACAAGGGAGGTTGCATTTTGATGTGCATTTGTTTGAGCCATTTCCCCAAAATTATCTCACATCAGAGACTCTGTGCAAACTTTCAGCCATCCTGAATATAAGATTTTTATTGAATGGTATAAATAAAATATAATGCACATCAATGAATAAGTCATGTGGTTTCTCTGCAAGGGGGTATCATTAGTAAGACTTACATTGATGATATAGTCATAACCCCTCCCTCTAAGGATTAAATTTTAAATGTATCCTTCCAGCAAAGCCATGGTGAATTGAAAAAGAAAGGAAGAAAAAGAAAAAAGGTGATATAATCACATCTCCTAAAATAAAATTTTAAAATCTCACTTGGGTTATACAGCTCTCACTAACAGGCTTAATTAAACATTGCTTTAATTCTGCGTTTTTTATTGTCATGGGAGCTAATAGACTGGTGGGGGGGTGGTTCCACCATTTATTCCTGAAGCCATAAACTGTGTGGCGATTTTTAGCTCAGACACAAGGGGGCAGCAGTGAGCCAACGAGGAGCATAAACAATGGTAACAGCTTGGAGCCGGGAAAAGTTTGACTCCAGACCCTGAGAAACCCGCTAGCTGTTTAAAATCATTTAAACCCAAACAGAAACACTTTATTTAAAAGACTTTAAAATTAAACATTAGAAGAATTTACTGTTCTAGCATATGTTTTCTGCTCCCCGTTAGTACTTACTTTCCCTACTTCCCAGATGTCTTTGTTTTTCCTACTGACGATTTTCTTTTTTTAAGATTTTAAGTAATCTCCACACCCAACGTGGGGCTCGAACTCACGAACGTGAGCTGGAACGTGGCCTGCTGTCCTACTGAGTGAGCCAGCCAGGCGCCCCGGGACAATTTTCTTTTTTTAATCCATTTAGGAGTTGGAGGAGTTGGAGCATTTTAAAGCTCCAGCATCTTTCTGTCCAGTCCAAGGTGAAGGCCGGGGTGCGGATCAGTTTGTTCCCAGCCCACCAGCACAAAGTAACAAGGACCGCCTTGGGCAGAACCCTCTGAGGACCACAGCTGACAACACTATTGGAGCAAATTGGCTTCCAAGGGCTCCTCTCCTTTAAATCCTCTTCCTCCCCAAAGAGGAAGATTGGTCTCCTCCCTGCCTCTCTGGAAACGGACTGAGCACTGCAGGCCGGGCATTCCGTGAACAAAGGTACCACACCCAATCCATCCTTCACCCACGGCGAGGGTGCAGAGATTCCTGGAAGCAAAGGAGGGGGTGTTGGCTGGGGGCAGGCTGGTCTGCCTCAGGGCGGGAGGAGGTATTGGGACTGACACGCGGGCCTGGGAGAGTCTGGGCTCCCTCCCCTCCCCGTGGCCTCAGAAGCTCCCTCAAGGAGCACCCAGGGCCGTCCCCCCTTGCTGCACCTCACAAGAGGCCTTTGTTAGGCGGTCAGGCCCAGTTTTATTTTTAAGTTCGCGGGGGGCTGCCCTCCTGGCTCCGGCTTTCCCCTCGCACAGCTGTGGCTTCTGCGGGCTTAAGGCCTGGCCCGAAGTTGCCGCGCTTCCCCTCGCCCGAGCCTGCCCGGACAAGTGGCAAAAGGGATGCAGCTGTCAAGGGGGGCTGGGGCGGGTGGCACCTCAGCCGAGGTCCCTCCTCCCGCCTGCGCTCCCAGATCCCCGCTCCGCCGGGCCCAGCCCTGAAGCGGCGGGCCTTCCCTCGTCTCCCCTCCCCCGACCCCCCTACCCCTCGCGGGCTCCAACTTGAGCCTTTCTGGAACTCAACCGCAGAAGCCCCGGGTGGGCAGCCATACGGCGCGGAGCGTCCAACTCCAAAGCCTGCTCTCCTTTCTGGGCGATTTCCATCCAGTCTGCCTCTCTGGGCAAATCGAGGTGTAATTTTACATTTCTGATTTTTTTGAGCCTGGCTGAACACAGCTGCAAGCCTCCCTTGGTGGGTCTTTAAATCTGCACAGAAGCAGAGATTGCCTATGGGGAACAGGCAGCTGGGGGTTTTGTTTGTTTTTACTTTCTACCCTTCTGCGTTGTTTCGCCTTTCCCCAATTGTTATTTCATCACGTCTGAAAAGGAAAGAATGAGGACAGCTCTGCAGCTCTGACCAAAGTCAGGGTCATTACCACGCTGGAAAGCAGGGCTCACACAGCCGGTTTTTCTCTTCTGTTCTTAAAACTAGGCTTCATTTCTTGCTCCCACTATTGTAGTCTCCTTTGCTAAAAAGAGGATTAAGTGCCTAACCTGTCCTTGGATGCCTACTTCCTGAGGAGCAGGCCAAAGGGCTTCCTAGGGGCCCAGACCAGTGGCCTGCATCCACTGGGCTCTCCACTGCATCCTGCCACTCTGTTCCAGTTACCTAGTACTTCTGGAGTTACCCAAACTGAAAGATAATTGAGGGTTAGAGCAAGGGCTCTGGAGCCAGGCGGCCTCAGCTCAAATTCTGACTGCCCAGCAGGCTGTGGTTTTTCCTCGTTTTCAGAAGCATGATGCTATCAGGCCCAAGAATTGGACAGGGAAGGGCTCACCATAGACAGGACTTCTCAGAAAAACATTCAGATAAGTCCATGCTGCGTATGATACTCTGAAAAGCAAATTGTCAGGAGAGTGGGAGCAAACTGGCTGCTCTTTAACACTTTGTCCTCGGATTTGCATTCTCTCCTTAATCCATTTAGCCTCCAAACACCCACCCTGCTCAAGGCTCTCTGGATCTCTGCGGTACTGGGTTACAAAGGGAAGGAGACACATCCTGCAACCCAGAGGACCCCCCCACCTGTGTGGGATACAGTTCAGGGATAGGTGGGGGTCACAGAGCCCAGAGCCTTGGCCAGCCCCGCCAGCCCAGGTTCCAGAAGGCTCTCAGGAGGAGGAGATGCCTGAGCAAGTCTGAAAGGACCAGGTGGCCAAGCAGAGAACATGGGAAAGGCCATTCCCCATGAAGGAAACATGAAATAAAAAGGAGGTCCCTCTGTCATTGAGCTTCTCTACATGTCTTGTTCCCCCCATTCTAAACACTGTGTGGGTCGTACACTTAGTTCTCACAACACAGTGGGGCAAGTGCTCTAATGGCTCCATGTCAAAGCCAAGGTCCCTGAGGCACGGAGGATGGAGTGATTCTTCAAGGTCACACGCGTCATGAGCAGGGCGGTCAGAATTTGAGCTGAGGCCGTCTGGCTCCAGAGCCCTTGCTCTAACCCCCAATTATCTTTCAGTTTGGGTAACTCCAGAAGTACGAGGTGACTGGAACAGAGTGGCAGGAACTGGGTGGAAAGGTAGGCAGAAGCCACAGGATGCCAAGGAGTCCACATTTTATACTGAATATGGGGAGAGGCTTAGAAACAATGGAGTGTTGTTATCAGATCTAGGTTTTAGAGACATCTGTGCTTCTGGAAGTATTGGTGAGGTGAATAAGGCAGCAGCCAGGTGGCTGTGAGCCATCTAATGGACGACTGAGGTGGTCAAGCCAGGTGGAGAAGGTGGATATTTCCGAGCTCTACTGGGGAGACAAGACCTAATACTCAGCACCCAGTTTAGGGGATGGGATGGGGGGGGGGTCTCTGCTCAGGTATGCTGGGGACACGGCAATGATAAGATCAGGCTTGGAAGGTGGGGGAGGAGCCAGTCAGGGGTCTGTGGAGATTCCATGTGGACAGAAGGACACTAATTAGGTCAGTGGCAGGAGGAATGGAGAAGAGGAGACAAGTGCCAGAGATCATTTTAAAGCAGGCATTCTTAGCCTGGAAAGAATTCAAGGGGTTAGTAAACTTGTAGGGGAGAAATATTTTATCTTCATTTTTATTTTTACCTTTCTCTTACTAAAATGTATCCTATTCTGTGATGATTAATATAAAAACACTACTGTAGCAACATTAGCAATATTTATGGCTTTGTCACCCATAGAAATCACCAGATTTTTCACATCATATTTCATGGAGTTTCTGTGAGTATCATTTGTGTTCATCACTGCTTTAAAATGATGGTAATTAGACTTGACACTGAATCTGAGTATTTAATACTATATTAGTGCATTATTACAATTTAGGGGCACCCAGACACCCCTAAAAAGCATTATTCTTGAAGCTATCCTAAGTCTTCACCATGCTGCCAAGAGGTTTAATGATTCCAAAAAAAAAAAAAAAAGTTACGAGCACCTGACCGAGGGATCCCTGGGTGGCTCAGTTAGTTAAGCATCTGACTTTGGCTCATGTCTTGATCCCAGGGTCCTGGGATTGAGCCCCGCATCAGGCTCCCTGCTTACTGGGGAGCCTGCTTCTCCCTCTCCCCCTGCCTGCCACTCCCCTTGCTTGTGCTCTCTCTCTCTCTTTCTGTCAAATAAATCAGTAAAATCTTAAAAAACAAAAACAAACAAACAAAAAAACCCTGACTGAAAGGTAAGATAAATTATGCTTGTTAATGGCTGGTGATGAGGAGTGAAGGGGAAGGAGGAAAACAAGGAGCCTAAGAGAGTACCTGGGTGATTGACAGCAGCACGTTCCACCATGGAGTACACAGAGGGAGGAGAGGTTTGGGGAGGATGGGGAGCAGGATCTTCATTTGTAAAAACGGCAGGTACAAGAAGCAGTTGGAGCTTCCTAGTGGAAAACTGGAAACGTGGGTATCAAGTTCAGGAGCAACTGTGGGAATGGAAATCTCGTTGCAGAGTCAGCAGCAGTGACTTGTCATGGAATCAACAGGCATATCCAGGAAGAGCCTGTGAGATGGGAAGACAAGAGGTTGGAGCCTGGGGGACACTGGTAGGTACTTAAGGGAACCTGGGAAGGGGGGGGGGTGACAGATGGAGATCAAGCAGTCAGAGGGCAAGGAGGTGAACCAGGAGAACTGGCCATCCTGTGGGGCCAATACAGAAAGGATACAGGGGACTGTGTTGAAGACCTTGGTAGAGGCAGCACAGACGCTCCATGAGATAAGGACCAATCAGAGGCCAGAGGCTGGCCCTGGCGACCGTAGGGGGTGGTTCTCAAAAGCTGTGAGGAACCAGATCTCAGTAAGTAAGTAAGGAAAGAGGAAGCAGAGGCCATATAGAGGAGCTTCTCTTTCAAACCATTTAATGGAGAGAGGACAAGAGTCAGGAAGCTTTTAAAACAGAAGAAAGCAGGGGCACCTGGGTGTCTCAGTGGGTTGGACCTCTGTCTTCCACTCAGGTCATGACTCCAGGGTCCTCAGATGGAGCCCCACATCGGGCTCTCTGCTCAGCAGGGAGCCTGCTCTCTCCCCCTGTCTCCCTGCGGGCCTCTCTGCCTACTTGTGATCTATCTCTCTCTGTTAAATAAATAAATAAATCTTTAAAAAAATAATTTAAAAAACAGAGGAAGGCAGGGAGTGGGTGGGCAGAGTCAGGGGGGATGACACTCCTGAGCATGCTTGTGGTGTGACAGGGAAGAGCCAGTGAATAGCCATCCAAAGGTGGGGACATCCGCAGGAAGAAAGAGCTGCTGGACAAGGTGGGTTAGTCGGGTCAGAGGCCAGAGCCCAGCAGGGCACACGTGGAGGGAACGAGTGGAGCCCTCTGTTCCTCTTGCAGGACAGAAGATGTTAAGTATAAAAGAACACACAGCTCAGACTGGACTAAGTGAGAAAGGAGAGAAAACACATCCCCTCATTCTGGTTTCCTCCTGGGAGAGGTGGTCCAGGGCTCATGGGCATGAGACGCATGCAGTTTGGGAGGAAGTTCTGTTTAAGAAAGAACATACAATTTACAAAATCAAAATTAGGGACAAAATGGATATTATTTAGAATGAGAAAAGGAGTCACACAAATTACACCACCAGCTATACAATTCAGAAAATAATATGATTTCTATTCATTGACTGGCATGTCTCTCCAATACTTTATTTGCCCCTACATCTTTGGCCATAGGTTCTGATCATCTATAAAATGGAGAAAATTTTGTAATATTTTCTAAAGAAATCATAGAATAAGAATGCAATACTTCTCATGTCCATGGCGGAAATTTATTTTTTATTTTTAAAATTTTTTAGAAGATTTTATTTCTTTATTTAACAGGAAGAGAGATCACAAGTAAGCAGAGAGGTAGGCAGAGAGAGAAGGGGAAGCAGGCTTATTCCCAGGACCCCAGGATCATGACCTGAGCTGCAGTCAGATGCTCATGTAACAGACTGAGCCACCCTGATGCCCCATTCTTCTAGACTCTTTGAGTTGAAATACTCTAGTTGGAAGAATATAAATAAGTAATATCTTTGGAAAACTGCAAAAGAAAGTGAAAATTAGAGGAAGTGCATACCAAAAAAAGCAGGGGGTGGGGGAGGATTTTGACTGACATGAAATTCAGGAGAGAAAATGAAATTTATTATGTATTTTGAATATACATAATACATTCACTATGGCTCTGTTCTAAGTGTCTGTGATTCATGTTCTCCTGCCCCGTGTCTCTCAGATCAGGTTGGTTATACAGGGAACCAGCAGGGGTGATCAGATCATCTTGAAACTCAGATGATCTTGAGTGCCCAGTTGAGGTTTGAAATTCAAAATTTGTACTAACTCCTGATGGCATGAGTATGTATTATGTGATTTTCTCCATTAATATTCAGGGCCCAAAGAAAATGGATAGATGGATCCAAAATTGAGGCTTTGTTGACTGGCTGTGCCATTACATCAAAGGAGGAAAGAGATTGTATCTGATGATGACCATATCCTGAAAACCAAGAGGGCTGAAGGCCATTAGCTGGGGAGACCAAAGGCCAGATGCCTTGGTAAGACTGAAGATGGGGGGTGCCTGTTAAGCATCTAACTGTTGGTTTTGGCTCAGGTCACGATCTCAGGATCCTGGAATGGAGTCCCATATCAGGCTCCTTTCTCAGTGGGGAATCTGCTTCAGGATTCTCTCTCTCTCTCACTTTGCCCCTCTCCCTTCTTGCTCTCTCTAAAATAAATAATTTTTTAAAAAGACTTTAGTCGGGAGGAATGGCGGTGTAGGGGAGGAAGGTATAGGGTTGAGGTCTGAGTGGAATTTCCAAGTTCACGGTGTCAGAGGTGAAACAGTTCTAGGTGATGACAAGGTCTTGTAACAGGATAGGAGATATTGATGACAGGTGAGTACAGCTCTCAGATGAGTCATAGGATATGAGAAAATTTGATAGGATGTGGGTTAGGCATGGATGTATAAGTTCATCAGCTTGAACCATGATTTGTAAACTGTAAAGCCAGCCTTAAATATCACCTTCTCCAATACTCCACTTTTTTTTTTTAAAGATTGTATTTATTTATTCGACAGGAAGAGATCACAAGTAGGCAGAAAGGCAGGCAGAGAGAGAGGAGGAAGCAGGCTCCCCACTGAGCAGAGAGCCCGATGTGGGTCTCAATCCCAGGACCCCAGGATTATGACCTGAGCCAAGGCTGAGGCTTTAATGTGCTGAGCCACCCAGGCGTCCGCTTTTGACTGACAATACTTTATCTGTAATAATTCTAAAATAATGACCCTCCTCAAATTAACAAACCAGGCTCCTAGCATCATCTCAATTCAGTAGGCTTATAAAGTCGGGGCAGTTTTGTTTGTTGAAGGATTAATTCTGTTCATTTGCAGATAAACACACAAGAAAGAAATGTTCTTCACAGCTCCAGATTAAGTCCCTTTTAAGATGATACTGAAGAACCCATATTTTATTCAGTGTTACACACATCATAAAAGACTTGTGGTCTCTAGAAGTTCATATTCCAAGGTGACAAGCCCCTCAGTCAATGCATAAATATGATGTTAAACAATGGGAGGATGGATAAAAGCACTTATATCTTCCACACACCCTGTCCATGAAGTGCTCCAATTGCCAATACACCCAGCTGATTTTCAGAGAAACAAAGAACTTTACCAGATACTCACCAGGAGCTTTTAACACAGATAATAGAAGCTTGAAATTGGATGTAGCGTCCAGTGAGGAGTAAGATTTCAACTTCTTTCAATGTCAGGTGCAGCTGGGGATAGGCAAAGAAATGTTTTGTTTGGTTTTGCAGACTTTTTTCATTCAGTACTTAGCCTGAAACCTTAAAGAGCAGTATCAGAAATCCCAGATGAGCAGTAGCCAGCCAAGAAATGGATTTTACTTTAAGGGTATTCATAATAACAGAACCAATCTGTATGTTCATTAAATTCACCTGAAATGATAAGAAGTCTCACAGAAGTCTTTAGAAGTGGAGGTTTTGCAAAAAGGCTTTCAACCCTGCACATATTCTAACCAGGGAGTAACTAGGCAATTTCTCCTCTCCCTGCTCTGGAGGAAAGATCGACAGGCACCTGGGTAACATAGACGTTAGAAGTGAAGGATTCCATGCGCCAAATCTTGCATGTGAAGTAATTTTTAGAGATTTTATGGAGCTAGGGAAACAATTTTGCCCTTTCCATTTTTCCCCTACTGAGTTTTCCATATCTCCAAGACAGATGGAGCACATGTAACAAAACCAACCAAATGCAGAGAATGCAATCTGGGATATTAAAAATAAAATCTTTTCCAAATCTTCACAGACTCCTTTAAAAACACTTCTACCCAAGTGCTAAAGCAGCTAACAGAGGTGTCTAAAAATGGAAAGAAGAGGTGCCCCAAGGGTTCTTTTTTTCAAAACCAGTCAGCATTAATATTTACTTCTCAGAAAGGGTTCTATACACAATCAGCAAATATGACCAAATTTAGTCATATGTGGATTGAAGATGATTATATCCCAGAGAGCTCTCCATTAAGAATCTTTAAATATAAAAATGTTGAATCTAATCCAGAAATAAGGCGAATGGGCAAATGCAATCAACACCCGGGGAAAATGTTAGTATTTCAATGGGCTTCAAATAAACACTCAGTACCATTATATTACTCAAAGAAACCAGTAAAGAGAATATGGTGAGGTAGATTTTGACATTGTATTGTTTGGCCTTTTACTAACTATAAACTCTTTATTATGGACATGCTGTAGCTTATATTTTACATTTTCATAGCATTTAAATTTTATATTTCTGTAATATTTAAATGTAGGAACCTATCAATCATGGCTCCTGGGTTTTTAATTTTCTATGTAAAACTAATTTATTCTGAACCGCATGTAATTTCAGATTTTCTAAGAGTAGATTAACCTCACAAAATTGTGTTCAAATATCACTATTCCTTTGCCATCATCCAAAGAATACATCAATATTCAATTAAATGTAAATAAAATTAATTTTTTTCTCCTTCTTTTTTCCACTGGGGCATATAAGTAAATTGTTTGAAATGTATTACTGATGGAAATTAAATGTAAATTACTTATTTCTCAGTTTCTGGAACCTCTGTGCACTGGGAACTTATCTAGGTGCTGGCGATGAACAAAGTGAACAAGGCCCAGTCAGGCTAAGGGGGAGGGGGCGGGTGGGGGTATGTATGGGCAAAGCTCCATAAATAAGCAAATAAATGAATAAGACCATTTCAGATAGTGATGAGTACTGTAAAGGAAAGGAAATCTGCTAATGGTATAGAAGGTGCTGAGAGAGGGTGAGGGGCCAGGACCTGGGTGGTTGGGAAATTGGAGGCAGTGGTGTTTAGATCACTGGAGGGGAAGAAGTCAGTGATGCAAAGAGCTGGGGACCCTGGGGTTGGGGGAGGGGGAGGCAAAGGGAACTGTGAGTGCAGGGAGGAACTCGGTGTGTTCATGCAACAGAAGTGTGGCCGGTGTGGCTGGGCTTGGCGGGGAGAGGAGTGAGAGATAAGATCCAGGTGTTAGAGCCGACTTTTGTAGAAAAGATTTGGAGTTAATTCTAAGAGTGAGAAGAAGCCATAGGAACTGACTGCATTCTTCTAAAGATAAGTCTGTCTCCTGCGAGGCAAATGGATGGGAGGGGGCAAGAATGCAAACAGGGAGACCAGCTGGATGGATGTGGGTACTAGGAGAGCCACAATGGTGACCCCAAGTGGGCTGCTGGCAGTGGCCTTAGTGGGGATGGTGAGAAGTGTTCAAATTCAAAACATATTTTAGAGATACAACCTAAAGGACTTGCTGGTAGTTAACTGCATTTTCCCAAGCTAAGTTCTCTCTCTTGAGCTACATTTCCAAAGCTTTTCTGAAACAATTTTAGGTCCAAGCTCCTTGCCCCTCACCTCCCTACTCATATGTGTATATATGCATATGAGTAGGTCTTTGGGCCTCAGGAAAGTGTCCCCCCAACCTCTTATTTTTTTTTTAAGATTTCATTTATTTATTTAACAGACAGAGATCACAAGCAGGCAGAAAGTTGGGGTGGGGGGGAAGCAGGTTCCCTGCTGAGCAGAGAGTCCAATGCAGGGCTCTATCCCAGGACCCTGAGATCATGACCTGAGCTGGAAGCAGAGGCTTAACCCACTGAGCCACCCAGGCGCTCCCTACCCCAACCCTCTTAAATCACAGTTGGTCCAAATGGCTTATCCAGCTTTCATTTGAATATACTAAGTGCATTTCAGCTGCGTTTCTGTCTGCATATCCCAGAAATGACTCTCCAGACAGCTGTTCCCAGCTCCTGTCCCCTTACCATCCATACCCTCCTACAGACTCCTATAGAAATTCACACACAGTCATTTCATATTTGTGCATGACTTCTCACATCCCCAAGAGTTCTCCCCGCTCTGGGGGTTGTCCTAGAAGTTGCAGCAGCCCCAGTAACATTATCACGGTTCCCCTCAATGCTGGGGTCTTCACAAGCCTCAGTCATTTCACAGAGGACAGAAACCTACAAAGTGACATTTCACAGTTGGGAAAACCAGGATGTAGACAAGTTTGCATATCAAGGAACAATACCCAGCAGGTTTTTCAGTTAGGTAAAGCTCCACTGGGCTCTTAACCTCTTGCTTCTCCAAGAACTGGCTCCCCAAGAACTTAGGTAGAACACTAAGTAGAGGCTCCTGAGTGGCTCAGTCAGCTGAGCATCGGACTCTTGGTTTGGGTTCAGGTCATGATCTCAGGGTTATGGGGTCTAAGGCCTGTCAGCCTCTGTGCTCCGCAGGGTGTCTGCTTGTCATTCACCCTCTGCTTGCTCACTCTCTGAATGAATGAATGAACGAATGCACGAGTGAATGAATGAAATCTTTAAAAAACAACAAAACACAGCTCTGGATTGCCTAAAATCGAATCTGAGTGTCACCACATTTTAGTGGCCTGACTTTGGATGAGACACTTAACCTCTCTCGCTGTGCCTCTGTTCATACATGAAGAAGACATGATAATACTTGCCTCAGGAGGTGGGGAGTAAGGGAGCTACTGTGCACAGAGTGCTTAGAATGTGCCCTTGGCAAAGAACAAGTGCTTTGTAAGTGTTAGCTCTCACCCTCATCATTCTCTTGTCCCACCCACCGAGGCGTCACCCTCCTCTCTTATTTGTGCAATAGAAATTCAGCACTATGATTATGGAGCCGTTACCCAGCCCCCTAGGAAGGTGTGCAGCAGGTGGATGTGGTTAGGGGAGAGGACAGTGGGGTCATTACAGAAAAGCTCGGTGGGGCAAAGCGATGAGGTGAGCTCAGAGATGCTAGAGAGACACTTAAGAAGTTGTGATTAATTTACTCTGAATAATGCATCGATGTGAAGACATTTTTAAAGCGTTCTTCGGATTAAGTTACCTACCATTCCAAGGTTCATCTCACTGAGCAGCAAGTGTGTGGAGTGGACAGGGGCAGGCTGTCTTTTGCAGTAACTCAGAGCTGAGCTTCTGCATCTCAAGTTCTTGCCTTCCCTTCCCTGTTTCACCGGAGATTTGGGGATGTTTGGCAGTCAAAGTAAACCAGATTTATCTGTGGTCACAACACATTTCAGCAGCTTAGGATGATAAAGTTTACTTCGTGTTCATGCTACAAGTCCCCCATGGAAGAGACAAGAAGGTTTTACTTACGGAGGAACCAGACTGTCAGAGGCCCCATCTCAATGGGCTTCCTTGATCACAGGGGCAGGGGAGAAGGAGCATGACAAACCACACGTTGGCTCTTGAAGCTTCCACCTGGATATGACCCATCATATTGCTCAGATTTCTTTTGCCAAAGCTAGTCATATGGCCATGCCTGGGCTTAAAAGGGAGAACATGTATAATTTTCCTACAGGAAGTGCCCCAAATACCTGGGGACAAATTACCACAAGGAGTTAACTGAAAGTTAACAGAAAAAAAACCCTAAAAATTACAGCTTAAACAATTAAGGGGTTATTTTCTTACACTACAAGAAGTTTGGAGGTAGGTCAAGGCTCAAATTGATAAATCCAGTAGCTCAAAGATGTTTTTAGGGACCCACTTTATTGCCATCTTTCTACTTTCCCATCCTTAGGAAATCAGCAATATATCTCTTCATGGTCACAAAATGGCTGCAGCAGTGCCAGCCACCACATGCAGAAAAGTAACATCCAGTGAAGAATGGAAGGGTTTCCTTCCACTATTTGTATAGCATTGAGAAAATCTTTCCCAGAAACCCCAGCTTACCTTGGGTCCTGTCAGTCAGAATTAAATCACAAGACCATGACTCATCCCATCATGAGCAAAAGGAAAGACCACTTCTTGGGATATATATATTAAAAAAAAGGCCTATTTTCCCTTTGTACAAACAACTCTGATTTCTATAAGGAATATGCCACTGAACATAAGAAATCAGGAAAACGTAACCCAGCTTTACCAATTATGGTAAGCTCCTTTATTCAGGGTGTAAGTAAAGAAGGACAATTCCTTTATGAAAAGCCAACATTAGTGCTTACATAATAATTATTCACAGTTAAATAACTATGGGCAAATAAAGCAAGCAAAACAGGCATCTAACAGGGAAGGATCATTTACCTACGGGACAGGGAAATAAGAAACTACTTTGGATTAATATTACATCCATCTCAAAAGAGTTGACCAAAAGAATTCACCACTCCCTTCTTTGTGGCCACCCTGGACTACAGCTTAAATGTTCTTTCTTCATCATTCACCCACACACTTCATTGCCTTTATCTGTGTACCTGTCTCCAACTGCAAGACGATAAGCTTTTTGAAAGATGTGGCCTGTTCCATTTGTTTATTCCTATGCATGCTAAAAAGAATAATGGGTAACATCATTTGATTGCCCACTGTGTACCAGAACCCGTTCTAAATTCTAAATGAATTGATTCTTGTAATACAACTGTCCCATGAGGCATATGCTATTATCTATGCTTAATACATGAAGAGTTGTAGGGTAAAAAGGTTAAGTCATTTGACCAAATGTATACAACTATTAACTGATAGAGTTGAATTTTGAATTTCAAATGAAGGTAGCCTACTTGGGTTATGTGTGGCACATTTGTCCCCAAAATAGATGAACCCAATATGCTTTAATACACAATATGAAGGTGTCAGAGAACAGGAGTGAAGGACAAGTGACATTGTCTTTTATTTACATGTAGAATTTGAAATTAAGTATGATAGACTTAAATTCTCTGAGGGTGGAGGGCATGTATGTTTCCCTTGCTCAGTATGGAGTCTCTATCTCCTAGTATAGTTCCTGGCACACAGTAGGTCCTTATGTGTTCCTGGAAGTGGGGGAGGGAGGACGGGAGGGACCATGGGGGGAAGGAAAGAAGGGAAGGGGGGAGGATGAGGGAACAAATGAATAAACACAGTTAATGTCTTTCCCTTGCTCCTTATATTTTCTACCTTTTCCTGTTTATTTCTATGGATAATTTGGTGTCTAAAATCTATATCTTACCTAGGTAGAAAGAAGTGTTAGTTTCTCTAAGTATCAAGGGTTCTCAAAGAGAAGAGTTTAAATGTACATTGTTACAGAGTAGGGAGGCCTCTCTGCAGGTCTATAATTCATTTGGCTTTTGAAACAATGTGTCTTATTTAAAGTAGATTTTTTTCCCTCAAATGGAAACATTTTTTAGGAATTTGGACTTGTGCTTTTTCTTCTAACTGTGCAGCTTGAAATGTCAATACCATGCATAGACATAATGATTTATTTTTTTAAAATCAATACAAGGCCATAAACAAATGAACAGCAATAAGTAAAGAAATGGCCACTGTCAGTAGATGGAAATACTACTCTAGCAGTCCCTCCACCAGCAGCACATTTCAGGAGACAAATAATAGTTTGGGACCACTAAAAACACCATGTTTATCCTTTATTTTAGCACCAGCATCATTAGGGGCTGCTTCCATAGAATGTTCCAAACTGTCATACAGATTTAATACATTAGACCGAATATTAGACCACATAGACCCCCCTAGTTTCAATCAACAAAGTAAAATCCTGATGAAACTGAATCATTGCACTGTTGTCACAAGTGAATTTTAACTGTTCTTATTTGTAAAGAGTATCCAAGTTTCTACTGTTGACTTTGTTGTTCTGATTCTTATCCAGAGAGCTAATTTTTAAAAGCATGTCTATGATCTAACCTTGAACTAGAGCTTCATGAGTCCCCGAATATCCCAATTTTCCCCAATATTCCATTTTTTTCTTTGTTCTTTATTCTCAGATGATTTTCAGATTTCATTCAAATTTCTTTGAGTTGTTAAGGATTTTTTTCAGATGTCTCATCCAATTTCAATATATCAATGAACTCACTAATTTCCCTCTGCCATCTGTCTTTCTCTCCTAGGTTCTGTCCCTAGGTCAATGGCATCATCATTCACTCTGTGATCCAAACCAACATTTACCCACTTTTGATGGCTCTTGCTTTCCCACTTACCCCAGTTAGTTGATAAGTCCTTTCATTCAACCTCTATCTAGATCCATCCTTTCCTTTTCACTCCACACCCTAAGTCGGTTCCTCATCAGCCTCACCCAGAATATTGCCGCAACTCCCACCCCCAACAACTAGCTTCCACTTTGTATCTCTTATTCCCCCAACCCATCTTTTATATTTCCATTCAGTTATTTTCTAACAAAGAGATAATCATGTTTCTTCCCTGCTCAGAAACCTACAATGGTTCACTATTGCCAATTTTTAAAAAGTCCAAACTCTTTAATAACATTCAAGACTTGGGGCACCTGGGTGGCTCAGTCAGTTAAGCATTTGCCTTTGGCTCAGGTTGTGATCCCAGAGTCCTGGGATTGAGCCCTGCGTTGGGCTCCCTGGGCTGGGAGCCTGCTTCTCCCTCTGCCTTCCACTTCCCTTGCTTGTGCTATCTCTCTCTCTGTCAAATAAATAAATAAAATCTTGAAAAAAAAATCTTAAAAAAAAACTTTCAAGACTCATCTTCAGTTACTCCCCGCCTGCCTTAGTAGTCCCGTTTCCTATCACTCCCCATCATTACCTGCACATATATGTGTACTCCTCAGATTTATGTGATACTCCTCAGTTCTATCTACCTGCCAAAATCCAAATTACCCTTCAAGGCTTAGTTCAAATACCCTCCTTGGTATCCAGGCAGTTAGTCAGTTGTTCTCTGCTTTCATATTCTTTTGTTTCTAATCTTATTGTGCCCCTATCTTAGGTCAGGTTCCCGGATGCAGACCCTGAGGAGAGGATTTGTAAGGAAGTCTTTTCTTTTCTTTTCTTTCTTCCTTCCTCCCCCCTTCCTTCCTTCTTTTCTAAGATTTTATTTATTTGACAGAGAGCACAAGCAGGGGGAGCAGCAGGCAGAGGGAGATGCGGCTCCCCAGTGAACAGGGAGCCTGATTCAGGGCTCCAACCCAGGACCCTACTAGGATCATGACTTGAGCCCAAGGCAGGTGCTTAACCAACTGAGCCACCCAGGTGCCCCACCCAGGAAAACGTTTCCTTAAGGAAATACTCCCAGAAGAGATTGTCGAATGCAGGAGAAAAGGAGACAGGCAAGAGAAAGGGATTGAGCAAGGGTGACTTTAGATAAAGTCGCAGAGGGAGTGGCTCAGCCTGATTCAGTAGAGAAAGCCGGGACATTAATTTACATCCTGCTCTATGGGGGACTGGGCCTTCCTGCCCCCAAACCAAGCAGTCACTAGCAAGGAACTCAGCTCTCAAGCACTTCCTGTTCCCTGAATATGTTCGCAGTAGTCAAGGACAGCCACTCAAGGCATCATAGGTGCAAGCCATTGGAAGCAAAAGTATGTCAGAGCTGAATGGGGGGAATGGGAATGGTAAAAAGGGATTCCCAGGCATTTGGGAGGAGTCAGACAGCGTCAGCTATGCTCCTCGGCATAGTCTGCCTTGTTTCCACCTCTGCACCTCCAGCCCAGGATAGTGAGTTACTTGGGAGGGAAGACCCCCTTCTTAGTCGTCCTTATGTCCCTACGACAGGGAAGATATTACTTCACACCCAGAAAGTGCTTAAATAGCGTTTATTGGTCTGAACTGAATACTTATTTTGTAGGTCTTTTGCAACATTTTGCTACTACTAATCATATTGCTGAGATTTTTTTCCCCCCTTGCTGGTTTTAGCTCACTAATAAAAGATAGGGTTTCTGGGGTTTCAAAACCTAAGGTTCAACTTTTCACCTTGTACTTTTCTCCCCAGGGCAACAATTTGCTCAGCATATCTCTTCCTAAATTCCAAGACAGGCTGCTTGCTCTGCTCAGTCAAGACTGCCAACCCAAGAAACATTTTCGAAAGATCACAATCAACATCATTGCCAAAAGAAGAAGTTCTTGGCACACAAAAGACCTGGTTCAATATGAGATGCCAGATGGTGATTTCAACTTCAGCTAAATTCCTGCTGAAAAAAGTGTTTGAACTGCAGATGAGAAAAGCTTCTATGACAAATTTCCAAGCGTTAGAAGCTTCAGAGGGAGATGGCAAGTGTTGATACACCCCCCCCACCACCAAGCACATGCACACACCACAGACTTACTACCTGCAGCTGGTAATTAAGATTCCCACAAAGATGCCTCTGCTTTTTACGAAGACTGAGCCCTGACTTGATTTTTACGAATATCAAAGTGTATTTACTGAGCCCATTGAAAGTAAAACCTAGTTGATTACATGTAGTGTTTTTCAAAGCATCTGCTTTCATTAGCATCTGCTCTAAGTTTTTTTTAGTATCTGGAGTATCTTATTCCTCTCTACCAATAACTCCATTATTAAGCCAATTAATAATAAGCATGTCTTCCCTCCCTAACTTTCTTTCTTTCTCTCCCTAACTAATTTCAGATTACAGGGAATATACATGAAGTATAAATTGATGGTGCTCTGTCTGGACACTCTTGGGTCCCTGACTCCCTTTTTCCTTCCAGGAGATTGAAAGCCCAGCTCCCCTGATTCCAGAGCTCCATTCAAGATTTAGCTGAGATTGGGACTTTGCCTGAAACTGTGCCCTGGGCTGGTTCCTTCTCTTCTGCATTCCCTGTCTTGTTCCTCCCTCCCCATCCTTCTCCTCCCCTGAACTCCCTTACAGAACTAATGAACGTTTCTTTAACAACATTCTTGCACCCAAATCCTCATCTCAGGGTATGCTTCTGAAGAAATGGCTTAAAATTCTGTGCAATGGGAAAATTCAAGGCATTTCATGCTGACATAGAGAAGGGCCATGTTTCTGGGGCAAGAAATGTATGCATACCTCCTTTATCAATCAAAATTTAGAAGAAAATAGTGGATACACTCAAATTAGATATTTGGAGAATAGTTAATCAAAGGACTGGTTATGAAGGGGTGGGGTGGGAGAGAAACAAGGAGAGTGCCTGCCTGGAAACTGGTAACAGGGGCTGCCATTACCAACCCTAGGCTCCACTGGAAAGTGGAGAATTGGTGATGGAGAGGCAAGGAGAGGGCTGTGGGACAGAAGTTGTGATTTTAAGGGTCGCGGCCAGCCTAAGGGACCCCACACCGAGCAAGCTGGCCAAAAACCCCAATCTCGTGCTCTTTCATTCCTCCTGTCTTTTACCAGTGATCCCATCAGCTGAACCTAATGGGAAGCCAGGTGCAAAACAGCCCCATCACACAGCACATCTAAGCTGGCCTCTAAGGACATAGGGCAGATGGAGAAGGGCAGAGAGGGCATCCAGACGGACAAACAGAATCTATCCAGCATACCTACTTATTTTCTCTCTCTCTCTTTCTCTCTCTCTCATCTGTCGTACACACACATACACACACACAGTTCTTCCTGTTCTTGATTTTGACTTGTGACTAGACACACATAAATAGACCCTGATTTTTCTGTCTGCTGATCTTGTTTCTTTCTATCTTATTTATACTTCAGAGGACCCAGAGATAAGGTTGAATGATATTACTCATCATATAGATAATAATCAAGAATCAGACAAAATACATTTTTTATTAAAGTCTGAGTATAGTATCTGGGCAATTCAACAGTGGCCCCCAAACCCCAGCCTCTAAGATGGCAATTTTGGTAGATTGAAATGTGACTCACAGAGCTTGCTACCATAAAATTTATCATCTCTTTGACCTCACCATTTTGGTGTAAAGAGCTCTAATTTCTATCCCTAGAGAACTGTACCCATTTCCTCCCAATTGAAAACAAAATACAAATCAAAGATTTATGTTGTTTCTTGTAATGATGTGTTAATTGCTTTCTCACCAACCCAGGTGCAAAGATGCCCTCATTATTCGGCTTACTCCCAGATGTCCTCATTATTGGAAGCAACGCTCTCTTTCCATGGGTCTCATTTTCTGTGTTTGAAATGGTCATTTCCCCACAAGCAGCTCTGGCTTGGTTCAGAATATAAAGCTCCATGAAATGTGCAGAATGAAGACAAAGGGTTACTCAGTTATTTGAAGGTCTTTGAGATTAATCATGGAAAACAACATCCTGGTCCTCAGGAGGCTGGCAGGAGCCAATGTGGGGGAGATGAAGGGTAGATGATGGAGAAGCACCACTTCCCATATCCCTGGGGGACAGGCCGTGCTCAGCAGTGCCTTCTGAGCCTCTAGCTCTCCCTCTCTCTGCTGGGTGCCTTGCAGACTCAGATACGGCTGAGCAGAAATCAGGTAGGTTGTGGTGCACATGGCCTACAGGGCTGTCATTTCTAAGTATTAAAATAATATATATTAAGCTATTTTCTTCTGAAATTTTATTTTTAAGATACTTTTGGGGGGGTCCAAAGGTTTTAGAGGGTAGAGATTAAAAAAAAAAATAAAAGTCTCTAAACACCAGGCTTTCTTTTGAGGCAACTGTTCACCCAGGCAAACTAACCACGGAAGGGGGCGTGAGGGGGGCTGAGCTTGCCTGGGCATCTGATGTGGTCACTATGAGATTATGTGGAGCAAGGCACCCAACCGTCCGGAACCCAAGTTCCTAGTAACAAGAAGGAATGAGGTGAGATGAAATTAGAATCCTCTTCTTGTCCTAACATTGCACTGTGAGCTACAGTAACCACTGGCCACATATGGCTGGTCTAAACTGAGATGTGTGGCCGGTGCCCCAAATCACCAGATTGCTAAGACTCAGTAAAAATGCAAATGTCAGGTATATCATTAAAAATTTTTATATCGGTTATGTGTGGAAGTGATAACAATTTGAGGTATCCTGGGTTAAATAGAATATAAAAATTTTCCTAATTTACTATTTAAATTGTGGCTACTAGAAATTATAGAATTATACATGTGTCTTATATTACATTTCTATGGGACAGAACGGTTTGATAAACTTATTTATTTATTGAACTATTTAAAAATATGTTTCTGGATTCCCATTTCATCTGGATGCACCTCAAATTCTAGAAAACTTGCAGTAGTCTTGCTTGGGAAAAAATGTTATATCATTTTTCCATGCAAAGGTCTTTTTAGAACAAGAGGTAAAAACTTCATGTCATGCTGGCTAAGTGTTGAAGAGAGTGTGAGGGGAAGGAACGGCAATGTTCCTTAAACTAGATTTCATTTTCTTCTCCTTTGAGTGAAGCTCGAGTGTCAATCTTTAATTTCTAGAACAGTAGAACATTTCCAGATTGCAGAGACATGAAAATAGATGCTACCCAAAGTAAAGAGCAGTCCTCCTCCCCTGCCACGCACACGCATGCAATATCTCTTCCCCGTGGGAGTGCCAAATATTTGGAAAGCACCTAAATGCTCAGTTCATGAGCTCCAGAAGGCACATGTTCAATAACCACTTCCTGCTGTGTGTTAACTGCTGGGTCAAATAAAGAACAGTACACAGAGAAACAGAGACAGGGTATTACAATATGACTTCAGACTGATGATTGGGGCAGAAAGAGCAGCACAGGGAAGATTCAGAGATTCAGAGCCACATAAGGGCAGAGTGGAAGGAGGGTGTGTTGTTGGGGGACACTGAGCAAACATCCATCTGCAAGTATCAAGTGGGCCTTGCCTATCAGGAAGGAGATCTAGGACGTGACATGACAGATGCTGGGTTGAATCATCTAATGGAAGTCGTGTTTTAGGGGACTCATCCCTCTCTTCCCTGTCATGCTATATGTGTGTGTCCCCCAACTGGAGGACCTAATTAGAATCCAGTGCTACCTAGGGGCGCCTCAGTGGCTCAATTGGTTAAACATCTGTCTTTGGCTCAGGTCATTGTCTGGCTCAGGTCATGATCCCAAGGTCCTGGGATTGAGGTCTTGGTCAGGCTCCCTGCTCAGTAGGAAGTCTGTCTCTCCCTCTGCCCCTCTCCCTGCTTGTGCTTTCTCTCTCCCTCTCTCTCTCTCTCAAATAAATAAAATTTAAAGAAGAAGAAGAACAACAACAATCCAGTACTACCTAACGCTATTCCCTTACTCTCTCTTCTCTGTGTTTTTTGCTTCCCTGAAGGAGAATGACAGTCAAGGGCAAGAGCCAAGGTTGATGTTTCTGTTGAATATCTCATGATTTCCAGGACAGTTGTAGGCACAAAGTAGGTAATTCAATGCTTATTTTAAAAGTAATAATAATGAATTAAATTGTGCTAAATCCCCGTGTCCTCTTCTTTCATATATTTCATGAGGGAAAATGGGGAATCCTAATTCTTAATGAGGTTTCTTCAGAGACAAAAGTGTAAATCAGTTTGCCTTCTATTTCCTGTCCCTTTCTGGTATATAGCTCCTTTCTTCCCAGCATCTTCCTGGGTTCTTAACCACCGTTATCTTGTCACTGAAATTTTCTCTTGGGCTTTAACTTGTGCATCTGGGTGGAACCCAAATTTCCCCCTTCCTCCTTTTACCACTCATTTCCTTTGGTTCTTGGGGGGAGAGTATGGTGCCCCTTCCACCCAGACAGTCCCTGGCTTGGACTAGAAATGATGATCTGCTTTAACCATTTAGCCCTCCCTGATGAAGCTCTGTAACTCACCTGAAGGTTGTTTCTTTCTTTCTTTCTAAGATTTTATTTATTTATTTGACACACACATACACACACAGAGATCACAAGTAGGCAGAGAGGCAGACAGAGAGAGGGGGGAAGCAGGCTTCCTGCTGAGCAGAGAGCCCTATGCAGGGCTCCATCTGAGGACCTCGAGATTATGACCTGAGCGGAAAGCAGAGGCTTAACCCACTGAGCAACCCAGGCACCCTAAAGATTGTTTCTGATCAGTTCACATGGTCAGAGAAATAAAAAAGGCATTAAATGAAGAAGTGTAGAAGGGCTGGGAGTTACCACGGAGGAACAGAAGCATTTTTGTTTTGTTTTGTTTTTTGTTGTTTTTTAAAGATGTTATTTGTCAGAGAGAGAGAGAGAGAGAGAGACTGAACACACAGGGGGAGCTGCAGAGGGAGAGGGAGAAGCAGGCTCCTTGCAGAGCAGGGAGACTGATGTGGGGCTCGATCTCAGAACCCTGGGACCATGACCTGAGCTGAAGGCAAGCCACCTGTTTTGCTTTGTTTTTCACTGTACTGTGAAAGAAATAACTTATACTTGAGTGTGACTCTGGGGGAGAGTAGACTGAGTCTGTTTAGAACTATGGGCTTTCCTTGCCCAGCAAAGAAAGATAACTCTGTAGATCCCAGGAAATTTACAAAGCCTGAATTTTCTCTCAAAAAAAAAATTCACTTTTGTTGTCCTGATTTTTAGGACATTAGGACAACAATGTTGTCCTAATCATTACAAAGTTACTTGAGGAAGAAAGATTATTCCCTCGATTATTCTTTGGTTAACTTTTTAGAACTTTTAGCCACCTTAGAAAGCCAATCCAATACTGAGAAGTGTTGCCAAAAGCCACTCAAAAACGTCACCTACCTTAATACTTAAAGGATCCTGAGTCCCTGAACAAGGCTCTTTGTAAGGTAAGAGTTAGTATCAGAGACAGATGAACTGCAATGGATAAAAGTGAAATGTGGCCTGTAAAGGCTGGGTAAATGTTTCTAGCTCTTTTCTTTTTTCCTTCTATTGCGTATTATGCAGATTTGGAACCTGGCTACTATTTCTGCTATCTTCATTTTTGTTTAACAGAAAAGCACAAGTAATAGGTTCTAAGGGAAGTCCCTGCTTTTTTTCCAGTGACTCTAAACTGCACTAAGATTGACCCCCCCCCGCCCCCACCCCATGCAACCTAAATTGCAGGCACATGGTATTAAATTATCTGCCTTGGTAAGACTGTCCTTGCAAAACGACACCGTAAAATAGCCATGCTCTGGGCTCTCCCCTCCTCTGCCACAAGGCTGGAGGTTGGATGTCATCCCAGGTTTCTAGCCCCAGCATTAACTCCACCCCACTCTCCCCCCTCAAGAAAGAGTATCTTCTGTTTCTCAAACCACACAACTCCCACCAATTCTGACCTTTTTTCATAGGGAGTGAATGCCACCTCCAGAATCCCGACTCCCAAGAATCACCATTTTGAATTAATGAGCAATCCCAACCTTAAGGATTCTTGCAGGTAAAAAGGGATGCTCAGAGAACATAGGATGAGGCTCTCATGGCCGAGATTAGGTGAAAAAAGGAAACATCTCTTCATTCTTACCTTTTAAGACTATTGGCTGTTTTTCTCTCCAGTGAACAATTTTCTCTATTTATAAGATGACACCTACGTAAGTATTCTGGTCACAAGTTAGCTATCCACTTAACAGTGTGTCTGTGTGTTGTCTAATTACTACTGGATGGAACCGCGCATAAAGTATATAAGTGTGTATGTGATAAGAGTATTAAAAGCGGGGGATGGGGGAGGAGTGAGTATGTGTAGAAAGAGAACTTGGTTCTAAAATAAGACTGATATGCTTTTAAAAAAACTTTTAATTTGGGGACAACTGTAGATTCACATTAATTTTTAAGAAATAGTATACAGAGACCCCTTATAGACCTTTTATCTGATGGTAATATTTTGAATAACTGTAGTACAATATCACAACCAGGAAACTGACGTTGATACAGTCCTAGGGCCTTATTCAATGTCACCTCTTTTGTATGTACTCATTTGTGTATTTAGTTTGGTGCAGTTTTGTTACATATGTAATCTGCTTTTGAATCTCAGCTAAGTAGTAGCTGTGTGACCTTGAACAAGCTCCCTAGCTACTCTGAGGCCCAGTTTCCTCATCTGCAAAATGGGTATAATGTCTGTCTTCTAAAGATGGTGCCAGGATTAAGTAAGATCATTTCTGCTAAGTTTCCAGCACACTAGATTCTCAATAAATGCTGGTTTCCTTCCCGTCTATCCCTTGTTCTTTCAGTAGCAAGGGAATATTCTCCAGTTTCTTGCAGAAATAACCAGACTTGTGGGTTATAAGAAATCAGGCGGCTCCTTCTTCAAGGCCAATGCATTTAACCCTGCCGTTCAAAGAGAGCCAAGTGGATGTCACCTGCCCACAGCTGCTGCCTGAAGGCCTGGACTTGGAATCCTATTTGTATCCAGATCAGAAGTGTAGAGGTGGGGGTGGGGGTAGTGAAAAAGGAGAGACTCTGGGGGAGCTGTGGAGTAGGGGTAGGAAGCGGTAAATACTGAACAACCGTTGGCTGAAGAACTACCAGTTCCAAGGATTTTTCGTCCGGTGTGGCTAGTGACCAAGGGTTGGATGTACCCGCGGAAGGCTAGATAGGAGGCGGGAGCCTCTGAAGACATGGTGGGCAGGTGCGGAGCCCAGTCTAGACCTGGTAGGGGGATCACCCTCTTTCCAGAGTTCAGTCAAGTCTAGAGCTCTCCTGTCTTTTGGAGCCCTCTTTCAAAGACGGCCGAAGAGCGCTCAAGGGCCAAGAAATCCAGGACCGCGCGGGGGCAAGAGAGGCACCTGAGTCCCTACCTTAAGGTCCTGCTGGCTGGAGGACGAGGCCATTCCTCCACACGGAGACGTGGCTGGCTGGGAGTCCTAAGGGCAGCCGAATGTGAGCGGGCGGGTTTGGAAGGAGAGACTAGCGGGCAGGGGGATCGCGGGGTGGACGCGCTAGCTCCTGCTCGGCGGCGACCTCTTCCACCTGCACCCCGCGAACCTGGCTTTTCCAAGTTCAAATCTCCAAAGCGACCGCCCTAGCGTCGCGCAGCAGCCAAGCCGGGACCGGGGCTGTGTTCCCGCGACCCGAGCAGTCCCCAGGAGCCGGGGCGCAGTCTGCGTCGAGGTGGGGGCTGGGGGGAAGGACCCCGCGGGGGCCGCGACAGCGCTCGGCGCTCCTCCCGGGGCCGCCCCCAGCGCCGCGGGCCGCGGAGGAGGAGCCGCGCCCAGGCCGGCGTCGCCCTGGCTCCTCCTCCCCGCGCGGGCCTGGCCCTTCCTCCCCGGCGTCCAAAGCTCCGGGTGGCCGCGGCCGAGTCGGGAGCGGAGCGCGCTGGGCGCGGCCGTCCCGCTGCCGCCGCCTCCGAGCCCTGAGTGCGCCCGCGGCCATGGTCCCCGCGGCGGCGCCGGGCGCTTGAGCCCCGGAACGCGGTAAGCAAGGAGCCCAATCCCGGGGTCCCCGGCCCCGCGGCCTGGGGGTGCGCAGAGGCCTTGCGCCGCCCCCGCGCCGTCGGCAGGGCCCTGCGCGCCCAGGGCGGACCCCACACGGGGACGGGTTGGGGCTTCCCCTTCGGGGCCCGGGTGGGATCTGTCCCTGCGCGCGGGGCGCCCCCGGGGGACGAGGCGGGGAGGGGGCGGCTTCGCGGGCGGGAGGAGGGGCCGGTCCTGGAGGCGCGGGCTGCGCTGCCGGGGGGAGGGCCGGCGGGCGGGGAGGATGCGCGCCGCAGCCCCGGAGAGCCGCGCTTTTGTACGCGCTGGCTCCTTACATATGGAAATGACGCTCGCGCGGGTCCCCAGTCGCGTCCTTTTGAAGGACGCCCGCCCGGAACCACGGCGCCGGCTGCGAAGTATTGTCCCGCTTCTTGAGCCCTAACAAAGCGTCCTCCTTCGCTTTGCAGAGCACTGGAGGCGGGCGGCCGGCGGTGCGGGCGCAACGGAGAGGCCGCCTGAAGGTAGGCGAGGACGGCGGGGGCCGGGGCGGCGTGCCGCCTGGTGACACAATGGGGTGTTTGAGGTTTCTGGGGTGCAACGGGCAGGCAGGTCGGAGACGCATCGGCATCACAGGTTGCCCGGGGAGTCGGGCGGCGCGCCCGCCCTCCGGCAGCACCTCCGCCTCCCCGCCCAGCAGCACTGCTGCGTCTGGGCTGCTCCGCCGCCCCCGCGGTCCCGGCCAGCGGACGGCGATTGAAAGCCGCTTCTGTGTGTAGACCCAGGAGCGGACTTGACCCCGGGAGGGAGCAGAAAGGGTGGTGGTGCTGTTGGCTTGTGCCACCAAGGCAGCCTCGTGATGGAGCCGCGGAAGAGAAACCTGTCTGGGGAAACCCGAGGTGATAAGCCTAGGCTGTCTGAGCAGCGGAGAGCTGTTTGGGGCCCTTAAAGGGGGGCATCTCAGAAGGCGGGGGCGGGGGGAACTCATATAGCAAGACTTTCCCAGTGCACTGAGCAAGAACTAAGGGGGAAAGGACCAAATGACACGCGGTTATTGCCTGAAAACCTTGATCGCCAGACCACTGGAATGGAAGTGTGGCGTGCTGCGGGAGAAGCTTCCAGGATTCCCAGTGCTGGGCTTCTGCGACCACCACACCGGTCCCTGACAAAAGGACAAAGCTGATGGAAACACTTTACTGCAGAAGGCTCTTTCTGTGAAGTTGAGAGACAGAGAAAGAGGCGTTTTCCTAGTCCCAGCCCTGACAAACCCGGGTCAAGGCGCACAGAAAATGGGGGTGGGGGTGGGGGTGTAAAGATTGCTCTACCCTGTATCTTGTTTCGACAACTTAGCGATTATGAGAACCTGGGCCTTCTCTACTAAACAGCAGCAGCGGGATTCCTGAGGTGGACTTGCCACACAACTTAACTCTTAATTTATGAAATCAAATCAGATAGCCTAGTTGTCTTTTGTGACTGCCATAGTAGCTTTTTAGGATTAAAATCCCGGTAAAATCCATCCTGGCATATGGGCCGAGCTCCTGAGGCCATGGAGGATTTCTCAGTGGGGCTCCCTTAAATAGGTTGACAGAAATTTATGTCTGCTTGTTTCCTGAGGCTTGCCATTCTACAAGGAAATATATTTTTCCTGTGTCAGCTTAATTTTGTCTTGAATCTTCTCTAGTGGCTAGCATATTAGTGGATGACCTGAAATACTGGCTCTAGAGTTGAGGTTTGTCGGTGGTGGTGGTGGGGGTGTTGTGAAGATTTCCAGACTGTGTGTAAAAGTAGCATTACAGGCTGGCTGAAAAGCAGTTTGTTGTCTCTTCAGCTGTTGTCAGTGTTCTTAAGGAGGTGAAGGGAACTCCTGGGGAGTTTGTTTACAGATTTATTTTCACCTGTTCCCTGGCGATTCTGCAGGGGAAACCATTCTGAACTACAGTAGAGATAAAGGGAAGGACTTATAGATGTTCCAAATGGGTTGGGCATCAATAAAGATATAGCCAAGGCAGGAGAAGGCTTTACAGGGGCAGTGGAAAGGAAGCCATCAGAGGCACAGTCTTCACATTAAAAAATGTCAAGGATCAGTCATTTTAATAGGCACTTGCTCAGAATGGTTTCTTTCTTCGTCTTTTTTCACTTTAGATGTGCTATGACCCTTAATATCAAAAGATGTTGACTGTCACAAAGGGGGAGAAGAGGACCCCAGTGAATTCTGAACAGCCAACCTTAATTTAATGGGCAATATTCTTATCATAAGTCAAATGTTAAAATGAATTGTTTTAAATGTCACTGCAAATGACTTTCTAAACTAACATTTCACCAGTCTTGATGCTTCCATTATGTGTTGATAATGAAAATACATTTTATCAGTCTCACGTTGATAAAGGGTTGGCAAGTTAGCTGGATTCAAGCAACCTAAAGCATTTTCAGGAGGTTTATTTTTATAGATGCCAATTCATCTGTAAGCCAATAAATTATGTGGTTTGAATTCTGGCTATTGAGCTTACATCTGTTGGGCAGGAACTTGTGGAGAAACCAAAGCTTGCAAAAAGATGTTTTTCTTTTATTTACAAATAAAATAGAATTTTAAAAAGATTATGGGACTATACAAGTGAGCAACTTTTTTTTTTTTTTTAAATTAGGACACTTCTTTGTTGCAATGTATATTAGCAGTTACTCATTTATTGAAGCTTTTGAATGGAACAGTTACAAAGTATTTATGTCCTACCATTCACATAAAATACAAAGTTGAGAAAACATTGTTTATAGGCAGGGAAAAGAGATCCCCCCCCCCCCCCCGGAGTGGGGGTGGGTCTGTGCCCCTAGCTGCAGGCATTCTGAATTAATTCCAGTAAATATGGCTCAAGAAGTGAAAGTTGTTATGAGCAGTCTCTTTTAAGAAAGTAACAAAAATGGAGCTCTGTTTTCTGCTTCTATAATTTTACTTAGTAGCTGATTACAGGTTATTGACTCTACAATATGCTAGGCTAATGATTTTTTTTTCCTCCAGCTATCCTGAGTTAAGTACTTGATTGGTAATCCATCTCACTGTTAGGTTTAACAAAAGCTTGGCTTTGGCACATGGTTCAGAATAGTCACATACTAAAATTTTTTTAACGTTTTAGAATAAATGCTAGGAGACGGTCCTTGGTTAAATTCAGTTTAATAGTGTAGTTTAACCAAGGTGGTTATTGTCTTCTAAATATATGTAACGTCATTTTTGTTTCTGTGCAGTGGCATTTAAACTTTTGTTTTGTATCTGTATCCCGTGACTTTATTCCTGGTGATACTCAGGTGCCTGTGGTATCCAGCTAGGAATGAGGTACTGTCGGAGCCGAGATGAGGCTACCTGACGGGAGTCGTGATGAGCAGCTGTGGTTTCTGGCAGAAATATCCTATATAGATATGTAAATAGTCGCTTTTTCTATTAAGCTTTCGCTCAACTTGAATTTATTCTTGTCACTATTTCATTTTATACTGAAATGAATCCAAATGTTAAGAATGGAAATCTTTGCAATTAGAGTGGTTGCAAAAAGAGAGAGAGAGAAGAAAAAGAAACATTTTAATTTGATCATTGGCATTATGAGGCTCCGACTTGCCAAATGGTGAAAGCTAATGGCGTGAATGAAAAGTGTTCCCAGAGCAGGGTTTGTCCATGTTGACCGCTTTCGTTATAAAGTAACTAAATTAGTCACTTGGTGGTCACTGCCTGGTCTGTGGATCCCCAGCAGCTATGTCTGAACACAAACCTAAAAGCATCTTTTGTGATACCCAAGGAAAGCGACTGAGCCAAGAGGGGCATCCAGACATTCCACATAGCTGTTCAGCTGCTGGACCATCTGGAGGGAAATAAAAGGCCTGGGCTAGGGGCTCTGGCATTGTGCTCATTTATTATTTGGTTTTCCCTTGCCAGACTTTGTCCTTTTTTTACTCCCTCTGGCCCAGAACAGACGTCCCCTTTGGCTGGGGTGCCATTCTTACAAGCTCCTTTCTGTACCCTGCATGCCGGAAAGTTCAGAAGTTCACGTAGCCCCTTCATGGTGGCCTTATGTTGGGGACTTCATTATTCCAGCGGCTCCTCACCTGTGTCTTTCCCAGTCCCAGGTGGTGCTGATTTCATCAGCCGGGGTTGCTGAGTAGCACAGAGTACCACAGACTGTGATGGACATCCCCGTCCGGGTCTACGCATTTTGGCAGCCTTGTTCTGAGTTATTTGGAAGGAAAATGCTCCAGATAGTTCTCATTATGGGTGCTTATTGGGTGGTAAATGTTTTGATAAATGGCTCTGTGCATCTGCCTCTTATTTAACCGTCCCTAGTTAGAACTCCCAAATACTGCCCACCCTGGCCCTTCTATTCCAGAGGAACTGTGAAGGCTTCTGTCAGTGTGATGGGGAAGGTAGCAGGTGAAGAGAGGCCCCGGCTTGGCGGGGGTGGGGTGGGGAGCTTTATAAAACTGGAATTTTTCTTTGTGATTTGAAGGAGGGTTTGTCACTCAAAACCCAGCGTTCTTCATCTCTGAGGAAGATTTCTGTCACTGGTGGGAGTCCATTAGGCTTTAACTCTGGAAAGCACTGATGGCACAGATTAGACATACTTGAGTATTTTGAGGGAGTGATTTAACAATGATCAATTTCTGGACCAGGCCCACTGTTGGAAAATACGGGGCTCTTCCGATCATTTTTATTAAAAAAAAAAAATGTGTTTCTTCCTTGCCCTAAATTCCAAAGTTGCTTTGGAAAAAAAGAGTGCTTATTCCGTATATCTCTAGTGCCTTATAGGCTCTAATTATTCAATAAATGGATTAGAGTGGTAGGCAGGGAGAATCCCCACCCCCACCCCCACTCCGATTGGGAGGAGTTTGTGGCCATCAGGTTTTCTGGCGGTTTCTGGTACTCAGTAGTCTAGCTGATTAACACGAGAAGGTGGAGATAAGGGATTTGTCTTGATGTCATTTCAGTGGTCTCGTTCCTGTGTTCTGTGTGCACGAATAGCCCTGAGAGAGGGTCTGATTTAGGGTCAGACCAGAATTAAGATCTCATTTCCACCCCTGTATTAGCACTCTCTCCTTGCACAAGTTGCTTAATTTCACCAAGCCCCAATGTCTACATCTTAAATGGGAATGTGATGTCTACTTTAAAGAATTAAAAGGATTAAATGAGCTCATTTATGTAAAGTACTCAGCATGGGCCAGACTTCTAGTAGATACCCAGAAGTTAAAAAAAAAAAAAAAAAAGTTTCATCTTAAGTCCCAACTGTGTTTCAGCCTTTCTGCTTTTGTTTGATGTTAAATCTATCAGTAATCTGCCTTTAAAGATGGAGGTAGCGCTGAGCCTTACCCATTGTCGTTGACCTACTGTTAGTAGTAGAATATTGTTTATAGTCCTGTTCCCTGCCCTGTGCATTCTTGCTGTCTGTAAGGCATTCTGCAGCTCCTGCTCTGCTTCCTCGAAGGCAGATCCATGGTTGGTTGACTTTCTTCAGTTTATTCTTCCTTGGTCAGTTGTTTCTATTTTCATGGTTGTTTTCTCAATTCCCCTCTTATATCAACTTTCTCTGGGATTATCCTGTCACTTGGTTGCCACCTTTAACCCCCAGAACAGCCCTTCTAGATGGGTATTATTATTCCCATTTTATAAACAAAGGGACTTGGGAAAGTGTTTTAGTACAGACTCCCCTCCAAAGTCACATCCTATAACCGCCCCCCCAAAACAACACAACAACAACAAAAACCCCAAATGCAGCTGAAGTTTATGACTCCATTGGCTTAATCACTAACTCCTTAATCCAACTCCAGACGATTCTGGATGCTATAGTTTGGGAGTGGGTCCTGGCTTCTACTTCTGCTTAGGTACATCTAAGACTGAAAATGCCTTTGAAGAAAGGGTTGGATGGGGGAAGGAGAGGTATGCTTGTGGAAGAAATAGGCATTTCAAAGTCTTTCTGTGCTCATTATGTCACTCTCATCCAGGGGAAGTTTCCGCTCAAGGGATCTCCCTACACTAAGTCAGTCCTTGGTGTTTACTGAGTTTCTGGTGTGAGGAACAGACTGTACTATGCATTTGGGGGAGTGATATAAAAGAAATGAGTTGTGGACCTTGTCCTGAAGGAAATTTCTGCCAAGCAGGGGGAAAAAATTCTTGCACATGAAATTACTCATGAACATTTGGGGGATAATATCATCCAGTAAAAAGGCATTCTGTGCCAAACGAGATCTGACAACTTGTCACCATATGCAACATCATTTGGATGTTTCCGTATGCTCATTTGTTCCTCAGAGTTGGGACTGTTTTCCCCCTTCAGTCAAAAGAATGTTTTCCAAATCACAGTGTCTTGGGAAGAGGGAAGATGAAATAAAGAGATTAAAAAAAAAAAAAAAGCTAAAAAGATTTGCTTTAGCGAAAGTCCAATGACCTCCTGAAGACAGGGCATGATAGCTTATCAGATTCACAGCTGTGGATAAGATAGGCCTTCTCAATGTGTTAAGAGTTTTATGCCCCTCTTTCATTGGTCTAAATGAACCAATCCCCATGGCTTAAAAATAATTTTAAAAAGAGGAAATGTTAGAATTCTTCCGCTTTTGAGGGTTTTTTTTTTTATATGCAAAATCAAGTGAAAGCAGAATAGACTGCCTTTTATGACATTAGTCAGATTATAGCCCGGGTAGGGGTGCTGAAGAGGTATGGAAGCCCCAAAAACCCCAGAGCAGCCAGGGGTGTGTGTGTGGGGTGAGGGGGGGTTGGTTCTCAGCTCTCAGTTGACAGCAAACTGGCTGACTTGTAAGTGAATCTCACCGAGCCAGGCATTGGCCTTGTCTGAATCCCTAACTTTGGTGGCTTTGCATTAACACCTTGGTGTTTCTTTTCTGGTGCTCTCATGTTTATATAGCACTCTCAACTTAATTGTGAAAACATTTGCATGGTGATTAGTTAACCCAACAGACCAACTCTGGGAAGGCAGCCAGAGCCAGCAGCACCTTAGTAATAGAAAAGCTGATAATTAGAAGAACCCCCCTCCCACCACCTCACCCCCAACACACACACCCAGACCAGCAGCCTGGACGTAAGTGGTGCTCCTTTGCGTTAAGGAGTGACCTCAGTGAAAACCGAGAAGTGGTTCAGCTGTTTGAATCCACCTTGAGTCCATCCAGTTCTGCAGAAACTCTTGGGATGGGCATGGCTCTGGGTGAGCTCGTGATGTTCCGGACGGCTGTCTGGGGGGGAGAGAGTAACACTGATGGGTCCTGGGAGCCTCTCTCATTTTCAGTTCTGGCCACATTCCACACCTGAACTTGTGCCTTGCCGGTGTTTCCCATCTGCTCTATGAACAAATATCACCCCTAAGTTAGAGAGTCCTCTTAGGGCTTTTATTAGTTAAAGGTGCTGCTTTCAAAACTAGAGTGAGGATCCCCAGGAGCTGGGGAAGGGGGTGGTGGGACGTGGCTCTGCAGAGGGTCTAGTTTCCACTGAGTGAGATGAAACCATGCCAGAGGTCTGCTGTACAGCGGTGCACATAGAGTGAAGAAAGCTGTCCTGCACACGTCAAATTTTAAATAAATTTTTGTTAGACTAGGTGTCCTGGTATGTCTTTTTTAGCGTAGTAAAAAACATAATGGCAAGATAAGAATATTTTTGCAAGTGCTGCTTTTTATAGTCCGGGGGCTGGTTCTGAGAGCCTGGTTTCAGAGGGCTGAGGTCACCGTCTTGAGGGCGATGTTGTTTGGCTTCCATTGCCTCAGGGTGAAGGTAGCTTCCGATGGGCTCATTTCAGGCTTTCGTTGGAAGCCCCACCACATTAAAAATGAATTATTGTGCAAGCAACCCCACCCCTGAAGATTTGACTGTTAATATATGAGGGACTGAGAGTTTAATGATGTATATTTTTAGCAGAAGTGGTTCTGCGTTAATCTCGAGTCCACATTTCCACTGATCCCATGGAAGGTGGAGAAATGGAAGACGGGTTGGAAGGATGGAAGACAGATGAACCAGGTGTGCAGACGGGAGGTGGTCTGGATGAGGGAGGCTCCCTGACACTGTAGGGTTCCTGTGATCTGCGGCTCCTCTGAACCTCCCCATCTGAAAACTGGGAGTAGTGTTTTCTCCTTTGTCTAGGCAACTAGGCATTACCTAAAACTCCTGGGGGGGCTAAAGTGAGCTTCAGGGAATACTGGTCACACCTCATGTAATTGCTCCAAGGAAGTTAATTGCGCTGCTTTTTGAGGAACTTGTGTAAAAGGCATTGTGTCTCCTGTAAACAGGGAGGTGGTTTGCCCGGTGCCTCTCTCCCCGCTGCTTGCCTCCAGGCTGGCTGTGATGGGGGGCATCTAGGCTGAACGAAGGGGGCCTAGATAGCCCCACCACAGGAGTGGGGTGCTACATCCGGGCAGGTGGTCCACAGCTCGCCTACTTCCGTGGAAGCCTGTGGGTACTACCGGTTAGTTGGAAAGGACTGAGTGTCCGAGGTGGCCTTTCACTGTAAGTCCAGGGCCAGACGAGCTGAGAGAGAACTGCTTTCAGTCTTGAGTTTGGGACTGGCCGCTCACCCAAGGACCAGGCAGGAGAGGAGACTCCCTCATTCTGGTAACGCTACCCCGCATGACCGAACCTGTGGCTGGGGCCCTGGTGGCAGTGGCCATGGAAGCTCAACTAGCCAGGGCTGGCTCCTGGAGAGCCCCTTAATCTTGCTGGGGGAGGCGGGGAGGGGCGGCGAGGTGCAGCATTGCCTCTCCTGTGGGCCTCCACCGAGGTCCCAGTCGGCCAGCCCTAGGGGCTGCCACGACCCCCCCCCTTGTCTCTGTCCCACACAGGTGAGCGCCGTGGGCTATGGGATGGATGAGGTGGGACAGGACCAGCATGAGGCCCGACTCAAGGAGCTGTTCGACAGTTTTGACACCACGGGCACCGGGTCCCTGGGGCAGGAAGAACTCACCGACCTTTGCCACATGTTGAGCTTGGAGGAGGTGGCCCCTGTGCTCCAGGAGACGCTGCTTCAGGACAACCTCTTGGGCAGGGTAAGGTCTGGGGAAGAAGGCAGGTGGATGGAAGTGGGTGCGGCTTCTGTGGGGAGGGAGGGCTGAGTGTGGGGGAGAGGGGCTGTGGCGACCTGCCTCTCACATCCTGGCTGTGTGTGCCCGGAGCTGTTAACCTGATAAACAGAAAGAGAAAATGTAATGGGCGGGACCAGCAGTGTGGTTTGCTTGGGATATGGAGGGCCTGCTTGAATTTGTGCTCTGGAGTGTACGTGTGCCCAGAGCATCTTAAATGAAGGGAGGAAAAGAGGCAATAGGAGCACGTTTTCCAACTCTTGTTCATGGTGGATCATTCTATGGACTTTGCATTCATCACTGGGGCACAGGGAGGGGACCGAGGTTTCCTTTGAAGAGCAGGAAAACACAGTAAGAAAATTGCTACTCATAGGACGAACAGTTTGCTGCTCTGACTTTTATTCCCAATAAAGCTATTTCTTGTGCAGATTGCTTCTAGGGTGAAGGATTAATTAAACCTTTCACCTAGGAAATATGACAGGAGGGTAAGTAAATACAGGGCAGGTTCATTTAAAACCCAGCACGACTTCAGCAGAGATATGCAAGTGTGTGCTGGTGGTGACTTCTGCATTTGACAACAAATAGTCCTGTTGTCTCCGCAAACCAAGTCACAGGACCGAGTACCGGGTGAGAAGGGGCCTTTTTAACTCCTGCTGGGAGTTAAAAGTGGGAAGGGTACTGGATCTGTCTTGACCTCCCATTGACTTTAGTTCTCATAATTCTAATTAAGAGCATCATTTGTACTGCCTTGAGTTGAGTCTTGCTGTTGGTTGTTAGAATGGATGAGAGGGAAACAATGGGCAACGCTTTCTGAGCTCTGTTGTTATCATTGATGACACTTCGTGGACAATGGTTTTTATCACGTGGTACAAACGGAGGAAGGAGTTATGAAATTGAACTTTATTCTGGTGACTGAATTTCCTTTTCTTCATTTCATTTTCACTGACTTTGAGTTGACAATTTGGGTAAGTGACCTCAGAGACAGTACGATGTACTGGCTGTCTGCGACACGAGACAGGAGTAGCGATTATCCTGAAATTAATATACAAAGGATGCTGTTCTCAGGGGCTTGGCACTATGAATGCAGTGGCTAACAGGGCTCCCTCTTAAAGGAAAACAAATGTGAGGTGTTTTACAAAACTGGAACCATTCTCTGTCACTCTGGGAGTGGGGACTAGCTGCTTGTGAATTCTAAAAAGTGCTGAAAACCTTGTTTGGAAGCCTTAGCAATGGGAGATTTGAGGATGAAGTCATTTGCCACTCCCCCACCCCCCCACCCCACCCTCCGTAATGCTTTCAGATGTGTTTTTGTTCTGTCTCAATCCCGGACACCTTGGGGAGCCAAGGGAGCCAGGGGAGCTGAGTTTCCCACTGTGGTCCTGGGAGAGAAGGCAGAGTACCAAGAGTGGATATGTTTCAGGGCTGATGAGAGCCTGGGAAGAGCTGGTACAACCTGAGGCTTCCTTGGGAGGTTGTCTCCAAGTCAGTGTAAATACACAGCCCTCTGCTAACAGACGGAGACTTGGCAGCGCGTTCACGGTGTCCCTCTCCAGATGTTGCCCATCTTCGTGCGCACTCCCTCCCCCCCAACCATTCTGCAAACTAAAGCAGGGGAACAGTTATCGATTGATTTGTTAACGACTTGACACTATCAGCCTGCTTTTTGCGTTTGCTATTTGCCTATGAATAATGAATACCTAAGTGGTCTAGAGCCTGATATTTACTTAGTGAGCCAGTGATAAAAGTTAAATAGATAGATGCATGTTGATTTCATGTGGAAGGTCCCTGGGGACTGTCTGGAGAGCAGGGTTGGCATGAATTAATGCACTCCTGTTCGATTTGCATTTTTTGTGAAACTGAAATTATTCTCCTCAGATGATCACATAAACTTGGCCATATGTTGGTAAGATACTGTATATGGTCTAAAATTTTAAATTATAAGGAAAAAAATTCCTTAGAATTTACTGAAGAATTCTAAGCGGTAACCTGTTCTTGATCTATTGAGTATGGAGCTTAAGTTGTAAAATTATATGTTGTTTCCAATGCCAGTCATCTTTCTTCTCTTTAGATGGTATTTATAGAAAAACTTGTAAGGGTTTGCAGTTTGGTTTCATAAATATAAGGAGAAGGAAATAGTAGCATGACAAATCTCAATATATTCAACTATTCAGTAATTCAACAAATAGGTATTGAAGGGTCTCGCATGTTAGGCTTTCTTCTAGTCTGTGGGGGTGCAACTTATGTTTTTCATAGACTAAGGTTTTCCACTAAATTGGCTTTTGGGTGCAGTTGTATCCAACAGCTTCCTGGAGGCTTAGGATTTAATTGTATCTTTAAATATTAATGAGTATAATTTCTAAATGAAACAAAACTTTCAAGTTTACCTTTGTTGGAATCAGGCTGAATTAATCATTTTTTTCTTGAAAAAGAAATAAAATAGGGCGCCTGGGTGGCTCAGTGGGTTAAGCCGCTGCCTTCGGCTCAGGTCATGATCTCAGAGTCCTGAGATCGAGTCCCGCATCGGGCTCTCTGCTCAGCAGGGGGCCTGCTTCCCTTCCTCTCTCTCTGTCTGCCTCTCTGCCTACTTGTGATCTCTCTCTCTGTCAAATGAATAAATAAAATCTTTAAAAAAAAAAAAGAAATAAAATAAAAGGCATTGCCCTTGTCAATAAGAATATGAATATTTTCTGTTTTTTTTTTAAATTTCCAAATCCATCTGTAAAACTTCCTGGGTTTTTTTGGGTTTTTTTAAGGCCTAATGTTTCTTTTGACAGTTGTTGAGGAGAGTAACTGAAATTGACTCCTTGACTCACCATTTTCATGCATTTACTCCTAGGCCATTTACCCCCAAATCAGGTTTCTTTTTTTCTTTCTTTTTAAACTTTAAAAAAAAAAAAAAAAGATTATTTATTTATTTATTTGACAGACAGCTATCACAAGTAGGCAGAGAGGCAGGCAGAGAGACGAGGAAGCAGGCTGCCTGCTTGAGCAGAGAGCCTAATGCGGGGTTGGATCCCAGGACCCTGGGATTATAACCTGAGCCAACGCAGAGGCTTTAACTCCCGGAGCCACCTAGGTACCCCGCCCCCCAAATTGGTTTCAATTCATCTATCTGATCTGGCTTTGTAACTTGAAGTCATATCCCCCTGAGTATGGTGTTCACTAGTTAAGGATTTGAAATGCCTGCTGATTGTGGATCACTGATTTGAAGGAAGCAGGACAACAGTGGGTGTTTCCTGCTAGTTATCAAAAGAGCTCTATCCATATCTTTGTCCTCAGCTAAGCACCTGTCAGGTGGGTGGGAGTCGGAGACCCAGGGACTCCTGAAGATACTGAAGAACTTTCAGTCTGGTCAGCTAATGTTTGCCCGGCAGCTGAATAATCCCTTTGTTTGTTTGTTTTAAAGGTTCTATGTATTTGAGAGAGAGGGTATGAGTGGGAGAGCAAGGGCCAGGGAGGGGAGGAGCAGAGGGAAAGGGAGAAGCAGATTCCCTGCTGTGAGCAGGGAACCCAGCATGGGGCTGTGCCCCAGGACCCCGAGATCATGACCCCAGCTGAAGGCACACGCCCAGCTGTCTGAGTACCCAGGCATCCCCAGCTGAACAGCCCTGAGAGCAGATACTACAAGCATATAAGAAAACATAACAGCATTAGCTCTTTTATGGAACCAAGTTTTCATCTAAGCAACTGATATTGGTCCTAGTGCTTCCTCTTTTTTGCTTTTATTTTTATTATTTTTTTAAACATTCAAATTAGTTAATATATAATGTGTATTATTAGCTTCAGGATAGAGTTTGGGCTGCATCAGTTGCATGTAACACCCAGGGCTCATCACATCAGGTGCCCTTCTTAATGCCCATCCCCCCAGTTACTCCATAAACCACCTACTTCCCCTCCTGCGGCCCTCAGTTTGTTCCCTATAGTCGAGAGTCTCTTATGGTTTGCATCTCTCTCTGTTTTTATTTTATTTTCTTTTTCCTTCCCTTCCCCTCTGTTCATCTGCTTTGTCTCTTAAATGTGTCTTTTAAATTAAATGTAGTCATATGCCTCTCTCTTTTATTAGAAATTAGGACATAACTATGATATCTACCTTGGTTTTATTGAAGCTGTCGTATCAGTTTTAAAAATGCATTTTCATAGATAGATAGATAGATAGATAGCAACTTTGAGACATAACAGCTCCCTGGGATTCTAAGGAGTTTCCTTGCTGTGCTCTTTGATGGGAATCTGGACACTGAGGTGCTCCATGCCCTTCGCACACTTTAGAATCTGAACAAGCCATCTGGTAGCAGAACCCACTGCTGACTTCCAAAGAATCCCATAGGTGTGTGGACTTCGGTCATCAAAGGCACTTTGGAATTTTTAGTGTTAAAATCTTATAGCTTCACAAATATATGATTTAGCTCACTTTTCCTACCTTTCATTTTAAAGTGCTTGGGGGTTCTTTTATGAATATCGTGATTTATTTCATATGATGGATTTGCTTATTTGTTTCCAGTTCCCTAAAAGCTTTTTAAGATTTCTTTCTCTTATACATATTTTAACCATTTGAAAAGTAAATCAGAATTACAGAAGTACTTTCTGGTTGTGATTATCTGGGCTTGTTCTCCGTGTGCAAAATTGTGCTTGATCATCAAATAGTGTCTATTTACAACTACCCCACGTTCATGCTTCTGTTTTGTAGTATTGATCTGAGGCTTTTTAAATGCATTGGAGGAAATGGTGGCAAGCATTTCTCATTGCATCTCTTATTAAATGTCTGAAAGTTGCTGTATCTTACTGTTTAACCACCATAGTTTAACCTGAAATGGGGACGGGAGTATTATCTCATTCCCATTTGGTCTTGTGACTCTGTAAACCATCACTCCCTTCCTTTACAGTAGTATCCATTGGGGTTGACTTGAACTCCCAAGGGCCAGCGGTGCTCAGTTATAGACAAGAAGACATTCTTTAAAAAAAAAAAAAAAAGACATTTTGATTACGAGGCTGCAAGACTTGCTTCTACTCTCTATTAATACTTTGTTGTCAAACTCATTGCAAAATTAACTTCGATTTTGCATGCTGCAAACCTCGAGCCTCTTGGAGCTATTGAGTCTAATGGGAAGCCAGAGCAAGGGGAGGGCTGGAGGTGGGAACAAGTGCAGAAAGGCTGTTCTCTCTGACCTGCTTGATTTCATTGACGACTGCCTCTTTCTCCGTAGAAAGTATGGTCCAGACCACCAGTCTGATTTCTGCAGCATCCCACTGATACTCTTATGAGTAGCTTCTTGTTTGGACAGAGGGGACTTACAGTTCTTTCGTGTCTATCACGGAGTTTAGACTTCAGTGTTCATCTGTATGACAGAGAAACTTTGGAACCCAGAACTGGAAAAGTACATTGGCCTGTCCAACTCATTTCAGGCAGCAGCAGGATAGGAACCCAAATTCTCCATCCTTGAATTCAAGTGCATGTCTTCACAGCCTCCTCAGACTCCAAATATAGGCAAGAAAGAATCTCATTCTCCACACCCCACCCCCACACCCACTCCCATCACCGCTAGCACCACATCAAGACAGTATAGGATTAGAGCACAGTCTTTGAAGTCAGCCCCAGATTCAAGTACTGATTCTTGCCATTTTTAGCCCTATGGGCATGTTATCTTAAGTAGTCTGAGTCTCAATTTCCTCATCTGTATAATGGGAAAAATAATACCCTCTTTACAAAATTGTTTTTTGGCTTTCTTTTTAAGATTTTACTTATTTATTCGACAGAGAGACAGCGGGAGAGAGAGAACACAAGCAGGGTGAGTGGGAGAGGAAGAAGCAGACTTCCCACTGAGCAGGGAGCCCAATGCAGGGCTGACCCCAGGACCCTGGGATCATGACCTTGGCTGAAGGCAGAGGCTTAACGACTAAGCCACCCAGGCGCCCCTCTTTACGAGATTGTGATGAGGGTTGAATTGAGTTGTGTGTGTCAAAGACTTATCCTAGAGCCAGGCACACAGTTCACTACCATATTCTAGGTCGGCCTATATGCTTCTCTCCTCCCTCCCTCCCTTACATACCCAGAATGGGTCTTTGATAAATAGGGGCATCCCAGTAATGATTTCCTGAGAAAGATCCTAGGCGTGGAGAATGGATTTGCCAGAAATTCTCTTGTGTGGCCGCGGTTTGCATCTGTTTCCATCTGTAGGCAGGGCCCCTTGACTCACTCTTGGAGTGAGTGACCTCAGCGTTTGCTCTAGGTTTGGACTCGCCTTTTTGCCTCTCTTCACGTTGTCTGCAGTAAACGGCTACAATAACCTGAGTGCGTTATTTAGAATCAGACATTTCACAACAATGTCTTTCATTATGAAACTGTGTCTCGTTATCTATATCCTTTCTCATTTGCATAATGCCGTACACATCATTTTTCTGCACAGTGACCTTCTGGAGATTTCCAATTTTCTCTTCCCGTGGCAGCTACCCCTTCATGTGTGGAGTGTTCTTTCATCGATTTCCCTTTGTATTAGGAGATCCGAACCTCCTTGGTGTGGTGATAGTTACGCAGGCCTTTGTCTCGTTTAATAAGATCACTTGGTTGAACACTTGGCTTGAGCCTCTCATCCTGGGGCTGTTTGAAGTGCTGCCTGCACACATGTGGAAACTCTGTATTTCATCTCCATGATTGCAGGAGACAATTTTATGCAACGTTAAGTTCCTTATTCTACTTCCTGTTACAGGGTTTGTGTGTGTGTGCGTGTGTGTGCGCACGCGTGTGTGGTTTGAAGTAACGTTTGTTTCTTATGCCATGCTTACTTTCTTTCTTCAGAAAGACAAATTGTGTTTCTAAAAAAGCATTCGAATAAAATGTGGAGAGGAAAGATGATGAGGTACGTTTCTATTAGGCGGGGGTGACACAGGACAAAAAAAAAAAAAAAATCAGACTTGACTGGTCTTCCTGTTAATTTAGTTTAAATGTCATGTGTGTTTTTAGTCCGTCAGGTAATTTTCCCATTGCTGCAAACTGCCCTTTGAGGCATACAAGATAGAGGAATGCTTGTAAAATGAATGGCAGCAATTATTATTCAAATGAGGGGGGTACCAACCCGGGGAAGCACAGCTTGAAGGCTTGTTACAGCATGAGATTTAATTGGATTGTATATTTGTGAAGATTTCTACATTTTAACATAAGGCAACAGCAAAGCTCCCTTGGAGGAGAAAAATGGTACTTACAAATTCCAGTTACTGAGCTTAGCGAGCCCACTGGTGCACATTTCTTCACAATAGAGGGCATTTATTAACGTTTGGGTTCTGGGATGTGCCCTCAGGGGCTTTTCCACCACATCAGTATTCATGAGCATTGTCAGAAAATAGCAGTCACCTGCCTCTATGAGCGAATTATCTTCTTGGAAGATGCAGAATTTACTGTTCTCTAAAATGGAGGGTCCAGTGTCTATGTGCCTTTGCAGAAGGAAAAATAAACATCAGTTTAAGACAGTTTTTTGACAGTTTGCCGTGTTTTCATTTTTGGATTTTTAGGGGGCGGTGTGTGTGTGTGTGTGTGTGTGTGTGTTGAAGAGGTCCATCAGATAGGCACTGTTGGATTATGAAGAACCTCTGAGTTCATCATGTCTTAGTCTTTTATAGACCCTTTTCCTTGTTTAAAAAAAAAAAAATGTGGCTTATCTAATAGGTCCATTTTGGAAACGGTTTAGCTCTGCCTGGGAATATCTTCGTGAAGCCAAATGTCCTGAAACTGTCCCACGAGTTTCAAAGCTCTCACCGGACCCTACCTTCCAGGTGCTATCAGCTTTCCTCTCTTCTGCCCTCCCATAGTTAAGATTCTCTTCCTGCTCTTTTACCCCCTGTCATCCCAGCATGTTGCTTTAGTGGGGTTTGTGTGGAGGATCTGACCACCAGGAGGGGCACAGGGTTTTCCCTGAGATGTCAGACCAGCAGTGAAGCCTGTCTGGGGTGGGCAGGGCTGCCAGGCTTTGAATCCAGTCAGAAGGCCTGGGTTCTGCAGGTAACCCCAAGGTTTCAAGACGTGAGGTGCCCATCAAGGCACATGCCTTCTTCATGCTCTGTCTCCTCAGTTCTACGGGGAGATGCCTGCCTTGACCGACTCCCGCGGATGTTGTGAGATCCAAATGACCAAATGCCTGGGAAAGATTGAACCAGCAATAACACACCTGGTTCCTCTTGTGTGATCCAGGACCCACATTTCATTCAATTTTCTAATAATTGGATCTCTTACCCCATTTAGTGACAGTCTTTAAAAAAAAAAAAAAAAAGAGTTAACCACTGGGGATTACAAACATTTTATTAAAGTTTTACCCTACCAAAGAGGATATGACACGAAATAAGGTTATTCACAATCATTTAAAATCTTCTTGGTCTGTCAGTTACTCATCTGTGTTATAAGAGCTGTTCTCTCAGGATTTACTTGGTGGCACATAATCCTTGCCTCTAAACAAGCCCAGCCTATTAGGTTTTTGACACCATGGCTTTTTAAACAGTTGGTATAGTTTTTAAAACCAGGTGTTTTAAGTGTAAAAATAGTGCTGTATTTTTGCTTGAGGGAAGAGAGTTCATGTCTTTTTACTCAATCCCAAGATGTCAGTTGTTACTTCTTGGAGTGGTTACCCCCGAGTACTCCTGTCTCTTGTTTGCTGCTTCTCATCTGTGGTGGGTGGGGAAGCAGGACAACAGAGCTACTAATAAATCAGGTAAAGTGACATAAATAGCTGAGCTGCTTGTGCGGCATTTTCTGTGAGAAGAGTGTGTGGGCTTTCTAGCACCTTCCTCAGCTTTGGACACCACTTGTTTGTGTTCTAGTTGTCTACTCTTGCGTTGTGTGATAAGCGGTCTCTGTATAAATGAGGCTTTACTGGCTCAGAGGCTGGTGTGTTTCTAGGAGGCCTAAATGTCCCTCAGATGTGGTATAACGAAGTCTTGGAAGTTGAATGGGATTAACGCCCAGAGTATATGTACCTTGGTCATTTTTCAGGGTAAGATTGAGGTCCATAGACTCCTGGGCGACCTTCACGGCTCATACTCACTGAATTGAGCTGTGTCAGAAGGACACAGAAGATTCAGAAGGCCTCTTTCTGGTAGCCTCTGCCAAAGCTTAGGCCTTTAGAAGACTCAGCAGAGACCCTTGAGTGAAGCGTAAAGGACTCAAAGTTCTCAAGGCTAGTTACCTTCCTTTTGAAATAGGAGCTCTTTCTGTCCATCTCACAGCTGGGAAGGAGAGACAGAGTTTTCCTTCAGGCCCTTCCCCTCAGTATCCTACAAGCAGAGAAACCCCCAAACTGAGGTCCCTAACACAGCACGATGGATACGGGTCTCTGATGGGGGGGGGTACCTGTCCAGGTCTTGGTGGGAAGGCAAGATCCCGGCTGCCACCATGCCCCCCTGGCTATCCTGGTTACTCTCAAGGCTTTGCTTAAAAATGTGGCCATCTCTCTGTACAAGTCGAGGAAGCAGTCATGCTATATACCAATTGGTAGTAACTAGCATTACCTATTGGTAATTAACTATACCAAGTGGCTTTACTTGCTGAGTACCTGCTAGGTCCCTGGAAATTCTAGACACCTCATGTAACTCTCCTTTGGATTTCCTCCTGCCGCTGTGAGGGAGGTATTGTTACAAATCACATGAAATATGTGCCGTGCACTTGACATGGCGGGTGTCCGGGCTCCCCGTGCCATCTCTGGAAGATGCGCCCTGTGGTGGCATGATCTTGTCACTCTTGTTCGCTAGGATAGTGCCCAGCCCATAGCAGCTGCCCCATAGATATTTGTTGGATGGATCATAAACATTGTTAGAGGTGGGGCGCCTGAGTCAGCCTGTGCCTTCAGCTCAGGTCGTGATCTCAGGGTCCTGGGATCGAGCCCCACATCGGGCTCTCTGCTCAGCAGGGAGCCTGCTTCCTCCTCTCTCTCTATGCCTGCCTCTCTACCTACTTGTGATTTCTGTCTGTCAAATAAATAAATAAAATCTTAAAAAAATTTTTTTTTTAAATTGTTAGAGGTCCCCATTTTTACACCTGAGCAAACTAAAGCGCAGAGCGGGTGAGTTGTTGAGCTACAGCTGGAAGGTGGTGGCTGGGCAGGGTTGGATCCTGGACCCAGCTGGCTCCAGCGCCGAGCCTGTGCTCCTAACCCTCCTACTGCCCACCCTAAGGGGAAGGGATGGCTCTAGTAGGCAGTGGTAAATGCCTGGCAAGTGTCCAAGATGGGAGAGCCCTTGGGTATGTGCTTGCTGTTTGTGAACTGGCTGGTGCTGGGGAGACTGCCTTGCCCTTGGAAACAGGAGCCAGGATGCCCCGGTGCCTGAAGCCCATGCTCAGACTTTGGGCCAGCAGCAGGACTTGGCCCTTTTCCCTCCTGCAGGCTCCTTAGTCATTTGTCCCTTTCAGTCTCTTAACCTTCCGTTGACTGCTGGGCCCTGGTTCTCTAGCAGATGCCCTGCCTCCCTTGATGGATTGCCTTTTTTTTTTTTTTTTTTTTTAAAGTGGGAGAGAGGAGGAGGGCAGGGGCAGAGGGAGAAGGAGAAAGAGACTTCCAAACAGACCATCCTCTGAGCACAGAATCTTACACAGGGCTCGATCTCAAGACCCTGAGATCCTGACCTGAGCTGAAACCGAGAGTCGGATGCCCAACCTACTGAGCCACCCAGGACCCCCTGCCTTGACAGATTTCTGCTCTGTCTCCACAGAGTATGCTGCTTTTTAGTCTATACTGGCTAAAGGGACATGATTTTAGAAAGTAATGGTAAGTGATGAAAATGGATTTAGTAGAAAAAGCACATATACTTGGGGAGAATGTGGTGAATTGCAAGCATATACAATTTTATGACATAGGAACTTCGATGGACTTCTCTCCCTTGCATCGATTTGCATGGATAAGACATGCTTTCCTTTCTCCACTGTTTAGGTAACTGACGAAGTTTGCTGCTTTTCCTAGTATAATTTGGCAGTGTTACTGTCACCTATATTCCAACTTCTAGGCAGTATTTTATAGTGATGTCCAAAGAGACCCATAGCAGCACAAATATCAAATCGACTGACTTCTGTATAAATATACTGGCTTCTGTATAAATAGGTGCCCCATTATCAAACGAGAAGGAATACCATCTTTCCCTTCTGTCCCATGGTGAGGTCACATAAATTTAAGTTACAGAAGAATACACTTGGCTGTAAAGAAAATCATGTTACCCCTTCAGCCACAGCCATATCCCAATTCTGAGTAATTCATCCTTCTATCAAGGTAATTGTGTGTTTAAAAATTCAAGAAAATGCTTCCCAAGGTTCTTTTATTCTTTGTGTTTGCTATTGATTTCTTTTTGTTTATAGAATCACAGGGGGCTTGGGCAATAAATATTATATACCTGCCTCAGGCAAGACTATACTCAAGTCATCCTGAAACCGTTGCTCATTCTCCTCTAGAATGTCTGAAGAGAGGAAAGCATCCTGGGGGCATTGTTACACTGGATCATTTACTTGGGGAGTTTTTCCTAAAATCTCACCTAACCTCTTTCTCTTGTGATCTTGTTCAGAAAAATAAAAGGAGTTGAGTTCAAAACACATCTTTTCCCGAGTTTATAAAGAGGGTTTTGCTCTATAGCTTTCCCCCTAAGGGTTGAATAAATATTGGTGTTGACGTTAGTGTTTATGATGCTGGGGTGTCAGAGATGATCAGCCCACTTTGCCTTCAGTGCTTTACAGAAATGAAGAAAGGGGGACAAAAGCAAGTTACGACTCACTTCGAGGCCGTCAGGTTGCTACCTAATGGTTCTGGTACCTTGAAGATGGATTTACTTCCTTAAGGCTGTGGAAACTATTTTGAATTTATTTTTTGCTGTTTACTTTTAGGTACATTTTGACCAATTTAAAGAAGCATTAATACTGATCTTGTCTAGAACTCTGTCAAATGAAGAGCACTTTCAAGAACCAGGTAAGGGCACTGACTCACTTTTCTTCTCTACATTCCCTTTTAAGAATTGTCCAGAGAAGAATCCAGGGACCTTGAAGCATGTCTATGAAAGCTTGGGTGTCTGCCTTTTACAGATTGAACAGTTATTTTCAGTGACTTGTCTTCTGATATTATCCTAAAAGCCTTGCAGCTGTTGAACACTAGAAGGAGGCTTCCCTACCACAACAGTGTATTATGGAAGAAATAATTGGATTGTTCCTAGGCAATATGTCAGATGGAGCGCCTGTAACTCATTCCTGGAATGAGCAGAGTGAAGGTGGACGGTGCCTCCTTCATCCTACTTCCTGTGTTCATGGAAGGATCTGAGTCGGGGGAGGGGGGAGGGATTTTGCCTGAAAGAAGAGTCATCAATCTAAAGATAATCTTATTTAGTCCTAGTAGGTGGATAACTCTCTACTATAGACATTATCGCATTATATCATAATTGATAATATCTGTCTCCAGCGATAGTTCTTGTGGGCCATGTTGTTCATTTTCGTATTTTCAGTGTCTAGGAGAATGCTTCACACATAGTAAATATTCAACAAATGTTAAAAAATAAAGAACTTAACATTACACTTCACTGATTTTTTTTTGAAAGCACCATAGATTATAAGACATTATTTTATGTATCTCTGTAAAGAAACATCTTTTGCCAGTTATATTAGTAAAACACCATTGATTGTAAGACTTATCCTAAAGTCAGTGTTCAGATGTGTGTGGGGGAGGGTGTCTGTGTGTGTGTCTGTCTGTCTGTTATAGGATCAGTGAAATATGGTGAATATTTAAAGGAAAGTCTGAACAGGGTTGAAATTTGTATTATAATACAGTCCAGTTTTATCAAATCATTGGTTGTCAGATTTAGGCTAGGGCTTGGCTATAAGGAGCATGAGGGGATTTTGGGGGTGATGAAACTGTTTCATATCTTGGTGGTGGTGGTAGTTAGAGATACTATGAGTTTTTCCAATCCATAGAATTGTGTGCTGAAAGTGAAATACTGTGTGAATTACACCTCTATAAACCTGCTTTTATTTTTATTTATTTTTTAAAAAGATTTTTTATTTATTCATTTTTTTATTTGAGAGAGAAAGACCACAAGCAGACAGAGAGGCAGGCAGAGAGAGAGGGGGAAAGTAGGCTCCCCGCTGAGTAGAGAGCCCTATTCGGGGCTCGATCTCAGGACCCTGAGATCATGACCCAAGCTGAAGATAGAGGCTTAACCCCCTGAGCCACCCAGGTGCCCCTATAAACCTGCTTTTAGAAAAGATAACATAAAAATATAATCCAGTTTTTGAGATTGAGGAGAACTCATTAGCATTTTGTCACTAGAACGACTCATTCAATGTGACCTATTTAGATAAAGCACTTTGATTTCTTCACTGGTGATCTAGTTCTTCAGTCTACCTTCTGGAATGGTTAAGATTTGTGTCATATGTATGAACATTGCGTTTAGCAGTGTTTTGGACCCCAGACTGAAGTTCCCCTTTCTGCCTAACGTCACCACCTCTAAGAAGGTTATCATCAACTCTGAGGCTTGCCAGCGCTCTCTAGAAGCCTGCAGTGAGCTTGTGGGGGAGGTTATTGCCTTCTGGAGATTTTCCAGACCACTAATAGAATTTCTGTAGATAACCACTGCTGGAACGTGGGCTTCTGTTCTCAGGAGGTCTCACATTCTGTTGGTATTTTTACTTATTTATGGCGTCTTTCATCTTGATAACAATAGGGCAAGATCCTAGGGACCTGAGTAGAGCTATGGTGACATCTCCACATTTTAGTTCATGAGAGTCTCTGTAACCTCAGAATCCAGTTTGCTTCTCTTCTGTGTTGATCCCGTGCCTTTATGTGGGTTTGGAATGGGCAGTCCTGCCAGTAGTCCACATGATCTCTGCTGCCCTTTCCTCAAAATCTGTATGGTCACCTGCCAGAAAAAGGTCATACTAAATGTGCCAGTTTATGGTGACCCCAGTCCTAGAGCTGCTCTGTGTTGGGATCTAAATAATGGGATGGGGAAGGTAGGCAAAGGCTGGCTGAGCTTGGTCATAGCCGGGAAGTAACATTTACAAATCTGGCTCCAGATGGTGGGCTTGGAGTTTTGGGTGTGCCCCACTGCTGTGCAGGTCGAGACCATAATTTGGACAAGTCTCCTGTGTTCCAGGAGAACACACAGAAGGGTTTTATCTTGTTGCTGTGTGCTCCGTCCTTTGGGGAGGCTGCAGCAGACCTTTGGGAGAGCGCCGTCCCAAATCAGCGGGATGAAGCAGCCGAGCACCTCTTGAAAGTATTTTGTACAGCATTTGTGCCCGCCCCACCTCCCCCCGCAATGCCTGGCCTGCAGGATCAAAGCTAGGATTGAGCCAGCGCCTTAAAGAGTGTTTGATCTCCTTGGAGCCAGTGAGTCAGCCCTGCCTCCCACACTCCCCGCTTTATGCCTGGGCATCTCTGCTTTTTCTGTCCCTGGCCCATCTCACTCTGGCCCCTCCAGTTGTTCCTGGGGATCACGCAGTCCGTTCCACTGCAGCATAGTCCCACCCACTCGAAAATGTGATTCAGCCCCCACAGGCTGGCTGGCTTGGCAGGCAAGCGACAGAGAAAGAAGGTTCAGGGCTCAAATGCCATCTCAGGAGTCCACCTGAGGTCACCCTCTTCTTCCTCTGTATGAAGATGACTGTCCCCTAAATCCTAGACCATATTCCTGTAGGGCTGGAGAAAATGCTGGCATTTTCTCCATGAGCTCACCAAGGCCCGAAGAGACACGTGCCTTCATCGAAGTTTCACAGAGAGTGGCAGAGGGGGTCGCTGCCGCCATGTCATGGGGGGGCCTCCTCCTCTCGAGGAAGCTCTGGTTTAAGAATGTCAACCCCCAGGGCGCCTGAGTGGCTCAGTGGGTTAAGCCACTGCCTTCATCTCAGGTCATGATCTCTGGGTCCTGGGATTGAGTCCCATATCGGGCTCTCTGCTCAGCAGGGAGCCTGCTTCTCTCTCTCTCTCTCTGCCTGCCTCTCTGTCTACTGTGATCTCTCTCTGTCAAATAAATAAAATAAAATCTTTTAAAAAAATAATAATTAATTAAAAAAAAAGAATGTCAACCCCCAGATGGATGAGCTGGAGGCAGACCCAGTCCTCAGTCCGTGCAGCCCAGCCCCAAGGATTCTGACAATTGGCCCGAGTCAGCAAGAAGGACTGAAAAGAGCAAGTTCACCTGATCATTAGTGACAGGAATGCCTGTGTCTGCAGCATTCTTTGGCTTTTCAGCACTTAATTCATCTTGTAACATAAGGGCCAGACCTGTGGTATTTTTGTCTTGTCTTTTGTAATCAATGGACCAACTAGACTTTGAGAGCAAAGACTGCCCTTCAACTGTGGAAGGGCACAGTGAAAAAACAGGGCCACAGTGCATAGCCTTTGAAACGGAATGGGTCACAAATGGATATTTTTTAACACCCGAGGTTTTTTTCGTTAAAAATACCGGATGCAGTACCAGACTATAATACAGAAAGCCCAGCTTGATATGGTGGAAAGGCTCTCGAGCCAAGACTTACAAAATACCAGCTCTGCCCCCCTAACGGGGTGGCCTTCTACGTCACCACCTCTGTGGTCTTCAGTCACCTCAAATGTGAAAGAGGTTGTACTGGAAGATACTTAAAATCTGTTCAGCTCCAGGATTCAGTCATGTCATTCTGAATATCTAAATGACATCTAAATTCGTGAAAATGGCTAGCTTTGTGTTTCTGTCAGATTCTACCTCACATAAACTGACACTGTGAAGTCCTGCTTGCTAAGGACGAATGCCTAGCGGACCTCAGGCTTTCACATTCCTCTAATAAAAGAGTTATTTATAAATTAAACAAAAACGAAGCTTTATTAGAATTTGAGAGGATGGGTGCCTGGATGGCTCAGTCAGTTAAGTGTCTGAGTCTTGGTTTCTACTCAGGTCCTGATCTCAGGGTGGTGAGATCAAGCCCCATGTGAGGCTCTGGGCTGGGCATGGAGGCTGCTTAAGATTTTTCTCTCCTTCTCTCTGCTGCCTCTCTCTGCCTCTTCTCTCGTTCTCTCCCTCTAAAGAAAGAAAGAAGAAGAAAAAAAAAGAATTTGAGAGGAGATGGAATTAAGTCATTATTTCATAGACTTGAGTTCTGCCATTTATAATTTCTCTGAGGTACAATTTCTTTATTTTTAAAGTTAGTGTGATGATTTTTCATGCTAGATGATTTTCAGCATCTATTTTACTCTGATAATTTATGATTCTAAGACTCTTAGAGAAGAGTTTTTCCCCTAAAACCAGTAACAACAAAATGAAAAATGCTGATATTGAGATAGGGACAGAAAAATGGATTGGGGGTGTAGGGAATTATTTGCAGATTCCTAATGGGTTAACACCAGTGACTAATTCCTTCATATCTACATGCACAATTGAATTTTTAGACTATTTTCCCAGAATAAGAGCGGGACAGAAGCTTAATTATTGGTTATTTTTTCAATTTGCTCTGGCTTTGGATTATAGGATTTTTGTAATGGAAATGCCGGCATGGGCTCTACGCCGTATGGTATCAACATACCGTCTGGGTCTGTTCTCCAGAGATTTTATCCTTGTTTGATGCATCTTGCATTAGATTTCTGTTCAGTAGTAGATGTTAGAAAGGAAGATGTTAGCAAAGAAAGGAAGCCCTTTCTTTCACCGACATGCTTAGTGTAAAAATCTTCCCTTTGTTTACCTGGGGTGGGAAAGCTCAGATCTGCAAAAGCCAAATCATGAAGAAAATAAGACTATGTATGGTTTTGGTGCAGCTAACTCTTTGATTTTTTAGATAATATTCCTAATTCCAGGGGCTGCCCTAGTTTAAATATTTTTCTTCTATCTTGAAGAAGCTATAACAATAAACAGATACCTCTTCATCCACTCACTAAGTTTGCAGTGAAGCAGGTCTTATGGCCAGGCATCGGGCTGGAGATGGTGTTTGCCACTGTATTCAGAGGCGTTGGGCCAGGCGCCAAAGTCTGGCCAAGGGCTCTGTTTTTAGGAGATGAACACACAAATGGCCCAAGAGTTGAGTTCTGTTGTGCTCTGTCTGGTTGAGTCAAATAAGTAAGAACTTGGTTCCTTGTTCCCATGTTGTCTATGAAGACCAGAACAATGGGGACCAGAACATTTTTCCAAAAGTTAAAGGCAAAATAAAATCACCACCACTACCATCAAAAAAGGAGTGAGGAGTCACTTCCTAAGGTCAGGGGGAGCTGGAGACACTGCTGGTCACAAAAATGATAGGACCTTCTTGGAATTATGTGAAACAATGAAAGGGCACCAGAAACTATAAAAATGCCTTTGGCTAATCAGTGCAGCTTACAGATTTTATGCTATGGAAATATTTATGGACATGCACAAAGATGTGTGTTTAAGGATAGTCATTTGAAATAGTGGGAAAATATATATCAAGCATGAATATTTGATAATGTATAGTTAGACAAATTGTGATGTGTCTGTAATCAAAGAATAAATGGCAATTCAAATGTGCCAGAGAAGAATGCTCGTGATAATTTTACTAAGAATGCTTGCTTTGATGATCTTGCATGTGCTTTATTTTCACTAAGGGCAAGAAGGCATTTTTTAAAAAAACTACATCTGTTGTGCAAAACATACTCTTTTGAACAAAACCATGGACTCAGGAGTTTTGCCAGTGTTGTAAGTTTGTGTCTGTTCCAGAGCTGGAGAAGGCTTCCAAAGCAGGGACATGAAGAGGAGAGTTAGGGAGTCTTAGCATCCCTCCCATATCAGGTAATGGAGAAAGAGGTGACAAGAAAGAAAATTCAGGCAAGAATGACACGGACGGGACTCCAGTTTCTGAGATGACAGACTGGATCACATGATGTGTTTCCGCTAGTCTTCCCCATGGCAAAACAAAATGAGGTTAAGGAAGTTTGCTGCAGGTTTGGGGGCCGTGGAGTCTCTGACTTTGCTCCCCAGGCTCGGCCCATTGGCTCCAGGCCACTGTTGGCCCCACAAAAGTTGGGGGGCGGGGAGGGACCCCATGGGGTGTGTCTCGAGCTTCTGGAGCATGAGCTGCCAGACAGAGCAGCGACCTTGTCCCCCTGAGCTCCTGTCGGTTTCCTTTCCACATAAGTAGGCTAAGCTTTCATGACATGAAGTACTTCTGATCTTTGCAAGGACTGAGGGTTCTGGTCCAGGTCTGTTTGAATCAAAGGCCAAGCTCTTTCCATGAAGCTCTGCTGCCCTAGAAAGGATCACAGCCCAGCCCGGTTGGTAATTCTACCAGGTAAAATGCTTTTAGGAAGAGGACCGTGATCGTTACAAAGTCAGGTGCTATCAAGTGGGTGGCACTGAATTCATAGAAGAAAAGGTTCCTTGAGAGTTGGGCCAAGCAGTGACTTGAGAGAAGTACATCATGAGTTGAACCTGGAACAATGGGGAGGATTCACTTAAGTGAATGTGAATTCTCAGCCTCTTCCCCCAAGGCTGCATGGCCTTCCAATAGGGATCCAGCAGGCGGACACCCCAAGAGAAGGCTGGGGAAACAGTCCTGTCATCGTTAGCGACTCAAAGTGGTTTTCTGTGGATCTGCAAGGGCTTTAGGGCTCTGCGGAGCAGCTAGTCAGACTGCTCAGTCCTGTGGGTTGCTGGCCACACCCTTCCACCATCCTGGGCACCCTGGGGAGGTGCAGACCTTCACCTCAGAGCTTTCTTCCCAGGTAGGGTTAATCAGAGCCCCCCTCCTCCATTAACGTTGTGCCCCAAAGCACCTGTGCTCCAGCAAGAACCATCAATGCAGACTGGTGGCGACCATTCCTGAAATTCTGTCACCACATTCACTGAAAGCCCCGGATGAGTCCCTGCATCTTGTGTGCGGATTCCAGGAGAGAAGGGTAGCTGTGGAGCAGGGTAGCTGCAGAGCGGGGTTCTGGCAGCTACGGAGCAGCTGCCCTGGAAAGGGCCGTATATGCACAGAGGTGTGGCGGGGATGACCCTGCTGGCTGGTGACCTCCCACGGAGGCAGAGAGCACGCAGGGAGGCGGAAGGAACTTCCGAAGGCTTCCCCAACGTGTTTATGTTCATTCTCTCTTGGACTCTCTTCTCCCCTTCCCTCCTGGGGACATCCCCCTTCTCACCCCTTTCTTCTTTCTACCACTCCAGCGCACTTCTGCCCTCCTCCTCGGACCCCCGCTACACTTTGCCCTGACTTCTGATCCCCACCCCATCTGTTCCTCTTGCTTCCCACCCTCCATAGGCCTCTGGGTCCCTGCCCATGTCCTCCTCCCCACCCTTTCCCGACTTGTGTCTTGTGTCTGTCCATGTCTCTCCCTCCCTCCCTCTGCCCCTCCTTTTTTCTCCCTCCCACCCCACCCCCCGGTCTTGGTCTCCCTTTAATTCTTTCTCTTCTCTCTCTCTTACTTAGGGTCAGGTATGGGGTTGCACTCTACGTCATGCGCGTGTAAGGGTGTTCACAGGAGGCCAGGAGGTGGGGATGGGCCATGGTGTTGGGTGATGCTCATTTGCTGCCTGACTGCCCTCGCCCAGGGAAGCTTCTTGGGGCCCCTTGTCCTGAGGGTTGCATGTGCTTTGTCTTGGACTCCTTATTTTTAAATGAGTTTCAGGAATCCATTGAGCTCAGCAGAAATGTAATACAGGGGTCCCCAGACTGGCATCACTCCGTACTGAGGGCCTGTGGCTTTGGAAGGGGCTGCTGTCCTTGGGAACTATTGTCCCAGGCTAACTGAATGGGGCAGGAGAGGAAGGAGAAAACAAGGGTCCATACAAGTGTTTAAAAATAAGAATATCAGCACTAAAAAGACAGAGCTTCCTTCTTTATCCTGGAAATATCCTGAGGTCAGTTTTGGGAACAGGGAGATTTAAATCAAAAAGTGATACAATATCCATAAAGTGATAAAATATCCATCTTATCCCTCAATAGATACAATACAATACTTTGCCTGTGAACTTCCACTTGGATCCTCATTGTATTGCCCTTTGGCCATTGGGAGGGCAGAGCTTCCAAGTGGAGACCTCTACCCCTCAGGCTGCAGTAAGTTCAAGAAGGAGGGGTGGACAGTCCCTCCTTAATGCTCAGCTAGAGCTTGAGGCAGGGAAGGCAGTCGAGAGGGGTGGGTGGGTGAGTGTCTGTGGTTTTCCCTGCCTGCAGCTGGCTTATCCCCTGAGTGGTCGTTCTCACTGATTCTGCATTTCAGTTTTCCTTTTAAGTGCAACACATGTGGTTACAAGTCATGCATATGCGTGCTGGTTCATCCTGATTCTGGAAGGTGGACATTATCACAAGTCTGGAGTTCCTCTCCTTGGGACAGATGGGATATGGAGTAAAGAATCCGGTGTCTAGCATCCAGATTTTGTTTCCTTGCTGAGGCTGGGAGAAATGGTATTTCTTTAGTCTTTGGAACTCCCCTTTAAGATCTTCCTCCCCTCCAGCTGCTCTGTAGAGACTGTTGGTTGGTTCTGTGTTTCTCTAGCAGTCTTTTGGGAAGTGAATCAGGATTTCTCTGTCCCTTACTCATAACCAAGTGTTTGGTTTATGGCATAAAACCCAGATCATCTAAACTAAGTCACATAGGACTGCTTCAAAGCCACCTTATTAGGACTGGTGCATTTCACAATAAATTCTCCAAGGATGGGGTCTAAGACTCCTCTAGGCAGTCTGGGCTTGTCCTCCTTCCTTCAAAGACCATTTTTACTTTTCTCAAATAGGAGAAACAGAAAACTGAAAGAAGCAAAAGTGACTCTGAAGCTTGGCAGTCCAGGCAGAGTCATAAATAAGTGTTGAAGGAAATAGACGCTGAAAGTTTGGCAGTCCTTTATGTATTGTTTGTTTCACTGGCATTTCATAGCCCTCCTTGGATCACGTGATTGGAGCAGTCACTTACACTTATGTTAAAGCTGTTTGACCTAAATGATTTCATTTCTAAATAAATCAAGCTACACCCTATTATCTGGCATAGATAAACTTGTTCTGTGATGGAACCTTGAAATGTGTGTCTTCCAGCTGGATGCACTCATAAAGGACAGAAACTTTGCCCCCAGGCTGCTGTTGTGTGAGTCTCTCTTGGGCATGGTATGGATGGGGTAGAGCATTCTTTAATTTAGGGGTTCAAGAGTGTCTTAACGTTCATTTGGTGGGCTGCTGCCTTGGCCTTCTAAAGGTCTGGTTGAGATTGGTGAAGAAAATCATAGTTTTCAAATGTTTAACACACGAATAACTGGTGTCCATGAATGTTCTCTCCGGATGTCCTTACTTTTGCTCTCTCTTCGCTACTTAGCATGTAAGTACAGTGATGCTCAGGCTTGAAATAGAGATGTGAGTATATAAGTCAGAGAAGTAACTGTTGATAATTGGTTCAGTTAGTCTTTATTGGTTACAGAGATGGTTTCAGAAATTTGCTATCAGGTCACATGAACACCCCGTTCTTCCTCTCTGTGGGCTGATATCTTTAGTATCCCCAAAGAGTATACAGCTCCATAGAGTTCTCTAGAAATTGACTTTGTGATGTAGTTACATTCTGTTAAAGATGCTAACTTATAGTTTGCTCAAAATTACTACAATAATAAAATATGAAATAAATTAAAAAAAAATACTAGCAATGCTAAAATAGATAAAATAAACCCAAACCTCACAGGCTTCCTAATGGCTCGCAATCCATTACCTTCTGTCCCCTATCCAAATCCACCAGCTGTTCCCCATATAACTGGGGAGTCATTTCCCCCACAGGTGGGCTCTGAAATAAATCCCAGGAGTTGTTTTAAGCGGGTCGGTCCCCTGTCCCACCAGTCTTTACCTCTGTAAAAGCACAACACGCAGCGAGAGCTCCTCTGTCACTCCCATCCCGAGACCACCAACCTTGTCACATTGGGGACATGTCACGTTCCCGTTTCTGACATCCTAAGTTTTTCTTTTCATCTTTTTCAACCCCCCCCCCCAGTTCCCCCCCTCACCCCAATGTCACGAATGGTGTATCTTGTCTGCCAGGAAAATTTAAGAATGTGTACTAAATTAAGGATGGTTCTGCATTGCCTCTTGTCTGACCAGCATCTGTGGGGGTCAGCTGCCAACACGTAGCTCGGGTATCTGGGCCGCTCCTGAATACGCGCAGGCTGACCCACTCTCTCCTGATGAAAGGTACCTTCAAGCATGCATGTGATTTTTTTCAATATAAATTGCGTCTGCTTAAAGCCTCTCTGTGAGAGAATCGCTCAACCAAATGAGATGAGTTGGCTGGGACTTTTAAGAAGCTGGATATAAATATCGCTGGAAATTATAGAGCAAGCATAAATACTTCACTCTGAGCTCTGCTTAGCATTTTCAGGATGCTTCTGACCACATCTCTGAAATCTGAGCTGATACCAGAGGAAGAGGGGGGAGGTTTCAGGGAAGGGCAGAGTTAGCCAGACGGGATCACCTGGCCTCCCAGGGAAAGGACAACATAATGACTAACCCTGAACATGGTTTCCGTGGTGGTCAAGGTAGGGTTTCACTCTTCCAGTCCTTCTCTAATCAGCCACGCCCCAGTTTTGATGACGGGTGTCCGCAGCTCATCTGAACATCTGCGTGACTGAGTTCAGACACATCTTGTGAAGACTGCCCTGTTCAAAGAGAACATGATGTTCTCTAGAGAGACCCAGTGCTTTGGTGGATTTTAAGAACTGCAATCAAAGCTTTGGCAATCTTTAGTACTTTAATAGAATATCTTATTCTCCTAATTCTGTGCAAGGTGCTAAAAAAAAAATCTAAGATGACATTGGCATAGAGTGAAGTATTTATTCTACTGCTTTAAAGCTACCCATTGTAGAGAAAGGTTAGCATGCGGTGGCGGCGGTGGCGGGTGACGGTGGCCGGTGACGGTGGCCGGTGACGGTGGTGACAGTTGTACCTGAGACACATTACATCAGAATGCTGAGGTCCTCCTTTGAGGTCAAGAATGACTCTCCTCTTAATGCACGCTCCTTTTTATTTTGTACAACACTGAAGTTCATGAAGAGGAGAAAAAAACATCACCTACTGTTTGCCTTTCTGCAGTTTTGCATTGACGATTTTATTTTATTCCCTAGGATTTAATTTTATAATGAGATCTCAGTGCCAGGTTTCATGTAAGCGATGAGCTGTCATTAATTTATTAGGAGCCAGTGTGTCAGTTTCTTTGTTCTGTCATCCTGCTTGTCTGATGGATCTGAAGGTGGGATGGGTAACAAAGGAGTCACCGAGGTACAGGAGGAGTGTGTGAATACTAACGGTGCTGATGTGGCGTTTGGTTTAGCATTATTCTCCAAGACTTCCTCCGACGTGCCTCTGTTGCCCTGTCCCTTTTCCCCTCTCTGCAAGGCACCATCTTCGTCAACAGAAGAGTAGATAGGACATCTGACTTTATCCCATTCTTAGTCCTGTCCTTCCCAAGGGAACCCTTCCTTGACGGCATTGCATCTCTCCCGTTGGAAGCAGGGATGTGCTCGGGGTGCTGTCAGTCACTCAGAATTAGAAGCCGTGCTCTGCATCTGACCTGAGGGCTCAGATCCGCCCACAGCCAGCACAACTGGCCAACAGCGGTGGTTTATTTTGGGGCTAGTATAAGAGGCTGCATCTGACAGCTGTGACTGTCAGCCACGGCTGAGTCTGTCATGTAATGTGGCCTCAACTCTTGTCTCCTCGCCTAGACTGCTCACTAGAAGCTCAGCCCAAATATGTTAAAGGTGGCAAGCGTTACGGACGAAGATCCTTACCTGAGTTTCAAGAATCCGTGGAAGAGTTTGCGGAGATCGAGCCCCTGGATGGAGAAGCTCGGCCCTCACATACCCCCGCCGGGGACCGCAACGAGGTAAGGAGTTGGACAGGTGCGCCCTCCCCGGCCAGCGGTGGGGACATCCCCACCCACTCCCACGGTGGTGGTGTGGGAACAGGTGAACTGGGGGGTGGTGGTGTCATGGCCTCTGTTACCAACCACTGGCTAATCTTATTACTTGCCTTTGGGATATATATGGCCGATTTGTCTATCGTTTGGACATTCTTGTTTCTGTTTCTTCTGGAGAGCTGACATTTCTGTGCCAGCCTTATGTTTATGTGTTTTCAAATTCAATGACTTCCACGTTATCTGGGGTCTGCCACTTTCAGCCCTGCTTGGGGATATGTCTCTCCTCACAGCACTGCCATTTTTAGTTGTGTAAAAAGCTGCCCCTTTTGTCCCCCAGCCCCGGCACCCTGCAGTCCATAAGCCAGCGTCCGTGGCAGGTGTGAGAGGAAGGCGGTGTGCGTGGCCATCCTGAGAGCCACGCCTTATCTTTCGTAGCAGCAGACGGCAGCTTTCAGACTTGGTTCTTGTGGTCTCGGCTGTCGCCACAGCTCTCCTTCTTGGGTGAGGAGTGCCCGGGCCCGCCTGGTCCTCCAGCAGCCCGATCTGCCTGCTTTACTCATCTCCCTGCTTTTCCTTGTGCACGTCACCGTCATCTACCCGCAAAGGGGAAGCAGTAGCATTTTCTTTATTCTTTCCTTACGGCTCATTTACCAGCATGCCATTTATAGAATGTGGTCGAGAAGGCCGTGCTGAGCAAGCTCTAAATATTTCTTGCAAATCCCAGCTCCAACTGGGGATGCAAATATTTCAGATGTTAACTAACATAAGCTGGGGAAGAGACAGAGTGCCTCAACTTTCTCAACGTGGTCTGTCCATTAGGGGTTGGTAGACGTGCACGTGCGTATGCTCATTGCTGTCTGACACCCATGTTCGGCTCCTTAAAGCCCGCAGGAGGCTTGCTCCAGCAGCGTCCCCAGCAGCCAGACCTCTAGCATCTTCTGCCTTGAGAATGTCCACAAACCCTGAGATAGCTGAAAAGAGCGCAGGCAATGAGCAGAAATGAAACAGCCACAGTACCGTAATCTCGAAGACACAGGACTGGTCTGCCAATCCCAAGAGGTGGCCACCATGGTTTTAAACATAAGGAATGCATGGGAACACCTGGCTGGCTCAGTCAGTTAAATGTCTGCCTTTGGCTCAGGTCATGATCCCAGGGTGCTGGGATCGAGTCCCACATCGGGCTCCTTGCTCAGAGGGGAGCCTGCTTCTCCCTCTGCCCCTCTCTGCTGCTAGTGCTTACTCTCTTGCTCACTCTTTCTCTCAAATAAATAAAATCTTTAGAGGAAAAAAAAAAAGAAAATATTTATCCTCACACCAGAAGTGAAGAAACAGTGTCAGACATGGGAGTGAGACAAGAGGAAGAAAAGCAGACAGAGAAAGCTAGAAAGACCCCCAGAATGGTTAAGAGTGTCATGGAGACGGAAAAGGCTATGAGAAGCGAAGAAGAGAACGATGTCACAGCACAGGGCCGGTTGGTCTGGGACAGAGGCTACTTCCCTTCTTGGGTTCAATTTTAAACCCTTTTTGGGTCCCTGTGAGGATTTAGATTGGGCTCTTTCCCCAGCAAATCACATGCACAAAAATTTGGCATATCCAATTTCAGAGATGCAAGTGGTTTTCCTACTTGAGTTATTGCTGTGTCCATAATGTTTATGTTGCTGTCAGGAAGGGTACCATTTTATTCCATAACGTCTGTATCATACCCCTAAGTACTGTGGAATGTATCTGAGACACTTCTTTATGGGGAAGAAATGGTTAAAATCTGTCTCAATACTTTATGGGGTAAGCTTTCATTATATAGAACATACTTTTAAGGCTAGTATCTCTTGTCTCCCGACGACTTTCAGTACCCAAGGCATTATTATTTGGTGGTAAGGAATAAAATGATTACTAATTTTTCGATAAGGTAATTTCTAGTTACTACCTGGGGGTACCCAGAAAGTTCTTGGACAGAGCTGATTTTGTTGCTGGCAGCTTATTTCTTAACATCCTTGCTTTATCTTCCAACTTCCAGTGAGACTTACTGTTTAAAAGTGAGACTTTTGGGGGTGCCTGGGCAGCTCAGTGGGTTAAGCCTCTGCCTTCGGCTCAGGTCATGATCCCAGGGTCCTGGAATCAATCCCAGCATTGGGCTCTCTGCTCAGCGGGGAGCCTGCTTCCCCCTCTCTCTGCCTGCCTCTCTGCCTACTTGTGATCTCTCTCTCTGTCAAATAAATAAAAAATAAAATCTTTTAAAAAAAAAGTGAGACTTTGGGCTCATGTGTGCATAATGGTAAGAGTTGAGGCCTAGTTTGGGCAAAATCTTAGTAAAAGTGTACATTGGGAGAACCATTTCACACCACGCCAGGTACTTCTGCTCCCCTTAGTCTTCAGGACCTCGTAGATGAGACCTTCTGACTCTGTAGATGGATGCTTTAGTACTCAGTGAGCCCTCTCCATGGAACAGCAGATAGAGGCCCCAAAGGGTCCTTTCTCTCCATGTTTGTTCTCCCAGAGGACCCCTACTGACCTGACTTGGCCAGTCCATTGTATCCCGTCTCCCAAAAGCCCTACAGAGGCATTGGATTACCCCCTTTTACCATTTTTTAAATTGCTAAAGGTGGACCCAAGCCAAAGTTCATCCACATGCTTTCTTGCCTAAAAATGAAGTGTTTTGTGAGCTGAATTGAGCCTCTCAGTTCTCAGAGGGATTCCTCTCTTTAAGAGCTGCATGAGCGACGTGTTTAGAGTTCTCTTGTCAACTCTTGTCCTAGCCACCGCCATCCGTCACCCTTGCTGCCTTCACGGATGCAAATAGTCCAGTGACGTCGTTTCCTCAGGATGTCGGTCCTATGGCACGCTGTCCTGTCAGGATAGCGTTCCTGTTTTCTGGCCAGTTTCCACAGAAACCTCGGAGATCTCGGGCCACTCGTGGGCCAGCAGAGCTTCATGCTCTGGATGGCTCGAGCTTGTCCTAGAAGTGCCCTTGTGTCTTTGGGAATGCCTACTCATCCTCCTTATGCTAGAGTGGTCCCCACGCAGGAACTGTAGGGAGGAGAACATTCTTAATAACCTGCAGGGTTTGTTTATTCTCAGCTTAGAAGCAGTTGAGAATCTGTCAGGAGTTCTTCACTCTTCCATTGGCTTCTTTTTTCCCTTTGGAAAAGGAGGCCCTTTTGTCTCCTGCCCTTGGGTGTTAAAAATTTATTTCTCGGGTGTGTTTGTTCCCAGCGGTTCATACTTCATCTCGGTGTCGCTGGGCAGTCCTGAAGGAGGGAGCGGGGGTGGGGGAGCTGTCTCCTGACGTGAATAATTCACAAGGGGTTGTCAGACGGGAAGCTGGAGATGGGCCTTCCTGGTTTCGATTGTGGGTTTCCTTCGACGCCTGGACCCGGCTCAGGAAAGGCGAGAACGCTAGCTTGCTGTCAGACTGCTGTCTCTGCCGTCCCTGCTGCTCTCAGACACGCCTGGTTTTCTCTAAAGTGACCTGAGAGTTTTTTGGTGACGATGAAAGGACCTGAACTTGTTGTCAAAAGTTACCTGGAGCAGAGGCCCTTCTGTTGCTCTGCAACAGGAGACCAACTTTTGCTCTTGGATGAATCTTTTGTTTTATTTATCTGAGTACATGGAGGGGGATGGGCAGCTGAATGGAATGTGTCACAAACACCTCTGAAAGCTGTCCTGGGGTGGCTTTCTTCCTTCTAGGACTCCTTCTATAGGGGTAAGTGAGCAGACAATTATCTGAAGGGATAAACAGTAACGCTCCGCGTGCCCCCCACTTCTTTCTAGGGTTATTCCATAATAGGGAAGTTGCCATTGTTTGACAGTCCATTCCTCTCCCCTGGGTCAGTGGCTCACAACATTTTTTCTGCATCCTTATTCGGGAGACCTTCTCCCATACGTCCAACCAGAATTACAGGGCATGTGGCACAGTTGTACTTCTCTGCAACTCCTGCCCTCCCTCCCACCCAAGAAGATACAGACACTCAGACCGATGAGAGGGATGCCATTGTAAAGTTTGCTTTCATGCATCTGAACTTATTTCTAATGTAAGTCCCATGGGAAGCTTCAGGCCTGGTTCATTACCTGGAATCCCTCTCACGACCCCTCACGGTCCACCCCTGTGCTGCGCTGCCTTGGGGGGAAATACACGTGGTTGCCCCGGGGGACTGAATGCTCACCACCTTGGCCTCATCCTCAGAATGGACTATGTGACGATAAACTTTGTTAGGAGGTGGTAGTTCGTGCACGTTGAACGAATAAAATGGTACACATTTTAATCCTCTCAATCCAGCTTTATTCCAGCAATTTGATTCTTTCCTGCTGAAACAGAGAATCTCTTACCTAGCTATGAAGCACGCCTCCCCTGCCATGTGTGTGGTTCACAAGACCATAAAGCTATCGCATAGGGAAAGACCTAGAATCTTCCTAAATTTTCAGTGCTAGAATGTGTCTTTCAAAATTTCTTTTGGAAACCCCGAAGCAGAATGTGATGATTCACAAATGACAAGTGTTTTCTACCGTCGGCTGATGGCGTGTTCACCTTCCCATTTAGTGAGTTTATCAGGTAAATGCATTCCCCTTGGGAGTCTGACCGCTCATCTCAGGTGGCATTAAAAGGAAAGTGGTGATTTTTCTTTTCTTTCTTTCTTTTTATGGGATTATTTTCACTCAGGGCGGTTCAGTTGGACATTCTATTCTGAATTAATTGAGACCAACAAAGGACACATTCTTGATTCCAGTGTAAGATGTGATTAATGAGACCATTTTGGTGGTGGTTTTTGCTTCACTTGGTTAAGAAATAGAAGTGAGATTTGAGGGTCCAAAGAGTACATTTCCCCCCCTTTTTATATGCACACCTGGCAGTGGCTACTGAAATGACCTTGAATTTTATTTTTGTGCTCTCTTCTCAGGATAGGTGGAAAAGGGGAGAAACAAAACTAATGCCCAGTTCTAGTCTCTTCCTCAGACCTCGTGGGCGAGGCGGTTCCGTGAATATAATTGGGGCAGGGCCACTTTGCTTTCTGCCCTTGTCAAAAACAGGGGACACCTTGTTAACTGTTTTCCTCCACAGGGAGTAAAGCAGGTCTGGTAAGATTATTATCGGGAGCAGGAGGCTTTAAACAATGATTTCTTCAACTATAGACAATTGGAGTGTAAGCCAAAACCAGGCAGTTTAAGTGAGGACCTGAGAGAAAAGTGGAAGCCATTTGCTTCGTCTGCTCAACAATGGCCATGCAATCACCGCTTTGTGTCCCTCCCGCTGTGGAGAGAGGGAGAGGAGGGGTGCTGGGGGTTTAAGAACTCAGAAAGGAACAAACCAACCCCCCAAACTGGTTTTACTACCCTACAGAAAACCAAACTTGGCCAAGCAGTGGGAAACTGACTTCTGGTCCCCTTACATTCATTTTCTTATGTGCATAACTTTGCCATTAACCTTCATGAATTATTCATTTATATTGTATAGAGGCAATATTTGATGCCGGAGCAAACATGTTAATAACAGAGAGAAGGTCTGCCAAGAACTTTGGTAGTTGAAATATACCTATTTTCCCCTTCCTCCCATTAGATTTTCTTGTTCTAGTCTGACAAAGTAAGCAGTCTCGTTACTGATGCCATTTATTCCCATCAAACGATGTGACATCATCAAGATAGTTTTTTTTTTTTTAACGGAATTCCAGTGTTTCCTTTTCTTTTTTCTTAAGTCTATTAGAGCCTTTGGCTATTCCTGGAGATGAAACGCTCATTCAAGATGCAATAGTAGACCACTTGAAAGTGATATAAAGAAGTCCCTTCAAAGCTAATAAGGTATCTCTCATTCGAACATAGACTGCCGCTTTCAGACTTTGAGGCTTTGCCGTCCTGGTAAGCCTTCCTGACTTGATCCCAGAGGGAACTCCTTTGGCGTCCAGCCCCAACGCCCACGTCCTTCCAGGTCAGCAGTTTCCAGTAATGATTCTCCAACTAGAAAATAAAACAGACAACAAATAAAAAAATCAGCAAGTTAATTTTAATGATAAGAGTAACATTTTCCAACTATACCATTAAGTTTATTTTCCAAATTGAAAAGCAGTGTTCACTACCCACCGAGAACAGCTCTGATGAGTAAGATACGGTGAGCAGATGTATTTAAAAACCCCTTTCCTGGGGTGCCTGGGTGGCTCAGTGGGTTAAGCCGCTGCCTTCGGCTCAGGTCATGATCTCAGGGTCCTGGGATCGAGTTCCGCATCGGACTCGGAGCCTGCTTCCCTCTCTCTCTCTGCCTGCCTCTCCATCTACTTGTGATTTCTCTCTGTCAAGTGAATAAATAAAATCTTAAAAAAAAAAACAAACAACCCTTTCCTTAGGGACATAAGAACCCAGTGAACCGAGAACACTCCCCAACCTTGGTAGGAGGAGAGACTTAAGGCTCAAACTCTTAAATTCAGCATTTCTTCACCCTGGTAGTCCTGGAGGTGTTTTGACAGTGTAGCAGGACCCCTCTACATGTGTGTGCCGTTAAAAATCCTACATTAACTCCTGTTGTCGGTGGTCCTTACCTGTACCTTTAATTACTGGTGAAGATAAAGGAGGTGATTGGCTTCGTGGTTGAGGCAGAAGACTGGCAACTGAGCAGCTTGACCTTGGGTTCCCAGCGGAGAGATCAGGGGCTGGGCGGTCAGGCCCTCCACTGCCCGGTGTGCCTTCAAAGGCAGGGTGGCAGAAAGGAACTGAAGTCCCAGGAAGGGTGTCCCTGCCAAAACAGGGGCCCTGCTGGGCGTCCTGGGTTCCCAGGACCTGGCTCAGAGCAAGGGCTTTATAGACATTTAGAACTATTCGTTACATATTTCACAGATGCTGTAGTTTTGAAAGGTCTCAAGTTTTTGGTTATAGGCACTCTTCTGAACTGATCTCTGTGTGGGTTTTGCCAGAGACTTCCTAAGGCAGTCTAAGACGCCTAAATGTGCTGCCTTCGTCAAATGGACATTACAGCTCCATTTGTTTGGGGAGCTTTGTTATCGCGGTAAATTTCCTTCCTCCTTTCTCTAGGCTTGCAAGGCTTTCCCCTTTCAAAAAAAGGAAAAGGGGGAAAAAAAAAAAACAAAAAAAAAAACCCAACACATCTGCTTAAGGCTGCTGAGATCAGTTCAGCCACCTCTGCTGGGAAAGGATAACCCCGTGTGCGCCCCCATAATCGTTTTAATTAGCCATACGTTCTGTGGGGCACAGGTCTGCACTATGGAGCAGATGGCTAGTGGGGGCTGTGACTGGGCTATTGTGGGCGGGGGCCTCACCAGGCCCGCAGGCTACAGATGCTGCCCCCGCCTCAGGGCTGGAAGCCCGGGCTCCAAGAGGCTCAGGCCATCTGCTCTGCAGTCCAGCAAAGCAGGTGGCCCTCCCAAGAAAGCATTCCTGAAAGCAGTTTCTCTGGTGTGGCCCATGTGCATGGGGCTCCCTGGCCCAGCTAGAGGATAGCCAGAATGCCGGCCACAATGGCCCAGGAGATGTGAAGAGGCACAACCCATGCAGTGGGTGTGGGGCTCCCTTTGTCTGCTTTGGGTCGGGTGGTAGGGGGCTGGAGGCTGCTTTCTGTAGCAGCCATCTCAGGGCCCAGCAACCTCTGACCCTCTCCCCTCTGGCTGCTCTCAGTGGGGCTGTGGGCCAACATGCTGGGCACGGTAATACAGAAGCCCCAGCCGCCCCTGCCTGCCAGCTGTGGCCACCCAGGGGACACTGCCACCCATGGGGAGGGTTCTGGGGGGCCCTGTTCCTAAGTTGAATCACAGATTGATGGCTTCATCACAACTACTGTGTTCCAAGCTGTCATTTCTACAGTCTCTCTTGGGTTTGTTCTGAAAGCTGACACTGGTCTATCAGCTGTGTCTTTTCTCTGCCCTTGTCCTAGCTTTGGACACCCAAATAATAGGAATAGTAATAGTGATATTTATTTGCTTAACAGACACTTAGCTCTGAATTTATAGCAGGCACCGTTTTAAGTGCCTTCCAAGTATTAGCACACCTTTGTAGGCAGGCATGGTGAGATAATCAAGGCGGGTGGGAAGTTAAGTAACGAGGCCAAGGTTGAACACACATAAGTGGGAGGTGCACGGAACTGGGGGGGTCCAGCTCCAGAGCCCAGATCCTTAATCACAACATCATCGTGGCTGAGCTAGTAGCAGTGGTGGACATATCCCAGGTGCCAGGCTCATGCCTCCTCCTCCCCCCGGGGTGGCTCACCAACACCACCCCCCCCCCCCCGCCTTGTGGCTGAGGCTGGGTACTGAGGGCTCCCAGAGTGCCGGAGCAGGACCAAACCCCATCTCTCTGCTCAGCCCTGTGCTCATGCCCTCTGCCATTTTGCCTCCAGCTTCTGCAGTCATTGGAAGTCCCACAGGATGATTTTGAAGCATTGATTAATATCCATTTCTGCAGCGAGAGGGGATATAAGACTTCAAGGGAAAAATTAAAAATCCCTTTTCTGAATTAGTCTCGAGAACACATGCCCACAATTGTCCCTCCCTTCTCTCCTGACTTTTCCAGATTTGTGAGATTCTCTCCCTTCCGATGCTCATGGCTGGTCTGTGCCTGCCAGGCTTTTCACTGCACTGGGTACACCAGCAGCAATGAAAAGACCTTGTTCCAGAATGATGCCTCCTTTTATTGAGCTGTTCTAGTAGGCGAATGAGCTCATCCCCCCAACCTTCCAACCTGACATCCCCCCTTCCCCCTCCCCTTGCTTTTTAATTGGAACTGCAGCCCCCCCCCGTCCACCCACCCCTCAAAATTGCAATTTAATAAACACTCAGCCACTGTGTGCTTATCCCTCCCCCTTACTAAAGGAACAGACCCTTGGTGGAGAATGGGGACAAGCACAGCTCGTTTCTGGGCAGCAAACTCCATCTCCAACCGAAGCAGTTGCGGAATGAAACTACAGCCATTCAGCATAAGTTTGCGGCTTCTAGAAGGCTGGTCCTAGCTTGCATCTAGGTTTCTTACGTAGGGCCGTGGGAGAAATGCATACGTGATCGTCACCCTAGCCGTTTTCTAACAAGTTCTCCCTTACCCACTACCACTTGCCCAGAGGGTTTGGGTGATATTGTTAAAGCTGCCCGAGCTGCTTGCCTGGGCTTCAGGAGGCTGGGCTGAACCTGGTGCCACCAGGTTAAGCTGCCTCTAGTGTGTCATGATCTCAGGCCCCTATTCTGGTCTCTGACCAGTGTCCCTGATCTTTCCACACTCTGCTTAGACTGGGAGGCACCAGCAGCAGCTTCCATCCTCTTGAAGGGCATCTGGGCCTCCTGCAATGCTTCCCCTGCCAGGACACAGGGGAAGGATGCCGCAGATATCACAGAGGGTTGTGTAGCAAAGGGGAAGTTCTTCCTCTTTCTCCCCATCCCCACAACATACGAAATTCATTTGGTGAGGATTTGAGGGCAGGTGGGTAAAAGAAAAAACAAAGTCGGACCTGTTTGTATTTCTTTTTAAAGATTTTATTTATTCATTTCAGAAAGAGAGAGTGCACAAGCAGGGGAGGGTGGTGGGGGGAGACAGGCCAAGAGAGAGGGAGAAGCAGGCTCCCCACTGAGCGGAGAGCCCAATGCAGGACTTGATTCCAGGACCCTGAAATCATGACCTGAGCTGAAGGCAGACACTTAACTGACTGAGCCACCCAAGCACCCCAGGGATCCCAGTGAACATCTAGAGTAGCAAAGGAAATATAATTGTTTGCCACATTCCCTCAACCAAATGCATCAATTCTGATTATGTCTGTTTCCTTCCAGTCTTTGTCTAATTGTATAAATATTTTTGCCAGCAGCAGTTGTAGTGTAGAGAACATTTTTCCATCTCCTATATGGTTTTGTAATTATAATTTTAATGCCTATATTATGATGTATAATTGTACTTTGTGCTCCATTGTTCAAAGTTTAAATTGTGTTCAGTACTCTTATAAAAAGTGCTAAATGTACATATCTATGCATATGCATTTTTCCTTTGATTTTACTATCATTAGAAATCATGAAATTACTGGGTTGGAGAGTATGAACATCTTTATGGCTTTCAAACATGAAGCAATTTTCTTTACTAAAAGCTAATGTCCATACACATTGCTTCCAGTAACATTTAAACAGGCCTATTTTAAATAAATCATAACCTTGATGGTAATAGGACCCCTGTCTTAAATACTACTAATTTAATGGGCACAAAGTGTTTCCTTGGTTTTAATTTATACTTTGCTGTTGAAATGAGTCTTTCCTCATATTTGTTTAACTGTGTTGCCTGTCTGTATTCTTTGCATATCTGCCAGACTTGGCATTTTTCTTTTTCTTTTTCTTTTTTTTTTTCATAGATACAAACACAACTTTTATTTTTAATTCGTTCCCACTATTCAGGTTCTTTTCTTTCTTTTTTAAATCAATTTATTTATTTTCAGAAAAACATTATTCATTATTTTTTTTCACCACACCCAGGGCTCCATGCAAGCCGTGCCCTCTATAATACCCACCACCTGGTACCCCAACCTCCCACCCCCCCGCCACTTCAAACCCCTCAGATTGTTTTTCAGAGTCCATAGTCTCTCATGGTTCACCTCCCCTTCCAATTTACTCAACCTTCTCCTCTCTAACGCCCCTTGTCCTCCATCAGACTTGGCATTTTTCTTATAAATTTATAGGAATAACTGATACTGACCCAGGACCACCCAACTTAACGCCTTAAGTTTAAAACATGGTAATAAAAATAAAATCTGCAAAAAGAAATGTAATAAGTTCTATATATATACATGCCGCATAAAAATAAGTTCTTATCATGCTTATTATGTGCCAAGCACAATTCTAAGCATTCTACCCAACTCTGTGAACTATGTACTACTTTATTCCCATTTTGTTGATGGAGAAACTGAGGCAAAAGCAATTCATAAATGTGTCCAGGCCAAATTCAGTAGGTAAGGCAGTCTGGCTCCCATGTCCCCACACTCGAATTAGTTGGGAGGAAGAATCAGGGAAGGAGGGCAATACTGAGAATACTGTTCTGAGAAGTGACTCAGATACACGCATCCAGGCCCATAGAGTCACGTGCCCCTCTGCATATTGGAGCCTCTCGCACCTCTGAACGAAGTGCTTCCTATTTTAAAATGAATTGAGAAGTGAGCAAATGTGAAATAAATCTTTCTGTCACTATACGCACCTCATTATGTTAGGGATTGTTACTAAGGGGGGGCTCCCTTGCTTGTTGGGTCCAGTGGTGATATAAATTGTGTTACTTTTCTGTCCATTTGTGCTGTTAAAAAATTGTTCCCTGCTCATGATTTTAGTCGGTTTTACATTTTGCATGATGGTTCTTAGATCATAGAAACCCATTTTATTTGTTTCAGGTGGATTTGTGTTGGGGTGCTTCCAATTGACATGCCGAATGATACATTTTCACAATGTGGGATGCCAAAGTAGTAGAAGAATTTAATTCTTTGCTCTGTGGGTGAGGAAATAAATATGCTGGGACAGAGAGGCAGGCTGCTTTTATTAGTGGAGCTTTATTGACTTAAATCATTTCCTATGACAACAGTTAAATTCTGCCTGGAACCAGTGGTGTAAGAAACTGGACGCTGGGCTGCTTACCCCACTGCTCCTTCCCCACCCCCACTGTGACTCCTCCGTCCACTGGGTCGGCAGTGTGTCTTTATGAGGAAATGTGGACTGCTAAAATTGTAATCACAGACAAGCAAAAGTCCCACTGTCCCCTAATTTTGTTTCCATAACTACCATGTGTATTAGCGACTTGCAGTTGTAATCTGAAGGACGTGTAGTAAAGTTCCGCATTTTGAGTCACGGTCTTGTGACGTGTTCTTCACGGTGAGAATGACCCCTCCCAGCATTGCCAGCTTGGGTTTCAGTATAGTGTGGCAGAACCGAGGGAACGTTCTGGTGCTAGCTTCAGTCTCTAACTAAAATATGGAATTGTGAAACCCTGGTAGACATCTATCCTTTAGTTCACTGGAAAGGACCAGTGTAAATGAGTATGGGGAGGAAGAAAGTAGATGACCTCAACTCATCTCCGCTTGAATGAGATACTGAAAGTCAACATTCCGGCTTAGAATTTGGGTGGCACACTATTTGCTGTGAGGGATCCAAGCTCTTGCAAACTGGAGTTAATGAGTTGTATTCTCCTGTTGAGTTTCTTTAGGATCCCAGGGAATCAGATCGATTTGTGTAGTTCAGCCATCACAGAGAAAGGCTGGGTATTTGTAATCAAAGGCAGCTTCATTCGTCAAGTTGGATCTCTGCTGAGACAGCAGCCCCTTTCGAAAGGGGGAATACCCCCTTCTCAACAGGGTTTCCTGCAATGGTTGTAGAACCTCCCCGCAGGAGTGATTAGGCAGCTTGCTGGCTAGCCAAAAGCTACTGCGAACCTCCTTGTTGCCACTGACTGGAAGTAGACCTGTGCTGTGCTTGGTCGGTGGAGCCAAGGCTGGAGTTGGGTTCTGCTTCGTGCCCTTGGCTGGGTGCTTTTCTATAGTACATGGACTACAGATGTATGCTGTGACTTGAAAAAGACCCAGTAGTAACACAGCACGGTAGTCCAGCAAACTGGTCCAGTTCAGGTAATTTTCATGGCTTCTTATGCACTTTACCAGTAACATAGATTTTATTTAACTTGAGCTTTCTGGCCTACCTGTTTTGGGTTGCATCTCTGTCTCCTTCCTCACTGAGTCATGGACACATTAGGCTCATTCTTGCCTCTGTGCTTCAGCAAATAGTGGCTGTCCCTTCCTTTTCACTTGGCTGTCATCAGCTCACCCTTCAGGTCTCAGTTCAGATGTTGCCTCTTTCAGGAAGTCTACCCTGATTTCCTGAGTCTGGAGGATCCCATTGAGGTACCCTCATAACATTTTGAATTTCCCCATCATAACACTTCATATACTACAGTATTGTAGTTTCTGTGTTCTTGTCTGCATGTCTTCATTAGCGTATGAACTTCTCGAGGCAAGAAATGTGTTTGTTCTGTTCATTGTTGTATTCTGAAGATGTACCATAATACCTCGCACCCAAGTTTTTGTTTTGAAGAACAAATTCATAAATGCATGGTATGAATTTTTTGTTGGTTGACCAATTCTGAGTATTTGCTTTGGCTTGGTTTTATTGGCTGTGCTAGGTTTTGCTGTTGAATGAGTCAGTTTGCACATGTGAAAGGCAAATCCCTAGTGAAATAGAGCAGGCTGCTACCTGGTGTTTTTTAGGAGTCTCTTCTGGATTGGCTTGTTGACTCCGGAGAGCCCACATGGAGGGTTCTGAGTCATGGGACTCATCCAGCTGATGATTCCAGAACCAGAAAGTGCTCTGATCTTGGAAAAACTGAATTATGTACTAAAACACGCTAATCTTCTCTCACCTTCTCTAGCACTGGAAGACACAACGCAGTGAGGAGTATGAAGCAGAAGGTAGGAACTGAGTGTGTGTCCGGCTCTGCCCATCACAGGGCACTCTCCACCCCCCACTTCCTGCATCTCCCAGCCTTCTTCCCAACAGCTACTCCTAGGCTGGAGGCCAGCTGCGAAGTAACCTTAAGAACAACGTTCACGAGAACAACCTCATTTCCAGGGGAACATTCATAGTTTTAAAACCTTAGCCTTTAACCTCATGCAAGGTATGGCAACTAAGATGTGGGATTTTACTTATGGGTCAATTACTGTCTCATACAAACTTTCAAATTAATCTATGGGCAGTCCTAAAACTAAATAGAGCCCTTTTAAAACGCGCTCATTGACAAGTTTCCCATGGTTTGAAGCCGCTGCAAAGCCTGTTGGACTTCTGTGGCCAGCAGATGGCACTGTGGTTCAGCGAACAGAACTTCCCCCTTCCTGCGCAGCACCCCCTTCACAGCCTACCCTGGTGAAGCTCCACTTAAGTGTAATTACTGTGTCTAAACTGGAAAGACACAGCAGTAAGGAGCTTAATTTCTTCAATAAATAGTAAGGGTAGCACTAAATGCACTTCTCAGCCTCCTAAGGTTCTTCCAGGCACGCAAAATTGTGCCAGTAATTATCTCATGGTTCAGTAACGACTTCATAAATCTCTAACGCGCAAGTGAAGAATTTAACTTGAAGTGAGAACTTTTAATAGAGGATAAATACATTTTGATTTTTAAATGGGAAGTCTGACCCTTAAGCGCTCAAATAAACCCTATCCTTAATGTTTAGATGATGAGTCACTTGGCATTTTGCAACCATGTACTCTTTCAAGTGGGTTTGTAGGGCAGAATATCTAAAGGTGTAAAGATTTAGAAAGAGGCTAATCCTGAGACTTTTAATGATTATGTTTTGATATTTATCATGAAATCATTTCCTTCTCAGTAAAAGCAGTTCTCGTGCTTGGACTCGAAGGAGTGGCGATAGTGACGTCTGGCAGCTATAGTTGGGGCAGGGCATAGAAGTCTCTTTGGACTGGTTCTCAGCTAGCCTTCTTTTCCAATCACACCAAAGCCTGAAGCCTGTGCATGCTTTCAGTTGGAAGAAAACAAACCTAGAACCTTTGTATGCCTGTGCGGGAGGTGTTTCTTGCGTGGTGTAGAAGAAGGTGCCTCTTGGCTCTAGTTGTAGCCCAAGAACCCGTGGTTCCATTTCATTTGAGCAGCAGATTCATATCAAAATGGAACCAGCATCAATAGTCTCATTCCTGTAATACCAACTTTTACAAAACACAATTCTCTTTGAGGATAGGCTTGCTCTCCTTGCACTTCCTTTGCGGACAGCACAATAGATGTTTTTATTTCAGGTCAGTTAAGATTTTGGAACCCAGATGACCTGAATGCCTCACAAAGTGGGTCTTCCGCTCCCCAAGACTGGATAGAAGAGAAACTACAGGAGGTTTGTGAAGACTTGGGGATCACCCGTGATGGTCACCTGAACCGAAAGAAGCTGGTCTCCATCTGTGAGCAGTACGGTCTGCAGAATGTGGATGGAGAGGTAAGCCTTGCGCCATGTTTTCATTCAGGAATAGTAATCATGATAAAATCTAGACAGGCCACAGGCTAGGAACAGCCGTGTTTTGGCTTCCTGCAGCATGTTACAGAGACTCTAGTCTCTTTTTTCTTCTAGGAAGTAAGCCATGAAGATTCTTTCTGGAGAAGCTCATGTTGTGTTAGGGGGAGGACCAACCCTGACAATAGCTGACACCTCCTAGGCACACACGATGTGCCCCTCACTGTGCTAAGCGTGTTACCCCACGTCATTATCAGCCATGACCTCAGTGCAGCCACCACGTCAAATGTATTTGTAGAAGTAGCTTTCACTGAGCAAAATGTGGGAAAGACTCCGAGGCTGGATGACACGGAGTTGAGAGAATGGGAGCTGGCCGAGTGTTTATTTCAAAAGCCAGGCTGATGAGTTTAGGTTTTTGGAGAGATCTCCGTATCAACCATGGGTTCTTCAGTAGGACAGACTTGGATACTGAGGTGGGTCTGAGCTTTCCTTGTGGGGCATATTGGTGTCAGAACAGCCTGTGCGAGGGGCCCAGCCGGGAGCCATCGCACTTTTCTGGTCATGAAGAAATGGAAAAGGGTAGGTTGGTAGTTTTGAAGGGACACAGAAGAATCTTGAAGGAAACCCAAAGACTCCTGCTTGCTGAGATTCTGAGTTTTATCTTTTCTGAAGAATGAAGAGGGGAACGACCAGGACTGCGTGCTTGAACGACCGTGAAACATGAGGAGAGAAGTAATTCTAAGATGTGTTTTTCCAAGTGTTGAAAACAAGGAGGGACTCAGAGGTTAGGGCTGCAGTTATAGTTGGGGAAGTCTTGGATTATAATGATGTTTCAAACCATACTTTCTGCTTGCACGGGGGCTACGTGGTATTATTTTCCTAAGCCAGAAAGATATTCATCATCAAAAGCCACCAAGTAGCCGAATTTGCAGAAAAGCCTTTTCCCTGCTTCTCCCTAGAATGTGTGACTGTTCTGTGCCCTTTGACTACTTTCTTAATGGCTCAGTGGGTATTTATTTTTCAGGGTTGGTTGTTGAATCATAAAATTAAATTCATCCTCCTTACTGTAAACCAGCGCAGTATGCAGAGCCTTGGGCAGTTTTGCCAAGAAATATTGCACACACTTGGATTATTTCTGTAAGAGCAATTCTTGGGATAATCTGTAGCCATTTGTGGGGAGTTGCATTTTCTTCCATGGTGGAGTTTCCAAAGCCCAGGAAGAGAAGTAGCACAGCTGGTTATTTTCCTCTGATCGAGAATGAGTAAAAGATTGCTCATTGAATATAGCTTTTACTTAATGTCTCCCCCGCCAAAAAAAATCATGAAATACTATAGTACTTCATACGACCGGCTCTAGACCACAGAGGAGCCGAAAGTTCAAGATGATCTCATCACCCTGCAACTTGGGATCATGGGATTTCATGACTGAAAGCAATTATGGATTTAGTTCTCTCCTCATTTTATAGATAAAGAAAGTGATGTCCCTGCTGCTTGTTACCCTGAAGGGGAACTAGATTGCCTATCTCATGTACCCTACTTTCCAGAAGCAAGGACAACTCTAGGGCAGGACTGGCAAATTATGGCCCTAGATGCCAAATATGGCCCAAGTTTTTGGGGCTTTTGGTTTTCTCCTTAGGCCTGCCAAATGTTTAAAACTGAACTTTTGCTATACTTTTTTTTTTTTTTTTTAAATTAGGAGATTTTTCTAAGAACCAGAGTATTTGACTCCATTCTGCTAACAGTGGGAGGCGACTGGCTAGCTCCTTTGGACAGGGCTTGTGCTCATGTGCTCAGTTCTCGCTTTAAATGGGACATCCCACTCTGTGATGTCTGAAGACCACCCAGCCTCATCTATCTACGTCACCTTCCTGGCCTCTCTGGGTATTTGGGTCTGTTAATCCTAATCTGGTGCATCATTTCCCAACTGACACATTGGGAAATCAAACATCTGAGACCCGGCTGGTGTGTCATGAGGAGTAAGAATGTCCTCAGGGTTCTAGATTTGGCTCCTGCCCAGGGCCCAGGGGGGTACCCCTGTTGATGCCCATTTTCCTTGCATTCTGTTCAGCCCAACCCTGCTTTCTCCAGAGTCCATAGGCATCTCTTTGCCACTTGTCTGCTCTGCTGTGTGCAATTCCTAGTGGGACTCATTGCTCTGCCATTTTGAAGGGATGAGGCAATGGGTTTTTAGGCATTCTGGAAACTGTGCATAGGCTTAGCTGAGGTCACAAGACCAAGCAGTGTGGAGCTAAGGTTAGAGTCAAAATCATGCTTAAACTTTGGTCAGCACACCTGGATTTACTGTGACTTCAGGCTTGGTGGACCTCCAAGAAAGTGGTCTTTTGGTCAGTAAAAATGAGACAGAAATGCTAAGAGATCTTAGTAACCTCAGAATCTCACCCCAAATACTTTTCCATTGGTTTTACCATTTAATTCTCTTTTAGGAACTGTTCTTCTTCCAGAGATTTCCACTCTTTTGAATGGTTTCTTAAAAAAAAAAAAAAGAAAGAAAGAAAAGAAAAGAATGGTTTCTTGTTTCGGAGACCTCTCTAGAGGAAGTGGTATTTTAAAAAAAAGAATAGAAACAGATGTTTCCTATTGGATGTGACTTGGAAAGAAGCATTTGAGATAAATGCCTCAGGCACTTCCACAAATAATAAAATCAAAAGTTATGAGACGACAAACCCTAGCAATAGTCCAGACTGGTGAAATGAATATTCAAAATTTGAAGATGTGTCACAAAGAGACCTTTGTTAGAATGGACCCGGTTGCAGACTCCACTGCCTCAAGAGTATTTCTGCTGCTTTTTATAGGTTCCCTTGCCACTCAGCAACATGGACATCACCTGAGAGCTTGTCAGAGATGCAGAATCTGGAGCCCCTGCCCCCAGATTTATATCAGCCCCCTGATAGCAGAATCTGCATTTTAACAAGATCCTCAGGTGATTTGTACAATGGAGATGTTTCTGTATAGAAAAATCTTAGCCCCCAAAGTAAAGAGGAATCCAGCTGTCAGGAAAAAGGAGGTCATTGCCTTTCCTCCCTGTTTCATGGTGTCAGTGACTCATGCTGCTTTATTCATCCCTTTATATTCTTCTGTTTAGCTAGGACACAAACCACCTCCTAGGCAAGCCTCTGGAAGGGACTGTAGTCCGGTTTTTCCTTCCCCGGTTACATGATGAGGACCACTTGGTTATTGTTAGAGGGTACAAAATAGCCAGACAAAATTCCCTTCTCTTTACATCTTTTGGATCCTTCTGTTGAACACACACAAATCCATCTCAGCTAATCTTTATTTCCCCTGTGCTAAAGCATTAAATAAAAACCCAAAACATGCATTGCTGTTTCAAGTAGTGCTCTAAATCCCAGGTCCTGGGTTTCAGACCCAAACTCTTAGATCATTGCAGTCTGTCCCAGACCAAATTCTGCTGTGCTAATGTACCAATTTCAAAAATTCAGTATAAGCAAAATATCGTGTAGAGTCACCACAATATAATGGCTTAATGATTGTAAAACAAAAAAAAAAAAATTTTTTTTTTTCTTTTTTTTTTAGAGAGGTTGGGGAGAGGCAGAGGGAGAGAGAGAATCTTAAGCAGATTCCATGCCCAGTATGGGGCTGGCCTTGGGGCTCCATCTCATGACCCTGAAGTCATGACCTGAGCTGAAATCAAGAGTCTGATGCTTAACCAACTCTGCCACCCAGCTGCCCCCAATCCAAGCTTATTTCTTTTATTACAACACTGGGAAGCTAGACCTTTATATTTTTTTAAGTAATTTTTTAATCCATAGACTAATGTATAGCAACATTACAGACAACCCATTTGAAGAGTACGAGTAAAAGAAAAAACAGGTAATTGCTAAATTGCATAAGATTATGAAAATGGACATTTACTTGGAGAAGGAAGTGGAGGAGGAAGGACCTATTCCTGAAAAGGAAAATAAATTCAGTGAAATGAGAATAAAGGAACATGTTCTATTCCTGGAGCTCTAGGGTCAACAGTGGTGCCAGTTCTATTGACCACAGATGTACTTTGGTCTTGTGTTATTTTGAGGGAAATATTGAAAGTAAGTGGTTACTGTTTTCTAGATGCTTGAGGAAGTCTTCCATAATCTTGATCCTGATGGTACAATGAGTGTAGAAGATTTTTTCTATGGCCTATTCAAAAATGGAAAATCCCTCACACCATCAGCGTCTACTCCCTACAGACAGTTGAAAAGGCACCTCTCCATGCAGGTAAGAAAGCAATAGGAAGTGGTTTCTCTGTGAGTAGAAGTTAGAACCCATTTGAATCATTTCTAATGAATTAACCTGTTGTCTGAAGAAGGAGGAGGAGGAAGAGAAAGAAGCCAAAGAAGACGACAGACTAAACCACTGGGAAGGAAAAGTTGGGTTTGAAAAGTGACCATAAATTACAGAGTGGGAAGCCACTAATTAGGCTCCTTAATGTTAGCTGTGGATCAGAAGAAACCTGGTGTTAAGCAGACACATCTATGTTGAGGGATTCGCTACCAGATGGACTGTTCTTGATAAGCTTTGCATTCTTGACTCACTTGGGAAAGAAAGATCAAAGGGGCTGTATGACTTGTTTTTCTAGTAGTGTTAGAGAGACATGTCTCCTGCTCATTGTGGTCAGGACTGTCCAGTTTGGGTCAGCATCTGGCTTAAGTCTCTTTCTTCTTCCAGTCCTTCGATGAGAGTGGCCGACGCACCACAACCCCATCGGTGATGACAAGTACCATTGGGTTTCGGGTCTTCTCCTGCCTGGACGATGGGATGGGCTATGCATCGGTGGAGAAGATACTCGACTCCTGGCAGGAAGAGGGCATTGAGAACAGCCAGGAGATCCTTAAGGTGTGGCAGCTAACATGGGACAAATAGGACAAATTGGGGAAGGGTTGAAAATTCCAAAACTTTTGACACTGATTTGATTTGATTTGATTTCTCCTTAATGATTTCTTGAGATTTTTTCATAAGATCTCAGAGATAAGAGGTAACTTTTCTTACCCCATGTGACCAGGAGTCTGTTGCTAACTACTTTCCATGTTCGTAAATCCTAAACTATTGAGAAGTGCAGTGCTCTTTAACGGATTTCTGGTTGATAAAGATTAGATTCATATTGTTGTATTTATTTACAGTGCCAGATAGTATTTTTTTAAACATGCAAATAAGTACGTTATTTTTTCCTCAGAGGGAACTTAGATGAAGATGGTCCCTAAGCAGTCACTAAAGAGACGTAATTATCCAGCTTCTTGACTATACAGTCTACTTCTCTGTATATGCCCTCCCCTGCTTCTACTTTAGAGGACAGAACCTGTAATCATCTTCAACTTGTGATTTCTAGGCCTTGGATTTTAGCCTTGATGGAAATGTCAACCTGACAGAATTGACACTGGCTCTTGAAAATGAACTTCTGGTCACCAAAAATGGTATCCACCAGGCAGCTCTGGCCAGCTTTAAGGCTGAGATCCGGCATTTGCTGTGAGTTGAGTAGAAGGTTCACCTGCCCCATCCCCTTTCCCACTCGAGCCACACGTCCTTTAGATGCCCGGGACACGTTCTGTGCACACATGTGGCTCAAGTCCTCGCATCTCACTACTGTGGAAACCAGGTAGCACTTAGATTTGCGTAAGGCTTTTGAAGGGGGTCATGGAAATGTTTTTCTGTTTTGGAAGGGTTTGGGTTGTCTTGGTTTTGGCTTTGTGTCGAAGCAAGCCAGATGAGAGCCTTTCTGGATCTCCTTGTTACTTCAAGACAGTTTCTCTTGAACTTGGTCTCTTTCTCCTTCTAGGGAGCGGGTTGACCAAGTGGTCAGAGAAAAGGAGAAGCTACGGTCAGATCTGGACAAGGCTGAGAAGCTCAAGACTCTTATGGCTTCAGAGGTGGACGATCACCACGCAGCCATAGAGCGGCGGAATGAGTACAACCTCAGGTGTGACCAGTAGGGCCACAGCCCTCCCTCCTGCCACCTTGGCCCCTCGAGGTGGGACTCAGCCTGCCCACCTGCATGGCCACACCTGGGCTGGGGCAACGTAGGTGTAGTCAAGCCTAGAGGAAAGCAGGACACGTTAGATCCTTTAAGGAGGTTCCCATCTCTGTGACCCTGTGTTTCCATTTTTGGTGGATCTGCAGAGGCCCTCCGAGGGATTGGATGGCAGCTCGTTGGTCTTCCCTTCTCACAGGAAACTGGATGAAGAGTATAAGGAACGGATAGCGGCCTTAAAGAATGAACTCCGGAAGGAGAGAGAACAGATCCTGCAGCAGGTGGGCAAGCAGCGTTTGGAACTTGAGCAGGAAATCGAAAAGGCAAAAACAGAAGAGAACTACATCCGGGACCGCCTTGCTCTCTCTTTAAAGGTAATCCTCCTGGGAGGTCTCTAGCCTATGTCCCTGTTGGGGATACTGCCGGAAAATTAGGGCTCTATAAGAGGGTGGGTCTGTACATGACTGAGTCCCAGGATTCCTGGAAGTTTGCCCTGCTGGTCATGACCCAGACATGGCCAAGCCCCTGCTGGGATCCAGATTTCAGGAGGAGCCAGGCTTCTGGTTTGCCCACAGTATTGATTAGTGTATCTTGTTCTTCCCTCTTCCACCTGGTCAATGCCCTCTCCCTTCCCTGTCTCCCACCCCAGGTCAGAGCAGATAGCATTGTCTCCTGCCACACATAGCTCAACAGTTTTGTTTCTTTGCTTCCAAATACGGCTTTTGCCTTATACATCCTCCTCTCCTTTCCTGTGTCTCAGGAGAAGAAGCGATCTTTCTCTCTCTTTATTGGACTCTGATATGGTACAGTGTAGTCTAAAGGGGGTTGGCTGTGGACTCAGACTGCCGAGTTCCATTCTGGATACCACTACTTACTGGAAAAGCTTGATCACATTATCCCAACCTGTTTCCTGATGCCCCAAATGGCGTCATTGTGATGTCTACCTCAGAGCATATTTAAATATGTGGAGTTTGTAAGGTAATAAATATACATAGAATATGAAATATTGTTCCTGAAACTCCACACATCAAAAACTGAGTGAATTCTCCCACTCTCACCATCAAATTGGTTCCTTTTCGGAATTTCCTCCTTAGTCTCCATCATTACCATGTGTTGTCACAGAAGCTAAGATCCTCAGTCGACCTCATTCATTGGTCTCTCAGACCTGTTGATGTTCTGAAAGGTCTCTCAGATTTATCCCCTTCCTCTTCGTGTCTGCAGCCTCTGCACAGGTTCAAATTCGTCAGAATTTCTCAGCTGACGTCTGTGCACCTTTTCTCCATCTACCCAACCCCCATACGGCCACCAGAGTTACCTCACTTAAGAACTGACTAAAGAACATGCTGTTACTCTTAAGGTGCAGCCTGGTAGCACTGAAGGCCCCTGAAAGGGAGCCTGGCCTCCTGCTTTTCCAGCTGCAGGTCCCGCCAGTAGGCCCCCACCTGCCCTCACCTGTCTCAGTTCCTCAGTGGACTTTTAGGCTCCTTCACTGCTTTTTACAACATGGCCAACTGCATGACTTTTTCATTCCCATGATGCTTGCTTTTTTCTTGCCAGAAGATAAGGCATCGTAGATGATTGTATCTATATCTGTCTCCCTCCCCATGGTCCAGACTGTGTTTTCCTTGTGGTCAGTAACAGAATCTGACTTGTTACTTTCCAGAGGACCAGCACAGGCCTGATACACAGAGATCACTCCTAACTGTTTTGACATCTAAATTTAGACATACTTTGAAAGATTAGAGTTTTAAAACTGGCATTTTGAGAGAAGGTGATTTTTTTTTTTTAAGGAAAAAAAAAAAAAAAACTTCAAGCACATTCTTTTTTTATTCCATATTGCTATGTGAGGGTGTGAACAAGAATGTATTAAAAATATACTGGTTTTATATTCTTTTGGCAAAATATACTCTGAAAATAATGTTCTTCCAATCAGCCTTTAACACTGGAACAGAACATATGTCAAAATGCACGTCTGGGAGGTTTTATTTATTTATTTATTTAAGCAAACGTGACTAGAAATCTAACAATTATTATACATACAGGTTAAAAAAAATCTTTTATGACATCTGTTGATGTATTATTATATTATAATAATGTAAACATATAAGTAATGAAAAATCTGTATGTGTAGCTTTTATATCTTTAAGCCAAAATAAAATTGTAAATATAAATTAAACTATATCATCAGTAAATAAAAGCAATGTTCATTATTCTCCTTTTAAACTTTTCTGAGTTCTTTTTTGCTATCAGATGAGCAAGGTATCCTGCTACCAATTTTGACAATATATTGAGAATGTTTTTCATGTCAGTAAATACTCTATTGCAACACTAGCCCATAGAAATACAATGCAAGCCAAATATGGAACTTCAAATTTTCAAATGGCCACATTGAAACAGGTGAATGTAATCCTGAATTGTTTTTATTTAATCCAGTATCTCCAAAACATTACTTGGACACATAATCAAGATATAAAAAGTATTACTAAGCCATTTTGCATTTTTGCACTAACTCCTCCAAGTCCGGTGAGTATTTTACACACTTAGAGTGTATCTCATATAACCACATTTCAAGTCCACACGTGACTGCTAGTCACTACCATATTAGACAGCATCGTTCTGTAAGGTCAAAGAAAGAGGAGGTAGATTTTTGGGTTATAAGATAAATATTAGTTTTTTTATATTTACTTTTGTCCTCTCTAATCTACTGAAACTTTCAAGATGAACATATTCAATCTAGAGCACAAATTAATTTATGCATCCTCCCAAAAGATTCGACACTGCTTATTTTTAATTCTGTGCCCATTTAATTTCTCCATATTTCTTCAGGAGAACAGTCGCCTAGAAAATGAGCTTCTGGAAAATGCAGAAAAGTTGGCAGAGTATGAGAATCTGACAAACAAACTCCAGCGAAATTTGGAAAACCTGCTAGCCGAAAAGGTAAATCTGTTTAAATTTGATCTCCTGACACGCAGCCCTAAGTGTAGTTTACTCAAAAGTGCAGAAGCAACGCCCCCAAGGAAGTTTCTATTAGAGAAGTATTTTGATGGCTCAAGGAGGCCGTTGGTTTGGCAGGGATATAATTTCAGAGCTTGGATACGAGGGAAAATACTGCCTAGTGCTGAGACGTGATCCCTGCCCTAGCTGAACACATCTCTCTAGTATTTTCTTCCCATCATGCAGTTGGTAATGTTCTGCTTAAATGTCACATTCCTTTCATACTCAAGAGACCATCCTCTGGGTGAACACCAGGATCTGGGGCTTTTGGTGGGTTAAAGGTCCAAGAGAGATACTTGGGGAAAATGAAAACTATGCTCTTTCTCTGTTTCTAGTTTGGTGACCTTGATCCCAGCAGTGCTGAATTCTTTCTGCAAGAGGAGAGGCTGACCCAGATGAGAAACGAATATGAGCAGCAGTGCAGGGTGAGTGACTAAGGAGAACCCAACAGGTGCAGGAGGGCCGGGGTTCAAGGCCCGTGTCACCATTTACTAGTGACCATAGGCAGGTCACTTAATAATCTGTGGGCGCCTCAATTCCTCATTGGTAAGACGGGAAACATGAGGGTACCCGCTCAGTAGCTTGTTGTGAAGAGTCAATGGGTGAATATTTGTGAAGTGCTTAGAACAGAGCCTGGACCTAGGAAGCACTTAACCCAAATGTTAGCTGTATCCCCAAAATATTAGGAAATCATGCAAACTGCATTTAAGTCTGTTTTATCTAGGTCAGAAATTGCTAGTGCTTAGAGGAGAATATCATTTCATTCCAAGTGGAGAAATACATGGTCATGTTGATGGGCTTATTCCAAAATGAGTCTTACTTAATCAAACACCGCAGACCTAATCAGATATAATTTGCTTTGTCCTGTGGTTTTTGGGTTTTTTTTCTGAATACATTCCTTATATTATTTACAAAATGCAAATGAAGCAAAACCACTCAAGTCTTCAGCCAATAAATCCTCATACATTCCTACCAGAAAAGACAAAAACGTCCTTATAAATAATAGGAATCTTTGATTTTTTTTTTTTTTTTTAAGTAACTCTCCTAAGTTTAGGAATTTGGGATTTTTTTTTTCCCTTAAATCAAAAACACTTGTGGCTTTTAACAAGGGTAAATATAACAGTTCTAATAACTACTTTAGATGAAAATTGTACTCATGCAGAAACGAGGAAAACAATCACATCCTTATGAGGGCGCTCATGGGCTGCCTTTCCAGGAAATACATGTGCACATTTTGAAAGAAGAAATGAAACATTAGTGCCACTTTTACCATTAAGTTTTGACTCTAGGCTCTAATCAAAGAGAGGTATTTTCCTTATAGATCTTCAAAGTTATGATTTCTTTAGTAAAATCTGTCATCTCTATTTCCCCAAACTCCCCAAATTCACTAAGTGTTTCTTTTTTTAATAGATTTATATACCATTCACCCATTCAGTTCATCCATGTAAGGTGTACAGTTCAGTATCTTTTAGTATATTCATAGAATTATACAATCATTGTCATAATCAATCAAGGTTAGAATATTTTCATCACCCCAAAAAGAAACTCCCACTCCACTTAGCTATAATCTCTCCCTAGGCAAATAATAATCTACTTTTTGTCTCTGTAGATTCACCTGTTCTTTACATTTCATGTAAATGGAATCATATAATACATGGTCGTTAGTGGCTGGCCTCCTTCACTTAACCATAATGTTGTCATGACCCATCCTTGTTGTAGCATGCATCAGCCCTTCCTTCCTTTTATTGCTGCGTTCTAGTCCCTTATATGGTTACGCACATTTTATTTACCCATTCATTAGTTGATGAACATCGGGGTTAGTCTGTTATGAATAATGCTGCTGTGAATATCTGTGTGTAAGTTTTTGTGTGGCTAGGTTTTCATTTCTCTTGGGTATCTAGCTAGGAGAGGAATTGCTGGGTTAGAAGATCACTGCATGTTTAACCTTTGGAGGAACTGCCAAACTTTTCCCAAGAGGGTTGCACCATTTTACATTCCCACCAACATGAGTGTTCCAGTTTCTGCACATCCTTGCCAACAGTTGTTCTGGCTGTGGCTTTTGGAGTCGAGCCGTCCCTTGGGGTTATGAAGTGGTACCTTACTGAGTGTTTTATTTGCATTTCCCTGATGACGAAGCCTTTGAGTATCTCTTCAAGTGCTTATCAGCGTCCCTCTTTCGGAAAAAGATCTATCTAACATCCTTTGCCTAATTTTTAAATGGATTGTCTTTTTATTATTGAGTTGTAGTAACTGTATATTGTAGGCTCATATATTATAGTTACAAGTCCCTTATCAGACCACATAATTTGCAAAAACTATTCTGCCACTCTGTGGGTGGTCTTCTTACTGTCATGATACCCTTCGAAACAAAAGGTTTTTTGTTTGGTGATGTCCAGTTTATTTTGTCTTTTGCTGCTTGTGCTTTTGCTGTCACATATAAGACTAGTGTTGGTTTTTAAACTCAAGGTATTACAAGACCAAGTGGATGAACTCCAGTCTGAGCTGGAAGAATTTCGTACACAAGGCAAAGTGGTGAGACTTCCCTTGAAGAACTCACTGTCCGAAGAACTTGATGCTAATGGGGGTTGCATTGAGCCTGACCAGGGTAAGCCATTCGACATCATCTTTCCAGAGGCTGGGCTTCAGTTTTTGCTTTTAGGGCCATGTTTGTTGTAAAATTGCACAACTTTGGCAACCAACAAAAACAAAACAAAACAAAAAAACCTGGCAGTACAATTTTCTTGAGCTATTTCACTTGTGGTCTATTTTTTCATTTGTCTTTAAAGTCTTTATGAAAATATTTCTATCTGATTTTTACGTGTATCAACAAAAGAATGGAAAAATCAAACCACAAGGATATTTGTTTTATTTAAAAAAATAAAACAAAACAAAAACAACTGACCACAATTCTGAGAGTCTAAGGCCTTGTGAGCATTAGAATTCAGACACTGAGCTGTTGCAGAGTCCTCCCTTTCTTGAGTGCCTCAGCAGTATGATTATGGTTTTGGAGAATAGGCCAAGTAGAAGCCAGAATTTGGTTTTCTTATGCTGGCTGTGCTAAATACCAGCATTGCCTCTGTAAAACAAGTAAGTCAATGTTGGTTGACTGTGCCTGTGAGGAGGATTTTGAGTGGTGAGGTGGAAAGGCAGAGTTAGCCCTGCTACATTCATTATTAGCTCTTTTCCTCCTTCCTGTGCTGAGTTTGCATTTCAGAAAGGGCTCATAATAAATTCTTCTGTTATAGTCTTCCCCACTGCTACAGAAGTACAGGTTCTTAGAAGGTTTGTTTATTCCTCTTTTTATCTATTCATTCTAGAATAAATAAGGGATTGGGGAGGGGACTGGGACAGAGCAGAAGACCTTTCCTGTAGTTCTAAGTATGTGATCAGTGGCTTTACTGTAGTGTGAGGATGGAACCCAGCTGATCATATGATGCATCTCAAAGCTTTTCTGGGACTTTCTTCATATAGTGTTGGGGGTTCTCCTCATAGGCATATGAAGCTGTGCCATCTTGGGGAGGCTTATACCCCAAGTATCACTTCTCACATTGGGTCTATGCCACCTGAAAAGAAACAATATATGAAAAGAAACGCCAAGGCAAGACTGTCAATCCCAGGTGCCAGACAGGCTCTTTCTCCTATCTGCCTATGGGCCCCCACACGAAAAGCCTTTTTGAATCCCCTCCCTTCAGAGACGTCCACATAGTATTAGACATCATCATTTTGTCTGTGTTCTGCCTCAGCCTCCAATTTTCACTTCAAATTTCAGTATTGTTCTCAGTCATCATCATGGGCAGTTGAGGAAGTGAACCCATATGTAAGAGTTGAGAATTTTTCTCCCAAACTACCTATATCTAGGTTCCTAACTGGTGCCCTGTATTTATAAAATTTGAGCTGATAATTGAAAATGGCGTTCCACTTGCACCGTAGGGAACCAATACTATACTTCTCGATCTTCTGTAACTGAGTGGTGAATTGGAGATCTTGACCAATGAAGGTAATGCCTCCAGGCGCCTTCTACCACATTGCCCCTCTGCTAATTTGTCCCGTAGTATTTGTTGGATGGGATAGAAGGAGGGTTGGTGTCACCAAATTACCTCACTCCATGGCATTTTCATTAAGAAGGTCATCTTTAAACAAGAATTTCCACCCCTACCCACCTACTTCACAAAAAGATGGATTCTGTTAAGGTCTGGCACATAGTCTATCCATGAAAGAATCTTACGGTACTGCCCATTCACCTTCATTTTTAATGCTTGAAAACAAGAAGCCTCTTGGGTTCTTATGGTTTCCTAGTAGATCTCATTAGTGGTAATTTAGGCTAAAAATTATCCCTTAAGCTGGACATCCCTTCCTCAGATGCCAGTTGTGTTACTGAAAGAACCTGCCACAGGTTCAACAGATCCCATGTGTTTTCAGGGCTCAGTTCTGAAGAATGCAACCCATTGAACATGAGCATCGAGGCGGAGCTGGTCATTGAACAGATGAAAGAACAACATCACAGGGACTTGTGTCACTTGAGACTGGAGCTTGAAGATAAAGTAAGTCCTTCTTATCCTGTACATTTCTTTGAACTCTGACAAGCGTTTGCATGAAGGACGTTCTTAATTCTTTTTACTCATAGAGCATCACTTTCTATACATTTCCTCTTGCGTTTGGTAGCTCAGGATGGTTTCATAAGCAGAGCCTGAAGACTTTTCTTCCTAGGAGAGAGTTTCTCCAAAATGTATTATCTTCAGACCTAGCAAGCATGAAACTTGAAGGCCAATACATTATTTCCAGCTGGTTCCAAAACATCTTAATAAAAGCAAAAAAGCCCTTTGATATAGCTAGCATTAGGTACAAGTTCTGAATATTGGCCTCCAAAACCCTCCACCGTGTTGCTTCAACTTATACTTTTAGTCTTCTCTTTTACCTTCTTCTCAGAAACAGGAGTTCGCTGTTCTCCATCAAACTGTCCTCTCTTGTTCATGCTATTACATGCTACGTTATTTCTTTCCTACTCTTAAGAGTCTCCTTACCCTTCAGAGTTTATATCAGATGCTACCTCTTGCATGAACCCATTCCTAAATACCCTTGACCGAATGTGGTTTCTTTTCCGTCTTTGGATCTCCAGGTTACAATGTATCTCTGTTTCCTAGACCTTTTATATTTTTCATTCTGCCTTGTTGTATGCTTGTCTGTACTTGTCAAAACCATGTCTAGGGTGGTTTCCTCTGGATGGCAGGGCTACATCTTATCTCACTTTGGGTCCCCACAAGGCCCACAGAGTGCCTGTGATAGGTGTTCAAGAAATGCTTGAATTTAATTAAGTATTTTAAGACCCTACATTTACAGCTGGACAGGATGCATGGGAAGACAGATGGTATCTATGGGAAAGTCTAGTCATTTTTTTTAGAGTTGTTCTGAAAATAATAAAATTCAGGGCACCTGGGTGGCTCAGTCTGTAGGGCATAGACTCTTGATTTCGGCTCAGGTCATAGGATGGAGCCCTGCATCAGGCTCCCCACTCAGTGCAGAGTCCGCTTGAAATTCTCTCCCCCTGCTCCACCCCCCCTTGCCCTGCTCATGTGCATGTGTGCACACTCTCAAATAAATAACATCTCTAATAAATAATAATAATAAGATTCAATGAAGTTAAAAAGGAAAGCAAATTATGCCTGACTCAAATATATCTTATTTGACATGTTTTCAAGTCATTAAAATGGGAAAACTGAAGAATGTCTCATAGGCAAAAAGTGGCCACAGCCCCTGTCACCTTTCCACAGCCTTGAGTTGAATAACACTGTGGTGGTTTTGCTTTTTGACCTCAGGTGCACCATTATGAAAAGCAGCTAGATGAAACCAAGGTCGCCTATGAAAAGGAGCAAGAGAACATGAAGCAAAAGTATGAGAATGAAGTGCATGTCTTGGAAAAACAAATAAGTGACCTTAAAAGTGAACTAGCAGAACTTCAGGGTCAGGCAGTGGTGCTCAAGGAGGCACAAGATACAACTATCTGCAGACACGAGGACGAGAAAAAACAACTGCAAAGAAAATGGGAGGAGGAAAAGACTCACCTGCAGGAGAAGCTGAGATTGGAACATGAGTTGGAACTCAAGGCTCACCTGGAGCAGGCAGAGGAAAGCTTTAACCGAGAGAGAGAAGGACTCATTCAAAATGGCGCCTGGACAGAAGAGAAGGTGAGAGGCTTGACTCAGGAATTAGAGCAGTTTCACCAGGAGCAGCTTAAAAGCCTGATGGAGAAGCACACTCTTGAGAAAGAGGAGTTGCGAAAAGAGCTCTTGGAGAAACACCAAAGGGAACTTCAAGAGGGAAGGTAAGAAAATAGGGGAAAATGGAGAAACCTGGGGTACTGTCCTTGGGGCACCAGAAGTTCCATTCACATAGGGTGACTTTGACTGGGCTCTTTAGTTTCACAGCCCATTTTGTCATTGTTTAGACGTAAGCCTATCCTAGGATTATTGGAACTGTTTTGTTTTTTTCAAAGACTATATTTCTTATATCAACAAGTATCCTTTCAGGTTCCAGATGAGAATAATTATTGTGTTTGAGAAACGCTATTTGTGAGCTAAATTCTGGGTAAAGTTCTGTTGCTGCCAAAAGTATGAAATGCTGCTTTGTGCTTCCCTTCCTCACGTGAAATCTCAGGCACATGTGAAGGATTTGATGCTTCATACTCTGATTCATTGGGTGCTGCTTTATTAAACAAGAAGGAAAAACAATGATTATGTTAATAGGTATGGTTTACAGGACTACTGTCCTCCAGTGTGTATTTAATTAAAATGAAGGAATTTTATATATTTCCCAAGTTACAGATTAGATTAATATGCATTTGATCATTGATGTGAAGTATCAGTTTACGTTTTCCACACACAAATATACCCAGGAGTATGCCAAGGAAGTCCATGTCTCAATTTTCCCTCTAAATGCAGACAGAGAGGTAGGTCTTATAAATTGATTATGGCTGCCCGTCTTAGCCCTCAGAAATGAGATCCTGTCTCTGTAGAAATCAGTTATGTAGGAATAAGTGAAGACCGTTTTTAGAAAGCATTTAAATTTATTTGCCTGGCAGCTTCCTCTGTGCATGGGAAAATGTGTTTTGTTTGCTTCTGGAGTTGGTGGCAGTTTCAGTAATGCTGTATATTGACTACATTTAGGGAAAAAATGGAGACTGAGTGTAATAGAAGAACCTGTCAGATAGAAGCCCAGTTTCAGGCTGATTGTCAGAAAGTCACTGAGAGATGTGAGAATGCTCTGCGGAGCCTGGAGGGGCGCTACTGCCAACAGCTGAAGGAGCTCCTGGAGCAACAGCGTGAGGAGAGATCCCAGTGGGAGTTTGAGAAGGACGAGCTCACCCAGGAGTGCGCAGAAGCCCAGGAGCAGCTGAAGGAGACTCTCCAAAGAGAGAAAGCAACCTCTCTGGTCCTCACCCAGGAGAGAGAGATGCTGGAGAAAACCTACAAAGAACATTTGAATAGTATGGTTGTTGAGAGGGAGCAGCTTCTCAAAGACCTGGAAGATCTAAGAAACGTGTCAGCGAGTCAGCAGAGCCTCCTGTCCGACCAGATCCTTGAGCTGAAGAGCAGTCGGGAAAGGGAGCTGAGGGATGGCGAGCTGGTCCCGGGCCGGGCGGGGGCCTCAGAGCCCCTGGCCAGACAGCAGCTGGAGAAGCTCGCCACGGAACGGGACCGGGAGCGGCAAGAAATGGCGTCCAAGCTTCAGGCCATGGAGAGTGTTCACAGAGTGACCTGTGAAAAAGCAGACCGAGAGAGGGCGGAGATGAGCACCGAAATCTCCAGGCTTCAGAAAAAAATTAAGGAAATGCAGCAGGTGGCCCGTCTTTCATCCAGGAGAGAGTCTGGCCCGCAGGCAGCAGGAGGGGAGGAGGCGGACGGAGGTGGAACCATGTCCCTGCTCCAGCAAGGAAAGCAGCTGTTGGAAGAGAATGGAGATGTCCTCTTAAGCCTGCAGAGAGCTCACGAGCGAGCGGTAAAGGAAAATGTGAAAATGGCTGCGGAAATTTCGAGGTTGCGACAGAAGCTGCAAACATTAGAGCCGGGGTCGGTAACGTCCTCTTGTTCAGAGGAGCCAGCAACTGGCTTATTTGGAAACTCTGTGGAACGAACAGAGCCCTTCTTGCTGCAAAACCAGATGAAAGAGGTGGAAGGTGTAAGCCCACAGTGCGTCCTCAGTGACCTCCCGGACGATGAGACCCAGGATCTGGGCAGTCCAGGGACAAGCTCTGCTCAGAGACAAGAGGTCAAGATGCAGGAGTCTGAGGCATCGATGGGGAGCTTTTCCGAGCTGGAAAACAGCGAAGGGACCAGGACTGAGACATGGGACCTGCAGAATCAGATTTGTCAGCTTAAGGAACAACTGACGATCCTACGTGCAGACTGCAGTCGAGCCTCCGAAAAGAAACAGGACCTGCTCTTTGATGTTAGCGTGCTGAAGAAGAAACTGAAAATGCTTGAGCGAATCCCCGAGGCTTCCCCCAAGTATAAGCTGTTGTATGAAGACGCCAGCAGGGAAAATGACTGCCTCCAGGAGGAGCTGCGAGTGACCGAGCTGCGCTACGATGAAGCCCTAGAGAGCAACAAAGAACTCACTTCGGAAGTGTTCAAACTGCAGGACGAGCTCCAGAAGGCGGCCGAGGTGACAGACGCGTTCCTTAGCCTGGAGAAGAGCTACGAGGAGGTCAAAAGAGAAAACCAGGAGCTGCATGTTCTGGTGTTAAGACTTCGGGCCAAGCTAGAGAAGCTGCAGGCTGGCGCCGGGCTGAAGCGGGACTGCATCTCCTCCCGGGAGGCCCCCTTTGCCATCCTGGGAGCCCCGCCGGATGAGAAGGTACTTGAACTCCATCAGAACCCAGAAGAGCGTGTGGCGAAGGTAACGGACATGCACCATGTTATAGAGGAACATTATCAAGAAAACCAGTACCTCGAGCAGGAGAACACACAGCTCCTGGAAAGAGTTCAGGCCCGTGAGATCTCCTGGCTGCGCAGAACGATCCGGACACGTCAAGAAAGGCCCCGCGTCCAGAGCCCGGTTATATCGGAGGAGGAGGACGCCACTCTTCTAGGCCTTCAAGACAGACACCTGCAGCGTCAGGCCACGCTAGCAGAGTTAGAACTGGAGAAGGAGAAGCTGCAGGAGCTGACCAGGAAGTTGAGGGAGCGAGTCACTGCTGTAGTTAGGCAGAAGGACACACCTTGCCAAGGAGAAAACGAGGAAGAGCTAAAGGCCATGATGCACGACTTGCAAAGCACGTGCAGTGAGATGCAACAGAAAGTTGAACTTCTGAGGTAACGTATGTACCTTCTAAGCTCCCCGGACTCCCGAGAGCACCTCACCACATCTAACTCCCACTGCTTGCTCTGCCTAGAGAAACTAACCCCTCTAGTCTTCAAGGAGAGAGCACTACTGTAGACTTCCTTCTGCTTCTGTGTCGTATTAACAAGTAGAATAACCCAGCCTAGGAGGCGCTCCTGTCCCCCGTAGGAGATGCGTGTCGTTCGTTTGCCGTGTCGGAGTGGAGAATGTTTGCCATTTAACCGTGTGCCTCATCAGTGTACGTCAAGTCTTTAACTCCTCTCTAGCATCTCATTTGGATTGATAGTGGTTCGGTTTGGTTTTTGGCTCAGTGTTCTTTCCATCATGTGGCGGAACGTGTTCTAGGAGAATGCCTTTTGTGTATTGTTAACTCACTTGGCAAGGTCAGAACTCCAATCCTGTACTCATAGACGGGAAAGGTCATGCCTTGTGGCATATGGTTTTTCACTGGTAGCAATTGAAGTACATGCTGGTATTCTGCAAACGATGGAAATTTATTGTAGAATGTAGAATTTTATCAAAGAGCTATCAGATTCTAATAAATGTGCTCAAAATAAAGACAGAAATAAGACTAATTTGAACCATTGCTCACTTGACTTTATATACTATGAGTGCAGTTATCTTCTAACAAATTTGTTTTTTTTTTTTAAACTTGGAAAATATTACATGTTTCTGAAATATCTTGATATGAAACAAAGTAATTCTGGATGTAGTTTTTCCTCTTAAGACCATTTTGAAGTTCTAAAAATCAGAATATAATGAGCTGAAAAGAAATGACAAAGTAAACATGAGTGTACATATTTCAGTGTGGTCTTTTGATTTATGTAGTGAATTTTCTTTCTCTAGGAAACCTGAGGCCTGTAACTAAAGCTAATAAGCTTAAGTAATAAGCTTATTCCCATCCAGAGCAAGTAGGACTTGAGACTGAGATAAATGAAGTTATTTGCTCAAAGCAGTATGCTTGCCACTGAGAAAATTAGCAACTTTGGTGGGCAGAGTCTCAATTCCTATCTCTATGCTCAAGTGTTTTAGAGACACTTAGAGACACTTCCCTAACGTCTTTTCATGAAATTCTTAACTTCCCAAAAGAAATGAATCAATATGTCATAGCTTGACTTCCATTACTAAGAGTCTACTAATTTAGACTTCTCTTTCTAACTGGCATGGAAAACTTGTTTTATTGGAAGTTACTAGAAAGCATTTTCCAAAGATGCCAGATGACTGCCTTGTTACAACTGTTTTTTTTTTTTTTTAAATCTCTGTAATTCAGATATGAATCTGAGAAGCTTCAAGAAGAAAATTCTATTTTGAGAAATGAAATTACTACTTTGAATGAAGAAGATAGCAATTCTAACCTGAAATTAGGGAAATTAAATGGATCTCAGGAAGAAATGTGGTAAGACATATACTTAAATTTTCTTAAGGTATTTTTGCAAGGGCTAACACTGTTTTGCTTCCTTCAACTTTTAAAGGCTAACTCTTAGGTTATATTTTCACTGTCCCTTTAGGCAAAAAATAGAAACTGTAAAACAGGAAAAAGCTGCAGTTCAGAAGATGGTCGAAAGTTTAAAGAAACAGGTAAGGAGATACGTAGTATTTCCCAGTGTGTCTTGATTCTCTGAAATTTTCCTTATTTGTAATTTATCAACTTATAGGATATGCTACTGGAAGAGCATGTACCTGATGATAGTAAAGTTGTAAATCCAGAGTTCCAAAATGTAACTCACCCCGTGCTGACTCTAAACTAGGTTTCTATTTTTTGGTGAATATCACAATATATATACTACTTCTAGATTCTGAGTGCTTAATATAAACTTTATAACCAGTGGGAATGGGGAGATGATATCTCTAAAACCATTTCTATGAAATACTAGCTCTATCCCTCACATTCTTTCATGTAATGTTAACTCCTTCCTCTTTCATCACCATGATTGAAACCAGAAAGTTAAGGACACAATTTTCACAGATAGAGAGTAATGGTTCATCAGTATATCTTTGCATAGAATTACAGTATATTCTGATAGCTTGTGCCATTTGGCACCCAATTTGTATAATCTCACAACAGGCAGTTGTGCAGGGAAAGGCCATTTAAGGGTGTGTTTGAAACAGACAGGGTCTTAACATCCAAAATATATTCTGTACTCTTACAAATAAATGGCAAAATCCAGTTGAAAGACGGATAATCGGGTGTGAAGAACTCAGTGTACTCATACATTTTGGGGAGAAGTATAAGCTGGTAGCACTGTGAGGAACTCTTTCCAAACACCGATGTGTATACAGACCTCCTAACCCAGCGGCCCCACTTCTAAGGAAATAGTCCTAAATACAAAATGGTCTCATTTTTCAAAAGATTATTCTGTTTCTTCACAATTAAAAGAATAATAACTGTCCTATATGTCTGTCAATGTTGGAATGATATATACGTTATGGAATGTCTTGACACATAGAATATGCTATTGCCACTAAAAAACAGAGCATGTGGTGGTTTCTAAATGCACTGACTTAGAAAGCTAAAAGTCTGCAAGAGACAAAGTGGAAAAAGCAGGCTGTCCAAATGTCTGAAATGATTCCTATTTTTGTTTTAAAGAGGAGAAAAACCTCTATGTGCATTTGAGTTTTGTATATACACGGAAAGCAGTCTGGAGGGAGACAGACCCAGCTGTGAACAGTGCTATCCCCCTGCAGTTAGACTGAACTGAAGGTCTCTCACTTCCTCATACACTTCCCAACTGATGGAATTTGTAATAACGAGTACTGTATTCGTTCTGTTAGTAGGGGGATGGGGGTTGGAGTGTGTGCATGTGCACGTATCTATGTAGAAAACCTTATCTACAGAGGAGGAAGAACCAGTTAGTCTCTCTATCTGTTTTTTAATACACGTGGGGTAACTCGTTTTTAAAACTTATCTCAATTTTAATTAGATTTCAGAATTAAAAACCAAAAACCAAGAGTTGGATTTGGAAAATTCTGAACTTAGCCAAAAGAACTCTCAGAATGAGAAAGAACTGCAGGAACTTCATGAGCGTCTGGCAGAAATGCTGTGCCCGGAGGAAGAAGAGCCGGGACCTGGTGCATCTGAGGAGTGGAAACAACGAGAGTCTCACCTAAAGGAAGAACTGGAACAATGTAGAGCCCAGGTACGGAGGAGAGCTGCCCTACAGCCCAAGGGGGAGGAAATCCCACAAAATAAAGCAATGCTGGTATTAAATTCCTTACATATACAATCTTAATAATTACAATAGTGTGGTACCGGCAAATGAATGGGCAAATAGATACATGGACTAGAAAGACTAGAATTAGACCCCAGCACAGATGGAAACTTAGTATATAACAAAGGTACCTTCTCCGATCACTGGGGTAAAGATGGAATTTTCTTTCTTTTTTTTTTTTTTTTTCATGAGTGGTTCCTGGAACACTTAGTAGACATTTGGGAAGAGATAAAATGAGATACATATTTTGTACAGTACATAAGGACCAACTCTAATTGGGTAAGGAGTCTAAATATCAGAAACAAAACTGCATAAGTCCTAGAAGAAAACATGAATGAATTTGTCTTTAACCTTAGTGTAGAGAAATGCTGTTCAACTTTGACTCATAAACCAGAGGCAAAAAAATAAATAAATAAATAAAAATTTGTTCATGGTTAAAAAAAAAAAATACCATAAAGTCAAAAGATAATTCACAAACTGGGAGAAAAATGTTTACATCACATACTGCAGGGAGTAGGGCTAATATCCCTACTGTATAAAGAGCTTTTAAAAATCCATGGATTGGGGGCGCCTGGGTGGCTCAGTGGGTTAAGCTGCTACCTTCGGCTCAGGTCATGATCTCAGGGTCCTGGGATCGAGTCCCCATCGGGCTCTCTGCTCAGCAGGGAGCCTGCTTCCCTCTCTCTCTCTGCCTGCCTCTCCATCTACTTGTGATTTCTCTCTGTCAAATAAATACATAAAATCTTTAAAAAAAAAAAAATCCATGGATTGGGGCACCTGGGTGGTTCAGTCAGTTCAGTGTCTGCCCTCAACTCGGGTTATGACCTCAGGGTCCTGGGATCAAGCCCCATGTCGGGGTCTCCCTCTGTCTACCCCATGGTCATATGCATGCTCTCTCTCTCAAATAAATTTTTTAAAAAATCTTTAAGAAAAAATGCCCCAAATCACTCATAATTAGAACACTGCAAATAAAAACAACAGTGATACATCTTTTCTCACCTATGAGACTGGAAACAATTTAAAAATAGGACTGTCTGTTGGCAAGGCTTTGGGGAAGCAGGCCATTTTTATACATTGCTGGTGGGGCTGTAAATTGAGGTTATCCTTCTGGAGGGAGATTTGCTAATTCTTATCACAGTTACATATGGACTTACCTTTTGTCCCGGCAATACTATTTCTAGGGATTTACCCTAAAAGTATACCTCCAACAGTGTGAATATGCATATGCACAGAGCTTGGAAACAACCTAAATGTTCATAGAAAGGAGAATGGTTGAATAAATGTGGACACAGTCACAGCTCAAAGTAGTATTTAGCTATAAAAGGAAGGAAGGAAGGGAGAGAAGGACAGAGAGACTTCTACTTGATATGAAATTATTTCCAGGACATACTGTTAAGTGAAAAAGAAAAGCACAGAAGAGTATAGGATGCTTCTTTCATGTAAGAGAGAAGGGGACGTGAAAAAAATACACATATACTTGCTCATTTGTGTGAAAGAAACCCAAGAATGATAAACCAGAAACTAAAGATAAGGTTACCTATAGTGGGTAGATGGGAAAGGGACAGAAGAGAGGAATGGGAATGGTGTCAGAGGGAGGAAGGAAGGGAGTGTATCTTTTCCCATAGCTCTGACTCAAGGAATCATAGCAGTGTTTTCCAAACTCTTCACATACCCCAAAAGAAACAGAATTAGAATCAGTCAAGATGGCAGGGGATAGCAACATGGAACACAAACACTTAAGAATTGAACCTAGCCATATTATAAATGGATAATGTAATTACGATAGGGAAGAAAAGAATTCAGTCATTTGGAAATTATTATCTGACTCCATATTGTAGGGCTAAAGATAGAAGTGTACCCAAATGCTATAATAATGTAGTCCGTAAATGTGTTTCTCATGGGGGATAAGTTAGTAATTCTGAAACTGTATATATTAGAAGTGAGTAAATATGTAAATAGATTATAGGCAACAGAACTGAGTCTCTCACTTTTGGAAAAGGAAGCTTCAAGTAGGAAAATGGGGAAACTATCTTCTGGTTTCTGGAATTTGAGGCATTAGTATAAACTCATGTTTCTTAGTATATATACAGATTGACACAGAGATAGAGATGTGTGTGTATGGATGGAGTGCCCAAATCTTGGTTTCTAAACACCATTCTCCTATAGAAGAAACCAGAGCTCCTTGGAAAAATGATTTATTCCAGGGCTGGAGCAGGGAAGATTCAAGATGAGCCCGAATACCTCGTGGTTCCAGAAAGAAAAAAGTGTTTAAAAAAAAAAAAAAAAAAAAGAAGGGCACATTAAAGGGACACAAAGCCCCACCTGAAGGAGCTCTTACTGGCCAAAGCTAGAATGGTGTGATCAACAAAATTAATAATTCTAGTATAGCATAAGATAAATATAAAATGAAATATGTATGGGCACATCCTGATATTAAAAATTGATTAAATAAATGGGGGGAGAAATAACAGCTCTTCTTCACAGTAGAATTCCAATTAATGAATGTAGAAAGAAAGAAGGAAAAAAAAGGTCATCATCAGGCCAACATGAGGGTAATAGCTGTTGCAGACAAAAATCCACTGAGAGAAACTAAAACAAACAGAAGTTTCAGGAGAAACATGATTTTTGTAGTCTCAAAGTATCTTCCCCCAAGAGAAAGTAACTTTGCCATGGAGAAACCCGCAAAACCCATCTCAGAAATCAAGTTCCTACCGTTGAGGTGCCCAGCCTTTCAGAGGATAACTTTGGTTCAGAGCGTGTCGCTGAACTGGGGCTTGGGTTCCCTGACTTCTGCCTTTTGTGAGCCTCGTACGTGTCCCCAGGCTACCTGAAGATGCCTGTGTCTTGACTTCCTAATTTTTCGTCTTAGTCCTCTACTTTAGTGTCTTCTCTGGAGGCAGAACTTTCTGAAGTTAAAATACAGACTCATATCGTGGAACAGGAAAACCTCCTTCTCAAAGATGAACTGGAGCAAATGAAACAAGTAAGACTGTTTGCTGCTTGGAGTGGGCATCGGGGCGGCTCATAGAACATATGGTACCTGACGGTCTGGCTTTCCAGCCACCGGATGTCCTTTCTACAGAGTCCTGAGGGCTTGCAGGACAAGTCCACTTACAGGGCTCCAATTGCCAGTTCTCTAAATGCTGTTCTAGTGTGTCACTTACATATGTGGCCGACTGAAGTTCTATCACTACAAATCAATCACAACCACTTCAGTTTAAGAAGTTTGTTCTGCCTTCTTCCAGCCAGGTGGTAACGTAATAGAAGTGTATCTAAAAAGAAAGTGACTTTCTTGCTCATAACTTTAATAACTATTCATTTAGGTTTGTAAGACACGGGTGGAGCTCATCCCTCTTTCCCTTTATTCTTACAGCAAGTTTGAGGCTTCAGTCCTGGACTAAAGAGTAGATTCTAGAACATTGTCAGGGATGCAGTCTCACTTGTGAACTTGGCTTTTAGAAGCCAAATAGGCATTTCAAAGTTTCAAACAAAGACTTAATTTTAAACATAAAAGAGGGCTCACCTTAAAGTTATATCCTGAGTGTTGCCCTATTTTATTCTTTATTCTGAACTTTTCAGTGGGTACAGGATTTGAGCAATCCCGATTTATGAATAGGAGAGTTTGGTTCTGTTTTTTTTTTTATTTGCTTCACTAAAGGTTTATTTTGATATTATGATATCCTTAGATTATAAAATTTTCTCGCTTGTGTCTGTTCAGCTTATGAGAATAAAGGTGTCCTCTGCATGCTGAAATACTGGGTCTCTACCACTGAGTTTTCTGTTTGTGTTGATCTGTACTTGACTCTGATAAGTCTTGATTTCCTAATAGGATTGTAAGACTTCCAGGGAATTTGTGTCCCCCGTAATGCCTCGTGATTGATACCTGATAGGAGCTTTATAAGAACCTTTCAGCTCAGATGCTGCTATGCAAAGTATAAGTCTTCTGCCATAACAGAAGCTGTCTGCCATTATAAACATTCCAGAAGTTAAAATTCATAAGGCCTTTCTGTTGATGCATAACTATTCCAAAGCTGTTACTACCAAGTTCATCCTGATTACTATGGGCTTACTATTCTCCTTCATCTCTTGAAAATCTGTTGTGCAGTCTTTAAGATGGTTAATGATGGACTCCAGATCCATAGCAAGAGAAGTCCGTGTTTTGTGACTTCACTAAGCTAGAGATCAGAAGAAGAGGAGTGGATGGGGGAGTAAAGCAGCATGGGGAGGACATTATACAGCACATTTTTATTGTCTGTTTTTTACAGAGGCATTGGTATAAATAGTGAAGTGGAAAAATGGTGAACCCTGTCTGCCTCTGGTAGAAGGTGTTTCATGGCCCCTGGGCTCTTTTGGATCCCAGCAGTGGGATAGTATCCGCCCGTTGTTGCTGACATACAGTTTGGACCTAGGAAGTATGTGTGGCTCTGTAGGACCTAATACAAGTAAAATACTTCGTGAGTGAGAGATTCTCTCTTGTACAGAAAAGAAACAAGAGTAGCATCAGCAGAAGTCTCATACCAGTCTCTGCACCCAAAATGGCACCAGGTTTTGTGAGGGTCTGGGGATGCAGAAGCAAGGTAGTGAGCAAAGGAGACAGGTCCTTTAGTCAACCAAAGCCCAGGTACTCTAAAATACATTTAATATGTCCTTCTGACTTTAGATATGTAAGGGATGCTGGATTTGTTGTCAGCTGAAGACAACATTCAACCCTCAGAGTCAGTTTGTCATATTATTCCTAAAGTGAATGTAAAGGAACGTAGGGTAGGAAGTAGAAGGATGACCATAAAAGCATAATGAATAATAAAGAATTGAAGATGGGAAAGCCAAGTGAAACAGAGGGAAATTAAAACTGTAGGAACTGGGGTGCCTGGGTGGCTCAGAGGTTGAAAGCCTCTGCCTTCAGCTCAAGTCATGATCCCAGGGTCCTGGGATTGAGCCCCACATCGGGCTCTTTGCTCAGCAGGGAGCCTGCTTCCCTCTCTGCCTGCCTCTCTGCCTACTTGTGATCTCTCTCTGTCAAATAAATAAATAAAATCTTTAAAAAAAAATGTAGGATCTATGGGAAAGGATAAAGAAGTATAAGAAACAGTCAGTCTCTTTAGAGCAGCTATTACTGGAGGTGGGACTTACTCCCCCACCCTGGGCCATCTAGCAATGTCTAGGTCCATTTTGGGCTTTCACAGCTGGTATGTGGGGAGGGCAGTGCAACAGGCATCTACTAGGTAAAGCCAGAGATGGTTCTGACCATCCGCCAGTGCACAGGACACTTTCCCCCCAAAATAATTATCTGGCCCAAAATGTCCATGCTTGTAAGTTAGGTGCTGAAATGGAACAGAAACTTGGTTTTTCTTGTTTTCAGTAGAAAGGAGAAAGTCAGTTTGTCCACGCTGAACATTTCTGAAGCAAGTCAGTTTTGGCTTCTTCCAAAGGGAAGGGCACGTGGTACAAACTGAAAAACACTCACTGTTTTAGCTTTAAGACTTGCCCTTGCATTGATTTACTGTACTTTGTTCATGCCAATGAACATAGTCCTAAGATTTCTTTATTTTTTAATTTTTTTTAAAGATTTAATTAATTTATTTATTTGACAGAGATCACAAGTAGGCAGAGAGGCAGGCAGAGAGAGAGGAGGAAGCAGACTCCCTGCTGAGCAGAGAGCCCGATGCAGGGCTTGATCCCAGGATCCTGGGATCATGACCTGAGCTGAAGGCAGAGGCTTTAACCCACTGAGCCACCCAGGTGCCCCCTGACTGAGATTTCTGAAAAAGACTTTTTTCTCGTTAAAAAAGCCTGAGGAAAATGTACTGTGCTATATATGTGCACAAGTTAAAGTGATGACAGAATGGCGGTATGTTACTTACCTTGGCCTGAAGGTGAAACAGAAAGCAAGGACCACGATGTGACTGTATCTGTCTACGTGAATCTCTCTGGGCAGACATTTTGGCAGTCAGTTGGAGAGTGGAGAGAATGTAGCAGGGAGCATTCTGTTGAATTTAATTTTAGTCCCCTCAGTTTATATGTCCCCTGAAATATCTATATGGATAGGAAATAGCAGCAACCACGAAAATGCCTTGTTTATAAATACTCTTTATAAACACACCCATGAGATGTGATGGGATTGTTTATCTCTTACAGCTGCACAGATGTCCTGATCTCTCCGACTTCCAGCAAAAACTTTCTAGTGTTTTAAGCTACAATGAAAAACTGCTGAAAGAAAAGGAAGCTCTGAGTGAAGAATTAAATAGCTGTGTGGATAAGGTAGTAAACATAAGACATTTTACCATTATTATATAGTATATACTATAATGAGCATTTCTCTGGACAATTACATATGGGCCTCAAATTTTAGCCTAATTGTTCCAAGGTCTCCTAGTCGAACAACATTTCAGCTGGCCTTATGTGACCTAAGAATTCCAAGGTCATGATTTTGACAGGCGTCTATGTTGGTTAATAATTATATTATTATATATGTAGTAATATGTAGTTTATCTCATTTTAATATATAGCCATGTTACTTAATGTATATTACTTAAACATTTATTTATTATTGAGAGAGAGCACGAGCAGAGGCAGGGGACAGAGGGAGAGGGGGAGAGAGAGAACCTTAAGCATACTCCACACCCAACCGGGGGCTCGATCTCACAACCCTGAGATCATGACCTGAGCCAAAATCAGGAGTCAGACCCTGAACTGACTGAGCCATCCAGGTGCCCCTTAATGTATATTATTAGATATATCACTGTTAACATATAATATAAATATTGTTGCTTTTAATAATCTGAAATCTATTACTTCGACACTTTTTTTCTATTTTCCCTAGCAAATCCCCAAACACTACATTTGTCCCACAGGCCTTGATAGGCATTTCATATTTTCCTGTTATGGTACTCTCTCGAGACTAAACTAGGAAGGGACAGGAGAGGCCTAGAGGACAGGAGAGGCCTAGAATCCCAAACAGGCTCCATGCCCAGTGCAAAGCCCATCTCGGGGCTCAATCTCATGACCCTGAGATCATGATCTAAGCTGAAATCAAGAGTCAGACACCCAACCAACTGAGCCACCCAGGGGCCTCTTGAAATTTCTAATTGCATTCTAGCCTACCATTTCTTACCCACAATGAGGCAATGAGAGAGAAAAATGGAAATCGCCAAAAAGAAGAGACTCCTCAAAATTAAAGGTAGAAAGGGAGTCAGGAAGACATCTCTCTTTGACCTTGCCCTGCTCCCCCATGTAAACAGACGGTGCTTGATCTTTTCAGTATATGCAGCAGTACAGAAATTGAGGCTAGATATGTGTGCAAAAAGCCCTGTTCCCTCTTTTCTTTTCCTGAAACAGTTGGCAAAATCAAGTCTTTTAGAGCATAGAATTGCTACTATGAAGCAAGAACAGAAGTCTTGGGAACACCAGAGTGAAACCTTAAAGTCCCAACTCGTGGCTTCACAGGAAAAGGTATGTGGCCAATTCTTGTTTCATCTGCCCAGTTAATATTTTCCTGGATATTCGAGCAGAACTCCCAGTAGAAAGAATATTCCAGGTGGAATTGGCCTACAAGGGCTCAGATGATGCAACTTGACTAATACCTGTCACATGTTTATGGTATGATGAAATAATTTGAACAGTTCCCTCAAAACTCATTGTTAGAATTATGAGATTATCTCATCATTATGAGATTACTTATGAAAGCTTGAGAATAATGTTGTAGAAAGGACTGCTTTTTTTTCTCATTTAGAAAAAGGGTTTCTAAGGCAGATTCATGCCCTATTAAAGATCTCTATCAACCTTGCTTTTACAAATTTAAATTATTTTTAATTAAAACATATACTAGATGTTAGCATGGAGTAGGGTTCAGACAGCTACATATTTTTATTTCTAACTAAGAGATCCTTTACAAACCAACACCACTGGCTAAAACACATTCTCTACAAAATTGAGTAAAGCCATCTTCTGTCATGCCAGTTGGTTCTCATTGGTTCTGTGAGATACCACTTGGTAATATACCAGATGACGCTATCAGCAAGACCCTGTTCCAGAGCATAGTTCATCACTGACCTAAATATTGCATCCTGTAAATATACACAATATCTGGGATTTCCACTAAGCTACTGAAAAAAGCTGTATATAAATAAAAAGAAACAGAAGGGACTTTGGAATTCTCTTGTCCTAGCTTATTCATTCCTGGACATGTTTGGTGAGACCGTGAGGATCTGTGTCAAGTGTAAGATTGTTCTCATGATACAGGTTCAGAGTTTAGAAGACACGCTGCAGAATGTAAACTTGCAAATGTCACTGATTAAATCTGACCTACGAGTGACTCAGCAGGAAAAGGAGGCTTTAAAACAAGAAGTGATGTCTTTATATAAGCAACTTCAGAATGCTGGTGACAAGGTAATTTCTTTTTTATTGAGGTGTAACTTTATACAGTAAAGCACACAAGTTTTAAGTCTATAACTTATTATGTACATACCTATTATGTGCATATGTTTATATTTGTGTAAACACCTCCTCGCTCAAAATACCATTTCCAGCACCCAGCAGGTTCTCTGGTCTCCTCTCTGGTTGGTAACCACAAGGGAACCACTTCTGTGCCCTCTGCCACCGTAGGTTAGGGATGCCTGTTTCTGAACTTGAGATAAATGGAACCACAGTGACAAGGTTGTTTTATGTAATGTGCAAGACAAAAGACCATGCTGAGTTATTTTGTAGTAACAAAACTAAAACATTTTTTTTTTTAAAGATTTATTTATTTGAGAGAGATTTATTGAGAGAGATCACAAGCAGGCAGAGAGGCAGGCAGAGAGGAGGAAGCAGGCCCCCGCTGAGAGCCCGATGCGGGGCTCGATCCCAGGACTCCGAGTCCACGACCCGAGCCGAAGGCAGCGGCCCAACCCGCCGAGCCACCCAGGCGCCCCTAAAACATTTTGATGTTGTATAAAGTGTGTCTTATTTTAATATATCAAAATGCTGCTTCACCTGTGTGCATAGAAATGAAAAATGGTGTTACTGATGTCAGCCCTGTGGAGATGTTAAGAGTTTTGCCTACTGTAAAAGTAGGACAGTTATTTTAATCCAGTTATTTCACATCTTTTTTTATATTTTATTTTTTTACATAGGCTATATACCGAATGTGGGGCTCGAACTCATGACCCCGAGACTAAGATTCTCATGCTGTACCCAGTGAGCCATCTAGGTGCCTCCTTTTTATTTTTTATTTTGTTAAAGGAAAATAGTTGTTTCCATTTTTTAAAATTACTTCTGGGCTGACGTTTTCCTCAAAATGAAATTGTGACTTTTTTTTTCATGTTTTGGCTTAAAAAGCAAAAGGCTTACCTACTTGTTACCTTCTTTAAAGCATTTTCCAGGATTCAAAAAAATCGCTCTGATAGCTAAAAGCATGTTCTGGAGTTCAGGCCTCAATTACATGAACAGTATGTGCTTTAGATTCTAAAAAAAGGATCTGACTGCAAATGTGAAAAGAGTTTAGCCTGTGAAGGCTTTCAAGTTAGCAGTGCGTTTTAAAGTTCCCTTTGTGTCCTCTGTTAACCAAAAGAATAGTTATCTGGGGCCCAAAGCGTTACCTTCATAAGGATGGAGCAATTTTTAAGGCCACCGATCTCTATACACTTGGGTTCTCTATAGAATCAGGATTTGCCCTACAGTCATCTTTCCTATTAGATTTGCTGGGGCTATTTTGCCAAAGATCATTTTCAGCAGAATTTCCAAACCTTTTTAAAATCAAACTCCCAAAATACTGTTTTTATATCTATGTATACAACATACAGTCACACCTCCATTAGAAAAAGTGAAGAATGAAAGGTGCTAAGAATTATTGTCACTGAGTTAAATACACTCAAAACAGAAATGAGCTTGTTTTTAAGGCTTACCTCTGCCCTTTGCTCTTTAAGAACCGGGCCCCAGAAACAGCCGCCCATCCACCAGGATTCCACACGCAGCAGCCAAAGCTGACTTGGGACAAGATGGATCATCTGATAAAGGAGGAACAACAGCTACTTCAGCAGGAGAACGAGAGACTCCAAACCGTGGTGCGGAACACCAGAGCTGAACTCACGCACTCCAGGGACAAGGTAACTTGAAAAGCGGCAGTTGCTGGCATAGATTTGAAAATACTTTGTTTGACGGGAAAATGTGATTGAAATGGCTCTAGGGTGTGGATTTGAGTATTCTGCCACGGCAGACTTACTTTCAGAATGTTTAGTTGGTTTTTTTTTTTGTTTGTTTGTTTTTAAGATTTTATTTGACAGGCAGATATCACAAGTAGGCAGAGAGGCAGGCAGAGAGAGAGGAGGAAGCGGGCTCCCTGCTGAGCAGAGAGCCCAATGCGGGGCTCGATCCCAGGATCCCGGGACCACCACCAGAGCCAAAGGCAGAGGCTTTAACCTACTGATGCACTCAGGCACCCCCCTCCCTTTTTTAAAAAGATTTTATTTATTTGACAGAGATCACAAGTAGAGACAGGCAGAGAGAGGGGTGTGGGGGGAAGCAGGCTCCCTGCTGAGCAGAGATTCCCAATGTGGGGCTTGATCCCAGGACCCTGGGACAACAACCTGAGCCGAAGGCAGAGGCTTTAACTCACTGAGCCACCCAGGTGCCCTAAGAATGTATAATTTATCATTTACTTGCCAGTAATTTTACCGTGGTATGTTTATAGAATAGTTTTCATTTTGCATCATCAGTTCTTTATTTTTTTTTATTTTTTTTTATTTTTTAACTAAACATATAACATATTTTTATCCCCAGGGGTACAGGTCTGTGAATCGCCAGGTTTACACATTTCACAGCACTCGTCATAGCACATACCCTCCCCATTGTCCATATTCCCACCACGCTCTCCTGTCCCCTCTCCCCCCAGCAACCCTCAGTCTGTTTTTTGAGATTGAGTCTTATGGTTTGTCTCCCTCCCGATCCCATCTTCTTTCATGCATCATCAGTTCTATATTAAGTCAATGATTTTAATCCTCCTATCCAGAATAGCCTCAGGGAAATTATAGTTTATTGTTTATTTTTTATTTTACTTTTTTTAAAAAAATATTTTATTTGTTTATTTGACAGAGATCACAAGCAGGCCAAGAGGCAGGCAGAGAAAGGGGAAAGGAAGCAGGCTCCTTGCTGAGCAGAGAGCCCGATGCAGGGCTCCATCCCAGGACCCTGGGACCATGACCTGAGCCAAAGGCAGAGGCTTTAACCCACTGAGCCACCCGGGTGCCCCAGGGAAATTATGTTAACCATATATTCTTTGTTCAAATGGACTAGTTCAAAAAGACTGGTAATTAAAAAAATGGCAAAATTAGACTTTTTGGAGAGAAAAGGGACCTCTTTTTAAAAAGACTCAAGGTTAGAATGGTCTCTGAAGAGGGGCTTTTCCAGCCACCGATGTTTATATTTACTTCCACTAAATAGCTGACCAACTCTGCTGAAACACCTCTTTCAAGAAAGAACTCTCAGGGGCACCTGGGTGGCTCAGTGGGTTAAGCCGCTGCCTTCGGTTCAGATCATGATCTCAGAGTCCTGGGATCGAGTCCCACATCAGGCTCTCTGCTCGGCAGGGAGCCTGCTTCCCTCTCTCTCTCTCTCTCTGCCTGCCTGTCTGCTTGTGATTTCTCTCTGTCAAATAAATAAATAAAATCTTAAAAAAAAAAAAAAAATACCTCTCAGAAGAGCCACAGAGTCATTTAGAAGCCCCAAGACTGTGCTCACAGAAGGTGCAGTCTCGACAAGATAGACGGGGTCGCTGTCCTCATGGAACTTGATTGATATAAATGCATTGTTTCAGGTGTGAACAGTCCAAGACAAAATGGAGGGGACTGTCACCTCATTGACTCCTAAAAGCTATGCTCCTGTCAGAACATGCCTAGGACTACATCTGTTTTTGCGACAGCCACGTCACACTATTCGACTCCCTGTAGTCTGGTAAATTCAGAGGTCCCCCATGTCTCAGTCTCATCCTTAACAGGGTTGGAGTTTTACACCCAACCAGACTAAAAATCGATTTCCCCAGAAGGATTTTTTGAAATGCAAAAAAGCAGACTTCAAGAATTGACCAATTTGGGGTGCCTGGGTGGCTCACATCAGTTAAGCGTCTGCCTTTGGCTTGGGTCATGACCTCAGGGTTCTGGAATCGGGCCCCACGTTGGGCTCCCTGCTCCGTAGGGAGTCTTTCTCTCTCTCTCTCTGTCTCCCCAACTCTGTCTCTCAAATAAATAGAATTAAAAAAAAAAAGAATTGGCAGACTTAACTGGGGGAAAAAAAAGCATTTTTGATACAACAAAACCCAAGGGTGAAAAAAATTTTCTTATGTTCATTTTTTTCTTTCTTGCTGGATGACTAGATTAACATTTCTTCCTCTCGCATATGTTCTTGTTAGGTCCGTCAGCTGGAATCCAACCTTCTTCCCCCCAAGCACCAAAAACATCTAAACCCATCAGGTACTGTGAAGCCCACAGAGCAAGAGAAGTTGAGCTTAAAGAGAGAGTGTGAACAGTTTCAAAAGGAACAATCTCCTACTAATAAGAAGGTGAGTTTTAAGACTTTATACCATGTGTCTATGTCCTTACCATGATGTGTCCCCATGCATAGGTTTCTTTGCCTGCAGGCTTCCAGGGAAATTATTCCAGTGGACTATTTTGGTTCTTCCATCTTTCTATACTTTTGTGATCTTATCAAATAGTATCATAGTTCTTTCTGATTTAGTGATGGTTAGAAAGGAGCACTTTAATATTCATAATGAAGATGGTTAATCATCTTCAGTAGTACTATAGCCCTTTTAAGTTAGTGAAATCTATTTTTAAATGTATATATCCTGAATATAAGAAACATCTTAGTATGTTATTAGTTACCTATTGCTATGTAACAAATTAAAACAACACACGTCTATTGTCTCAACGTCTCTGGGGGTGGGGAATTCAGAAGCAGCTTAGCTGAGTGGTTCTGCCTGCGGGGCTCACAAGGTTGCAGTCCACGTATCAGCTGGGACTGCATTTATCTGAAGGCTTCTGAAGTACTAGAGTTTTCACTTCCAAGTTCAATAATGTCACTGTTAAGAGGAGGCTTCTGTTCCCTGCTGGCTGATTACCAGAGGCCTCTGCTCCTTACTACCTGGGCCTTTTCCCAGGACACAGCAGTGATAGGAGAAAGATCCCAAAAGTTGTAGAGCCTTTTATAAACTAATCGTGAAAGTGACACACCATCATTTCTGCTGTCTTCAGTCGGTCACACAGACTGACCCTGTTACAGGAAAACTACACAATGGTGTGAACCCCAGGAGCGGGGTGGAGATCATGAGGGACCATCTTGGAGGCTGGTTACCATGTGACCACGTGGTTGAACCTCAGTGGCATCACTCGGTTTGCTTTCTGTACTTTGTTCCATGAATTAAGAATTCTAAAACCAATGTTAACCTGGGGGCTCTTGTTACTTGTTTTCTTTTTTTCCTTCTAAACTAAAACCCAGGGTTTTCACTGTTACCTTCCTCTTCTAAAAATTATGGGAAGAATGATGAACAATTACTTCTGTTATAAAAATTGTATGAAACTTTTAAGTTTGTAAAATTTATCATGACCATAGGCAGTAAGAAGACTGGTTTGTGCTCTCAAGGGGGAGATGCCATTCAATTTTAGGTACATTCAAGTAAACTTTTCAGAAAGATAAAAGGGTTTCATCCAGATGCTAAGGGAAAAGTCTAATGGTAGTTTTAACCTGAGAAGATTATACTTCTAACAATTCTTGCTCCTCTCCTCAGCTCTTTTTGATAGAAACCAAAATCAGCATTCTAAAAGTATCCTGTATTTTCTGCTTAGCAATATTCTGAATTCCAGGATCATGTAGCTCATTGAAGTCCTCCTATAATAGAGAATTCCAAAAATGGATACTCACAAAACCTTCAAATTTCATCTTTAAAATTGAGAATGGAGTTCTCCAACTCAGGTTTTATGTACTCTCTGATTTAAAACTTTAAACTTTGCCTTAGGGCCCCTGAGTGGCTCAGTCTTTAAGCATCTGCCTTCTGCTCAGGTCATGATCCTAGGGTACTGGGATCGAGCCCCACATTGTGGGCTCCCTGCTCCATGAGGAGCCTGCTTCTCCCTCTCCCACTCCCCCTGCTTGTGTTCCCTCTCTTACTGTGTCTCTGTCAAATAAATAAAATCCTAAAAAAGAATAAATAAGCTTTGCCTTAAAGACAGTGTTTTTCCCACTGCAACTCCATAGTAGAGGGTCATGAAATTTAGTGATTCAGCGTTTTTATTAATAAAATATGCTAGGAAGTTTGAGAGTACATGGCTTATGGTAAGGATAAATTTCATTTCATGAAAGCTTTCTTTCAGGGATATGTACTTATAACTGGTTATGGGCGTGGGCTTATGTCCTGGATATATTTTGTACAGTGGGCGGAACTGAAGTTTGAAAGCCAAGTGCCTTCTGGAATCTGTTCCACATAAGCAGTGGTGATTAAAAACTATCCTAGGGGCACCTGGTTGGCTCAGTCTGTTAAGCATCTGCCTTCAGCTCAGGTCATGATCCTAGGGTCCTGGGATTGAGTTCCTCATCGGGCTCCTTGCTCAGTGGGGAGCCTGCTTCTCCCTCTCCCTGCTGCTCCCCCTGCTTGTGCTCTGACAAATAAATAAATAAAATCTTAAAAAAAAAAAAAACCACTATCCTACTTAAATGTAACCAATGCACTCAGTTATATTGTTGTTTTCCTTCACTGAGTGAACTCTGCTTTCTTACAAGGGTTAAGATTTCTGACTAGCACAAATTTGTCAAAATAAAGTAGAGCAACCCAAAGGGTTTGGCTTTTTTAAAGGGAATTTTTTTGTTTTTTAGCAGGTCAGTCAGATGAATTCCCTTGAAAGAGAACTAGAAACAATTCATTTGGAAAATGAAGGCCTGAAAAAGAAACAAGTAAAACTGGACGAGCAGCTAATGGAGGTAAGTTTTTAAGCAGCTGGCTTTAGCTCATGGATGTGACATTTGTTGGGAGAGGCTAACCTAGCACTGAATTCTGATTATGAAGAAAAGTGGAAAAGTATGCCGCCAAGCTGAATTCTTTGGTTTGTCTTACCAAGACTGATAGTCATTTTTGCTCATTACATAGTCACATAGTCACATTCATAGTTCTCAGATGAAGGAATAATGTTGACGGTCCTAAAATGCAAGGAAGAACACGGACCTCCACAAATTCAGGTGGCGGGAACTTGGTCTGATCTTGGCCAAGAGGTCCAGAGCTCTCCGTACCCCCACCCTGCTTCTTGGGTCATAACAGTTTCCTAATACCTCCCCCATTGTAGTGTTTTACAGATGGGATTGCTAACAGCCTTTTTAGTTAGGAAATCCATGCAGGGAATTTGGGAGCATTAGCATTTAGAAGCTTAATCTTCAAGTGCTGTCACCGTGCATTACTACGTTCAAAACTCAGCATGGCCTTGTGAGGGGTAATATGTTCAATACAAAAGTGGACTTGTAAAACCTTTCAGCTTGGACACTGAGTTTCTAGATCGCTTTCTGAATATAAGTGCGATTTTAGGATCTAAAACAACTTACGTACAAATTCTCCTTAAGAAGTAAAAATTGCAACAAGATTTTTGGCTTGGGTAGATGAACATGTCATGTAGTGAGCTGTAAAGTTTATTTAAGCTAGAGAGGCTTGGGCAGGAAATGTCTTTTTGTGCTCTTAGAAAGTACTAGGTATACAAATATTTTAGAGCCAGAATTAGAGGATGAGAGAGATTTAAATATTCTCTTTTATGGAGCTGGACACATGCAGAAGTAGCTTTAAATACATGTTTTTTAAACGTGAAATACGGGCAGATATGTCATACTGGCATTTAAATGACCACTGAGGTTTCTGCCAATTTTATGTTCTCTGATTTATTCACTAATAGGGAGATTAAACTATAAATAGTGAAATCCAAACCATTTTTTCTTTCTCTGACAGCATATAATAAATGTGTTCCAGCGCTTGAGCTGCAGGCTGTGTTTTGATGTAGACATGCTTTCTGATGAAATAATTATATATTGTGGTGAATAAGAGATCTGAAGCTAAGCTCCACATGTCTCGTCCCAAACGGAACAGTAATAGGGTATACTTAGTCACTGGAGGAGCCTCTCCAAATGTTCCGCCAGCAGGCTCTTCTCCCACCCGCTCTCGCTGGCCTCAGAAACCCCTCTCTCTTCCTAACTCCGCTTTTCATGATTAGCCATCATAACCAATTTCCATTCATTATTTTTCTCCTCGATCGAATAGTAAATATTTGCTCATGAAGGAGGCAAATTGAATGTTCCTGGCACCAGAGCTATGAATAACTAAAGAAAAGGCATGAATTTTCCATTGGAACACTGAAAAGAACATCTTTTCTAATGAAACACTATTCTAATGAAACTTTTTTAGGCAATAGGAGAGCTATTAACTCTGTATAGACCGATACAAATTTAACATGTAAGTCATATACCATATAAGCTCACCTATTTAAAGTATAATTTTATGACTTTGGTATTTGCATAACAAAATGTGCCGTTTTAAAATTCAGCAACATGAATTACATTCACAGTGTTCAATAGCCGTCACCACTGCTTCTAAAACTTTTGCATCACCTCAAACACTCTAACCATTAAGCAATAACTCTCCCCAGCATGCTAGCCCTACAAAACAGGTTCTTATTTATGTTCTGCTCTCTATAAATTAGGCCACTTTGGGGGCACATATGGTAGTTTTCCTACCATTTTTTATGCCCACCTCACCTGAGAGGTACATTCCTCTCACTTGGCAGAGATTCTCACTGGGTTTGGGTGAGGAGCAAGCGGCAGGCAGGGAGATGTTCCTCTATCAGAATCTTTGGTATCAAGGATTTTAAGAAAAGCTTTCTAGGCCATTCAGATCTGGTTCATGCCCTCCCTCGCGGGAAGGAGTTTCTCCTCATCCTTGTATGCCAGTTTACATGTCACTGATCTAGGGGACCCCGGCTGGCTCAGTCGTTGGAGCGTGCAGCTCTGAGTTTGAGCCCTGTGTTGAGTGTAAGAGATTTTACTTAAAAATAAAATCTTAAAAAAAAAAAAGTCACTGAGCTAATACAATACATACTCATAGCCTCCATAGCCTAGGGCAATTAAATTCTTCCATTTCCTCATCTAGTGATCTGGGATCTTCTATTCCCTCTCCAGGGCTTTTTCAGTGACATCAGGCAATGTTCTATAAACAATTCATTGTGAACGTTCAGGAAAAGGGTTACAGTCTGTATCAGCAGTTCTCAGGTCTGCTTTAGCCAAGGGTTCCAACACTTGAGCAACAAAATTGCCATTTAGAGATGCAGAATGTAAACTATAGAAGAACTCCGTATCTGATCCATCCAGACTGGACCTGTAATGTTCTAAATAATTCTTTGGAGATAGGTGGAGGTAAGGGTGGTAAGTTCACAAACTAACCAAACCACAGTAGGTGAAGAAGCAGTTACAGGAGTAGATGAGATGAGACATTTCAAGGTCTGCAAAACTGATACACAGAGAAATGTAAATGTTGGCCCCTTGTAAGTTCTTACAGACTAGAGCACACATGTTCAGGTATATAATATACCCAGTTTTAATTGTTCTTTTTATAACTCATACTTTTCTTCCTCTTTTTATGACTCCTGTAATTTTCTTTTGTTTCTGTTTTATCTGTGGCTAACCTGTACCTAGAAGTCTGTGGTTGGAACTAGCAGAGAGGGGTGCAGTTCTCTGCCTGAGCTAGTGTGTGAAGGTAGAACGTTCTCTTTCAATGAATTTCATAGCATGGAGATCTCTCATTAGACTCCTTGTTCACATAATCATTTCTACTGATTGTGACAGTAAATACACAAGAGCCAATATTCATTTTCATCTTGCTTTGACTATGGAATAGGTCTCTGTTTACATGTACACCAGGATTTCCCTCCATATTTGAAGACTTACCTGAAGAAAATCATCCTGCTGGTATAAAATCATGGGATCAAAACTCTGTTTTTTATTCCTGAAAATAAAATGGTGGGTGTTTCTGAATCTACTACTAGAAAATTTCAAAATGGGTCATCTCCTACCTCCGAAGTTTAGATATCAGGAAATGGATAGTGGCTCTGAAGTTTCATAACATTTAATTAGAGTTGTGTCTTGGAGGGCCTTTTTCCCTTCTCACAAGCCTGGAGGAGCTGAGGCTTGAGTCTGGTATCTGGTCATGTTCATTGCATGCCTTCTGTGGAGTCCTGTGTCTGCTGAATGTGTCGATAGATGGGAAGGGGCATGTCTGCCTGGCCAAATGCGGTGTGTTCTCCTCCTTTTTCCTCTCCCCAGCTTTGGCATGTGATACACATACCATTTCCTCATGGTCTTGAACAAATACTTCTGTTCCATGTACTTCAGTTCCCCGGGGGGGGTTCTCGGATATCCCCCCTTTGTCCCAGAATTGCTTATCGTACAGTGCTGTTTAAGAGTTTAATGTTGGTAAACTAAAACAGGGTCAAATAATTTTAGATAGGAGGTTCTGTGGCTATCCTGGAAAATAGGTGGTCCCTGAACATTTGCTTTTAAGGATCTTTATGAATGGTAAGTAAAGTGGCAAAACCCTAAAGCATCATCACTTTCTCCCCTTCGCTTACTCCAACCCTGTGTTTTGTTTGTTTAAAGTGGCGCAATTAAACATCCTAATATAAGGAGACAGTGAAGTAGAATTTAGACACACTATGTATGTCGTGTACCCCATGCCTTTAGAGTCCCTCAAGAGTGAGGAAGTACAGTGTTTCAAGTCGAAAACTGTATTATCTCTTAAGGAAAACAATGCTTCCCCCTTACTTCTACTCCAGTCACGTTCTGTCCTGTTTTCAAGTTATCAGGGGGTCTGAGAGGCCATTACTGAATCTGTCAGCTTCATTCACTCTGCTTGACACTTTCAAGAGTAGCGCTGTGCTGGGGACGCAGCACCGCTGATCTGGGCTTTGCCTTTCTCCTCCAGAAGCAGCACCTGAGGTCCACTGTGACGCTTAGCCCGTCCCCTCACGCCTGGGAACTCCAGCTGCGCCAGCAGCAAGCCTGTCCAGTGGTGCCCAGGGAGCAGTTTCTGCAGCTTCAACACCAGCTACTGCAGGCAGAGAGGATAAACCAGTGCCTGCAGGAGGAACTTGAAAATAGGACCTCCGAAACCAACACACCACAGGTACGAGGCGCTTTCTTCCCTGCCAGTTAACTCAGCTCGTGGAATTTGGCCCGTTTATATAGGAAAGTTGTACCCGTTCTGGGGTGGGGGCAGAGAACCGAAATCTCTGTCAGAGAGCTCCACCTTTCCTGTAGGACAAATCCGCAGAACTGCAGTGTTATTTTGGGGTTTGGTTTTGATGTTTTTGCAGTGATGCTCTTGTGCTCTCAGCTTCCAAGCTAGGTAACAGTGTTCTGGGTCTCAATTGCACCTTCGTAATTGATGAAGTATCAAGATCACCTGACCGAATGTACAACTGACCGAACGGACCAAGTTTTTTTGACTTGACATCTGTCTGATGCCAAAAATATTACAGAATTCAAGTGCAAATGATCGAGTTTGAAAACCTCTTTTAAGAAAAGGAACATCTTTTCCCCTTTCCTTTGAAGTAGCATTACCCAAGCTCGCTGCAGACACAATGTGATACTACCTGGGTTTTCAAATACTTCTCTTAAAGTGCTTCATTCATAGTCAAGCTTTTTCAGAAGTCTCAATGCTTTTTTCTTGCCCAATTTATTCAGAACTAGGAATAAAATTAAAAAATACTCCTTAGTCTGTATAATTCTGAATTCGTTCCGGTTTGGATGCTTTTCTTCTGTTGTCTCTCAGTTGACTTTTCATAAGGAATTTCCCCACCTCCTTTCTGTAATCCTCTCAAAGTGGCTTTACAAGTCAAATTAGCACCATAATTATACTCTGAAGCAGTTCTGTCTCCCCCTTCTAGTAGTAGATAGCTATGCTCTGTCATGATACACTTCTGTCAGCTCTGCTTTCAAACAAAATCTTAAAATTATTTTTGTCTTTTGTGCTTTAAAAATCCACGTTTTTGGAAGTTTCTGCTATTCCACTTCAGTTTCCCATAGTAAAACTGTGCCGGTGGGGTATTGAACAGATGCTTCAACAATTCAACAGTTACAGAACTGAATTCTAAAACCTTGACCTCAGTTTTTTTAATCAACATATAATGTTTCATTCATTTCAGGGGTGCAGAACTGTGACTCAGTCTTACACAACTCACAGAGCTCACCTCAGCACATACCCTACTCCCCAGTACCCATCACCCAGCCACTCCTCCCCCTCCCATCGCCCTCCCCTCCAGCAACCCTCAGTTTGTTTCCTGAGATTAGGAGACTCTTACGGTTTGTCTCCCTTCCCCATCCCATCTTGACCTCACTTTTTTTTTTTTAATATTTTATTTATTTACTTGACAGACAGAGATCACAAGCAGGCAGAGAGGCAGGCAGAGAGAGAGGAGGAAGCAGGCTCCCCGCTGAGCACAGAGCCCGATGCGGGGCTCGATCCCAGGACCCTGGGATCATGACCTGAGCTGAAGGCAGAGGCTTAACCCACTGAGCCACCCAGGCGCCCCTTGACCTCACTTTTTGACAGACATTTTAAACCAAAGGATTAGGGGAAGACTTTATCCACTGCTTTCTCATACACACTGTTTTCAGAACACGCTTTTCCATCCCACCTGCCAGTGTTTAAAAATCATATCCTTTTACTCTGATTACTTCAGAATTAGGAGGACAAAAACTGTTAAGATTTTTGTACAGAAAAAAAAAAAAAATTTCTCCAGCCAACAGCAGAGTGGACTGCTTATTGTTCTCACTAGAATGCCACTGCCCACTCTCCTACTTCTGTTAGAACTGAGTTGACACGAATTTGAAGATGACAGAACATTATTAGAATCTGCACCTTGCCTGTGTGGAGTGATGATTTCTCCTGCCTCGGTGTTGCTTTGCTTGCAGATGGAGTGTTAATGTGTGTGCTTTAAAAAACTGTTTGCATTATAAGTGTGTGAATTTAGACTCCTCCCAAAACATAATCTTGACATCAGGGTGAAGTGTACCACTTGCCTTCTTTCTCTAGGCCTTGCTACCGGAGCAGCGAGCAGTGCACGCAGATTCCTACAGAAGGATTGGGCACCTGTGAAAACTGGGCTGCTTTTGCTGACATTTCTTACCCTGGCAGATACTCAGTGCACACACCCACATACCCCCCCACACACACACATAAGCTGAAAAACATTTTGGAATCAAGTGCTCTTTTAAATTATTATTATTATTATTTTTTATTTTTTAAGCCTTTGCAGTATTATGTCTCTTATTTATTAATGTAGAAATGACAGATTTTGTGAATCAAATTCACAAACTTAAGCTTGTTTTGAATCGTTTTATTTATACCATTTAAAGAGTGTGGACTTGAGATTCTTAAAAGGATGTATTCTATTTTCTCATTCCATATGCTGTAACTATTTTTAACGAGAGGTACTACTTTTATATATGGAATTTGAAGAAAACTTGGGTTATTTATACTGTTTTGTATAAGATGTATAATGCTTTTTTGACAGGAAAAAGGAAAATTTTGACAAAACAATAAAATAAATTTTAAATATATGACTGCCTTTGTTTTTCCTCTTTCCCCTTTTGCTGTGTTCTGTGTTGAGTTATCTGTTACGGTTTTTTTGTTATTGTTGTTGCTTTGCTTTGTTTTGTTTTTTTAGGCAAGTAGAAATCAGGCATTTTCCATTTATGTTTGAAATTTAAAAAGCCAATATAGCTTTTAAAAGAGTGTTTTTTAAAGCTAGATGTGGTCAAGGCCTGATTTCTTGAGGTTTACTTTCTGCATTAGACTTCCGCCTACTACAGTTTTTGTCTTCAAATCATCACATGGTTTAGTTGCTTTTATCTGAATAAATGCTGTTATTTTATCCCAACCAATGTCGGCTCTCAACCCATGTTTGGTCATTCTGCGTGCTTTTAAAAGGAATAATACTATTAGCCGTTAACACCTGAGTTTTGCTTAAACGTTTGAAGAACCTTTTAAAATCTCAAATTTCTTATGTGGACATTTTAGCGGCCTGCCAGGAGGGGCAGTTGGTAGTACTGAGTTGCTCCCTGGGTCCTCGGGCTCTCCAAACCCCACACAACTCCTTCAATCCATCACTGTTGTGTGGGGAGAGAACAGCCAGGGTCTTCTCCCCTATTGTTCTACCTAGGAGTCATGGAGGCAGAGAGGATTCCTGATTTTACATTTTTTAGGATAAACCCAACCTCCAGTACACGTTTGCTTCACACTGACAAGCAAACTGGGAACCACTGACTACAGAAACTGGCAGGAAGAAGCTGTTTGTTACGAGGAAAGGAACACTAACACCCTTCCAGTAACCAGCCCTTCTATGCAGGAGAAATGGACACACACATTGCAAGCTGATTGGCTTTGTTTTGTTTGTTTTATTCTTGGGAGACCCACAGTATGGTAAAGGCCCCAATCACAGATGGAAGTTTGATAGCTTGATTTACTTTGGATACCTATTTTACTGGAAGAGATGCACACAGGTACAAAATTCTAGGTTTTAAGAATATTGCTTTATCTCAGGGGAAGATGGTAACACAGGTAAGATTTTTTTTTTAATCTTTGATTCTTTCTCTGATAGGGTTTCTTTCCTAATGTGCAACCCCGGTGTTCAGAACCCCCATTTCACCAGAAATCCACTCTTCTAGTTCCAAAGGCAAACATTTCCTGTCCTTTGTCTAGGCATCTTGTGGGAAAAAAATAAATTACTAGTGTTTTCTTTCCAGTATGGCATGATTTTCCAATGATAATACCCTTTTCTGTTCTTCCCTTCAGGGAAGCCAGGAGCAACTGGTAACGGTCATGGAGGAACGAATGATGGAAGTTGAACAGAAACTGAAACTGGTGAAAAGGCTTCTTCAGGAGAAAGTGAATCAGCTCAAAGAACAAGTGAGCCTCCCGGGTCACCTCTACCCGCCCACCTCACATTCCACTTTTAACTCCAGCTTTCCATTCCTTTATCGCCATTAACTCATTCACTTTTGCTGTCAAATAAAGGCAAATGCTACTACGAATGTATATAGCTGAATTTAGGACTCACTCTTCCCCCATACCACTCCAGAAGCATGAATTCTGTATTCTGCATTATTTTCCCAAAGCTCTTTCAAGGAAGGTTGGTCCACAATTTTAAAAATGTACGTTTGCTGACAGAGACTGATGCGGACCTAACAAATCAATTCCTAACAGAGTTCAGCTCAAATTTAATTTTTGTAGATTTTTTTATTTGCCCAAGACCGGAAACATTCTATTTGAGTAAACACAAAATTTATGTTGGTAAATGGGAGGATAATAAGTGGAACTTGAGCTTTTCCTATTTGCAACAGCTATGAAAGTTCTTACGGCTATAAAAAGTACTCATAGCTATAATCAGACCCCAAGAGGCTGTGCTCTGAATTAGAATAGGGACCCGGAATTCTAGGACCGCTGTGCAGACTGATCCTTTTCACCTGCTGCTGGCAGGTGGGTCCTGTGTTTGTAAAGTATTTGTGTAACATCTGATGACATGCAAAAAAGGGACTATTTTATAGGAATGTGTTGTAGTGCTTTGGAAATGGAGATTAAGAACTGAGGGGCAGGAGCAGAAATTGTCCAAGTGGTTTTCTAGATATATAAAAAGAAGAAGAAGCCCAAGAGAATGCCTTAATGCAGAGGTAGACTGGAATTTTCCTTTGCTCAATGTCTTAATCACAAAATGGAAAGAAAGGAAAGTCTTATACAATAAGCATTTATTCAATCCTTTAATCACTCACTTCTTCAAAACATAGCTACTATGTGCCAAGTCCTGTTCTAAGCACTAGAAATACAGCAGAGAACAAAACAAAATCCTGCCCATGTGGAAGGTAGTTCATTTACAAGGTATTGAGCATTTGGCAAAAAATAAAGAAAACGGAGTCTAATTCAGCAGAGGGGAACATAGAGAAGAAGTACTTGATCCAACTCAGGAGTTTAAAAGCGAGTTTCCTGAAGGCCTCTTAAAGCAAGTACTGATGCTGAGTAAGATTTAAACAGATGAAGAAGTGTGAGAAGGGCAGCCTAGGCTGTGGGAACATCATGCAATTATGGCAACATATGGGGTGTGGACATCTACAAACATTTTGGCATTAACAGTTCATACTGTCCTGAAAGAAGCAGAAGAAACTAGAGCAATAGGGAGGAGTGGGCAGTAGAGAGCCTTAGGTGCTGAGCTGTGGAGTTTGCATTTCATAATGCAGGTGATGAAGAGCCATCCAAGTGTTTTTTAAAAGGGAGGAAGGAAGGGAGGGAGGGAGAGATGAAAAGTTGTCTTAGTTCAGTAGAATAGTTCAGTATGTTACACCTGAGAGGCATCCTGGTCCTGGGCTTCAGTGTTAACCCCTTTGAAATGCTAATAAATTAGCTAAGTTTCAGTTCTTAATTCCCTGAAACCTCTATACTTTCAGATGTCCTGGTTAAAATTGGGTGTAAAATGAGGCATAAATGGGGGATTGGAATACATTAATAGGAACCATAATAAAATTATCCCAAGGCTGCTGATAAATTTTCCTAGCCCAACCTAGACTTTGTCTTCTAACCCTAAAAAATTAAAATATATCTTCTAGGCAAGCTCTACCATGCAAAAGGGGAAGAGTTAAGGAAAAATAACTGCCCAGATCTTACCTCTTTGTTCCAAGTAATACATGGACCAAAGTTTAAAATAATCAGGAGGTTATAGTTATGAATGTTCTTAACAGATGTTTGAGTTTCCCAGAGTTAAAGTTCATACTCTATACCTCAAAAACTAAACATATTCTGATATTTTTTTAGAGAATGAAAAAGCAGTAACCATTTATTTAGGTGGAAAAGGACTTTGATTTTTGAGCCTTCAAATATCAATATGTTCCTTTTGTTAGTGACTTCTAAAAACAGGCAAAGAAACAGCTTGGAAGAAGTGGATTTGCTCTATTTGTATCCCTGATGCCAGGTCTGATGTTAAAACTGTGTTCTAAAATAAAAGAATGTAACTGCTAGATGTCATTTGCCTTTATGAACAACTGTCCTAATGTCACCCCTTAATTACAGAAATGGAGTCAAGATGTTTCTGGTTCTGTTTCTAGCTCTGCAAGAATACTAAAGCAGATACAGTGGTGAAGGACTTGTATGTTGAAAATGCCCAGTTGTTGAGAGCTCTGGAAATGACTGAACAGCGACAAAAAACAGCAGAGAAGAAAAATTACCTCCTAGAAGAGAAGATTGCCAGCCTCAGTAATATAGTCAGGAATCTGGCACCAGCACCACTGACTTCTACGCCTCCATTGAGGTCATAGCCAAGCCAAAGGATACACTCATTTTTGTGCACTTGACTAAAATGGATGGAACATTTCAGTAGGTTCTTTCAACCTTTTTTTTTTTTTTAAACCTTTAATGGTTTAAAGTTAAGCTCAACCTAAAACTGCCAGCAACAGACCTAGAGACTCCATTTAGTATAATTAGTTTTCCTAAAGAGACTAAATCATTCCCAAGTTTTGAATTAAAAAAAAAAAATCCTAATAGCCACCAGAACAGTAGATATAAGAACACAACACAAAGAGTCTTAAAACCCCAGTTTTGAATGAGTTTAAAAAAAAAAACAAAACAACTATGTACAATGCTATGTGTCAATCCAGATATTTAATGTTTGAGATCTGATGACTTTTAATCTTTATTTACAAAAAAAAATGTATTCTTACACATTCAAATATGGAAAAGTCATTCTGTTTCCAATAATTTTGGTTCTTTGGTAACAGACCCTGGGCTCAATAACCACAGAGGTCAGAAAAGCCAGAGTCCGTAGTACTCTATCTTCTAACACGTGTGACAGTATTACAGCTCTCGATGTATAATAGATGTGAAACTGATTTTTTCAGCTGCACTGTTAACTAGTGTTAAAACTGTACTTCCTTTAAACATTTTTTTTCCTTCTTAGAAATTTCATTTGGGGAGCTTATCTTCTAAAAAATGGATAAAGCCACATTCTTAAAGCATTTGAACTATAGGGAAAGCAGGGAACAAATCACTTTGGAGTAAACATCTGCTCTTAGAAGGGAGATAAGTAAACCAGGTAGGTTTCTCTCTCAACTCTTGGAGTTCATGAACTTACTTTTAGGGTTGCTTCAAGAACTCAGGGAACAATACTTTGAATGGTCTTCCTGAAACACTGTAGGGCCTCTTTAAGAATTTGAAATGCATAAACCATGTGACCTTATTTAGAGCTATACTATGATTTTTATTTCTACATTTTTGGTGAATTTACTCTTCTGAAAATCCTTGATTTTAGAATTAAAAACTTATGGAAGAGTTACTTGCTTGTTTAACATAGAAGAATAGGAAGCATGGAAATTTTAACCTAACACTTCAATTCTGATCATAAGAATTTCTTACTTTGGGGACGCCTGGGTGGCTTGGTTCAGTCTGTTAGGCATCTGCCTTTGGCTCGGGTCCTGGGATGAAGTCCCACATGGGGCTCACTGCTCAATAGGGAGTTTCCTTCTCCCTCTGAACCTACCCCTTCTCATGCTCGTGCGCGTGGGCTCTCTCTCTTTCTCTCTCTCTGAAATAAATAAGATCTTCAAAAAAAAAAAAGGAATTTCTTACCCCAATAAGCACTGGCATGCCGTCTGAGGTAAAAGAGTGCCAAGTGGGATTTTCCATTCAGTTCTCAAGACTGGAACTTTATAGAGCAGTCAACATTTTTACGATGGGTAATCATTTTCCCCCAAATCAAATCTTTGCTTCTTAGCCTACTTCATCTGGTCAGCCATGGGTGGAGGACTTATGTTTAGGACACTAACAAAGCTCAGTATAGTCACCTATTTGTTTTTGTGGAACAGCAATTAGATAAGAAATATTCAATCTGATGTATTTCTAGAAGGCCAAGACCATCGATTTATAAGACAGGTAACAGCAAAGTCACACACAGCGTTATGGGCAGGAACAAAAGATTCAAGAACGCTGCCTAAGAAATCATATGATGTTTCAAAATCTCAACAAAATAATTTGCATCAAGCAACTTTCAGGTTCCTCATGGCCTAACCATTTATTGGTCCCTCCTGACAAGCTTAGGGCCAACACAAGTACTTACTACAAGAGCTCTTACAAGGCATTGCAGTTTTGTGGGACTGGAATTCACACTCATGAAACAAACCTTTTCAGGTCTGGAAAGCTCTTACTATCAGAAAGTCCTAATTTCCCCCTGGAAAAATAATTAATTTTAATCCTTCCCTGTAATTACTCTTCAAAACATGTCACATCTGCTACTATCCCTTCCCTCATCTTTCTTCCCAGTGCAAACAGTACTTGTAAACCCAACTACTTGTATGGCATTGGCTTTTTAACAGAGAATCTTTTTCACTTAAAACTGTGGATAGACCTAGGCAACTAAGGTCATAAATAAACTATGCATTTATGTGATATGCTTCGAGTTACTCAAGGTTATCACTGTCAAAACTGAACACCAAGCAGACTGCTCAAATAACTGGCTTTAGCATGTAATCACATGTATTATATTTGCTTTTACATTATGAAAAGTGTAGGTTAATTTCTCAAAAATCTGTATTTATATGTATATAAAATGCTGTTTAATGAATGTAAATATGACTTTCTGGAAAGTTTTAGACCACATTTAGAATCCCTTTATCCAAAATCAAAATGCTGCTCAAATGAAAGTTAATTGGATCAACATCTAGGTGCTTTATTTTTTGCTTTACTGCACTTACAAAAGGAAAAAAGATCAACATGAGAAATAGTTACCTTAAGTTTATATATTTGTGCAGCAGTTTATTTTTGTAGCCTAGAGTGGGAATTTAACTAGCAATTTATAATAGCATTTACAGCTTTTAAAAAATCTTTTAAAGAGATTAAGTTTGAACTTAAATGTTTAGGTTTGACTTTCAGACTTTAACAACACCCTTTAAAATCACAAGTTATATATTCTTTTATTGGCATTTAGCTACTCGCTTATTAAAAGCACTGGTTATTCTTTGACTTTCTTCAGAGTTATTTAAATTAGTCTGAGAGGATGGGATATTCATTTCAAGGAAAGAGTCAAGTTTGCCTTTGCGATAATATGTTACACTAAGACAAAGAAAATGTAGATCTCAAAACCTGTGTTGTTCTATTTTGCTTTCTTCTGCATTTTAGAAGCCTGAACTCTTAAGCTCAAATAGTGAAGGGAGAAAAATAGAGGGGGAGTGGTAGAACCGATCACAGTATTTTATTTATTTTTCTAAAACCTGGATTTTAAAACTTTTAAATGTGAATCCTTCCCAGAAGCTTCAAATACACTGCTTATATATTTAATCATGAGCATATTTTACATAAATAGATCACAAAGTCAAACTTTCAGGATATAGGCGCTCTTACAGTCTAGTGTTTCAATAATGTACAAATACCCAGGTTATGTATTATTAAGAATGAATAAAAAGTCTACTTTATGGTGGATTTTAACCTGGGAATGAATTTGTTAGATTTTTTTTTTTTTCCTGAGTGAAGGAAAAGAGAAATATGTTGCTATTGTCAGCATCTTAAAGGTGTTCCCCATCAAGGCAAGGCTAAGAGCTTTGTAATAGTATTAAGCAAATCTTGTTTTAAATGGATTACCTGTAATGGCTCATTGGAATGATATGCAAGTAATGCCAAAAGCCACATCAAAGCCTAATAACCAAAGCATTCCATATTTAAAGTTTATTATATCAAATTTGGACCTATTTGAACATATCAATACTCTAAAATAGAAAACTGTTTTATGGTAGGGATAGCTGTTTAATAAAATTAACCTTTTATTTCTCAGTTTTGAATGATTTAAGTTAACTATTATGGGAAAACATTTTCACACCGTGTTTTAAGGGAACACTAATTTTGGGGGGTGGGGGCTGAGTTTATCAAGAGGCCATCCATAGGATTTTTTTGAGAGAAAAATTAATGTGTATGTGTGGATACCAACTTTGTATATTTTATCTTAGCCATTCTAAAAGGTTTTAATGTGAGCTTAAAATGTAAATAAAGAGTTTTGTAAATGTGGCTCTTGTGTTCTATATATCCCGAACTTTCATACAGTGTCAGTGTGTCCATCATTAGTCTTTAGAGTAAAAGCATTAAAATACTGCAGTGAACACATTTTACAAATGCAGAATCTCTGCATCCACCCCGGCCTAATAAATCATATTCTTCATTTGCTGCATTTTAAGGAGATTCCCAAGTGATTTGTATGTGATTCAGAGCACTGGGACTCCATTTCTGTCGCAGAATTGATTACTTTTACACCAGCAAGTTTGAGGTCCCTGTACCCTGTAGTGGTTCATAATTCACATCCAAAATCCTGACTTAACCTCAGTTGAGGCCCTACTTGGGATTTTGGGTGCACTTGTTTCCTTTTGCCATCTTTATGGGTGACTCAGACTTTGTTAGTTGAGCTGGGAGTGATGAGATATATACAAGCATATGCATAAAAAGTCAGCCTGAAATACATCAAGCCACAATGCTGAATACTGAAATGTAGAATGGAAATGCCGGCCAAAGTAGACTCGTCTCACAGGCCTTGTTTCACTATTTTCAAAGCTTTTATATCAGCCTTACACTGCCTTTAGGAGGCAAGAGCTATAATTATCCCCAGTTCACAGATGACTAAACTGAAACCTAGCAAACTTGTGACTTAAGTCCATGCAGCCAGCTAAAATTGGCACTCAGGATTTAAGACCCTGATTGGTCTATATTAATATATGAAACACTTTCTCAATTTCTGCTTCCATCAAACAACATACAATGTGTTGACTAAATACCTACCATGCATACTATAAAGAAAAATGTAAATCATTCCTGGTTTTCTGTTTATGGTTGGATTGGGGTAGAGCAGTAAGATTTATGCACAAAAAAAAAAAAAACTAGAAAAAATATATAACATACAGAAGACGGTTAAGTTTTGTTGATGGATTCAGTACTATGGGCATTAGAATAAGGAAAATTAGCATTTTCAGGTTTTTATGTGGGTTTTTTTAAGATTTTTACTTATTTATTTGACAGAGTAAGTGAGAAAGACAGCACAAGCAGGGGGAGAGGAAGAAGCAAATTCTCCACTGAGCAGGGAGCCTGATGTGGGGCTCAAACCCAGGACCCTGGGATCAGTACCTGAGCTGAAGGCAGATGCTTAACCAACTAAGCCACCCAGGCATCCCAAATCTTCAGGTGTTTTAATGTAAAATGGGGAAGGTTCTTCACCCAGGGTGTTAAGTGTAATTGTGTATATACTTCATTGAGATTAGTGTAAACTGTTTGTTTTGTGGTCTCTTATTCATGTTGCATTCAAAAAGTCCCATTTTCCCTCTGATACTAATTTGACATACATTTTCCAATAATGGTTAGATTTTATCCAAAGGATCAGAATTTTTATCTAAAGTATATAAACTATCTATAATCTATTGATTAAAATGTTAAACTTAATCTAGATAAAATGTGTTGAGAAGTCACAAAAGCAGTTTTTATTCACTGGTTTAGCCTCATTTGCAAGTCAGGAAGAAATGTTAATTAAAACATCTTTTTTTAAAAAAATTTAAATTCCACAAAAGGGAACTGTAAAACTGAATCAAAGAAATGTCAGTTGAAGAGAAGGCAACCCAGGATGCTTGGCTAGCACAGTCAGTAGAGTATTTGACTCTTCATCTTAGAGTCATGAGTTCAAGCCACACATTGGGTACAGAGCTTACTTAAGGGGACAAAAAGCAGGCAACCATGTAAAACAAAGCTAGATACACTTATGTTAAAATATTTAATTCTAAATGATTGCAAGATACATGCTTTACTAGTTAAAGCAAAGTAAAAATCTGAACAGTCCTTAGAGCCCAGATGAGCTTCCACCAACCATTTTTCTTTCTTGTTTGGAATTTTATCTGTCTTTAAGATCTAAAACAATACATAAGCACCAACTCAGTCCCAGGCACTAAAATGTTATCCAGTATTACAATGCTATGGACAATGCTATGGACAGTGAATGCTACAAAAAGATGAAAAAAAAAAAAAGCCTGTGGAAATGTCCTGAATTAGAGGAAACTAAAGAGACATGACAAATAAATGCAATATGTACTCCTAGGTTGGAATTCTGTATCAGAGAAGCCAACCAGATGGATGGTACAGTAGAATATAGTATTACATCAGTGTTAAATTTAACGAAGTTGATAATTAGTATGTTTATGTAAGACTATATCCTAAGGAAAGACACACTTAAGTTGTTTTTGTTTTTTTTTAAAGGTTTATTTATTTGACAGAGAGTTCACAAGTAGGCAGAGAGGCAGGCAGAGGGAGAGAAGCAGGCTCCCTGCTGAGTGGAGAGCCTGATGTGGGGCTCGATTCCCAAGACCCTGAGACCATGACCTGGGTCAAAGGCAGAGGCTTAACCCACCAAGCCACCCGGGTGTCCCCACACTGAAGTTTTTAGGGATAAAGAGCCATAATGTATGCAACTAACAATTCAGAAACAAAGAATTATACACACAACACACACACACACACACAAACAGAGCAATGAAGCAATGATGACAATGTATTAAAAAAATTGGGAGGGGCTCCTGGGTGGCTCAGTCAGTTGAGTGACTTCTGATTTTGGCTCAGGTTGTGATCTCAGGGTCATGGGATTGAGCCCAATGTTGGGCTCTGCACTCAGTGTAGAGTCTGCTTGTCCTTCTCTCTGCTCCTTCCCTACCCCACCCCACCACTCCCTTGCACTCTGTTTCTCTCAAATAAATAAATGAATAAAATATTTTTTAAAATACAGAAGAAGAGTATGTAAGTATTTGTAATATTCTTGCAAGCTTCTTTAAGTTTGCAGTTATTTCCAAATAAAACGTTTCTATCTACAACATATAGATAGAAATTTATTTTTTTTAAAGATTTTATTTATTTATTTGACAGAGAGAGATTACAAGTAGGCAGAGAGGCAGGCAGAGAGAGAGGAGGAAGCAGGCTCCCCGCTGAACAGAGAGCCCGATGCGGGACTCAATCCCAGGACCCTGAGATCACGACCGGAGCCAAAGGCAGCGGCTTAACCCACTGAGCCACCCAGGCGCCCCTAGATAGAAATTTATTAAATGTGGTAGTAGGCACTTAACTTTAATTTTCCTTACCCTCACAGCAACTCTGAAGCGTAGATGGTACTCCAATGGCAGAGAAAAGGAAACTGACTAGAAACCATGTATGGCAGCCTCTCCATATGCCTATGCTCTATTATGTAAAGTTTGGCAGATCCAGATATTTTTCCTATTTCCCTGGAAATATAGACAGTGGGAAAACATGGGGAAGATGGAGGCATTTGGCAGAAGAGGTAAAAGCCAGAAGGAAGCAACAAGGGGGTCTGTAAGGCAAAAGAGAAGATGTTCAGGAAAGTAATCCTCCCTCCAGATACCAAAGACAGTCCTTAAAGCAAGACATAAAGGACAGTAGGAGCTTAGGATAAACAGTGCGCCCTCGTCGCTCTCTTCACTTGGTAGCATACAAGTACTTATTTTTCCTGAGGTAGAAAACACACTATCCATGCCTACAAATGCTTGTACTCTCCTGCTACCATAGGGAGGAAGTGACTCAGAGAAACTAGTGCCACCTAGTTTAAGTAAAGGGGGATTTACTGTAAGAAATCATCTTTGTTTCATGGAACCAAAAGGCAGAAAATACACAGACTGACTTCATGAGGTATCTAATCAAAGACCTTTGGTGCTTTGCCCTACCACATCACCCCTCACCCCGCCCCCGCCCCCATCTCTATCCTTATCTCTCATTACATGGTCTCTTGTTTTTGTTTCTCCCTCTGCACCTGTTTGATGGTGGGAGTGGGGGCTGGCAGCTGTGTTTTTCTGGTCTCACTCTTCTTTCAAATGCCGAATAGAGTTCAACAACTACTTCCAAGTCACAAATCCAAATTCTTTAAGAATGTGATTAGATTATGGAAAGACCGTTGCCTGGTCAACTATGGACAGCAAGGGTCAGGGTCTTGGGGTATGGTACAATCTGCAGAGGTTACCACAGGAGACAGAATTCTCTCACAGATAAGGGGTTATGATGGATAGTGAGGGATATTTGGGCTTAAGATGTATAGAGAGTGGATAAAAATGATGATTTTAAAGATAGGATTTTGAAGACAGATTTTTCTGTTTACCCACATTATTATGGAAGCCTATTCAAAGATAAGTGCCATTTTAAGATGCCACCTGGTGACAAAAGTAGTTGCTCATTACTGTTCATGTTATTCCTATCCTTTGTCCTTGGTCCCTGCCCCCACACCCTTGTCCTAATTCCTACATTTTCTCCAGCTATCACATACAGAGCTTCGTCAGGGTGTCCATCCAAGTCACAGTGGCCATAATAAATACCACCTACCATAACCTACGTAAGCCGTGCAATCTTGGAGCAATGTATTTAAAATATTGACAGGGAAGGCAAAAGTTAAAGGTCTTTTTAAAAATATAATTAAAGAAGATTTAAATTTTGCATTAAGACCATGCATAAAAGAAATTTTTTTTTTATTTGACAGAGAGAGATCACAAGTAGGCTGAGAGGCAGACAGAGAGAGAGGCAGGCAGAGAGAGAGGAAGGGAAGCAGGCTCCCCACTGAGCAGAGAGCCCGATGCGGGGCTCGATCCCAGGACCCCAGGATCATGACCCGAGCCGAAGGCAGAGGCTTAACGCACTGAGCCACCCAGGTGCCCTGCATAAAAGAAATTCTATCAAAGTTTTTCAAGATATTTTTCCTTATTCTCGAAATCTGGTGAAGGAGCCCCTCCCACGTGCTCCCATAAGCACCCTGTGCATTTTCAGGTGAAGTTGGTACTACTGTGTAATTGCCTAGGACTTGTCTCATCTCTATCTGACTTTTAGATATTCCCAGTTCCCACCTCAATGTCTGAAAAAAATTGTTGCCCAATTAACACTCATTACATGAATGGAAAAGTATACATTTTTGAGTTTTCCATCCTATAGTGGCACTGCCCTCCCAGGAGAGTATGTACACCAGTTGTCTTATAGCATAGGATTTAATGGTGCTCTTCTCAGTTTTCAGTGTTTATGAAAAGGACCAAAATTTAAAAATATATTAGTAAGAAGCTGTATGGAATTTTCCAAGTAATTTAACGAAAAATAATCTTTTAGCAGGATAAAATCAAGTTGAAAGAATACATTTCCTTTCCAGGCCCTTAAATCACAATCTAATAACTGGCAAAAAGTAGTAAAAGCTCATGACATTTACTTAGACTAATGGTTTGTAAGAAAGTATAACAAGTTAAGTACCACTTTTTCTAAAGAAAAGGGCAAAATTCTAGTGATTTCTTTTTGATAGAGATGTTGGGCTTAAATTATCTCACATAATGTTACAATTGTTTAATCTTTGCTAGTCAACAAATTGCAGCATTCATCATTTTTCTGATAAAAGCAAAAACTGAAAGGTTAGTTCATGTCCTGCTTGCATGCAAAGGGGTCAGCCTTTGCCTCAAGGTTTGTGCCTGGCTGTGATTTAAATGTCTTCCCACAATAAACTGTCACCCACCTGCTTGAACCTAGCAATCCCATGATGCAAGAAGACAGTCTCTTCCCACCCGCTTCTTTATTTCATTCTTCCGCTCATTAGTACTTGAAAATGAAGGTAGGCAAGGACCAGGGCCACTTCAGAACAATTCGGTAAAACGGCCTCCCAAAGGGGCACCTGGGCTCCTCAGTAGGTTAGGCCTTTGCCTTTGGCTCAGGTCTCAGGGTCCTGGGATTGAGCCCCTCATTGGGCTCTCTGCTCAGTGGGGAGCCTGCTTCTCCTTCTCCTTCTGTATGTGTGGTCTTTCTCTCAAATAAATCTTTAAAAAACATTTTTTAAAGCACTATAAAGTAAAAATGACCCCAAATCCTAACACCCAGTAGGAACCACTGTTAACATTTTGGATAAAATCTCTTCTGGACATAATTTTATGCTTATATATGTATACACAGGCACACATTCACACTTACCAAATTTTATGTAAAGGACAGCATAATGCATACATGTGTATACACACATACATACACATACTCACATGCATATATATGGTGTGCCCCATAATTCTCCTATGTAACAAATGTCACATTATTTTCTGTAATTAGTGTAAGTCTAACTTCAAGTTCCTCAATCTGTCAGTGATTGGTCATAATCGGATGGTTCTCCTTTTTGAGATTATGCTGAGTGAAATAAGTCAAGCAGAGAAGAGTCAATTATCATATGGTTTCACTTACTTGTGGAGCATAAGGAATAACACGGAGGACATTGGGAGATGGAAAGAAGTGAACTGGGGAAACTGGAGAGACTGTGGACTCTGAGAAACAAACAGGGTTTTGGAGGGGTGGGGGTGGGGGTTGGGTGAACCTGGTGGTGGATATTAAGGAGGGCACATATTGCATGGAGCACTGGGTGTGGTGCATAAACAATGAATGCTGGATCACTGAAAAGCAATAAAAAAAAAGATTGTACAAGAATCTCCTCTACTAATATTTAGACTACTACCCTCCATTAACCCCCATTTATTACAGAATTTAACACCTGGATCATTATCTTGTTGACAACTATTCCTGTCATTATTCTTGATTATTTCAATTCCATATAAAGGATGAGAATCCCAGGGAGGTAAAGAGTTTAGGTGGCAATTCTTTTGAGAAGTTGGGCTATGAATGGGAGGAGAGTAGGGGGTAGACCTAGCTCACAGAGAAGACCTGTTTTAAGATAGGAGATACTTAAGTATCAAACGTGAGTCTAAAGGACATCAGACAAGTAAGTCAGAGTAAAAAAGGAGGGAATAATAGATAAATTGGTCATGATAAAGTGAGGAAAGAGCAAGGGGTTTGAAGGTACATTCAGGGTAAAAGTTTAGGGAAGAAGCACAGAATGTAAGATAGGTCAAGAGGCCAGTGGGGACAGGAGTTGGATGTGGGTAAATAGCTGCCATATATTGAAAAGTAGTAGAGTCAGTGTTTGGAGATAAAGATTTTTTGAAGAGAGAATGCTAAAACAGATGCATAGAAAGGTAGAAAGTGGTGGTCAAAGAGTTGGAAGTTAAAAGAATTTATGAGGTAATACACATAAGGGTCATAAAGTGGGGAGAGGAAAAGATCAAGAGAAACAAAGACATCAAGGATCTGAAAGGCCTAGGTTTGGGAGTGCTTTCCTGTCAGATGTCTGTTCCCATCATTTCACCAAAACTGCACTTGCCAAGGTCACTAGGAACCTCTTCAAGTTGCCCCATTCCAAACTGTACTTGACATAGCCTCCAAAGCTAGTCCTTCTAAAACAAAACCGTAGGCCACACTAAAACAAAATTAAACATCACACTCTTATTTAAAGTCTTTCAGTGTCTCTCCATATCGGCAAGCTCAAGTCCTTGTGCTCTAACTAGCTTACATATAGGTCCTTCATGCTCAGAACCTAACTTCCCACCCTTGCCCACTGTCCCCCTTGCCCCACAATTCAGTCATACTAAACTTTGGTCAACTTCCCAAAGGACAAGGCTATCTCTTACTGTGCTGTGTCTGTGTATTGAGTACAGAGAGAAAGGCAGAACAAACAGTTGCCTCTAATTAGCCATTCCTGCCTCTTCCTTAAAGCATGGATGTTGAAATTAAACCATGCATGGAATTACCCAAAAGGTAATACTACATTCCATAGCTACTTCTGTAGCTGGCTATGGCCATATGACTAAGTTTTGGCCACTGATACACAAGAAGTCTGAGAAGATTATCTTAAAAGGATGAGATATACCTTTCTTTGTGCCTTCCTTGTTCCTACTATCTGAAGTAAAGATGATGACTAGAGAGCTATAACTATTCTGGACCATGAAAGTGAGGTCCTCATCCTACATATGGAAGAGGAGATTGCTGGAAAGGGCTAATGTCTTGACAAATTTATGCAGTTGTCTGTGAGGCCTGAATTGAATCCATGTGCAGTGGAATATTATTCAGCCATAAAAAGAAGGAAATCTTGCCATTTGTGACAACATGGATTGACTTTGAGGGCATTATGCTAAGTGAAATAAGTCAGAGAGAGAAAGACAAATGCAGTAGGATTTCATTTATATGTAGAATCTAAATACCACTCATATATACAGAGAACAGACTGGTGGTTTCCAGAGGCAAACGGTGGGGAGGAGGACAAAAAGGATATAGGGGATCAAAAAATACAAACTTCCAGTGATAAAATATGTAACTCATGAGAATGTAATTCCAACCCGGTGACTATAATTAATAATATAGCATTGAATATTTGAAATTTGTTATGAGAGTAGATCTTAAAAGTTCTCATCACAAAAAGCTAAATTTGTAACTATGAACGGTGATAGACATTAACTGGACTTATAATGGAGATCATTTCAAATGCATATAAATAAAAAATTATTAATGTTGTACACCTAAAACTAATAGGATGTTACATCAATTTTACTTCAATAAACTATTGAAGACTTCAAAAAGTTGTGTTTATGTGGACTATATTGATTCATATTACATATATTGGAAATTAAGTCTAAGAAATTTAAAAATCCCTCTAGATATCTTTACGTTAAAGGAATGAATTTTTTTAAACCATTGTTAATTTAGATCTTGTGGTCACATGCAGCCAAATGTAATCCCAATGGAGACCAAGAGGTTGTCGTACATTGGGATGGCATGGTGTGGTCTTGACCTTCTAACTTGAACCTAGAGAAGATGTAAGATGCATGCCAATCTGGGGAAGATGGAGAAGACCAAGAAAGGTAGACTTTAATTCCATAGTAGCTTTCCTAGCGAGAACAGGGTTAATTTTATTTTAAAGGTGATCTACCCACTAGGGAAGGACAAAAGTGGAATCCTGAGAGAGAGAAAAGCAGCAGGTTGCAGTGTTGGAAGAAAATTAAGTGCAACAGTTTTATTTTTACATGGACATCCCATGTACCAGTCTCTAGATTCTACTTTTCAAGTAGAATTGATTTGGTGGCACATAGACCCTGAAATAAGATTGTCTTATTCTCACTGAACAAAAGGCAGAACAAGATAATCACACATATGGCACTGGAGTGGCAGTCTTCTGGCACTACTCCTCTAACACTTGCAGTGAATACATGAAATTAGGGTCTTCAGAAGAGAAGCCATGAGGCTTTTGCCCACAGATAGCAGTATTATCAGACATAGACACAAGGCAGTTTTTTACAAATTTTCTCACCTACATAGGAACAGTCACTCACAACGAGGATCTGAAATGAAGAGTAGTTCCAAATAAGTAGAGAATACACTAGAAGAGCATCTTTGAAGATCCCCTTTGAAAAATCACTTAAGCTTTTTCTTATTTTCTAATACAAAGTCTATAAAAAATAACTAGTGAGAACACAATAGTCCAAAAATTGCAGGATGCAGCAAAAGCAGTTCTAAAAGGGAACTTTAGAGCAATACAGGTCTCCCTAGAGAAATAAGAAAAATCTCAGATAATCTAACCTTACACCCGAAGGAACTAGAAAAGAAGAACAAAGTCCAAAGTTAGTAGAAAGAAGAAAAGAATAAAAAACTTGGAGGGAATAAATGAGGATATAATAAATAAAATCATAGAAAACATCGGTGAAACCAGGTACAGGTTGTTTGAAAAAAATAAACACAATTGATAAAACTTCAGCCAGACTCAAGAAAAAGATGGAGGACCTAAATAAACAAAATCAGAAATACACGAGAGGTAATGACAACACAGAAATGCAAAGGATAGGAGACTACAAGAAATTATAGGCCCACAAATTACACAGCCTAGAAGAAATGGATAAATTCCTAGAAATATACAATCTTCCAAAATTGAATCAGGAATAAAAAATATGAACAGTCTAATTATTAGTAATGAAACTGGATTGATAATTGAAACATTACCATCAAAAGGACCAGATAGATTTACAGGCACATTCTACCACAAATTTAAAGAAAAATCATTATCTATTCTTCTTAAACTATTGCAAAAAAATAGAAGAGGAAGGAAAACTTCTAAATACATTCTACGAGGCCAGCATTACCCTGACAACAAAATCAGACAATCACCTCCCCCCAAAAAGCTACAAGCTAATATCTACGATGAACATAGATGCAAAAATCCTCAAAAATATTAACAAACAGAATCCAACAATACATTAAAAGGATCATTCACCACGATCAAGTTGGGGTTTATTCAATAGTTCAATATCTGCAGTACACCAATCAAAGCAGTACACCACATTAACAAAATGAAGGATAAAAAAATCATGTATGACCAACTCAACTGATCTAGAAAAGGCATTTGACAAAATTCAACATCTGTTCATGATAAAAACTTAACAAAGTGGGTTTAAAAAGAGCATACGTCAACATAATAAAGGCCATATATGACAAACCCACAGTAACATCATACTCAACGATGAAAAACTGAAAACTTTCTCTCCAAGACAAAGATGTCCTTTCTCACCACTTTTATTCAACATAGTACTGGAAGTCTTAGCCACAGCAATCATACAAGAAAAAGAAATAAAAGGCATCCAAACTGGTGAGAAAGAAATAAAACCTCTACTATTTGCAGAGGACATAGTACTATACATAGAAAGCCCCAGAGACTCCAAAGAACTTTGAGAAGTAACAAATGAATTCAGTAGAATTTCAGGATACAAAATTAATATACAGAATTCTGTTGCATTTCTATATGTTAATAATAAAGTCACAGAAAGAAAAGTTAAGAAAACAATTTCACTGACAATTGTGCCAAAAATAATAAGATACTTAGAAATAAACTTAACTAAGGAGGTAAGGGACCTGTACTCTGAAGAAATTGAAGATGACACAGACAAATGGAAAGATATTCCACACTCATGAGTTAGAAGAACAAATATTGTTAAAATGTCCATACTACCCAAAGCAATCTACAGATTCAATATAATCCCTATCAAAATACCAGTAGCATTTTGCACAGAACTAGAACAATCCCGATATTTGTATGGAACCACAAAAGACCTTGAATAGCCAAAACAATCTTGAAAAAGAACAAAAGAGAAGGTATCACAATCCTAGATTTTAAGATACACTACAAAAGCTATAGTAATCAAAACAATATTGTACTGGCACAAAAACAAATTAGAAATCAATGAACAGAGTAGAAAGTCCATAAATATACCCATGACTTTAAGGTCAATTAGTTTATGCCAAAAGAGACAAGAATATGCAATGAAGAAAAGACAGTCTAGTCAATAAATGCTGCTGAGAAAACTAGAGAGCCACATGCAAAAGAATGAAACTGGACCACTTTCTTATACCATACACAAAATAAACTCAAAATGGATAAAAGACCTAAATGTAAGACCTGAAACCATAAAAGTCCTAGAAGAAAATATATGGTAATTTCTTTGATATTGGCCATCTCCTTTTTCTAGATCTTCTCCTGAGGCAAGGGAAACAAAAGTGAAAATAAACTACTGGGACTACATCAAAATAAAAAGGTTTTGCACAGTGAAGGAAACCCTCAACAAAATTGAAAGGCAACATACTGAATGGGAGAAGGTATTTGCAAATAATTTATCCTGTAAGGGGTTAATATCCAAAATATGTAAAGTACTTAAACAATTCCACATAAAAACTAAATAATCCAATTAAAAATGGGCAGAGGATCTGAATAGACATTTTTTCCAAAGACGACATACAGATGGCAAACAGACACATGAAAAGATGCTCAACATCGTTAATCATCAGGGAAATGCAAACCAAAACCATAAGAGCAGTGCCTGGTTGGCAAAATCAATTAGGTGTCCGACTCTTGACTCACCTCATCAACTCAAGTGATGAACTCATGGGTTGTGGAATCAGTCCTGCATCTGGCTCCGAGTTTACCAGGGAGTCTGCTTGAAAGTTTCTCTGCCTCTGCTCCTCCTCCTGCTTTCTCTTTCTCTAAATAAATATATCTTTAAAAACACAATATATCACCTTACATCTGTCAGAGTGACTAGTATAAAAAAAAAAAAACAGGAAATAACAAGTATTGGTGAGGATGTGGAGAAAAAGAAATCCTTGTGCACTTTTGGTGGGAATGTAAATTGATAACAGCCACTCTGAAAAACAGTATGAAGTTTCCTCAAAATATTGAAAATCAGAATGCCATAATGATCCAATAATTCCACTATGGGATATTTGCCTAAAGAAAAAAAAGCACTAATTCTAAAAGATATATGCACCCCTATGCTTATTGCAGTATTACTTACAATAGCCAAGATATGAAAGCAACCCACATGCCCATCCATGGATGAATAGGTAATTATGTAGTATGTATATATACACAATAGAATATTATTCGGCCATAAAAATGAACAAGAACTTGTAATTTGCAACAATGCAGATAGACCTTGAGGGTATTATGCTAAATGAAATAAGTCAGACAGAGACAAATACCATATGATTTCACTGACATGTGGAATCTGAAAAACAAACCAAAAAAGCAGAAATAGACCCATAGTTTGGGTTCTCTCGCTTTTCTTTTGGGTTAGTTTGGCCAATGGTTTATCGATCTTACTGATCCTTTCAAAACACCAGCTTCTAGTTTCGTTGATGTGTTCTACTATATCCCTAGTTTCTATCTCATTAATCTTGATTATTTCCCTTGTGTGTGGGGTTGGCTTAATTTGTTGTTGATTCTCCAGTTCTTTAAGGTCTAAGGAGAGCTGGTGTATTCTGGATTTTTCCATTTTTTTGAGGGAAGCTTGGATGGTTATGTATTTCCCCCTTAGGACCGCCTTTGCTGTATCCCATTGGTTTTGGACTGAAGTGTCTTCATTCTCATTGGTTTCCATGAATTGTTTAAGTTCTTCTTTGATTTCCTGATTAATCCAAGCATTCTTAAGTAGGGTGATAAATAGCTTCCAAGTGTTTGAATTCCTTCCAAACTTTTTCTTGTGGTTGAGTTCCAGTTTCAAAGCATTGTGGTCTGAGAATATGCAGGGAATAATCTCAATCTTTTGGTATCAGTTGAGATCTGATTTGTGACTCAGTATGTGGTCCATTCTGGAAAAAGTTCCATGTGTGCTCGAGAAGAATGAGTATTATGTTGTTTTAGGGTGGAATGTTCTGTCTATAGCTATGAGGTCCATCTGGTCCAATGTGTCATTCAATCCTCTTATTTCTTTATTGATTTTCTGCTTGGATGATCTGTCTATTACTGAGAGTGGTGTTTAAGATCCCCTACTATTAATGTATTCATATCAATATGACTCTCTATATTAATAGTTGTCTTATGTAGTTGGATGCTCCCATATTGGGGGTATAAATATTTACAGTTGTTAAAACTTCTTGGTGGATAGACACTTGAAGAATGATGTAGCATCCTTATTTATCTCTACTAATCCAAAAGAAAAGAGAGAGGACCCAAATTAATAAAATTATGAATGAAAAGGGAGAGATAGTGACTAACATCAAGGAAATAGAAACAATCATAAGAAATTATTATCAACAGTTATATGCAAATAAGTTAAGCAACCTAGATGAAATGGATGCATTCCTGGAAACCTATAAAATTCCAAAACTGAATCAGGAGAAATGACAACCTGAATAGACCAATATCTAGTAATGAGATTGAAGCAGTGATCAAAAGCTCCCAAAAAAACAAGAGCCCAGGACTTGATGGATTCCCTGGGGAATTCTACCCAACATTCCAAGAAGAAATAACACCTATTCTCCTGAAGCTGTTTCAAAAGATAGAAACAGAAGGAAAACTTCCAGACTCTTTATGAAACCAGCAATACCGTGATCCCCAAACCAGGCAAAAACCCCACCAAAAAGAAGAATTTCAGACCAATATCCCTAATGAACATGGATGCCAAGATTCTCAACAAGATCCTAGCTAATAGGATTAACAGTACATTAAAAAGATTATCCACCATGACCAGGTGGGATTTATTCATGGGATGCAAGGGTGGTTCAACATTCACAAATCAATAAATGTGATAGAACAAATCAATAAGAGGAGAGAGAAGAACCACATGATCCTCTCAATTGATGCAGAACAATCATTTGACAAGATACAGCATCTGTTCCTGATTAAAACAATGAAAAGAATAGGGAAAGAGGGAACATTCCTCACCTTCATAAAATCTATATAAGAAAAGCCCACAGCGAATATCATCCTTAACAGGGAAAATCTGACAGCCTTCCCTTTGAGATCAGGAACAAGACAAGGATGTCCACTCTCACCACGGTTGTTCAACATAGTACTAGAAGTCCTAGCAAGAGCAATCAGACAACAAAAGGAAATAAAACGTATTCAAATTGGCAAAAAGTCAAACTCTCTCTTCACAGATGACATGATACTTTATTTGGAAAACCCAAAAGACTCCATCCCCAAACTATTAGAACTCATACAGCAATTCAGTAATGTGGCAGGATACAAAATCAATATACAGAAATTAGTTGCTTTCTTATACACTAACAATGAAAAAATAGAAAGACGAATTAGAGAATCAATTCCATGTACTATAGCACCAAGAACCATAAGATACCTGGGAATAAACCTAACCAAAGACGTAAAAGATCTGTACTTGAAGAACTACAGAACACTCATGAAAGAAACTGAAGACACAAAAAGATGGAAGAGCATTCCATGCTCATGGATCAGAAGAATAAACATTGTTAAAATGTCTATACTTACCAGAGCAATCTATACTTTCAATGCCATCCCTATCAAAATTCCACTGGCATTGAAAGTGGAATTTTCAAAGAGCTGGAGCAAACAACCCTAAAATTTGTATGGAACCAGAAGAGACCCTGAATTGCTAAGGAAATGTCGAAAAAGAAAAAAAAAACAAAACCTGGGACATCACAATGCCTAATTTCAAGCTTTCCTCCAAAGCTGTGATCACCAAGACAGCATAGTACTGACACAAAAACAGACACATAGACCAGTGGAACAGAGTAGAGGACCCACAACTCTATCGTCAACTAATCTTCAGCAAAGCAGGAAAGAATATACAGTGGAAAAAAGGCAGTCTCTTCAACAAATAGTGCTGGAAAAATTGAACAACTATGTGTAGAAGAATGAAACTTGACCATTACCTTACACCATACACAAAGATAAACTCGAAATGGATAAAAGACCTCAATGTGAGGCAGGAGTCTATCAAAATCCTAGAGGAGAACATATGCAGTAACCTCTTTGACATTGGCCACAGCAACTTCTTTCAAGGTAGGTCTCCAAAGGCAAAGGAAACAAAGGGAAAAATTTGAACTTTTGGGACTTGTCAAGATCAAAAGATTCTGTACAGCAAAGGAAACAGTCAATAAAACAAAGAGGCAACCCATGGAATGGGAGAAGATATTCACAAATGACAGTATGGACAAAGGGCTGATATCCAAGATCTATTAAAAAAAACTCCTCGATCTCAACACACACACAACAGATAATCACGTTAAAAAAAATGGGCATAATACATGAACAGACAGTTCTCCAAAGAAGACATACAAATGGCTAACAGACACATGAAAAAATGTTCATCATCATTAGCCACCAGGGAGATTCAAATCAAAACCACATCTTGCCATTTGCGACAACATGGATGGAACTAGAGCGTATCATGCTCAGTGAAATAAGTCAAGCGGAGAAAGACAACTATCATATGATCTCCCTGATATGAGGAAGTGGTGATGCAACATGGGGGCTTAAGTGGGTAGGAGAAGAATCCATGAAACAAGATGGGATTGGGAGGGAGACAAACCATAAGTGACTCTTAATCTCACAAAACAAACTGAGGGTTGCTGGGGGGAGGGGGGTTGGGAGAAGGGGGGTGGGGTTATGGACATTGGGGAGGGTATGTGCTATGGTGAGTGCTGTGAAGTGTGTAAATCTGGTGATTCACAGACCTGTACCCCTGGGGATAAAAATATATGTTTATAAAAAATTAAAAAATTAAAAAAAAAATCAAAACCACATTGATACACCACCCTACACCAGTTAGAATGGCCAAAATTAACAAGACAGTAAACAACATGTATTGGAGAGGATGTGGAGAAAGGGGAACCCTCTTACACTGTTGGGAATGCAAGTTGATGGGAATGCAAGTTGGTACAGCCACTTTGGAAAACAGTGTGGAGATTCCTTAAGAAATTAAAAATAGAGCTTCCCTAGGACCCTGCAATTGCACTACTGGGTATTTGCCCCAAAGATACAGATGTAGTGAAAAGACAGGCCATCTATACCCCAATGTTCATAGCAGCAATGACTACAGTAGCCAAACTCTGGAAAGAACCAAGATGCCTTCAACAGACGAATGGATGAAGAAGATATGGTTCGTATATACAATGGAGTATTATGCCTCCATCAGAAAGGATGAATATCCAACTTTTGTATCAACATGGATGGGACTGGAAGAGATTATGCTGAGTGAAATAAGTCAAGGAGAGAGTCAATTATCATATGGTTTCACTTACTTGTGGAGCATAAGGAATAACACAGAGGACACTGGGAGATGGAAAAGAGAAGTGAGTTGGGGGAAATCGGAGGGGTAGACAAACCATGAGAGACCGTGGACTCTGAGAAACAAACTGAGGTTTTTGGAGGGGGATGGTGGGTGGTTTGAGCCTGGTGGTGGGTATTATGGAGGGCACGTATTGCATGGTGCACTGGGTGTGGTGCATAAACCATGAATTTTGGAACACTGAAAAAAAATTTCAAAAAAAAAAAAAAAGAAAGAAAAAGACCCATAAATACAGGGAACAAACTGTTGGTTTCCAAAGGGTAGGGGTGAGGTCATGGGAAGAAGTGGGTAAAGAAGTGGGAAGTACAGGTTTCTGGTTTAAAGCAAGAATGTGGGTTTTCATTTCACTCCCGTTCCCTTGTTCAACATCCCCCACCTCCCCAGCGCCACTTTATTGGCTGAGAGATTATCCCCTAAAATCTATAAATGAGATGAGAATGCTCTCTATGTTTTTCTTTAAGATACTTTCTCCTCACTATGACATCACAAATCTCAGCTCATCACCACTAATTGACCAAGAGGCCAATCCTAAGTAGGAGCCTATAATTCTAACTAGACTAGTCAGTCCTTGTTATGGTCATCTACTTAATAGGATTCCACCTAATTCTCCTTTTCTTTCCTCTAGTACAAAGATTTCTCTTCTGGGCAGAGAAGACAGAAGCAAAATAGGCATATGACATTACCATTTGCACATCTCCTCTTCAGGTGCCCAATTTCTCAGATCGTAAATTTTTTAAAATTTTATTTGACAGAGAGAGAGAGAGAGATCACAAGTAGGCAGAGAGGGGGAAGCAGGCTCCCTGCTGGGCAGAGAGCCCGATGTGAGGCTCAGTCCCAGGACCCTGAGATCATGACCTGACCTGAAGGTAGAGGCTTGACTCACTGAGCCACCCAAGCACCCCATCAGATCACAATTTTTAAGAAATTCTTTTTTTTTTAAGCATATTTTCAAGTCCAGGCTCATTTTAAAAATTCTTGGTACTACTGGAGCTCATGGGTGGCTCATGGGTTGAGCATCTGATTCTTGGTCTCAGTTCAGGTCTTGATCTCAGAATCGTTAGTTTAAGTCCCTCCCTGGGCTCTACACTGGAGGTGGAGCTCCTTAAAAAAATTCTTTATACATTATTCCAGGCCTATGTGACATTTATCTATTCTTACTTGATTATAGGCCTATCTTTTCATCTTCTGTACAATTTTTTTTAAACACCTGAGCTCAAAGAAAATTTCTCTATTAAATCATTCAAGATTTAGGGGCACCTGGGTGGCTCAGTGGGTTAAGCCTCTGCCTCCGGCTCAGGTCATGATATCAGGGTCCTGGGATTGAGCCCCACATCCGGCTCTCTGCTCAGCAGGGAGCCTGTTTCCCCCCCCTCTCTCTGCCTGCCTCTCCGCCTACTTGTGATCTCTGTCAAATAAATAAATAAAATCTTTAAATCATTCAAGATTTAAATAGTTCTTCTCTTACTTTCTTTGAAAATATCTCCATTTGTACTTTCGTATTTTGAAAGTTTGTGATTCTTTTTTATTCCTTTTTCTCTCCAAGATTTCATGCCAGATAAACCTGCTCTTTGAATTTTGTGAAATATACTTTTTACAATCTTGGCAATACATTTAATTTTGTCCAATTTTTCTCTCCCTAACTATTAGAATTCTTCCTCTAACATCGAGTCAGGTATCCTGGTTCCCATCACTGGCTTTTGCCAACAATTCCTCTTTAATGCTTGGAATTAAGTACAGAGTAGCAATTCTACTTGTTGCTTCTGTCTTCTTGGTATTTTAACCACTGGTGAACATTTCTTTTGGTTATCTAACATGAACCAAATCCTATCACTGTTATTACATTTTCATTTTCAGAGGCTATTATGATGTAAATATTTATGAAGATTCAAAGAAATGTAACTTAAATACTATCTTACTTATTTGATCTTATATTATGTACAATATATTATTCTAGAAGCTAGAAATATGAACAAATGCAAAGTCCTTTGGATTTTTTTTAATATTGTAGGAAAGAGACAAACTGGCAGAAGATAGCTTCACAAAAACTGAATTTCCTAAGAGTAGGTGGGTGGTCCAGATAGTTATATTAGAATAGATCAGAAGATTTCAAGTTACCTGACAAAATGGATGTCTACTATAAATCTGATGACTGGAATTTATAAGGAACACAGGCTAAGGGCACACTGGAGAGAGGCACAGGGAGTCTAAAGTTTCAGAAATTTTCACCACAGTAAGGACAAAGTCAGGAATTTCTCATTCAGCTTCTTACTACCAGAAGCTATCCAAAAAAAGAAAAAGAAGGAAAGAAAACAAGAGAAAAGAAAAGGAAAAAAAGCTATCTAGGAGGGTGCTGGAGTGGCTCAGTTGGTTAAGTGTTTGCCTTCAGCTCAGGTCCAGATCCCAGGATCCTGGGATTAGCACCACATCCGGCTCCCTGCTCCACAGGGAGACTGCTTCTCCCTCTCCCTCTGTCTGTTACTCCGACCACCCACCTACTTGTGTTCTCTGTCAAATGGATAAATAAAATATTTTTTAAAAATAAGAAGAGGGGCGCCTGGGTGGCTCAGCGCGTTAAAGCCTCTGCCTTCAGCTCAGGTCATGATCTTAGGGTCCTGGGATTGAGCCCCGCATCGGGCTCTCTGCTCAGTGGGGAGCCTGCTTCCTCCTCTCTCTCTGCCTGCCTCTCTGCCTACTTGTGATCTCTGTCTGTCAAATGAATAAATAAAATCTTTTTAAAAATAAGAATAAAAGAAGCTATTTAGGTTTAATTAGTTATAGCAAGGTGGTTTAGAACATTAAGTTAGAAAACTCTAGGATGGAGAAAAATCTGAATTTAAATTCTGACCATGTCATCTACTGCTTACTGGTTTTAAAGAGTTACTTAATACTTAAGCTCTCAGACCCTGATTCGCTGCATTTGTAAAGTGGGAATAATAATGTTGATCTTGTAAGACTTGTGAGGTCACATTAAGATATACTTAGGATAGTACCTGGCACAATGAAAGTTAAGTATGTATCAGCAGTTTTCAAAGTGTAGAAACAAGGAAACAAGGAGTCCCCAAGATCCATTTCAGGGGGTTCTTGAAGTTAAATGATACATTTCTTAATAATACTTTGCTTGCCTTTTTAACTATGGTGACATTTGCACTGACTGTGTAAAGGCAATGGTGGATTGAAACTTTTGGCATCTTAGTATGAATCAAAACAGTGGCACCAAACTATACTATACTAACAGTCATAATTTTCTCTACTGGGGTGCTTGGGTGGCTCAGTCATTGAGTGTCTTTAGCTCAGGTCATGATCCCGGGGTCCTGGGATTAAGCCCCACATTGGGCTCTCTGCTTGGTGGGAAGCCTGCTTCTCCCTCTCCCACTCCCCCTGCTTATATTCCTGCTCTCACTGTCTCACTCTCTCTCTCTGTGTCAAATAAAAAAATAAAATCTTAAAAAATTTTTTTTCTCTGCCACATACTTTAAATGCTGGAGAGATAAAAGGCAGTTTCAGTTAAGGATTTCCTCATTCTTTGATGAAGCAATAAAAACTTAATTTTATCCAAGCTTGACCCTTTTTAATATTCTGTGCAATTAAATAGGAAATACCCATAAAAAAACTTCCCCATACCAAAAAGTGGTTATCTCCAAGAACTTATGTGATTCCTTGAATATGTGAAACTGCTTTTTTCACGAAACACCATTTTTACTTAAAAGAATGAAGGGCCTCAATAACAAAACAATTCAATTAAAATATGAGCAAAGTACCCCGAATAGACCTTTTTCCAAAGAAAACATTCAAATGGCTAACAGTTAAATGAAAAGGCACTCAGCATTACTAATCATCAGGGAAATGCAAATCAAAACCATAATGAAGCAGACGTGATGTCAACATTAATTTATGACAAAAACTCTCATTAAAAAAGAAATACAGAGGGAACGTACCCCAACACAGTGAAAACCATGGATAACAAGCTTAAAGCTACCATCATATTCAATGGTGAAAATTCGCAAGCTTTCCTCTAAGATTAGGAACAAAACACTTTCACTCAACATAATACTCGAAGTCCTAGCCAGAGCAATTAGGCAAAAATAAGAAACAAGTCAGAAATAAAAAGCAACCAAACTGGAAAGGAAGGTACAATTATTTACAGAGAACATGATATAGAAAACCCTAAGTACTACACAAAAAAATTTACAACTAATAAATTTAGAAAATTTGTAGGACACAAAATTAATACACAAAAAATCTGTTGGTTTCTCTACACTAATAACAGACTTTAAGAAAAAGAAATTAAGGAGACAATTCCAATTACATCAAAAACTATAAAATATCTAGAGATAAATTAAACCAAGAAGGTGAAAGTTCTGTACACTGAAAACTAGAAGACACTGGTTTTTTTAAAAATTGAATACAAGACAAATAAATAAAAAGATATTCCATGCTGATGGATTAGAAGAGTATTATTAAAATGTCTATACTACCCAAAGCAATCTACAAATTCAAAGCAATCCCTATCAAAATCCCAAAGACATTTTTCACAGAAGTAAAACAAACAATCCCAAAAGTTGTGTGAAATTAAAAGACCCCAAGTAACCAGAGCAATCTTGAGAGAGCACAAAGTTGGAAGCATCATACTCTCTGATTTCAAACAATATTACAAAGCTAATCAGTAAAATATGGTAATGGCATAAAGACATGGAGATCCATGTAACAAAACAGAGAGTCCGCAAATAAACCTACACATATGTGGTCAATTAATTCATAACAAAGGAATCAAGAATATTGTGTCTTCAATAAATCATACTAGGAAAATTGGAGGGACATGCAAAAGAATGAAATGGAGCCACTACATTATACCATATACAAAAATCATCTCAAAATGGATTAAAAACTTGAACATAAGATCATAAAATTCCTAGAAGTAAATGGGAGATAAGCTTGAATCAGTCTTGGTGATGATTTTTTGCATATGACACCAAAAGCAAAAGTAAGAAAAGCAAAAATAAACAAGTGGAACTATATCAAACTAAAAAGCTTCTTCACAGTAAAGGAAATCATTGACAAAATGAAAAGGAACTTAATAAATGAGAGAAAAAATAACTGCAAATGATTTATCTGACAAGGGGCTAATATTCAAAATATATAAAGAACTCCTATATCTCAATACAAAAACCAAAGCCCCTGTGCTTGCTTCGGCAGCACATATACAAAAACCAAAGCCCCAATTAAAAAATGAGAATTCTGTATTTTTCAGTTTTTTTTAAACAATTAATATTTATAGGATTTCTACAGCCAGAACTTGTTTTCTTCCTTCCTCTTAGAGACCTAATGACACAAGAGAAAGCTAAAAAGACAACCAAAATGACCAAGATTTTGGGAATTCTATTCCATGAGAATTGACCCAAATTAACTGAAATCCCACATTTTGGTTTTTTATTTTGCCAGACTCCAAAAAGTGGTAAGTAAATTATGTTACTGAGATTTCAAAATTAAATTAAATTAAATGAAAATGAAAAAAATAGCAAAAGATCTTAACAGACATTTTTCCGAGAAGACATTGGATAACCAGCACATAAGGGAAAAGATGAAATTCTTATCATTAATCACAAGGGAAATGCAAGTCAAAATCATAGTATCACCTCACACTTGTTAAAACACACCTCCCCCTGCCCAAACACACACAGTAATATTCTCTAGCCATAACAAAGAATGAGACGTTGCCACCTGTGACAACATGGGTAGACCTTGAGGGCATTGGGCTGTGAAGTGAGTCAGTCAGAGAAAGACATTCTGTATTATCTAATATGTGGAATCTTAGCAGGGAGGAACAGATGGGTGGTTAGGGGCGTGAGGGTCAGAGAAATGAGTGAATGGTTTCTGTTTTTGTTATTTTTAAAAATAAATTAAATTAAAAAAATTTTTTTAGAAATACCATGAGGTATCACCTCCCACTTGTTAGAATGGCTACCATCAAAAAGGAAATAGTAAAGGTCTGCAAGGATATGAAGAAAAGGGAACCCTGTGCACTGCTGGTGGGAATGTAAACTGGTGCAGTCACTCTGAAAAACAATATAGAGGTTCCTCAAAAAATTAGAACTAGACAGAACTGAAAGACCAAAAATGGGAGTTACAAAAGTAGGAAGCACCAGAGCAGTAAAATCAAGTGTTATCTATAAAACTCAGTCAAGAGATTCACAAAATAAAAGGATGTGAAGTAGGACACCATATACCTAAAACATGAGGGGAGAGCAGAGAAAAAATTTAGAGCTTTTATACATAGTAACATAAATATATAGAGGCAGGGATGCCTGGTTGCTCAGTGGGTTAAGCATCTGCCCTCGGCTTAGGTTGTGATCTCAGGGTCCTGGGGTCGAGTCCCACATTGGGCCCCTTGCTCAGCAGGGAGCCTGCTTCTTCAACTCTGTCTGCCATTCCCCCTGCTTGTGCTCTCTGACAAATAAATAAAATCTCTAAAATATATATAAGCATATATAGAAATGTATATACATATAATTTGGGGGGGGGGCTATGGGGACAGAAGGGCAGAGGGAGAAAGATAATCTTAAAGCAGACTCCACACCCAGCATGGAACCTGATGCAGGGTTTGATATCATGACACTGAGATCGTGACCTGAGCCAAAAATCAAGAGTCAGACGCCTAACCCAGTGAGCCACCCATGTGGCCCTATAGTAAAATATTTTTTATTTCAAGTATTTATTTAATTTCTAGTTAGTTAACACATATGGTAAGAATTGGTTTCAGGTATAGAATTTAGGGATTCATTACTTATATATAACACCTAGTACTCATCACCTGTGTCCTCTTTAACGCCCATCACCCATTTAAGCCCATCTCCCACCCATCTCTCTCCATCAACTCTCAGTTTGTTCTTTGTTGCTAAGAGTCTCTTATGGTTTTCTTCCCACTCTTTTTCCCTTCCCCTATGTTCATCTGTTTTGTTTCTTAAACTCCACATTAGTGAAATTATATGGTAGGTCTTTCTCTGACTTATTTTGCTTAGCATTATATACTCTACCTCCATCCATGTCATTGCAAATGTCAAGAGTTCATTCTTATTTGATGGCTGAGTAATATTGCATGGTATATATACCACATCTTTATCCATTTATCAGTTGATGGATATTTGGACTCTTTCCACAATTTAGCTATTGTTGATAATGCTGCTATAGATATGTGCCCATTTGAATCATATCTTTGTATCCTCTGGGTAAATACCCAGCAGTACAATTGCTGGGTTGTAGGCTAGTTCTATTTTTAACTTTCTGAGGAACCTCCATATGGTTTTCCAGAGTGGCCACACTAGTTTGCATTCCCACCAACAGTGTAAGAGGATTCCCCTTTCGCTCTATGTTCACCAATATTGTTGTTTCCTGTGTTCATTTTAGCCGTTCTGACAGGTGAGTGGTGGCATCTCATATGGTTTTGGTTTGTATTTCCCTGGTGAGGAGTGATGTTGAACATCTTTTCATGTGTCTGTTAGCCCTCTGGATGTCTTCTCTGGAAAAATATTTATTCATGTCTGCTCATTCCTTAATTGGATGATCTGTTTTGGGAAAGTTGAATTTGACAAATTCTTTACAGATTTTGGATACTAACCCTTTAGCAGATACATCATTTGCAAATATCTTCTCCCATTCCATAGGTTGTCTTTTAGTTTTATTGTTTCCTTCCCTATGCAGAAGCTTTTATCTTGATCAAGTCCCAGTAGTTCAGTTTTGTGTTTGTTTCCCTTACCTCAGGCAATGAATGTTTCTAGTAAGAAGTTGGTGCAGCCAGGTCAAAGAGATTGCTGCCTTTGTTCTCTAGGATTTTGACAGTTTCCGTCTCACATTTACATCTTTCATCATTTTGAACTTATTTTTGTGTATGGTGTAAGAAAGTGGTCCAGTTGCACATGACTGTGCAATTTCCCCAACACCATTTGTTGAAGAGACTTTTTTGTTTGTTTGTTTGTTTTTAAGATCTTATTTATTTGACAGAGAGAGAGCTCACAAGCAAGAAGAGTGGCGGGCCAGGGAGAAGCAGACTCCCCACTGAGCAGAGAGCCCAATGCGGGGCTCAATTCCAAACCCTGGAATCATGACCTAGCCTAAGGCAGACACTTAACCAACTGAGCCACCCAGGTACCCGAGACTGTCTTTTTTCCATTGGGTATTACTTACTTTGTTGAAGATTAGCTGACCATAGAGTTGTGCATTCATTTCTGAGTTTTCTTTTCGGCTCCATTGATCGATGTGCCGGTTTTAGTGTTAGTACCATACTGTCTTGATGATTACAGCTTTGTAATATAGCTTGTAGTCCATAATTGTGATGCCTCCAAGTTTTGCTTTTCTTTTTCAGGATTGCTTTAGCTATTCAGTCTTTTGTAGTTCCAGACAAATTTTAGGATTGTTTGTTCTAGCTTTGTGAAAAATACTCATGATATTTTGATAGAGATTACATTAAATATATACATTGCTTTGGGTAGTATAAACATTTTAACAATATTTCTTCTCTCAATCCATGAGCATGGAATGTTTTTCCATTCCTTTGTGTCTTCAATTTCTTTCATAATTTTCAGAGTACACATCTTTTACCTCTTTGGTTAGACTTATTCCTAGGTATCTTATAGCTTTTGGTGCAACTATAAATGGGATTGATTCCTTGATTTCTCTTTTTGCTGCTTCATTATTGGTATATAGAAATACAATAGATTTCTCTACACTGACTTTATATCCTGAAACTTTGCTAAATTCACCTTTCAGTTCTAGTAATTTTTTTGTGGAGTCTTTCAGGTTTTCTACATAGATTATCATGTCATCTGCAAATAGTGAAGTTTGGCTTCATCCTTGCCAATCTGGATGCCTTTTAATTCTTAAGCAGCATTTGTTTGGGTCTTAGTTTTTTAAATATATTTTGATTACCCTGTATCTTCTGATTGGAGCATTTAGTCCGTTTACATTCAGAATAATTATTTATAGATAAGAATTTTGTGCCATTGTGTTACCTGTAAACTCTGACAATGTTCTCTGTTACTTTCTTATTTTTTTGGACAGACAGCGATCACAAGTAGGCAGAGAGGCAGGCAGAGAGAGAAGAGGAAGCAGGCTCCCTGCTGAGCAGAAAGCCCGATGTGGGGCTCGATCCCAGGACCCTGACTCTTCGGCTCAGGAGCTTTAACCCACTGAGCCACCCAGGCACCCCTCTCTGTTCCTTTTTTTCCCTCCCCCAAAGATTTTATTTATTTGAGAGAGAGAGAGAGAGAGAGAGAGAGAGAGAGAGGGAGAGGTCAGAGGGAGAAGCAGAGTCCACATGGAGCTGGGAGCCTGATGCAGGACTCGATGCCAGGACTCCAGGATCATGACCTGAGCTGAAGGCATTTTCTTAACTGACTGAGCCACCCAGGCACCCTCTCTGTTCCTTTTTAATCTTTGTTGCTTTTGGTCTTTCTTTCCTATTTAAAGGGTCCTCTTTACTATTTCTTGCAGGGCTGGTTTAGTCGTTACAAACTCCTTTAGTTTTTGTTTGGGAAGCTTTTTATCTTTCTTTCTATTCTGAATGAAAGCCTTGCTGATAAAATATTCTTGGCTGCATATTTTTCCCCTTCAGCCCCTTAAAATTTATCATGCCACTTCTTACTGTCCTGCCAGGTTTCTGTGGAGAGATCTACTGCTAACCTGATTGTCTTCCCTTGTAGGGTAGGGATTTCTTTTCCTGCTTTCAGGATTCTTTCCTTATCTCCATATTTTGCCAACTGTACTATAATGTGTCTTGGTTTTGGCTGGCTTTTGTTAAATTGAATGGGAGTTCTCTGTGCTTCCCGGACATAGATGACCATTTCCTTCCCCAGATTAGGGAAGATTTCAGCTATAATTTGCTCAAATAAACCTTCTGCCCCCTTTTCTTCTTCTTCTGGGACATATGTTATGACACTTTATGGAGTCACTGAGTTCCCTAAGTCTACATTCATGATCCAATACTTTTATTACCCTCTTCTTTTCAACTTCATTATTTTCCATGATTTTATCTTCTGAATCACTAATTTGATCCTCTGCTTCACCCATCCTTACTGTCATTATATCCAGTCAGTTTTGTATCTCGAGTATAGCATTTCTTATTTTGACCTGACTAGCTTTTAAGCTCTTTTATCTCTGCAGAAAGGGATTCTCTAGTGTCCTCTGGGCTTATCTCAAGCCCAGCTCAGTATCCTTATGATTTTTTTTCTTTTTCTTTCTTTCTTTTTTTTTTTTTTTTTTTGGTTGTGGGAGGGTCAGAAGGAGAGGCAGAGAAAAAAATTTTAGGAAGGCCTCATGCCCAGTGAGGAGCCGGACATGGGAGTCCAATCTCACAAACCTGAGATTATAACCTGAGCTGAAATCAACCTGAACACTTAACTGACTGAGGCAGCCAATCAATCAATGTTCCAATCAAAAGACAGCATTATAGAATGGATAAAAAAGTAAGACCCATCTATATATTCCCTACAAGAGATGTACTTTGGATATAAAGACACATGCAGACTGAAAGTGAAGAGATGGAAAAATATTTATCATGCAAATGAATGTGAAAAGTTAAGGTAGCAATACTCAATTCTGACATCAGAAAACATGAGCTTTAAAACAAAGTTTGTAAAAAGAGACAAAGAAAGAGACTACATAATCATAAAGGGAAAAATCCAAAGCAAATAAAACAATTGTAAATATGCGCTCAACATGGGAGTACCCAAATACACAAAGCAGCTATTAACAAAGGAAATAACTGATAATAATCCAATTAATAGTAGGGGTCTTTCACTCCATACATACATCAGTTGATAGATCATCCAAACAGAAAATCAAGAAGGAAACGGGCTTTGATTGACGCATTGGACCAGATGGACCTAACATAGATTCAAAACATTCCCTCCTAAAACAGATACATTTTGTTCAAGCGCACATGGAATATTCTCTCGAATAGATCACACATTAGGCCACAAAGTAAGTCTCAATAGATTAAAAAAGATTTAAGTCATGCTATACATCTATTCCAACCACAATGCTTTGAAATTAGAAATCAACCACAAGAAAAAAAATCTGGGTAGGAGCACAAGTAACATTCTATGAAACAATGAATGGGTCAAAAAAATACATAGAGGCAAATGAAAATGAAAATAGCGTGGTCCAAAAATCTTTGGGATGCAGCAAAAGCTGTTAGGAGGAAAGTTTAAAGCAATACAAGCCTAACTCAAGAAGAAAGAAAAATCTCAAATAGACCACCCAACCGTACCTAAAGAATTCAGAAAAAGAACAAACAAAACCCAAAACCAGTAGAAGAAAGGACAGACTCAAGGGCAGAGCAGTAATAAACAATACAGAAACAAAATAAAAAGAACAGATCAAAGAAATCAGGAGTTGGTTCTTTGAAAAGATCAACAGAATTGAAAAACCTTTAGCCAGACTCAGAGATAGAGACTCAAAATCAAAAATGAAAAAAAGGAAAATAACAACTGACACCTCAGAAATATAAAGGATTACAAGAGACTATTATAAAAAAAAATGCAGCCCAACCAATTAGACATCCTAGAAGAAATGGATAGATTCCTAGAAACCTGGGTCCTGGGTGGCTCAGTAGGTTAGCATCTGCCTTCAGCTCAGCTCATGATCTTGGTATCCTGGAATCAAGACCTTCATCAAACTCCCCACTCAGAGGGCAGTCTGCCTCTCTCTCCCACTGCCCCTCCCGCTGCTCATGCTCTCTCACTCACTTACTCTATCTCTCTCTCAAATAAATAAATAAAATCTTTAAAAAATTTCCTAGAAACCTATAACCTCCCAAAACTGAATCACAAAGAAACAGAAAATTTGAACAGCAGTGAAACTGAATTAGTAATAAAATGTTCCCAAGAAACAAAAACCAGGACTAGAGGGATTCAAAGGTGAATTCTACCAAATGAGAAGAGTTAATACCCATTCTTCTCAAACTATTCCAAAAAATGAAAGAGGAAGGAAAGCTTTCATATTCATTCTATAAGTGAATTATGCTGATTTTAAAACCAGATGAAGTCACACACAAAAAAGAAAACTACAGGCCAGCATATCTGATGAACATAGATGCAAAAATTCTGAACAAAATATTAGCAAGCCGGGACGCCTGGGTGGCTCAGTTTGTTAAGCTGCTGCCTTCCACTCAGGTCATGATCCCAGAGTCAAGGGATTGAGTCCCACATCGGGCTCCTTGCTTGGCAGGGAGCTTGCTTCTCTCTCTGCCTCTGCCTGCCACTCTGCCTGCTTGTGCGTGCTCTCTCTCTCTCTCTCTGACAAATAAACAAATCAGATCTTTAAAAAAAAAAATTAGCAAGCCAAATCCAGTTATACAATTAAAAAATCATTTATCATGATCAAATGGGTTTCTTTCTAGGATTCAAGGTTTATTCAATATTCATAAATCAAATCAGCATAATACATCACACCAACAAGAGAAAGGATAAAAACCATATGATCATTTCAAAAGATGCAGAAAAAGCACTTGACATAGTACAATATCCATTCATGGTTAAAAAAAAAAAAGCCCTCAACAAAGTGCACTTAGAGGGAACATACCTCAACATAATAAAAGCTATATATGAAAAATCTCAGCTAACATCATACTCAATGGTGAAAAACTGGGAGCTTTTCCCTTAAAATTAGGAACAAGATAAGGATGTCCTCTCATTTTTATTCAACATATTTCAACATAGTACTGGAAGTCCTAGCCACACCAATCAGACTAGAAAGAAGAAATGAAAGTCATCCAGAATTTGGTGAGGAAGAAGTCAAACTTTCACTATTTGTAGATGACATGATACTATACATAGAAAATCCTAAAGATTCCACCAAAAAACTACTAGCACTGACAAATGGATTCAGTAAATTCACAGGATATAAAAATCAATATACCAAAAAACTTTGTATTTCTTTACACCAATAATTAAGCAGCAGAAAGAGAAATTAAGAAAATAGCCTCATTTATAATTGAACCAAAATACTACCTGGAAATAAACTTAACCAAGGAGTTGAAAGACCTGTACTCTGAGGACTACAAAATACTGATGAAAGAAATTGAAGATGACAACAAATGGGAAGATATTCCATACTCATACATTGGAAGAACAAGTATTGTTAAAATGTTCACAGTACCCAAAGCAACCTACAGATTTAAGACCATCCCCATCAAAATACCAACAACATTTTTCACAGAACTGACAAATAATCCTAATACTTGTCTGTAACCACAATAGACCCCAAATAGCAAAAGCAATCTTGAAAATGAAGAACAAAACTAGAGGTATCATAATCTCAGATTTTCAAGTTATACTACATAGCTGTAGTTATCAAAACTATGGTACTGGCACCAAAAAAAGACTCATAGATCTATGGAACAGAGAGCCCAGAAATAAACCCACAATTACATGGGTAACTAATCTACCACAAAGGAGGCAAAATATGCAATTAGAAATAGTCTCTTCAACAAATAGTGGTGGGAAACCTGGACATGCAAAAGAATGAAACAGGACCGCTTTCTTACACCATAAACAAAATAAACTCAAAATGGATCAAGGACCTAAATGTGAGACCTGAAACCATAAGAATCCTGAAAAAGAACACAGGCAGTAATTTCTCTGGCTGGATCAGGATCCTTTTAGATAGATCTCCTGAGGCAAGTCAAACAAAAGCAAAAGTAAACTATTTAGACTATATCAAAATAAGAAGCTTCCACAAAGCAAAAGAAACAATCAACAAAACAAAAAACCTACTGAATGAGAGAAGATATTTGCAAATGCAATATCCAATAAGGAGTTAGCATTCAAACTATATAAAGAAGTTCTACAATTCAACACCAAAAATTAATCCAATTTAAAAATGGGCAGAAGACACGAATAGACATTTCTCCAAAGACAACATACATATGGCCACCAGACACATGGAAAGATGCTCAGCATTACTCATTGTTGGGGGAATACAAATCAAAAGTACAACAAGCTATTACCTCACACCTGTCAGAATGACTAAAATAAAAAATGTAAGAAACAAATGTTGGCGAGGATGTGGAGAAAAAGGAACACTCTTGCACTGTTGGTGAGAATGCAAACTGGTATAGCCACTGTGGAAAACAGTATGTATGGAGATTCCTCAAAAAATTAAAAATAGAATTACCATATGATCCAGTAATTTCACTATTGAGTATTTATTTACCCAAATGATTAAAAAAACACTAATTTGAGAAGATACATGTTTTTTTAAAAATTTGCATGCATGCATATGTTTTTTAAAAAAATTTTTTAAATTTATTTGACAGAGAGAGACACAGCAAGAGAGGGAACACAAGCAGGGAGGTGGGAGAGGGAGAAGCAGGCTTCCCACTGAGTAGGGAGCCCAAAGTGGGGCTCAATCCCAGGACCCTGGGATCATGACCTGAGCTGAAGGCAGATGCTTAACGACTAAGCCACCCAGGTGCCCCTGAGCGTATATGTTTACTGTAGTTCATTTATAATAGCCAAAATATGGAAGCAACCCAAGTGCCCATCAATAGATGTGTAGATAAAGATGTCCCATATACATATATAAATATATTGGAATGTTACTCAGCCATAATAAAGAATGAAATCTTGCCATTTGCAACAACAGGGATGGATCTAGAGGGTGTAATACTTGGTCAAATAAGTCAAAGACAAATCCCATATGACCTCATTCATACATGGAATTTCAAGAAAACAGATTTAAAAAGAGACAAGCCAAAAAAACCAAAAAACAACAACAAAAAAACCCCAGACTCTTAAATATAGAGTACAAAGTAGTGGTTACCAGAAGGGAGATGGGTGGGAGGCTGGGCAAAATAGGTGAAGGTTAAGAATATACTTATGATGAGCACTGAGTAATGTATAGAATTGCTGAATCATGATTTTGTGCATATGAAACTTCTATAATACTATATGTTAAAATTATACTGTAATTAAAAATACTTTTTAAAAATTTTTTCAGTGTTCCAAGAGTCATTGTTTATGAAGACATCAAAAAATTAAAACTAGAGCTATTATACCTGGCAATTCCACTTATAAGTATTTATCTGAAGAAAATGAAAACACTGGGTCCAAAAGATATCTGCACCCCCATGTTCCCGGGAGCACTATTTAATAATTGCTAAGACATGAATCAACTTCTAAAGTGTCCATCAAGGATGAATGCTTAAGGAAAATGTGGTGTGTGTATGTATCACGGAATATTATTTAGCCAGAACAAAAAAGTAGAAGATAATCTTGCCATTTGTGACAACATGGATAGATAGATGCTGAGGGCATTACACTAAGTGAAGTAAGTCAAGACAAATACCATATGGTTTCATTTTATGTGGAATCTAAAACAATAACAACAACAACAAAAACAGAAAAAAACTAAACTCATAGAGTAGATTGGTGGTTACGGGTGTGTAGTGCAGGTGGAGGAACGGGTGAATGTCGTCAAAGCTTACTCATTTTAGTTATAAGAGGAGCATATTCTGGGGATGCAATGCACAGCATGGTGACTATAGTTAATACTGTGTTATATATTTGAAAATCATTAAGTGAAAAAAACCTTAAGAGCGCTCACCTCCCCCCTACACACACATACTGTAACTACATAAGGTGATGTGTTAACTAAAATTATGTTGCTCATTTCAAAATATACTCATATATCAAATAATCAAGTTCTACATCTTAAACTTAACAAAGTTACATGTCAATTATCCCTCAATAGAGTGGGAGGGGGAGATAGGCAGACAAACTATAGTTATTCAGACTATGGTATCTGGACAGTTCCTTCAATAACAAATAAACTATATATGTTGTCAGTGGCCAAATTTAAGCTTTCAAGAGAAAGAATTTTGAAAAAACTTATACCTGTCATGGTGATTTTGATAGCCTCCCAATACTTAAAGATTTCTTGGGTTAAATCAGTGATGATATTTATTAACATGATTTCAAGATGTTATATCATGATATGTATCAGAGAAAGAAGACATGTACAACTTGTAACCAATATTTGATCAATGCATGAAGTTACAAAATCTTGTCAAGAGGCACCTGTTTATGCATTTGACTCTTGATTTTGGCTCATGTCATGATCTCAGGGCAGGGACACTGAGCCCTGTGTTGCACTCCACACTGGGAGTGGAGCCCACTTAAGATTCTCTCGGTCTCCTTCTGCCCCTGCACTACCCCACCCAGCTCGTGTAGTTCTCTATCTCTCAATCTTTCTCTCTCACTATTACTATATATATATATATATATATATATAAAAGATAAAAGATCCGAAGTCCAGGACAGACAGTAGATACTAATGTAAGAGAGCTCCCAGAAGTTCATTGGTTTCTGATTCCACATTACAACTTACTATTTGAGAAACTACTATTTGTTGAATATGCTTTAGTATCAGTGATTAATATCCACAGTTATCTGAAAAAGATACTAAAGTATTCCCTTGCTTTCCTACTACTTTGTATGTCAGGCCAGGTGTTCTTCATATAACTTCAACCACAACAATGCATACACACAACAGATTGAATCCAGAAATAGAGGAGAAAATTCAGCTCTTGTGTATTAACCCAGACTCTAAAGAGATTTCTTTTTTTATTTATTTTTTTTAAGTAGGCTCCATGCCCAATGTGGGGCTTGAACTCATGACCCCGAGATAAAGAGCTGCATGTTCTACTGACTGAGCCAGCCAGGCACCCCTGAAGAGATTTCTTTATAGCTCTTTTCACCAAATATTTTTGTTTTGGAAATATGGTCATTTTCCACAAAAATATGTTATTTGTGTTAACATATAATGGCCTTATTATAAAATACTTAAAAATTTTTCTCAATTTAAATTCTAACATGGTCATTAATGTCGATTGATAGATATAATCCATATAAGCAAAATCTCTTTGAGGTCTTCAATAATTCTTAAGAGTTGGACTCCTGAGACCAAAAAGTTTGAGAACCATTACTATACATTATTTAGAGTTAGCCTACAGACAAATGTAATTTTGTCAACCTTGGTGTTATTTGATCCCTTTCTCACCAGAAGAATACATATTTCTGGTATCATAAACCATTGGTTTTAAATCCATATCCCATTCATTTTTCCAGAACTAGAGAAAAAGATCTATTACATAAAGAGGAACAGAAGTAAAGATGACAACAATTTTTTGTTTTCACCAGAAGTAAAGAACACAAGCAATGTATTGGAATAACATCTGTGAAGTACATAAAGAAGATAAAGGGGTGCCTGGGTGACTCAGTCAGTTAAGCGTCTGCCTTCAGCTCAGGTCATGATCCCAGGGTCCTGGGATCCAGCCCTGAGTCAAGCTCCCTGCTCAGTGGAGTGCCTGCTTCACCCTCTTCTTCTGGCTTGGTATCTCTGTCTTTCTCTCTCAAATAAAATACATCTAAAAAAAAAAAAAGTAAAGAAGATGAAGAATCTAGCCTCAAATTCCTTACCCAGTGAAAAAATAAAAACAAAAATTGTTTAAAAATATCAAAGGACCTTGGTACGCCTGGGTGGCTCAGATGGTTGGGCATCTGCCTTCAGCTCAGCTTGTGATCTCCAGGTCCTGAGCCCATGGCAAGTTCCCGGCTGAGCAGTAAGTCTGTTTCTCCCTCTCCCTCCCTCTGCCTTTCCCCCACTCATGCTCTATCTCTCCGTCTCAAATGAATACATAAAATCTTAAAAAAAGAAAAGTCAAAGGACCTTTTCAGACATAAACAAGCTGTAATGTTGTATCAATAGTAGACCTACATTACTACAAGTATTAAAGGCAAACTTTTACATAGGTAAAGTTAATTATACCCATTGAAAATCTGGATCTAAACAACAGCAACAAAAAAATGAAGTATACTAGAAATTCTAGCTACACTGGCCAATGTATTATTTTTCTCTTACGCTGTAACAAATTACCACAAATCTAAGGGCTTAAACAATTTAGTTCTGTGAGTCAGAAGTGTAACACAGGTCCTACTGAGCAAACATTAAGATACTGTCAGCACCGCACTCCTTTCTGCATTCTCTGGGAAAAACCATTTCTTTCCCTTCTCTAACTTCTAGAGATCACCTACATTTTTTTTGGCTCATGACCCTGGTCATCTTCAAAACAAGTGATGCTGGATTTCTCTGACCCTTTTTCCATAGTTGCAGATCCCTCTGAATATGGCTGGGAAAAGTCCCTCTGCTATAAAGGGCCCATATGATTAAATTGGACCCACCTGAACAATCCAAGATACTCTCCCCATCTCAATATCCTTAACCTTATCATGCCTGTGGAGTCCCTTTTGTCACTGGGGATTAGGATATAGACATCTTTGGGGTTCTCTTTGCCTACCGCAGATGCAGAGGACTTAAGCATTATCAGCAAACCTGAACTGACATTCATAGAACATTCTACCTAACAGCAGCAGAATACACATATTTTTCAAGTGCACATGAAACATTTACCAAAGAGACCATGTTTTGGTCTGTTAAACAAGCCTCAATACATTTAAACAGATTTAAGTCATATGAAGTAAATTCTCTTTTAAAGGACTTTTACTAAGTATGATATGCTCTCAAACTCAACAATATAAATCAACCCAATGAAAATTGACATATTTGAACAGGCACCAAATAAGATGGCAAAGAGGCACATGAAAAAATGTCAACATCATTAGTTTATTAGAGAAAGACGAAGATCACTAGCAGATAGCACTACATACCTATAAGAAGGGCTAAGGAAAAATGAACAGAACAAGGGGGCATGACAATGTGGAGCAGCTAGAACTTTCGTGAACATTGATGGTGAGACTGTAAAATGGTACAACTACTTTGGGAAACAGTTTGATAGTTTCTTACAAAGTTAAAAATATATCCATCGTATCACCCAGACATTGGGTTAAATCGCTAGGTATTTAAGAGAAATGAAAACACATGTTCACATAAAGGCATGTACGTGAATGTTCACAGCAGCTTTACCTATAATGGCCCCAAACTGAAAACCATGTCCATCAATAGATAAAGGACTGAACAAATTGTGGTTATGTTCAAACCATAAACTACTAGCCCAGTAAAAAGGATTAAGTTATTGTACACATGAAGACATGGGTGAATCTCAAAATATTTGTTTTGAGTAAAAGAAACCAGAGTACAAGGAGAACATACTGTATAACTTCATTTATACAAACTTCAAGTACCTGAAATCTCATCTACAGTAACAAAGCAGATTAGGTGGGAAGTTGTGGGAAGGAGCCGGAAGGTGGAATACAAAAGGGGACAAGGAAACTTTGGGGGGGTGGGTGGATAGCTTCATTATTTTTATTATAGTGATGGTTTCTCAGGTTTTAGGTGTCAAAACTTACCAAATGATATACTTTAAACACATACATTTTACTGTATGTCAATTTACCTCAAAGCCATACAGAAAAAAACATAAAGGGGTAACAACAGAAACATGTGTTAGAACACAGGTGGAAAGAGAACAAGGAAGAATGTGTTAATCATGATCTACATCCAGGTGTCTCCATATTAATCAACATAGTAGGATATTTCTATTTCTTTAATTTTTTCCCTTTGCTTCTCTCATTTTGGTAACAAAATAGTATAACAGGTCTGCTAAGTTAGTCCTTTTAGCATGAGATATAAGGGATTCCTGATTATTTATTCTTACTACTTGCTTTCCTTTTTTTCTTAACTCCCAAACACATGATATGATACACCCAACTTCAGAGGGCTCAATTAAAACTTATGCAGTTCTTTGGAAAAAATTCAAGTCAAATTTTTCCTCGGTACCTTCTTACTCTACTGAAACCCATCATATTGTTAATACACACTTTTGTGGACCTATCAGGGTCCGGAGATTTCGTGAGATGAAGAGAGGCAGAGGACATATTTTGTAGCCTAGGAAGGTTTCCAGGCTACTTAGATGAAAAAAGACATGAACATAAGCAAATGGAGATTAAAGAGACACAGTCTCACACAATGCTGACAGGAAATTCAGTGATCAGAACCTTGAAACTATTTGCGAACTGTGTGCATTAGTTTCCTATTGACAGATCACCACAAATTTAGTGCCAGAAAACAAAATAAATTTATCACTCACAGTTAGAAGTTCAAAAATCCATCTCACTAGGCTAAAGTCCAAGTTTCAGCATGGCTGGTTCTCTTCTGGAAGCTCTGAGGAGATAATTTCCTTGGCTTTTTCAGCTTATGGACGACGCTATCCTACCTTCTGCAGCTCGTAGCTTTTACATGCCGCCAAACTCTTGCTTTGAACGTTACCTCGACTTCTGTTCTTATGAGGACCCTCGTGATTGCATTGAGCCCACCTGGAAAATCCAAGATACTTTCCCCACCTCAAGATCCTTAACTTAATGGCATCTGCAAAGTCCCTTTTACCATGTTAATGTATTCACAGGTTCTAGGGATTAGGACGTGGACATCTTTGGGGTGCTATTATCTGGCCTACCGCACTCTGAGCCAGAGATTCTACTTCTAAAAGTTTAATCTGAAGAAATGTATTCAGGGATTCAAGTATAAGGATGTTCACCTGAGAAAGCAATCACTGACTTGATGTGGAAGAATTGCTCTGTATCTTTAACAAAAGCTACACTGCTTGTCCTTTATTTGGACTGTCCAGCCATGGATCCTCATAGTACACTCAGTAGTGGCAGGAGTTCAAATATTAGTTATTAATACTACTATTAGAATCCAGTAAGTTTTGGGATTTAGACAGGAGAACTTTTTATGTGAAGGATGATGTGTTTATAGAGTAAGAGAAATAAAGGCAATAAAGACAGTAGCTTGAAATTCCTTTTTCCCCCTACATTCTCAACCATTGTAAGAAATATCCTCAATATTGTCCCCGGGGAAAAACTGCTGATACTATAATTAAGGAAACTCTCCTGGTTGCCAGATATGGTCATTTGGTTCTATTAATTATCATGTATAAAATAATCAGGCCCTTGTATCAAGTCTGTAGTGCTCTTAATTTGGAGGAGACTATTACGGAAATTCCAATCATCAATCTGTTTAGAGGCCTAATAGCACTGTGCATCAACAATGCAATACATCAGACAAATACAGTATTTGAATGTCACTACTGCATGTTCTCAACAGAAGTTAATGGGATTCCAAGGCCTTATTGTAATACATTAATTATAAAGAAGCAATCTGGTATTTTTATGCCCTTTATTCTATCCTTTTCTACTGATTTCTGAGACATTCCCTTCACCCCTCTTCCATTTTTTATGGAACTAGGAATAACTATTCCATAGTTTATTTTTGCCAGATTCCATGTCTTCTGACATGCTGCCTTTGCATTCCTTAACTTTTTCAATTCCATCCCTTTCACTCTACTCCAACTACTGGCTAATGTTTTACAACTGGTAATATCATTCAAAACTTATAAAATTCCCCTCTGACTACAACCACCTGTTCATCCCTCCTATTTCTTCACTCCACTGAATCTGCTCTTTGTCTACCTTGTTATTTCTAATTCCTCAAACCTGATGAGTATGAGGTAGATAGCATCACCAGCCAAAGCAAAGGATCCTGATACTTAATATCCTGTATAGACCTGTCCTGACTAAATGCATCTGGATTAAGTTTTTAAAGATACTAAACTCTTTTAGTAAATAATTTTAAAGGTGTATTAATATGAGAAAATGCAAGACAAATTCTGATTTCTTTAAATGTCTTAATTCCCACAATTGTTTAGGCTTTTCTGTATTAAAATGTGTTTAATGCTAACCACCTGTTCATTTTCAACTACTCCAATCCCCATTTTCAATTTTTAAAAAATTTATTTATTTTAGAGAGAGTAGGCAAACACGAGCAGCAGTGGCAGACAGAGACTCTCTGCACTCAGCATGGAGCACAGAGCCCAACATGGGGCTCAATCCCATGGCCCCGAAATCATGATCCTAGCTGAAACCAAGAGTCACATGCCTAACTGACTGTGCCACCCAGGCAACCCCCCCACAAGTTAAAATTTTTGACAAATCTCTTGCTTTGTTGGATCTCACATTCATGTAGGTCCTTTTCAGAAGGGTCATGCTGCTATATACCCACAAGTTTTTCATGTTTCTTTGCCCTTTTTTCCTGAAACTTCAGCTTTTATCATCTTAATTTGTTCCAAATTGTACATGTTTCTTAAATTCCACCTTTTCCTAGGTACTTTCTCCTAGAGTTCTCTTAATTCTAATTCCAATCTGGATTGAATTCCAGTTGTCCAATTGTGATACATAGACTTAAATTCATTACTTTCTTGGGTTAGAGTCATTTACTTCTTTAAACCTTACTTTTCTCTTTTTGTTTTGCTTGTTTGGTGTGTGAGAGTTTATTCTCTCATTTTGTTAGAACATACCTGCTGGTAACTTACTAGGATAGGATATATGGGAAGTATGCTTTCTGAGTTCCTTCATGCCCCCAAATATCTTAACTCTCCTTTTACTTTTGAGTGACACTTTGGGTGGATATGGTATAAACTAAAACTGATTTTCCTCCATTTATTTGAAGGTATTGTTCCATTGTTTTATAGTAGTCTTTGTTGATGATGAAAAATCTGATGCTAGTCTGATTCTCATTCCTCTATAATTAAAGTTCCCATAAAACATAAAATGAAGTAAAGCATTTGAGGCAGAAAAACCCTGAACAGGGAGAGTAGGCCCCAGGCTGGAGTAAGAGATGGTAGTATTAAAAGACTAGTGAAATCCCCAATAGCTACTGAAGACAGATGAATATTTGTCTCAATTTCCTTTTGGGACTTCCGGACATCATCTTTATAGGAGGACTCTACCTCAGAATGGTGTAGCTACAGCAAAAGAGAAATAGCGGTTTGGCTTATTTAGGCAGATGGAGTAGAAATGGGGTTTCTAAGTATCCCTTGGCTCCTATGTAGTGAAAAAAGGATGCAGGTGTTTCCACATTAGATATACGTCCATAGTCACCACCTTCCCAGTAATGATAGCCCTGGGCAAACTTTCAGTGAGTTCTCAAAAAACAAACAAACAAACAAAAAACTTACTGTAGGCCAGGAAAAAGTTGTTAATTATATAAAAAAACAGTTAAAAATAAAACTAAAAGTGGATGAATATAAGACCCAATTTTGGAAGAAGATGCTAGGGCTAGAGAGGCAAAGATACAGAAAGGCCTACAAAAACATACAACTGAAGTCAAAGGCTATCGTTGCCAAGCTACAAGACTCATTTTGGCTACCTGTCAATGTTTCAGAGGACCTCTAAATCTGGGCAATAACAGTATACAGGAACAAGAGCTAACCTTAGGGACAGACCTTAACTATTTTTTATCAGACTTATTATACTAAACCTTGACATTACTGGGGTGGCTGGGGGGGAACTCATCAGACACTAAGAGTTTGGGAACTCAACTCGTTGCCAATATTAAGCATTTATATGTTCAGAACTGTATAAACATCACACATCCTTATCCTTCATAGGGAACAATCAAAGCTTCTGCTTCAAAGGGTAAGAACAAAATTTTGGAGGCTTAGAGAGCCCTAGACCCTCACATAGTTATTAGTTCCTCCTATTCAGATTTAGCTTATCTTGTTATATGACCAAGAAGAATGGGTTAGAGAGTAGAAGCTCCTCTTCCCCACCCCTTTATTTTTGAAGCTCCATATATAGTGCTTACTTCCATTTGGTCCTTTCTTAAACAATCCCTTATCACATAGTTTACTCTTTCAAATTATACACTTCTAACAAGACAAAGTAAAAATAGCATTAGAAACTTGGCTCTTTTTGAAAGTAGTGATCAGGCTGAAATTTTATTTTTATGCTAATAATGATTATATATAATGCCGACATTGTAACTTTTACTTTGTTTTTTAGTGAAAACAATAAATACAAATATTTTTAAAGAAGATGCCCATTGTCCTACTAGGGCAACTCTTAATTTTTGTATATGTCCTTCTGCCTACGTGGCACAAAACTATAGGACTGAAAGACACTTTGAAAATCAACTAGTCCAATTCTTACATTTTCATTTCTTAAAATATTTTATTTATTTATTTGAGAGAGAGAGAGAGAACAAGCAGGGGGCAGGGGCAGAGGGAAGGGAGAAGCAGACTCTCCACTGAGCAGGGTGCCTGATGTGGGGCTCCACCCCAGGATGCCAGGATCATGACCTGAGCCAAAGGCAGACACCCAACCGACTGGGCCACCCAGGTGGTCACCCAATTCCTCCATTTTCAGATGAGAAACCTAAGACCCACAGAGCCATGGAATTAGCCAAGAATCACACCTTATCACTTTCTATAAAAAAATTTTAATCCTCAATTAATAAAAAATAGTTGTTAAGACATAAGTAGCTCCCTAATTGATTTTCTTCACTGAGAAAGCAACTGCAAGGGGGAAATATCACTATTAAGTAATATAGTATCAGTCTTATCAAAAGCAATGTCTGGAGAACTATAGCTGCAAAGTCTGGATTCTTTTTTTTTAATATTTTATTTATTTGTTTGACAGAGATCACAAGTAGGCAGAGAGGCAGGCAGAGAGAGAGGGGGGAAGCAGGCTCCCTGCTGAGCAGAAAGCCCGATGCAGGGCTCAATCCCAGGACCCTGAGATGAGATCATGACCTGAGCCGAAGGCAGAGGCTCTAACCCACTGAGCCACCCAGGCACTCCATGTCTGGATTCTTTAATAAAAGCTCCAGAAGTCCAGAAACTCCTAGAAAACAAATGTGAATTCAAAGTCTCTGGATTTAGGGATTTGTATTCAAAACTTACACACCGCTATGCATTGGTACTGCTGAGACTGTGCAAATTGTGGATTCTGGAATGCACCCTTCTTGATATGATGGCAAATTATAACTCTTAAAAAGAGCACCTAATTGAGGCTTTCTCTGTGCTGTAATTCAAAGAATTGAAATAGCATTGAAAAGGGGAGTACTTAGTAGGGGACATGGACAGCTTTCAGAACAACTGTATTAGAAAAGGGCTGGATTCACATTAGTGGGATTCTTACAGTGCCACAGCAGAAAAAGGAGCAACATGGGAACAGAAAACTTCAGTTCTGAGACTAGTCTGCCACTAACCAGGAGTATAATTTGAGGCAAAACATTTAATTTTTCCAGTTTTGTTCCCATATCAATAAAATGAGGTTAGCCTAGCTGATCTCAGAATTCTTTTCCAGCTATAAGATTCTGATTCTTTCTCCCAAGGATGTAAGCTAGCCTATATTTCAGTCTTTGGGAAAATCCCAGTGTTGAAGAGCTGGCTTTATTAACAAAGTCCTAATACCCTTTCATTTTCTTATCCTTCTGAAGTAAGTCCTGGACAGAAACCTGAGACTTTGAGTGCCCCCCTTCCCTCCTTCATCTCCCACCTCCATACTCTATCTATAACAAAACCCATTGTCTCCCCCATTCCCTCTCCATCCACAAAACCAATACCGCAGTACTGGGCCTTCTTATGTGAGCCACAGGAACAAGTCACTGCTTCTCTCATGTTCTTCTCGATGTATAATTTGCTTTCAACTGGGTGTTCTGTTCTGTTCTATCATTAAGATTTATATACCTACAGGAGTGATCCTTGATTTCTCTTTCTCTCACACTTCATATTCAATCTGTTGGTAAATCCAACTGGGTGTTCTGTTCTGTTCTACCATTAAGATTTATATACCTACAGGAGTGATCCTTGATTTCTCTCTTTCCCTCACACTTCATATTCAATCTGTTGGTAAATCCTGTTGGCTCTGTCTCTAAGATACGCCCAAAATATGAGCACTTCTCATTCTCTCTTCTGCTATTATCTTGGTCCAAGCCAGCAATAGTTTGACTGATCTTCCTACTTTCACTCTCTCTTTCAATCTATTATCAAGACAGCATCCAAAGTGATCTTATTATGACATTGTTAGATCATGCCACTCCTCTGCTCAAAGTGAAATTCTTTGCTATAATCCACAAGGCTATCGATGCTCTAGCCATTGTTACCTAACATATTTCCCACTACCCTGCTCTTCTACTCCAGCCACATAGACTTTCTTCCCAGTCCTTCAGTTTGCTAAGTAACTCCATTACCTTCTTCTCATGAGCCTTCTCTAGTCATTGTCACACTGCCTAAAATCACAGCCCTCTGTTTCTTATTTTAGCCACAGAATGTATTACTTATTTTCCTTCTTTGTTTCTCTTCCCCATGAGAGTAGGGATTCTTGTCCGTTTTGTTTATTGCTATGATCAAAGCATCTAGAACAGTGCTTAGCATAGTGGACGCTCAATAGTATTTGTTGGATATTGAATTAATTGTGAGAAACTCTATACCAAGGGAACATCATACAAAGATGGAGACAGACACTAAGCATCTCATTTGTTCACAGCAAAACAAAATTTGATCACCTTCTTAATCTTATGTAGTTAAAAAAAAAATCCTTGCTTAATTGTTTTACATCTGTTTTAACACATTTTCGATCTCAGGGAAAGCATTCTCCATTATCAAAACCTTAATCTGTTTACTAGGGAATGGAGCCCCTTATTTTCCGAATGTTACTGTGTACATTTGGCAGCTCCTCTAAGTTATACAGAAGAAACTAAGTTCTGTTTTAAATAAAAAAAATTTCAGGTCTTGACCTTTAGTGCTCAAAATCCTAAAAAATTCTGACTGTAATATTAAATTCCAAGAGGTAATACATGGCTATTCAATGTAACAATGAGAGTGATGACGAGTTATTATGGTAAGTTCGAATTTATCAAAGGAAGAGGTAGTAGAAACTCCATATTGCTTTTCCCCTCTGTTTTCCCTTTATCAGAGAGACGCACCCTGGCACACAGGAGATGATCGATTTATACGATTTAATTTGTACCGGACAGATTAATGTTTTCAAGAAAAAGAAGCATCTTGAGTTATTTGTCTCCGCACTAGCCTGCGGGTTGTGGTCCTTCACTCTGCTCGCATTCTGCGTTACCAGGGACCTGAGTTTACCAGCCCAAGAAACTCCGGGAGGGACGTCCTCACTCAAGGAATGACGACGGGAACGCTTCTCCGGGGGGGCGTCGTCCGCTCCCTCAAGGTCCCGGGGAAACCTGTGGGTAGAAGGGGCTCCACTACCAGAGCGCGCGACGGCCTCCAGCACTTAGTCGGGCCGACTTGGCCCATCCTCCTCCCCCGACCACCAAGACGCGCTTCTCCTTCGAGGAGACAGAGCGGCCGGCCCGTTAGCTGACAGCGCCGCCCGGCGACCCGCAGCCCTAGCCGCGCCCCGGAGCTGGAGTGGGGGAGGGGCGGCGGCGGCGCTCGCGCAGCGTCGAGTTTCCCAGAATTCCCAGCGGTCGCGGGGAAAGTTTACGGGACGTAGGCGGCGGCGGCGGCGGCGGCGGTAGCGGTTACTAGGCGGCCCTCGGCGGACCATGGCCCTGGCCGGGCGTTTCTGGCCTCAGCTCACGGAGTTCTCCGGCAGCATCGCGGAGCGAGTAGCTTTCCGGGAAGGAACTGACAAGCGACTGAGCTGTGGCCGGCGCGCTTAGCGCCCCGAACATGCAGCAGTCCTTGCGGGCGACCCCGGGCTGCGGAGAGGAGGCGGCGGCGGCGGCGGCGGCGGCTCGGGAGGGAAGGAGGCGGCGGCGCCGGCGGAGGTGGCGGCGGGGCCGGCCGGCGCCCTTCGCGGAGCCCTAAGGAGGCTGCTTAACGCGGCCTGGAGCCTCGTCGACAAGGATGCTGTCCCGAAAGAAAACCAAAAACGAAGTGTCCAAGCCCGCCGAGGTGCAGGGCAAGTACGTGAAGAAAGAGACGTCGCCTCTGCTCCGGAGTGAGTGTCGGGCGGGGCGTACCCACACCTGGCCCGAGCGGCTGCGGGGAGCCTGGCTTTTCTTTCCTGTTGGTCTCTGTGAAATACTGTTTTCTAAGATTGTATTGTGCCCGAAGTGGTGGTCATTGTTTGAAAGCCGACGAAGCGTAAGAAACTTAAGAGTAGTCCTTCCCCCGTGGGCCTCCCTGAAAATAACAAACTTTCCCGTTCTCCTCCCCCCGGGGCGGAGTGTTGTTTTATTTTGGGTACTAGAAGAGGTTCTTTCGGAAACTCTTCAACTGCTGATTCCCTGATGCTACAAGAGGTGAAAGTGATCTGGCTGGGGCCCACTTCTTCCTCTTCTAGGTACTTAGAGATACGCCTTGTGTTTGCAAACATTTCGGGTGTCACCCATCCGTGCAGGAAGTTGTGCGAACTCGGGTAGAATTCCTTAGCCCTTTCGCTGATGATTGTAGACGTGAAAAGGTGGTGACAGTTGACCGTCCCTTTTGTGGCCGCTCTCCAAAGCCTCATCAACAGTCTCAGATCTTAGAAAAGCGAAAATCATGTGTGTTTGGGCGTTTAAGTGAGAATTGCTTCAAATACCACCTTCCTTCCCGGACTCTCCCCCCCCACCCCCCAAAAAAAGGCGAAGTACGCAAAAATTTCTATCGTACTTCAGGAAAAATTGCCAAGAAAGTTTTGGTTTTGTTTTTTTTAACTTTAACAGTTTCTCGCTGCCTCCCCGCCACACTTTTCAGTTTAAGCATTTGACTCTGCTTTCTCAGCTGAATCTTTGAATTTTTAATTCTTGCTTGTGTGTTTAGAACATTTGTGAGGTAAGGAACTAATATTTAGAAGTTCATACTGCATAGCGGGCACTTTGTGTAAGTGCCCTTCTTGGAAGCTCCTACAAACCTTATGACTTAAGCATTACTTCATTCTGTAATTGGGAAAGCTGTTCATAGAGGTTCCTAGTATTTACCCAGGATCACACAGAAAGGTGTTAAGAGCATGTTTTTTTAAATAACAACTGCATCCTCAGCCTTAGAGATTTATCCTTGTATTTTCAGTGCTTTCTTATAGAACAACAGGATAGATCAGTAGATACATCAGTAATTAGCATATTAATTTTTATTTTTTAAGTTTATTTAAGTAATCTCTACACCCAGTGTGGGACTCGAACTCACAACCCTGAGATCAGTAGCCCTTCATTCTTCCCACTGAACCAGCCAGGCACCCCCTGAAAGTTGATTTCTTTTTTAAAAATATTTATTTATTTATTTGGGAGAGAGAGAGTGAGCCTGAGCAAGGGGGAGGGGTGGCGGGAGAGGGAGAGCAACAGACTCTGCCCAGTGCTGAACAGAGACTTGATCTCAGCACTCCGAGATCAGGACTGGACTCAGGAGTCAGAGGCTTAACTGACTGAGCCACTTAGGTGCCCCCTGAGAATTGATTTTTTTTATACCTTTTTTTTATAAGCTTATTTTTCAGTTACATATGCTCTTAGGTTTTCAGCTAAATTTATGATAGCTTGCAGTTTGCTGCAAATAAACTTTATTAAACATTACTTAAAATCATGAAATACGTTAGCTATATATTATTATTTTTTTAAAGATTTATTTATTTATTTATTTGAGACAGGGAGAGAGCGAGTGCCAGTGAGCTCATGTTGGGGCAGAGGCAGAGGGAAGGGGGGGAGAGAATCTCAAGCAGACTCCCTGGTGAGCACAGAGCCCATGGTGGGGCTTGATCTCACAGCCTGTGAGATCATGACCTGAGCCAAAACCAAGAGTCCCATGCTTAACTGACTGAGCCACCCAGGCACCCCATGTAAATCATACTTCAAAGCAAATTTATTTCTTATTAATTTATTCTTATTAATAAATTTATTCTTATTAATTTCTGTCTTGTTAGCTTTTGAACCTTATTAATATCAGTGCTCTTTAATATTTTGTACTTAATAAATGAATAAAAGTTTCCAAATCTAATTTTTTTCAGGTTACGAAGTTATTTGCTTTGTAACCTGGCATGTCTAAGCCACTTAAGTTCTGTATTCAGAAGTACTATATCCTGAAGGCCATTGTTCCACTGTTATCTTCTGTTTTGAATTATAATTACTTGTTCTTAAGAGAGTGGTAGTTTCAGGTTTGGCATATTTTGAACTGATTGAACATTTGTGTACCTCTTTGAATTGAGATTTTTTTATTTTTTAATTTTCATACCTAAGCTTTTTTACTTTCCAGCATTTGATTATGTACTGGTATTACATAATTCTGAGGGGAAACCAGATTATTTTAAAGTCTTTTTAAAGGAATCCACTTTTACATGTTTGGGAATAGCATTATGTTCTATTTTATATTTGAAATTGTGTTTGCTTGTAAAAGGATTTTGGGGAATTTTGAAAATGAAGTGAAATCAGCAAAAAAATAATTTAATTTTGTTAGGTTGTTTCTTATTTTTACACATTTATTCATGAGTATTTCATTGACCATAATTAAGCTTACTGACATTTCATCATGTTATATATGGTGTTATGCAGAATACATTTGATTCTGACTGAGTTTACACATACCACGTTTGTGAAAATTATAAAATCATTTGCATGGGAAGGTATTAATTAGCCTTAATTCTAAAATACCCAGGTACTATCATAAATTAGAATTTTAAATTGTGTTTGCTCAAGTCCATTGAAATTTTGCATTGGGGGGGTGATAGATATAAATGAACAACTTTTGAAAAAGGTAATTATTACTTACCAAAGTGGTTATTTTACTCTTTGTTTTATTTTATTGTAGATCTCATGCCTTCATTTATTCGGCATGGTCCAACAATTCCAAGACGAACTGATATCTGTCTGCCAGATTCAAGTCCTAATGCCTTTTCAGCTTCTGGAGATGGAATAGTTTCAAGAAACCAGAGTTTTCTTAGAACTCCAATTCAAAGAACACCTCATGAAATAATGAGAAGAGAAAGCAACAGATTGTCTGCACCTTCTTATCTTGCCCGGAGTCTAGCAGATGTCCCTAGGGAGTATGGCTCTTCTCAGTCATTTTTAACAGAAGTTAATTTTGCTGTTGAAAATGGAGACTCTGGTTCCCGATATTATTATTCAGATAATTATTTTGATGGTCAGAGAAGGCGCCCACTTGGAGATCGTGCACATGAAGACTATAGATATTATGAATACAACCATGATCTCTTCCAAAGAATGCCACAGAATCAGGGGAGACATGCTTCAGGTAACTTAAAATTACAAATCCTACATTAGTTTAGATTTATTAACAATTAAAAAGGTGCTTTTTTTCCTGGATTTTCTCGGGAACCACGCACACACTCGCAGAAAAATACTTTTCCATTTTGCCGGTTTTGCTAAGCCAGCTTACAAATAGTTAGTAATCTATACTGAGTGAAAGAATTTTGTGCCCATTTGTTTTATTAACTCATTTTATAAAAATTTAGTATTCACCCAAAGGTTATCTAGACTGTTAACCTTGAAAACCCAGAGAATTTAATGTCTACAGTTGGATTGAATCTAGGTTTAGTTTTGGTAAGATGGGAAGGTTAGGGTTTCAAAGAACCTGGACTTATACCAGAGAAAGGAAAGGTGGATAGGAAGAATTGGGCGTGGCAAAAAATACCATGGGGCAACTGCTTCATTCCTCAGGTACAGCCTACACTGCTTCTCTTAACAAAACTGTTTGCCTAGGTCAATAATTATTTCCCAGGTTTGTCAAAAAGACTCAAATGGAAGTCTGTCCTTTTGTTCTTTTAGTAATAAAAATACTAGCCATATAATTTTATTATTTATATTTTATTTTTTCTTAAAGATTTTATTTATTTATTTGACAGAGATCACAAGTAGGCAGAGAGGCAGGCAGAGAGAGAGAGGAGGAAGCAGACTCCCCACTGAGCAGAGAGCCCGATGCGGGGCTCCATCCCAGGACCCTGGGATCAGGACCTTGGGATCACGACCCGAGCCAAAGGCAGAGGCCTCAACCCACTGAGCCACCCAGGCGCCCCTGGCCACATGATTTTTTAAAATCTGTTTGCCATATTTGCTAACTTGGGAATACTTGTACAAGGAGCAGAAGAGATAGGAGAAATGGACAGTTCTACTTTATTCCCAGAGTATTGGATTACACTAGATAAACTGAAGCAAGCTGAAACTTAAACTTTTTTATCTAATTGTTTTTTTCCTGGTTAAGTTGCAGGCTTTAAATCTTGGTAGGATAAGAATAAATACACTTTGCTTTTTAACCCATGAAACTTAAAACAAGGTGCCTTAAAAACAGTTTGGAGGAGTGCCTAGGTTGCTCAAAGTGTTTTGGCTTGGGTCAGGATCTCAGGGTCAGGAGATGAAGCCCAGCATCAGGCTCCATGCTGGCTGTGGAGCCCGCTTAACTTTCTCTTTTTCTCCCCCCCTCCCTCTCTCAAAACAACAACAAACAGTTTGGAGCAGGAGTGTAGAAAACATTCATTTAGTATTTGGGGTGGGTAGGGGGCAGAGGAAGAGGGAGAGAGAATCTTAAGTAGGCTCCATGTTCATCATGTCCTGACCTAGGGCTTAACTGACTGAGCCACCCAGGCGCCCCCTTATTCATTTAGTATTAATCATTTATGTGTTTAGCATTGTCTCTGACATTTTTGGCATCTGCTTTCTGGTATCTTGTTTGGGGAACAAAACCAATATATGTACAGTAATCACAGAACACTGTTATTGACAGTAAGTGCAATAGGGAGTCAGAGGATAGATCAGGGTAGGCTGGAATATTTAAGAATGATTCGTGAAAGAGGTAGGACTTGCTTTGAGCTTGGACTTCAGATTAATGGGGCAGAGAAAAGGCATTTAAATGAGGAATTTGGAATAGGCCAATGAAAACAGAGTGAACGTGTAAATCGAAGGAACTATGTAGTTCTCTAATATGAAGAAAGAAGATATGAGGTAGAATGGAGATTTGTGGTCCAGCAACAATCTGAAGGATTTAAACAGTTTGGAGTCAAACAGAAGCCATGGCAGATTTCAAAGACAAGTCATTTCATGAAAGCAGTATTTAAAGATTACTGGTTGTACTCAGGATAGATTGCTAGAGAAAAGATGACTTTTCGGGTACCAGTGGTATTGGAGAGGAAAGGAGAAAATGAAAATTATGGAGAAGTAAATCAGAAGTTTGGAAAATTGAGGAATAATGGAAAGTAATTGGTAAAAGCAGCTTATTTTATGAAAGCTGACATTGGAATCTCTTTGGGTCATAAAAGAGGAAAGGTTTTCTAGGCATAGAGAAATGAGCATGGATGAGTGTCTTTTTTTTTTTAAGTTTTTTTTTTCCCCATAAGTAATCTCCACGGAGTGGGGCTCGAACTCATAATGCTGAGATCAAGAGTCACATGCTCCACGGACTGAGCCAGCCAGGCACCCCAGAGCCTTTTTGTTTTTAAAGAGTGTCTAGGTTAAGGGGTTAAACAGTTGCATACTTTGGTATGGTGTTTATTTTGGCTATTTATAATATTAAGTAGTTTTAAACCTCAGAAATGATTTGTTAACCAACCAAAATAGTAAGTTTTTAAAAAATCATTTTTTAGAGTAATAACTGCTTGCTGTAGAAAATTTGCAAAAAACAGAGAAGTTAAGGGAAAGTGCCCATCAGGCCAGAGATTCATCGTATATGTTATTTCCTTCATCTTTCTAATGGCATTTTTTTTTTTGCATTGTTATTATACTCTGTACAGTTTTATATCCCTGCTTTTTACTTGAATGAGTTTCTTAATGTTATATGCTACTTATGAGTTCCATTGACTTAATAATCTTTCATTTGGTGCATTGGTGGTTATTATTTTAAATGTTAATGAGGACCCAACTCAGGCTGCAAACATTTAGAAAGAGAAGTGGGACACATCTGTATTGATGGGACGTGGCCTCAAATGGGAAATGAGAGATAAGGAAGAGAGAAGATTCAGATAGGATTAGCATAGACATTTGCCTGTGTAAATGGTTGACTAAGTGAATGAATCCAGAGATTTCAAGTCTGGAGTCTTCAGACAGTTTTGGTGGCTGACGAGTAGCAGGAATAAAAGATTAACACAGCTTACCATAAATACAGATTGTTCTTCACACTTACTTTTATCATGTATATTTATATTTCAGGTATCACTGATAATTTATAACACTTTTCTGCCTAAATGAAAGTATAAGGAATTAATAATGCCAAGTTAAAATATTGTTTTAAAAATTCTGGTTCACAAAGTATCATTGAGGAAATACTGCTAGAACTAAATTCCTACCGATCCTCTCTTAGAGGCAGTCTGACACTTTTTATAAGTTTAGTGACAGACTTCAAAACTTTCCAATCATGAGTTAGGGATAAATAAAATACAAGTTAATTGGATACTTTTTCAAATTAAAAAGTCATTTTAAAGAAAGATTTGCATTTATTAGAGTGGTAATATGCTTGAGAAATTTCACTTAATAGAATTACATCAGAGCATAAGATTTAATGTTTTACATTTTAGAAAAAACCAGTTCTTTGAAGGAATCCGTTAAATGTCAGGGAAGGATTAATAACCAATAACTAACCAAGCAGAAAATCCTATCAGCTGTCTTTTCCAGAAGGAAAAAAATCTGAATATGAAACAGTAGCTGGAAGTTTCTTGAATTCATCTTGAAAAAATTTGAAACTTACCGTATTTTCGAGATTAATGCTGAAGAGAATTCAAGGAATTACAGGGAATGAGAAGGAGAAAGTAAATTTGTGGGAGGGTAAAGATGTGCCATCAACTTTTAAATTTTGATTATTGTTGCTAAGGTAGTAAGCATTAAGAATATATGAAAGAAAATAGTTTGGTAATGATTTAATGCAAGTGGTATATCCTGCCAGTTACTTAGACTGGTAACTTAGACTGGTAACAGTCTAAGTAAATGGCAGGATATACCACTTGCATAAAAAAAAAAAAAAAAAAAATCATAACCAAACAGTTTATATGATATTTTAGGGGGTTTCAGGGCCTACCGAGTTTAGGTTTAGCTGTGAAATCTGACCTTTAACATTTTGGCCAGTGTAACAGGCAGGCACCTACTCTATGTGCCAAAGGAAGGAATTTGGCTGTTAACAGGAAGTCTTCAGTTGGAATACTAAAGGCAGAATGAATTCCTTTGTTTTGCATTTGAGTAATTTAGTTCTATACAGTTTTAAGTAATGGACTTTTAAAACTTTTTTATTTTTAAAGATGACTAAAGAAATCAAGTTACCAAAATCAAGCTGAAAAGTGTCAGCCTTTACAAAAACATGGAAGTAATGTTTACTCCAGGAAATGCATAATTATTTAAGGAACTCAGAATCATTTTTGAGAAGGGGTTAATAATCTTTAGGGACACAACTTTATTTGTAATATTATTTTGCAGAGGAGGAGAAAAGGTTGATCTCTTTAGATCTCTTTATCAAGTGGGGCTCCGTAGCTCGGGTTAGAGCACTGGTCTCGTAGATCTCTTTATCAACATCTTAATTGTAACATGGGCTATAGTGTTTAGCATTTATTACCCTGAAGCTTGTGGACCTTCATTAGAGTTCCAGATTCCATTTTATTCTCTGTAACCACTACAGAATTAGTCAACCAGAATTTTTGAGCTTTATAGGCATAGGGTTCACAGATATCTGCCTGATTGTATGAGATTAAATTCTTCAGAGATATTTCTTGGTAGAAAGACAAAATAATACTTCATCGTTGTGTTTGGGAAATAATGTATTTAGTTATGAATGCCTTACTTTATATAAATGGAAGGTGTTTGTGCAGTTAATTCCTACAAGGAAATTATTTTGAACATTATGAATTCCACTCATTCTTTTCTGGAACTAATTGAAAAAATGAAAAACTAATTTTTTCCCTTGTATCTCAGAAACAGGTTCCTAAATTTTTCCACTGATTGAATTCAAAATTTGCAGCTTGTTTTTTTTTTTTTTTTATTAGTGACAGTCATACTTTTCTTTGAAGAATTACAGTTGATCTTTGTTTGTTGATTACTTTGTTAGTAATAATTTTGTCACTTGTATACCAATTCTATGATTCTGGAAATAACTTACTTGAATCTTTGTTTCCTCATTTGTAAACTGATAGTGATAGTATCACCTATAGGGCTCTTTTGAATATGAAATAATACATTTGGAAAAGGGGCAGGTCAGAGGAGACACTTGTAACTGTTAGTGTTCATGCCTTTTATAAGAGCATTATGTGCTCTTCTCTGCTTTTTCCAGATTTGACATGTTTGGCTATTGAAATTTCAACTTTTTTTTTTTTTCCAATTTATCTATTTTCAGAAAAACAGTATTCATTATTTTTTCACCACACCCAGTGCTCCATGCAAGCTGTGCCCTCTATAATACCCACCACCTGGTACCCCAACCTCCCACCCCCCCGCCACTTCAAACCCCTCAGATTGTTTTTCAGAGTCCATAGTCTCTCATGGTTCACTTCCCCTTCCAATTTACCCAAAAGCACATACCCTCCCCAATGTCCATAACCCTACCCCCCTTCTCCCAACCCCCCTCCCCCCAGCAACCCACAGTTTGTTTCGTGAGATTAAGAGTCACTTATGGTTTGTCTCCCTCCCTATCCCATCTTGTTTCATGGATTCTTCTCCTACCCACTTAAGACCCCATGTTGCATCACCACTTCCTCATATCAGGAAGATCATATGATAGTTGTCTTTCTCCGCTTGACTTACTTCGCTAAGCATGATACGCTCTAGTTCCATCCATGTTGTCGCAAATGGCAAGATTTCGTTTCTTTTGATGGCTGCATAGTATTCCATTGTGTATATATACCACATCTTCTTTATCCATTCATCTCTTGATGGACATCTAGGTTCTTTCCATAGTTTGGCTATTGTGGACATTGCTGCTATAAACATTCGGGTGCACGTGCCCCTTTGGATCACTACGTTTGTATCTTTAGGGTAAATTCCCAGTAGTGCAATTGCTGGGTCATAGGGCAGTTCTATTTTCAACATTTTGAGGAACCTTCATGCTGTTTTCCAGAGTGGTTGCACCAGCTTGCATTCCCACCAACAGTGTAGGAGGGTTCCCCTTTCTCCGCATCCTCACCAGCATCTGTCATTCCCTGACTTGTTGATTTTAGCTATTCTGACTGGTGTGAGGTGATATCTCATTGTGGTTTTGATTTGTATTTCCCTGATGCCGAGTGATATGGAGCACTTTTTCATGTGTCTGTTGGCCATCTGGATGTCTTTGCAGAAACGTCTGTTCATGTCCTCTGCCCATTTCTTGATTGGATTATTTGTTCTTTGGGTGTTGAGTTTGCTAAGTTCTTTATAGATTTTGGACACTAGTCCTTTATCTGATATGTCGTTTGCAAATATCTACTTTCTGGCTGAACTTAGAGCAGAGGTCTCATGTGTTAGAGCTTGATTGAGCTTTATTTTTCCTGTCTTCTAAACCTATTTAATTACTAGGTATGTTTTGTTTTAAATCTCACTTTTAGGTTTTTTTTTTTTTTTTTTAAGATTTTATTTATTTATTTGACAGAGAGAGATCACAAGTAGGCAGAGAGGCAGGCAGAGAGAGAGAGGAGGAAGCAGGCTCCCTGCTGAGCAGAGAGCCCGATGCGGGACTCGATCCCAGGACCCTGAGATCATGACCTGAGCCGAAGGCAGCGGCTTAACCCACTGAGCCACCCATTGCACATCCTCCTCAATAGGTTTTATAAAATTATCCCAAATAGGGTGGCTCAGTGGGTTAAGCCGCTGCCTTCGGCTCAGGTCATGATCCCAGCGTCCTGGGATAGAGTCCCACATCGGGCTCCTTGCTCGGCAGGGAGCCTGCTTCTCCCTCTGCCTCTGCCTGCCTCTCTGTCTGCCTGTGCTCACTCTCTCTCCCTCTCTCTCTGACAAATAAATAAATAAAAATTTTAAAAAATAGTCTAAAAAAATAAGTGTACATGGCACTTTCGGAAAGTGAAGGTGGAGTGTATCACGGAAAGGTTAGGAATCATGGTTTTACATGGCATTGGTAAAGCTGATGAGCCTATTAAGAACTTTGAAGATATCTTTGTGCCCGTATCAAATTGTTGAGGTTTAATTCTGAAAAATAAGAGTTTCTACAGAGAGGTCTTTGTATTTCCTCTAAATCCGAATTTCACATTTTGTCATAGTTTAAATTTGGTGTTTGGTACCTAATACTGTTTAAATGGAGAGGTGTATGTGTTTCTGGATTTAGGCAAGTTCAGTATATGGAAGTTTGGACTTTCTAAGCAGATTAATAAAACTGTCACAACTTTAATAGTATTTAATAATTAATTAATAATAATTAATTTAATAATCTTTAATAAAGTTTGTACCTTTTAATTTATATTTTACTATAAGAGGGGTTTTTTTTAAAAGATTTTATTTATTTATTTGACAGAGATCACAGGTAGGCATAGAGACAGGCAGAGAGGGGGTGGGGAAGCAGGCTCCCCACTGAGCAGAGAGCCCAATGCGGGCCTTTATTCCAGGACCCTGAGATCTTGACCTGAGCTGAAGGCAGAGGCCTAACTCACTGAGCCACCCAGGCACTCAAGAGTTTTTATTTTTAAAAATGTTGTATTTAGAAATCTGTTTGTATATTTTTAGGAGGGCCTCTGTTGGGCAAAAAATTTATGGTTCTTATGAATAAGTCAGTACGAGTACAATGAATTGACTTTAACTTTTTAAAAAATTTCTATGTTATGGCCAGTAGTACAACATTTCTAATGATGGAAGTATGAGAAAATATAAAGCCATTGCATGCTTTAAAATGTGATTTTAAAGTTATTTGCTATGTACATATCTTTAGTACATTGGCTTATTTCTTTTTTGTTTAAACATTTTTTTTTTAAGTACAGAAATTGCTTAAGCTACACTTATTAAATAAGCCTTCAGTTTCAGTTTGATAGAAGCCAAGTTCAGTTTCACCAAAAGGCTTGTTTTTCTATAGTTCCCATATGTTTTAGAAGTATATGCCTTTCTTTTCAAACAATACTGTGATTGTGTTTATTTTCTTTCTTGCATTTTTCTTTTTGCTAAAATAGTTCATAGATGCTGTTGTATACATTCTGCTGCATCAGTTCCAGAGACACATAATGACTAATTTCTCTTTTTGATCCTAAAATTGATGATGGGATCAGATATCAGCACAGTTCATTCATAATGAAGTTTTCCATTGGCCTTTTTACCTGTTGATTTGATAACCATTAATGATCATTGGCTAGATTCAATATTTTATTAGGTGTTACAGAGGATGATACTCTAATTTCTGTCATCTCTTCTCTATTAGTTGGACTTCTATAATGAAGAACTATCTCTCATCAATTATGTGGTTGCTATTCATATAAGAAAGGATAAACACTAAATCTTTCTCTTTATTACTAGTTTTTAAGATGATGAATTGGCACCCTAGCTACCTCCAAAGGTAAACAGTGGTTTTTTATTTTTAGTGTCTCTGAAGTCAAGAATGTTTTATTAACTCCAAGGTTTATTTGGATTTCGCCAGTTTTTTCATTAATGTCAGTTTTCTGTTCCAGGATCCAATCAGAGTACTACATTGCATGCAGTTGTCATTTCTCTTTAGTGTCCTTTGTCTATGACAGTTGCTTAGTCTTTTTTTTTTTTTTTAAGATTTTATTTATTCATCTGACAGTGCGATCACAAGCAGGCAGAGCAGCAGGCAGAGAGAGAGAGGGAAGCAGGGTCCCTGCTGAGCAGACAGCCCAACGCGGAGCTCCATCCTAGGACTCTGAAATCACTACCTGAGCTGAAGGCAAAGGCTTAACCCACTAACCTATGGACATAAACTAAATGAATCTTTGAATTTTGGTGTGATTAGTTATATACAATTACTATTCTTATGTGAGAATAAAACAATGCAGCTAGGTTATTCTCCCTCCCGCCCTCCCCCAAATAGCATACAGTAAACTTAAGGTTTTTTTTTTTTAAGGTACAGGGTTCTATGAATTTTGATATATATCTCTATCTATCTATATATCTATGTAATGCCTAGACAGTTTATAGGACATTTTATTCACTCCTAAAAATTATGTCATTGCTGTCCCTTTGTGTAGTAAGTGTTCTTTGGTTTATGACAGTTGTTTAGTCTTTTCACCCTGCCCCAAATTCCTGGCAACCATAATTTTCTGTCCTAGTTGTTTTGCCTTTGCAGTAATTTCATTTGAACGGAATCATACAGTTTACAGCCATTTGAGGCCTGCTCCTTTCACTCAGTGTAATGCCTCTGAGGTTATACATGTTGTTGCATATATCGATATTTAGTTCTTTTTACAGTAGATTCCACTGTATGATTGTATTAGTTTACTCATTTTCTTGAAGGACATGTGGATTGTTTCCTTTTTCAACACTATAAACCTCCCCATACAGGTTTTTGTGTGAAGAAGCATTTTCATTTGTCTAGGTTAAATATTTGGGAATAGAATTGCTGCATCATATGGAAAACATATTTAACTTGGTAAGACCTTGCTGAAGTGTTTTCCAGAGTAGCTGAAGTATTTTGCATTTCCACCAGCAGCGTATGAGAGTTTCAGTTGCTCCATATCCTCTTCATCACAACTTGTGTTGTTAGATTTTTTTTTTTTCTTTTTTTGGCCATTCTCATAGATGTGTATTATCCTCTCATTGTGGTTTTAATTTGTAGGGGTTTTTTAATTAGCAGTGTCCGTGATGGTTAATATGATTTGAGCATTTTTTTCTACTCATTTACCATCTAAATATCTTCTTTGAAGTGCCTGTTCACATCTTTTGCCCCATTTAAAATACTTTCCTAGTGTTTTGAGAGTTCTTTATGAATTCTAGATTAAACTCCTTTGTCTAATATGTGACTTGGAAATATTTTCTCCCAGTCTGTAGCTTGATTTTCTTTCTCTTAATAATGTCTTTCATAGGGATGCCTGGGTGGCTCAGAGGGTTAAGCCTCTGCCTTCAGCTGAGGTCATGCTCTCAGAGTCCTAAGATCAAGCCCGCATTGGGCTCTCTGCTTGGCAGGGAGCCTGCTTCCCCTCTCTCTCTCTCTGCCTGCCTCCCTGCCTACTTGTGATCTCTCTGTCAAATAAATAAATAAAATCTTTTTAAAAAACAATAATGCCTTTCACAGAGCAGACATTTTTAATTATGACAAAGTCCAATTCAATATTTGTTTCATGGATTGCACTTCCAGCATCATGGTTAAGAGCTCTGCCTAATAATGAAAGGTCACGAAAACTTACCCTCCTTTTTCTTTTAAAAGGTTTATAGTTTTTATGTTTTACATTTAGGTATATGATCCATCTTAAGTTTATTTTTATGGAAGGAGGAAGGTATAGATTGTGATTAATTTTTTTTTGCATATGGATGTTCAGTTGTTCCAGCATCATTTGTTAGAAAACTACCCTTTCTCTATAGAATTGCCTTTTTACTTTTGTTAAAAATCTATTGATTGTGTATGTGTAGGTCTATTTTAGGATTCTTTGTTCAATTGATCTGTCTGTCCTTTTTGCCAATACCATATTGTCTTGATTACTTCTATCTTTATAGTAAGTCTTAAAAATCATGTAGTATGAGGGGCACCTGGCTGGCTCAGTTGGTAGACCATGCGGCTCTTGATCTTGGGATCATGAGTTTGTGCCCCACGTTGTGCATAGAAGTTACTTTAAAAAAAAAAAAAAAGTTGAATCCTCCAACTTTATTCTTTCTTTTAAAAATGTTTTGGCTTCTCTAGTTCTGCCTTTCCATATACATTTTAGAGCCCAACTGTTTCTGTCTATACCTATAAACTCCTGCTAGAATTTTGATTGGAATTATCTTAAACTTAAAGGTCATTTCAGGAAGAATTGGCATCTTAACTAGGTTGAGTCTTCTAATCCATTAATATGGTAGGTTCTTTTAACTCTTTCATCACTGTTTTATAGTTTTCAGCATGCAGATTCTGTACATAATTTGTTTTCCATATTTTGTTTTATTTATATGTAAGTATTTGATTTTTTGGAGCTATAATAAGTGGTATAATTTGTTTCCAGTTGTTGTTAGTATGCAAATACTTAATTGATTTTTGTATGTTAACCAAATATGTTGCATCTCTGATAAAGTTACTTAATGGTTCTCGGGGACAGCTAGATTATATTTAAATTATAAACTGGACAGTTTTACAAGTTGGTTTTTATTTTTTGTTTTTTTTTTTAGTTTTAGGTGAAATGTCAAATCTTAAATCTTGAATGTGGTGAAATTTTATTTTCTTCACTTTTCTTTAAGCAGTATACATATTTAGTAGCTTTGCTAATAGCTAAATGTTTGTGTAGCCTGGTGATAGCGGCATCAACCAGAACTAATTTCAGAGAGGGAGTCTTGTTCCTCCTTCGTTCTGTAATTAAATTTTAGTAATACTGGCTAGTTTATGAAAATTCTTACTTACAATGATAAAATCATGAATTTTAACAGAAGAGTGTAATTAGAATTAGGATAGTTAATTTTGTGACTATTTCACAGATACCATAATTTTTAGCTTTGAATAATTGTTCTATTTCTTCTTTTTCTATCTTTCTCTTCAGGTATTGGGAGAGTTGCTGCTACATCTTTAGGAAATTTAACTAACCATGGTTCTGAAGATTTACCTCTTCCTCCTGGCTGGTCTGTGGACTGGACAATGAGAGGGAGAAAATATTATATAGATCACAACACAAATACAACTCATTGGAGCCATCCCCTTGAGCGAGAAGGACTTCCTCCAGGATGGGAGCGAGTTGAGTCATCAGAATTCGGAACCTATTATGTAGATCACACAAATAAGAAGGCTCAATATAGGCATCCCTGTGCTCCTAGGTGTAGTATCAATTTTATTTTCAACTTTTTGTTTTGAGATTGTCTAATGTTAGATTTTGAGCTCATATTTTCATCAAAGAGAAAGAAAGGCACTCTAAAGTTTGATATTTGAAGGCTTATGACATTTTTCTTTGAATTTGTATTTAGTAATGATTTGGTAAATACATTTTAGTAATAATTAAAAAAAACTTTTTAAAACAACCTCAAAAACACAGTCAGTATTCGTATGATCAGATTCTGTTTTAAAATACCACAATGTTTTTTATTATAGATACCCAGAAATTGAAATAATTAAAACCTCTGTCTCTTTCCATTTAAATTTCTATAAATAATACAGACCTCCCTCCTAATTTGTCAAAATATACTTCTGAATTATAGCATCTGCTTTATTCAATTTCTGACTTTTTATGTTCTGTTTCTTACTGCTGCCAGGCAAGAAAGTGAAAACTGGAACTATACAAAATATCCCAGATGTGTTCAATAAATGTAACCAGTGATCCTTTGGGCTTATCAGTAGGTCTCAGTATGTCCAGATTTTAAGCCCTGTGAATATTGTAGCCAGTTGTCATGTGTAGCTATTGAGCACCTGAAAGGTGGTTAATCCAAATTGCGGTGTGCCATATATGTATATGTAAAGTACACAGGATTTCAAAGTACATAAAAAAAACTAGTACCAGTTTAGTCATGAAATTACAAATAAATTCCTGTTAACTACCTCTGAGCCATAAGATTTAAAATGGGTATAATATCATCAGCGTGTTGATAGGTGTTCTTAGTACCATTTAGCATAATATGATCTTCAGTTATAGTAGACTTCTGCATTTTTTAAAACCATTAAAATTGTTATGAAAATACACTTTAATATTACCACCTAGAAAACTAAGCTTTATCATGATTGTGTCATTTTATTTATTTATTTTTAAAGATTTTACTTATTATTTATTTGACAGAGATCACAAGTAGGCAGAGAGGCAGGCAGAGGGAGAGGAAGGGAAGCAGACTCGCTGCCAAGCAGAGAGCCCAATGCAGGGCTCGATCCCAGGACCCTGGGATCATGACCTGAGTTGAAGGCAGAGGCTTTAACCCACTGAGCCACCCAGGTGCCCCTATTGTGTCATTTTACATATTTGGATTTATTCATTCAACTTGGAAAAGTTTCTTTTCCCAGTGATTCCATTAAGTGGTATTCAGTCAGTGTTAATTGAACAGCTGAACTTGTCACCGCTTCGAAAGAGCCAGACCAACTTCTCTGCCTGTATTGGGCTCTGGTCTCTTTGCCTACTCTCTAAACCATTTCAGGCAAGCTGCTGGCCTCCATTTTCAGGCCTGTGACCTGGGAGTAATTTAGAGTCCTCCTCTGACCTGATCATAGTTCCCCATCAAGGGCAGGGATGAATTTCACTTATCCCTGCTGTGTCCCAGCATCCAGCACACGGGCAGGTACATAGTGAGAGTGCAGCCAGGTGTTTGCTGACAAAGAATGATGGAAAATGCAAAAAGAAAAAAAAAAAAAGAACTAAACATGATTACAGATTGCTTTCACCAGGTGGCAGAAGACTTTGTGGTCCAGACAACCAGATTTGAGAGTATATCGAGCTGATTTTTCTGTTTATCATTAGTAACCTTACATTATTATAGAATTATTATAGTTTACAAGGCGTTTTCACAATTTGCTACTCTTACCAGCTCTGTAGACATTAAACTGGAGAGAACAAACATCTTTCTTAAACTCACATAGATAATACTAATAACTATTTTTGATTGTCTCTATTATGCTAATCCTTGTACAGAACACTTGACATACTAGCTCATTTATTGTTGAGAAGAATCATCTTTAGTATGAATTTATTCTAGTTTTACAAATAAGAAGTCTGAAGCTTAGAGAAGTGAAGCAGTTTTTCCCACATTCATATAACTTGTGAAGTAGCCAAACTGAGGTTAAAAACCTTAGGCCTGTCTTCAAAGCCTCAGTTCTTTCCCACCCCTAAGTTGTGCTGTCAAAGGATATTTCACTTTGTACCTACTTAGTACTTATTTATGAAAGAAGAGATAAGTATAAAATTGCAGTACCATCTGGACATTGATCTTTAAAGTATTAATCACAGCCTAACAATTATTTTAATCCTAGTTTAGTATTACAGTGACCTTTTCTGATATACACATAAATATTGATGTTTGGAGCAGGCTCTTCCGGTTTTGTCTCCTGTTCTGGAATAGATCATTTGGTCTTCCAAATTTCAGTCTTTAGGCTTCAAGTGGTTCAGTGCTTTTTTCCTTAGCATTTTTCTCATATAACTCCCTCCTCCTATTGCTATTCTCTCTGTCCCACCGGTTAGGCTATTAGAACTAATTAAAAGCATGGTCTGTTTTTTTCTTTTTGTTTTAAGTCTCTGTGATTTAAAATAGGTTCTTGTCAACTCTAACTCAACTCTCACTTATGCTCTCATAAGTCGGTAAAAGCAGAAAATAATTAATGTGGATAATTCAATCACAGTTCTCATTCCCAGTGTACTACATATTCCAGATCCCCTTTTCAGCCTACAGGAGGAAGAAAGCATCCATTCTCATTTTGAGAGAAACTGTCAACCTTTCCAGTATAAATTTACAGCTAATTACTAGTTATTACTGAAAATTATTATTTAAGTTTTAAGCCTCAGTATAAAGGTAATAATTAGCTCTAAATTTTTTATAGCTTCCTTTTAAGTTCCTTGAAAAGAATAAATACCACACAGAAGAAATCTCTTAAAAATATGTAAAGATTTTGGGCACCTGTGTGGCTCAGTTGGTTAAGTGTCTGACTTTGGCTCAAGTCATGATTTCCGGGTTCTGGGATTGAGCCCCACTTTGGGCTCCCTCCTTCAGGGCGAGTCTGCTTATCCCTCTCCCTCTTCCCCCTCCTCCCAGTTGTCTTCTCTCTCTCTCAGCTCTCAAATAAAATCTTAAAAAATTTTTTATAAATATTTAGTTTGGGTTTATATTCATCACTAGTGACCTACTAGTTTCCAGAAGAAGGTGTATTTTATTTCACCTTATGATTATGGTAAAAAAAAAAAAAAAAGTCAGACTTCTGTGTTTTTTTAAGGTGGTAGAAGGAGTTCAGTTTGGGCAAGAGGCACATTGAAAAACATTTAAATATTATTTGTTCTTTACAATTTCTTGTTTAGATTTAGAGTCTTTATCCTGATGAATGTTGATTCCTTTTTTTTAGTGTACCTCGGTATGACCAACCCCCTCCTGTCACATATCAGCCACAGCAAACCGAAAGAAATCAGTCCCTTCTGGTACCTGCAAATCCATATCACACTGCAGAAATTCCTGACTGGCTTCAGGTTTATGCTCGAGCCCCTGTGAAGTAAGTGAATTTATGACATAGTTTTGTTGAGGGGTAAGTGGAACCAAAGTCTCCGGGCTGCTTAACCCACATAGCACTGTGTTTTTTCTCTTAATATTGGGCATCTAAAAATTCTTTTACTTGAAAAAGAATTATCACAGCTTATAAAGTTTGAAAATCATTGACTAGAAATGTAAGTTCTGCAAACATTTACTGATTCTTCACTCTTTGTATGGAGACCTGTGTTATATTAGGGATATAATAAGCTTATGTCCTCGTAGGGGAGATTAACTTGTAAATAAGTGATATATACCGTGTGATAAAAGGACGGACCCAAGGAAATCCAAGATACAAGGATGAAGCAGCAGGACACAGGGGTGTTGAAATAATACAGGTAGTGGCTGCAAGTTCTGGGATGAGATGATTTGAGTTCACGGATACCTTTTAGCTGTGTATCTCCTTGCAGAGTGCTTAACTTGGTTTTGTCTTCTGTAAATTGTGGGTAGAAATAGTGCCTACTCTTAAGGTTATTGAGAATTCAATAAAATAGAGCATCTAAAGTATTTTTATGATAATACCTTGCACATTAAGAGAGCTTAGTGTAGATGATGATGATGATGATTCTTGGGGGTAGAGGTAAGGAATAGTGGTCAAGATCACTCAGGAAGGAAACGGAGTCTGATTTCTGGCTTCATCACCTGCATACTGAATGACCTTGAGCAAGTCACTGAACTTAGATCCAAGTTTTTTTCCTCTCTACTGAGCTATGGGGGTTAAGTGATAATGCATTTTCAAGCACATGGCATGGTGACTGCTTTGCATAAGCACTTACTAGGGCTTCTTATGATATGACTAGAGCAAGGAAAGCTCCACTGAAGAAGAAAATACGTGGGCTAGTTTTTAAAGATGACTGTGAATTTGCCAGGCTCATTGAGGATATTTACTGGGTGACATAGTAGGCACTATTCTTGAAATACAATCATGAATAAATGAAAGCTGCCTCAAAGAACTTTTCTATTCTGGGAAAACAGAAGTAAATACTCAGATCAATAACCAAACATGATAAAGATTAATAACACTGGTATATACAAAGTGCCATGGTTTCAGAAAAGAGTTTTTGAAAGCAAATAGTTACTGATTATCCAGTGCTTCCTGTTTGTATCTTATGATGCTAAACTTTTACATATGTTATCTCATATAATCTTTCCAAAACCCATTTTACAGGTTAAAAAAAAATGGAGGCTCTATCTTTGCTAAGAAAATACAACTATTAAGTGGTAGATTTTGAACCTTTATCTCCAGTTTCAAGGATCATACTCTTAATTTTTGTCATTAATAACTTATTTAATAAATATATACTGAGCAGCTATTAAATTCTTTTTAAACCTTGCTAGGCATTTCATATATGAGTGCATATACTTTTAACAACTTTGTAAGGTAATATTTAGTTTCTGGTTTTTGTAGCCTTACTCTTTCTTTTTAATCAAAATTAATAGCATAAAATAGCCCAAAGAAGAGTTTTAAATAGTTTAAGATGATTGGACATTGAATTTGGGAAAAAAATTAAATCTTTGATATTAAAAAAAAGGAATGTAAAACCTTTCATATATACTTTTTTGAAATAGTAACTTTTCCATAATTTTAAAGGATGATCATTGAAACAAAATTTGCAAGGGGTTAAGCCAACTCTGATCTAAATTTTTTTACCATATTATGTATTTACCAACTGTGTGTTTAAGTGGCAGGGAAAGGGCTTATGTATATGCCTTTAGTCTAGTGATTTTAGAAGTTATCTTTCTTGCTTAGAGCCATTTGTTTTTATTAGCTTATTTTCATGCTTTTAATTTGAATGGTTGGTTACCTTAAGGATATGTGTCATAATTATTTGATTATGATTCACTTATTTAGTCCAGATTAACATTCTTATAAAGCTAATGGTCATTTACTATAATTATTTATTAATTTTGGGCCAATGTAAACATTCTTCTTGGTCTGTAAATTCACAGTTGTTAATCTTTGGTCTGATGTGGAGACAAAACCATCTTCCAGGGTTCTAGTCCCAAAGCATTGGTTCTTCTTTTCCAAGTCAAATTTAAGCCCTGACACTGTAATTTTTTTTTTTTTTTTAAAGATTTTATTTATTTATTTGACAGAGAGAAATCACAAGTAGGCAGAGAGGCAGGCAGAGAGAGAGAGGAGGAAGCAGGCTCCCTGCTGAGCAGAGAGCCCGATGCGGGACTCGATCCCAGGACTCTGAGATCATGACCTGAGCCGAAGGCAGTGGCTTAACCCACTGAGCCACCCAGGCGCCCCGACACTGTAATTTTTAAAAACATTTTAATTATAGATATTATTTTGCAAGATATAAACCATGCTTTTCAAAAGTTTCATTTTAGTTTATTTGAAATTAGGTACACATTTATCCATAGATGTTTACCTTGGTTTAGTGTCTGGGATAACCCACGGCAGCCTCTTTATCTGATCCTATCCATACAGTATGGGAATGGAGTAAGGAATGATAGCAGGTGGACTTTTCAAACCCGTTTTCCATCTCTTCTTTCACTCTTGATGCCACTTGACCTACCAGTATGTGTAGTCTTTGTTCATATACTGATTTTATGCCATACATAATATGTATGTTTACATTTTCCTTAAGTCTGGAACAATATATGCCCAACTGTTAAATTTTCTTATTTCTGGGAGTTGGTAAGATTGAGGAAGGTTTTCTTTCTACTTTATAATCATCATTAGAAATAACATACAAGCTTTCCTTTTTGGGGAAAAAGATCATACTTAAATGGTATTCCTTGCTGCTTATGAAAAGAACAGACTCCCAAAGATTATAGCCCTTTCCACTCTGGTTCTGTGAGCTAGCTTTAAAACTTTTTAGAAATGAGCAACTTAGTTTTTTTTCCAAATAGGTCAGGACTCTCAAAATAAGCCAGACTGAAACAAGAACAGGTACTTCTTTACTGCTTAAAAACTTAAAACGAGAGGTTTAGGTATGTGTTGCTTTTTAGTTGGTCCAAAATTTTTGTCTCTAAAGAAGGTGGAAATGGTTAATATTGTTATCAACAAAGGATGAGCTGTTATTTATGAAGTAGATTATGAAGAATCATTTACTTAACAAAAGGAAAAGTTTTAGTCAAAAAACTAGCATGTTGGACACCTGGGTGACACAGTGGGTTAAACCGCTGCCTTTGGCTCAGGTCATGATCTCAGGGTGCTGGGATCGAGTCCCGCATCGGGCTCTCTGCTCAGCAGGGAGCCTGCTTCCTCCTCTCTCTCTCTGCCTGCCTCTCTGCCTACTTGTGATCTCTCTCTGTCAAATAAATAAATAAAATCTTTAAAAAAAAAAAACTAACATGTTTTTCCTTTTGCTAAAAATTGCCAATCTTCTAAGTTCCTGAAATTTTAAAATTTTAAAATTGTCTCTTTTTGCATATACTTCCAAACTTGACTTAGATTATATTCTAAATTTTTATTTATGAATTTAATAAAGCTTAAATTTTAATGTTCCTGAAGCTGCTCACAAAAGTCTGTAATGCATCATAAAACTGTAGTCAAGCTGAACTACAGAATAAATGATAAGGTTAGTATACAACGAGAAAAAGACCATCAAAAATGTATTTATTTCATACACACACACCCCAACATCAGTCCCCAACAGTGCTGTGGGATGGATTGTATTTTACTGCTATGGCTTGGCAGTCTTGCAGCGTCACCATTACCCCAGCTCTGGGTGAAGGCAGAAAGGGCGAGTGGGCACACTGTTACAGGAGGCAGGCATGGGGAAGGGACTTAGGCTGCATTGTGATCGCTGGAGCTGGAAATAGCAGCACTTTTGGCTCCTTAAAGATTGCATCCATTGAAGGATGAACACATTATTTGTAGGATTATAGCAATTGATGTTTGCATATATGGGCTTTTTATAAGTAGAATACTGCCCTAGGAAAAACAGCTTAAGTGCTACAATAAGCATAGGCTACTGAAATAGTTTATAGCCTATTTTCTGAACGATTTACCTGTGTGTGTATATGTGTATTTTAAAGATTTTATGTATTAGAGTGTGCACATGAGCGCATGAGTGGTGGGGAGGGAAGAGGGAGAAGCAGACTCCCTGCTGAGCAGGGAGCCCTAGGCAGTACTCAGTCCCAGCACCCTGAGATCATGAAGGCAGATGCTTAACCAGCTGAACCACCCAGGTGCCCCACCTGCATATATATATTTCAAAGATTTATTTATTTGAGAGAGTGAGCACATGGTGGGAGGAGCAGAGGGAGAGGGAGACAAGCAGGCTCCCCACTGAGCAGGTAGCCCAACACCAGGGCTCAGTCCCAGGACCCTGAGATCATGACCTGGGCCCAAATCAAAAGTCTGATGACACTTAACCATCTGAGCCATCCAGGCGCCCCTACCTGTATATTTAAACGATAAGTGACTAAAAATTAAACCTGGGGAATCAGATGATTTGTCTAGTTAAAAGGAAAAGAATGGGAATTTTACATTTCTCCTAAAAAAGAAAACAAAACAAGCATATCAGGAAGTATTACATGAGAAGGGAAGTAATTCCGTAAAAATGGCAGGGGCAAGATTTTGGAAGGCACATGGGTACCTTTCATACTTTTCTCATCTGTGCCCTTCTAGAGTGTGTTTTCTTCGTCCCAAAGGATTTTCTGTAATTTTCTGATTTTTTTTTGCTTCTACCCTTAATCCTATTTTTGATGCTAAATGCTGTGCTTGGGAAGTGAGAAAATTGCTTGAAGCTTTTTTTTTTTTCCTTTTTATAAAACTTGAATGCTTATACAGAATGATGTTCATATGTTAAAACAAGTATGATATTTTCCAATTAATCTTCTTTTTTGTTGCTAGAAAGCACAGATGATAAATAAGCTTTAATTTTCTTATAGTTCAACTGGCATAAATTAAGCATTTTGAATCAGTTGACATTGCTGAAATGCCCATTAGCTATGGAATTCTGACTCTAGAGGATTAAGATTTTTTGCTAGGAATAAGGAATTTGTTTCAAACAAATAAGATCTTAAGCTGCATGAATAGCAGAGGTTCTAGGAAACAAAATTGTTACTTCATAAAGGCTCATTGAGTACTTCTTATGGCATCTCTAATTTATGTTGGAGTTTCTCACTAAAGAGAATATAAAGCTTTCTACCAAATATACCTTTTAATAGGTTGTGGCACTTGAGTAATTAAGGGGGTAAATTTGGTATCCAACAAGATATATTCATCTTGTGGTCCTGCATATTGTGCTTCTGGTATTCTGGTTACATGTACCCAAGTTGTACAGAAATAGAAGTCAATGTGCCAGGCACAATCTGGCTGTTCATTGTTTGTTTACTCTTTCCCTTTTTAAAAAACATCTTATAAAATATATTAGAGGATCCTTTTGGAATAAGATGTTAAATGAATTACCAAACAAAGGATCATGGGTAGGAAATACTATAAATGACTATTAAAAATAAATTTACTAGAATTTACAGTCAAAGCTCCTGATTATATCTGTAATATTTCAGAAAGGCAGTTTCAATATCATACAGGTATATGACCTGCTGTCATTCAAGTTCTTTATCTAATCTCAGCATTCAAAACTATTACGCTGAAGTAATTTGGTCCATAACTCTGCCTTTTCATTTTTTGGTCACTGAACAGTTTTGCAAAAAATATTTGGCCTCTTTAGATTTAGTTTTGTGATCTGTAAGATGGAAAAATTAGATCAGAGTTGTCTTCAGGCCTTTCAGTTCAGAGTGTAAATTACTCCTTTTTGTTGCATACTTCCCTGTCAGTATGGGATCATCTTACCATTGAAGGAGGACTAAAAAGCCTTCTGAGATGTATGTAAATACAAGTGAGCATGAGTCCTTCTCCACATACTTCTACAGTCTACTGACTCATTTTGAAAAGAACTTATTCTTCCCTTTCTGCTTGATTTTGTTTTAATACTGTATATTCAACCTCAGGAAAAGAGCCCATGAATGATGATTCCTGTTCATTCCTCTTTTATTTAGTTCCTTGTCTGCAGTAGTGAACAGCATTCCTCAGAAAGTTTTGTCAACGCTAATAACACAAGTGACTTTGCCCATTTTTGTGTATTGTCTTTGGGGATAATAAGGTCTAAAGTATTCTTAACTTTCTGACAGTTAAACTTCAGGTGAACTTATGAATAAGCATATAATATGTATTCTTTTGAAATTATAGAACCACAGTGGTTTGAAATCTGTGTTCATTGTTGTCTAATGTTAATAGTACAATAATTGATATAGAAATTATTTTTTCAAATGAAATGTAGTATCAGCAGTTCTCTCCCTAAAAAGGTAGTATATTTAAGTAAGTTAACAACTCAGTTATTTTTAATTAAAGCTTTATGGTTTGTTTAGATATAATTAAATTGTATTTTATAAAAATACAAATAGATTTATAAAAATAGATCAGTTTGTTGCTGTAAATACATATTTATGTATGTGTTGTGAACATATGCATGATTATGTTTTAAAACAGATATGACCACATTCTGAAGTGGGAACTCTTCCAGCTGGCTGACCTGGATACATACCAGGGAATGCTAAAGTTGCTTTTCATGAAAGAACTGGAACAGATTGTTAAAATGTATGAAGCCTACAGACAGGCTCTTCTCACAGAATTGGAAAACCGCAAGCAGAGACAGCAGTGGTATGCCCAACAACATGGCAAGAATTTTTAAGTTAATTTTTATAAAATAAAATTTAAGTTTTGTAAGGGCTTTAAAATATTTTCTCAGATAAAAAACTGCAAACAAATACTTTGGTTAATAAAGGCAGCTTTTTGGAAATTATAAAATTCTAATTTTACATGTATTTTGTTATTAGAAATATTTTATTGAGCAAAAAAATTATCATTTTAAGAGCCAACACACCAAACACTTCTAAATGCTATATATTAGAAACTGCTTTGAATATTCTCAGTGAGAAAAATGCAGCAAGAAATGTCTCATTATAACTAGCTATTAAATAGGAAGTCATCACTTGGTAAACTTGTACAGCAGTATCTTTTTTTAAAAAATGGAGAACCTATGCAGTGTTTAAAAAAAAAAAAAGTTGTGTATTGCTTTCATGTGGAATAGTACCTGGAATCAGGTGGTTTAAATGTTACCATTGTGCAGTTCAAAATACAAAATGGGATTTGGGACCTTAATTGTGATCAATGTAAGTATATAACGTATAGGGTTCCCTTCCAAAACAAAGAACCCCTTTAAAACGAGAACACATTTTTTGGTATGAAAGGATAAAAGGTCCTTAATTTTTTAGGAACAAATATAGGCACTAAAGTCTTAGCTTGTTTGGGAAAGCTGTGTACAGCACTCAAAAGTTGCTGTCATTTCCTTACTTTTGACCGGGGCTCTTAAAGCATTTAGTAGCATGGCTCTAATGAGACAGTGGAGGGTTCCCAACAGCGTACGGCACACTGCCATCCCAGCAGAGGGGGTTGAGCTGCCAAAAATGACAATCAGGGATTCATTAAGAAATCTTGGTCATTAAATTGATTTTACGTATTTTTTATCTTCTAAGGATTTGTCACAGAACTTTAAAACCTACCATTTCCTTCCCACTTTTTTTTCTTTTAATAGTTAAGACATTGTTCATAATTAGTGCAGTACAATTGATGACAGAAAAATTTATGGCACTTTTAGCCTGTAGAATTCTGTGAATTTCAACATTATTTGAAGTAGCTCTTCAGTTACATTTACATGTATTGTAAATATGTAAATATATTTTTAGTTTAGGTAATCTTTGAAAGTACAGAGCACTCCCAGTTATCAGTGAGTTTGAATTCATAAAATGTTGAAAATGTTAAATGTTTGATTTTATATAACAAGCTTATTAAATATATTTTTGTGGAAACTAAATGCGTCATGTTTGAATCCATGTTTTTTACATAGTGTTCTAAATAATCTGGTTTTTCCATTCAGAAGGTCCAAAAGCAAAGGATGCAGTGTATTATGAAAGGATATTGAAAAATGAAAATAAGCTCGTAGAATTTTATCAGTTGGAGAAGTTATTTTTCAGAGCATGTAATCAAACTTTCTAGGATATAAGCTTATATATCTTATGAACTCTCACATACTCTTGTATCTTAATCATTCTTTCCTGTTACTCATTACCTTTGTATTACTGTTTAATTTAAACCTAGCTAAGCTATTCCTAAGGAAGTTAGAAATTACTATTTTAGAGCTCCCAGATTATAGAATGGCTGGTTTAAAAGAACTGAAAGGTACCAAAAAAGGGATTGGCGTATGCTAAGTGTCTTGAAGTGGAAACAGATTTGTAATGGTGTCAACACTGAAGAAAATGCATTTTTAATTTTAAAAAGAGAGATAAACCTTTATCATTCTATATCAGTACCTCCCAAACACTTCCAAATTCAGTAAGCATTTGTTTTTAATATTAGGAACCAGAGTAAACTTTAATAATAGTTCACATGTTAAAAGAATAAACCTATGAAGAATACATTTCTTTGTGTACCAAATGAAAAAATATACAATGCAGTGAAACTCAAGTACATATACAAAGTGATTTTTTTTGTGCATTATTGATCAAGAAGTTTATATTCTGTATTAAATCATAATATAAAAGAAGCAGTATTTAGTTTTTGATAAAGCAACTGAAAAGCTCCCAAACGTCTTTAAAAATAAAAGCTTGTGGTATATATAAGATGATAGAGATTGAATCAAGCCTGTTGAGTCATTATGCTGTGCTTAAATGGATGACTATGTGAAATAATTTAAAAATTCTCCTGTAGAAATTAAATGAGCATACCCAAACATGGAGTAATATTACTACATGGTTTAATTATAACCCAGTAGTAGAATTTAGTAAATTCAAGCAGAACACATGTACTGTCATCATAGACAAACACTTTAAATTATAACAGCATATTTGAAGACAAAATTAAGAAACCATACATGTTAACAAAAATGATACAACCATGCATACATACATCTGCTTATTAAACACCGAAGTAAAAGAACTAAACCATTTTGAAGTTTTCAGAGGAGCTTGGAATTTTACTCTGTCCTGATAGAAGCACTTTGAATGTTTGCATGGAGACATAAAACTGAATATTTAACTGACAATTGGTCATGCACCTGTACTTCTAAAAATTTGGATTACATTTTCTTCTTTTCTGATTGCTCAGTAGATTCTGACTTCGGCGCAGGAAAAGCTTGATGATACAGATGTCTGTGGGTTGCTGCTGCACTGTAAAGCTTGTATAAAGCCTAGAGATACAAAAATCAAGATTATAAGCACAGATGTAAAATTTTTCCTTTGAATGTAAATAGTTTATGGCACTATATAATTAGCATGCTAAACGTGGAATTTTTATATCATTAGCCTATTTAAGATATAAATTAATAGCTAAGAATCTTAGAACTCAAAACTATTTTCGCTTCCCCAGTGTGTGTATGGATTGATCTTGTGGCAAATAGTTTATTCTCAGACTACATTTCCTTTGACTTTGCACACCTTTTGGAGCAGGGCTTCCCAAACACTGTGCCCTAGGGATGTGTGAGAACTCATATCTTGAATATTACCAGTTTTGGAGGAATTTAACTTCTGACTGCCAATAGCTACCTTATTACACAGTTAGACCACTTGTTATCTGGGCTTATAAGTTTTTCAGAATGGGACCCTTTATTCCCCCCATTATTTCCTGATGCCAGTAAGTACCTACATTGCCCCTCCTCTTGCCACACTGGGATCATTCATTTAAACATTCTCTTCCCTTGTTTCCATTACTTGATTCGTATCTTACAAAACGTTTTTCAGAAGTATTATCTCAGAAAGCCTTTTCTCATAAAGCTGTGATTGTTCTTTGTGTTGACAGTGATTGAGTCATAGGAATTTTTATATATTACTTTACAAAAGTGTCCATAAATATTTTGGTCCTTTTCCCCCTCAGTGACTGTCTCTTCTGGCTTTCATATATTGAACACTCAGTTAAAACCAGCTTTTCTGAGGTAATTCTGGAGTCTGTAAAGAGTCTGAATATTTTTAAAAGGTTGATATCCTTTAAATAGTAACCAATGCCCAGGAAATTCCATTGATTTTTATCTTTTTGAAGTCTTGATAGCTGTTTTCTGAAGTCTGAATAATACATACCATCATCAGTTCTGTGAATACACATTGGTGTAACATGGTATTGCCCTAGCTCTATCATACTCCTAACATTCAACTTAGATTATTTTTACTTCTTTAATGAATTTGTTTTACTGAATTTTATGTAAAATATTTCTCTGTTGACTTGTATTAAATGTATCACTAGTATGGATTAGAGGACATACTCCAGTTGTATGTAACAGCAGAAACTGAGGAAAGAAGGATGTGCTATCTCAGTAGCTGTTCGAGATCAGTTTTGCTTCCTGAAGATGACCAGAGTAACTCTACAGAGGTCAGTTTTCTTATGTAACAAAGGATTCTTTCCTCGTTTTGCCCATGTCCAGTAGGAGAAATGAACACCAATTTACAGGTCGTTCTGAGGAATGCTCAGAAAGTCACACTTCATACTGGCCTGGAACCTGCTTAACGTTGGTAAAGGTAACTGTCACTCAAAAGCCCGAGTTAAAAACATCTAAAGGTTTGTAGCTCCACTTTGAGACTCTCTACGAATTAGGTTTTCTCAAGATTCATAATGCTATTTTTATCTCACTATGCAGTAGAGCAAAATGCACAATGCTGGAGCTTAAGAATTTTGGAATTTTCTACACATTCAAGAAATAAAACTTTTATAAAACAGGATATTCTTGATAATCAACTTATGTTTCATATGCAGATTATATCACATAAGATGTTGGGAATAAATATTTTAAAACCATATTAAAAATTCACAGCTAAAATTGTGAATCTTAGAAGAACAAAGGAGCAGCTGTGCCCAAAGTTTGTTTTTTTTTAAATTTAAGTTCAATTAATTAACATAATAGTGTATTACTAGTTTCAGAGGTAGAGGTCAGTGATTCATCAGTTGTATATAACACCCAGTACTCATTACATCACCAAAGACTTTCTAATCCATTAATGGCTAGTTGGTTTATAAAATAATAATGTTTCTAGCTCTCAATTAAAAAAAAATTAACTCACCTCATTTGTACTTCCCTGTGGCAAAGGCAGTTTAAAAGGGAAAAAAGAAAAGTATATATCCTGCTTCGTTAATAGCATTATGATAATTCAACTTTGTTTACAGTATTTCTGAGTATTTAAGAACAAATACTCCTACACATTTTTTCAGTTCAAATTACATATTGTATCTGAATCTTTCAAAGAACCTAATTCTATATTCCTCAGATGGTTCAGCATCACATTCTAGGAAGGCTTTGGGATTTACCTCAAATAGCCCTTCTTTAGTCTTCTAAGGTTGAGGAGCTATTTGAGACAGTGGCTCAGAGGATCCAGTTTTTAATTCATGCTTTACCCACAGTGTTACCATTAGTTTATCTTAACTAGATTCTTCAAAGACATATGGTAAATTCATTAGTTAAAATTCCATTCTAAAGAGTATACATAGGTATAAATGCTTGAGGAATTGTAGCTATTACTTGCCACCTGCACAAGTTGAAAAGTCTTACCTCCAAAAGTTTATGAAGAATCTCAATTTTAGCTTCACTAAATGCCCCTAAATTTTCATGATGTAACTGAAGACACTTCCAGAATGACAGTGAGTTCATTATCGTTCTAGGTGTGTTTATAATTGTCTTCCCTAGCCATCAATTATTTGAACAACGGACTGCAGTGACCCTGACTGTAGGCTGTGGTTAACTGAAACACAAAGGACAACTAGCCCATGAGCAGCTGATCCAGAGGTTGACCTGGACTCGTGCTATGGCCGGTACAAACGCCTACTTCAAATAGAGACAATCTGAAATAATCAAATCTTGCTTTTTAGGAGTTTATACTAAAAGAGCTAGTGATCCAACCACTTAATGCTAGTGGTTCACATACATCCTCTTCCAAAACCAACATGAATCAAATGATAGGTTTTAAGTACAAAGTAATTTCACACATAAACAAGTCACAGTCCGATCAGTAAAAACTCAGCTGTGCTTTCTCACACTTCTCATTAACAGCTTTAACTTTTAGGATAAATAAAAGTAGAAAGCAAAACTGCCTAATCCACATATATTTGAAAACACTGAAATGTTAACTGGAAATCGGTTATGTAGGACTTCACATTTCGTATTATAGTTAGTCGTTCGTATCTGGCCATCTTGACAGCTTCTAAAGCTCTTGAAGACTGGGGCCCAAGTCAGGTTCACCTGTTCAGTTCTAACATCTAACATTGTGTTTAGTACACAGTGTGCTGCAATCAGTTGAAGAGGATAAAAGTATTCTTACCTGGTCCCACAAGGCTGCAGCCACCTGGTCTATTACAGCCCCCAGCTCTCGGTATTCTCCGGAGTAGCGGATGTATGCCCAGGTGCACAAGGTGATCAGAGTCAGTCCCATTATCATATTGCATAGGCTAGCTATTATGTCCAAACCAATGAATCCAGTTACACCAGCAATCACATACGTGATAAAGATGACAACAAACAGTGTGGCTGGGGTACGAGCTGCATGGAAGATATTTTTGCTATCATTGTGCTTGATATACTGGATGTAAAGTTCATCTATTTCACTCTCCAACTGTTGAAGGTAACGCCGGCTAAATTCCTCCCCACCCATCTTCTTCACCCCTCGAAATAGCTTCACAGATTCTTCCTTAAGCTCCAAATGTTTGGCCTGTAGGTCATTAGGTGCCAGAAATGGTTTGTCACCACCACAGATCTGTATCAGAGAGAAGTGCCGTTTATGCCATGCAGAATAAAATTAGCAACTGTACCACAATCTTCCACTTAGCTAGTTGAATTTGTTAGAACACAATAATCAGAAGGAGTTTACATATATGTTTTGTCAGCCCACATCTTTGCGCAGTCCATATCAGGCATGACCGTAAGTGGAACCAGTATTTTATAGATGACTTATATAAAGCCATTCTTAATTTTTTTTTTAGATTTTATTTATTTATCTGACAGAGATCACAGGTAGGTAGAGAGGCAGGCAGAGAGAGAGAGAGAGAGAGAGAGAGAGGGAAGCAGGCTCCGCGCCGAGCATAGTCCCATGTGGGACTCGATCCCAGGACCCTGAGATCATGACCTGAGCCAAAGGCAGCGGCTTAACCCACTGAGCCACCCAGGCGCCCCGAAAGCCATTCTTAATTTTTATTTTCTTTTTGACCTGGGAAAGAATATCCAAGACTTAATCCAAGTTCCTCAAGATGAAAAGGCATGATTCAAAGTGAACTGCAAACTGAGTGCATTCACAGAATGAACCCAAAATCAAATTACTTATATACAAGATCCTCTGGGAAATTTATTGTAACTATACTAAAGTATTTTTGGCCAATGAGGTTTAACTTAATAGCAATGCTATAAAATTCCAAAAAAATAAGATTAGGAAAAACATGTTCATTGGCAGTTTCACTGATTGTGTTTAAATGGAGCCCTTTCACAATATATTCTTCAAGAGACTAAATGAAAGCATATTCAATGTTCTTGGACTAGGTTTTCAGTTTTTTCCAAAGTTACAAGGGAAAAGTCAGATACCCATACCTTTCACTTTGGTTATTTGAGATTTAACTTATATAAAGCATACTCTCATTCTAGTTACCCTTTACTTATATTGTGAACACCATTCCATAAACTGTATTACCCTTGACTCTTAAGACTCTACCAGTTTTGGATGTAATTTATAATATATAACATTTTCAGGAGAAAACCCTATCATATTAGTAGATATGTACAATAATTATTAGATGCATCTTAATTCAGAACGTTAAAAAGAGGAAAAGCAGTATGTAGAAGTATTAGCCCTTGAAGTCTAATTTCTTTTTTTCCTAATGGGTTTCTTGGTTTTGTTTTCTGTTTTTGAGAGAGAGTGTATTCAGCAGGGGTTGGGGAGGTGGGGGACGTGGGGAGAGGGCCAGAGGGAGGAGGAGGAGAGAGAATCTTAAGCAGGCTCCATGCCCAGCACAGAGCCCAACTTGGGGCTCTATCTCACAACCCTGAGATTATGACCTGAGTCAAAACCAAGAGTCAGATGCTTAAGCAACTGTGCCACCCAGGCAACTTAATGGGTTTTCAGAGTTAAGATAGAAATACTGAAATTGTTGCATGAAGGGAGGTGTAGCAAGAGGGTAGCACATGTTATTTTAGTCACTAGAGCTTATAAATAGTGGGAAGATGTGGCCAAAAAAAAAAAAAAAGTACTATAGAGGGAAGACACTTAAAATATGTTTTAAATTGTGCATACATAGTGTTCCTTTCCTTAAAAATACTTTATGCAATAAATAGAAATGTGATATACATAAGCTGAGAAAGAGTAAGTCAAAGCCACTTTTTTGCATTTGCAGCGTAATTTGGAAGAAAAAAAAAAAGAATGAGCTCATGGAAGAAATACCGATTTTACTTAAAACACAATTTAAAATATTATTTAATTCTTACCTCTTCCATCTTTTTGTTGTATGTATCCTTGGCAGTTGCCACGGCGGCTAAATTGTTAGCTTCTGCTGTGGCCTTTGAACAAAGTACAAAGTATAATGTAAAATGGAATTCATATTTATTAAACCTTCACAGGCAATTCTCATTTCTGAGTATCATGTGTAAGAAATGTACAAGAACACAAGGTCATGAAATAATTCGAAGTACTTAAGTATTTCCACGACATTTTAAAAATTTTATAAAATTAAATTTTCAAAATACATAAAACGGTAGTCCATAGTTATAAAAATGAAGATTTTTTTCCTCTTAAATATTTTTAAGCTTCTCACTAAATTGGGGGGGTCTATAAACCTAAACACATGGGAAATAATTCACAGTACATTTTGTGTGTACTAATATATAGACATGTCTTAAGTTTAAGGACTGATGCTGATAGTACAATGTATCACTGATAACAAAAATGAACTATTAAGAACCTAAAGAAATTTTTTAATAAGTAAGGAAAAAGCTAGATTCTCCTTTCTTAAATGTTTATTTGTAGAGACCACTGGTTTTAAAACCTGGACCTGCTTTTCTACTCGGTACATGTGTGAACCTAAGCCACAGTGTGAGTCTGTTTTCTAAACCAGTTTTGTACAAAGAAAATGAAAGCTGTGTTAAAAAGTGTCAGCACAAGTGAAGCTCCTCTATGTATATACAAAAGTGTTTAGCTGAACACACAAACAGTAGTTAACAGAAAAAATAATCTCCCAATAAATGTTCCAATATTTTTATTTGCTAATTTTTGATGGCCAGATTGGAGCGTATCTCTAGTCTAGCAAAGCATAAAGCTAAAGAAAGCTTAGCTTTAGTGACAAGTATGTTTTAAAATGTTATGCCTCCTGATTAGTAAGTACCTGTAACATGGATTTGGGATGTGGCAATTCTTCACCTTGATAGATCTTTATATAGGCCTTTAAAAAAAAAAAAAGGAAAAAAAAAAGAGACTCATGTTCAAGGAATTCCATTCAATATTTCTCCAATTCTGTTTAATTGTTTTCTAAGGTCTAAGGTCTTGCCAGTTTTGGGGAACTATTATCTTTCTCATTTAAAATCCCCCCCCCTTTCTTAGTTGTTCCTTTTTCCTGAAGTGCCCTTTCCACACAACAATTCTTGCCAACCTTACCTTTCTTTAAAGGCTTAATTCATTGCCAGCTCCTCTAAAACTTTCTCACATCCCTCTGCTAGGAGTAACCTTTCTTTTGCAGTCACTCACAGCCATTTGTACCTGCTGATGTCATAAGATTTATGGAAGAGATTTCTGTAAGGGTCCTTAATCTCCCACTGAATTCTAAGCTCCTCCATAATGTTAGGCACAGTAAGAATTCAAACTTTAGTAAGATAAATAACATGTCATTTATTGTGAAGAGTGAAGAAGATAATCACACAGGAGGTATGTGACAGTATTTTAAATTACAAAAATATGAATTTTAAAAGTTGGTATTTTGGTCCTTGGGGCATCAATCCACAAATTAGTTTGGTAGCTGAAATTCCCCCACTATATGTGGCTGGTTTAAAACAACCAGTTTTTAAAAAAAACAGTATTCAGTGCTACCTAAAATAAACAAGTAAATGCAAATTTAAATAATTCCACTTCAAATCAGTCCTTAATGCAGAGAGAGAAATTGTGGAAGAATTTTCTCCAATAGGAAGGCAAAGTATAGCCCCTTGGAGAACATCTTCAGAATGAAAGTAAAATTCGATATAGCTCATAACTGAAGACTACTATATGTTATGTATCTTGAGCAACACATTCTCCCCCAGCAACAAAAAAATAGACTTTTCCAATGCCTAGATATATTCATACTCCAAAATATATTTCTCTCAAGATAAAGTTTTCTTTAAAATTTTAATTTCAGAAACTAAGCTCCTCTTGGGAGTCTAATGATTTTTTTATTCTTATATATTCCTCATAACTTTTCCCCCATATTACAGAGTCTATAATTTGTTTCAAGTAGGAACTGCATTCTAAAACAATGCTCTAGAAATGAGAGTGATACCTTGAAGTACTCCACCAGACCTCGGCAGGTGATTTTGTTCCCATTGATCTCTTTAATATCTAGGCTCTCAGGACTAAGTAGCCAAGGAATGAGTATTTTCAAGTTTTTGATGAATTCATCATCTATTTCTACAAGTAAAAGCACATTCATCATTATTTTAAAAATCCAATCCAGTCCTCCATGCCATACAACAAAACATCCTTTGATTTCCTCCATTTCTTCCCCAGTGATAAAGCCTTCACTCACTTTCCCATCATCTAAATAAACAACTCCTGCAGCCCACTGTTCTTGGGTCAGTGATCCTCCTTGCCTAAACTTCTACTGCTAGTCTTCAGTTCAATTACATATTTACTTATCCTGCACCCATAAAATAGCTTTTCTTGATGTTAAATGTTAAACAAATACCTTAAACCCTATTCACATAACCAGTATTCTGTACTTAAGTTTGTTGGTGGTTTTATAAACGGGGAAAAGGCCAGATACTTACTTATTCCCTCCAGAAAATGTATGCCAAAATTGCTGTTTTTAGTGTAGCCACCTTACGAAAGTGTATAGAACTGGGTAAGGTGTAACTAGAACTCAAGTTCAAAAGGATAGTGATGGTGATGCCACCTCTGGTGGTGAAACTCACCAGTAGAAATTAACATGGCAGAGTAGGCCATGGAGACAAATCGGAGGATGTCCGAGTTCTTCCCCTATCATGTTTAGGACAACTGATTACACATTCCCATGGTATAGCATTAGGTTTAAGCTTCGCTTTACATATGTAGTAAAGTAACAGAAAATGCATCTTCAGAGGAGTCTTTTGAACACAGTGATAATTTCTGAAATCATTATTTCAAAAGATGCAGAAAAATACACCTACATAAAAAGCAAGGTATGTCCTAAAACTAGTAATGGCCTATAATGTTTAAAAATCTGTTTCAGCAGAGTCACTGAGTTTTCAGGCTTTGGAATTGGTGATTTCTGACGTTTTAAGGATAAAGATTCAAACCATGTGATTGTGTGTGTTTGCATTTTCCTTGCTTGCTATTACAACCTGACTATACACTGAAATACCAGTTTACATAAGAATTCTTGTTTCTCTTCTTTCCTTGCTGCTTTTATGAGATGTACAAGCATAATGCTGGAAACCCTTCAAGACTTATTTTACTTCACATTTTGTACACCTTTGAAATTTTAGTGCTCATCTTTTATGAGTACTTTATAGTTTACTCAAATGTATTTTGCATCGTACCAATTTTTTTTCAAGATTAATTAATTAATTAATTAATTTGACAGACAGATCACAGGTAGGCAGAGAGGCACAGGTAGCAGAGAGAAGAAGGGAAGCAGGCTCCCCGCTGAGCAGAGAGCCTGATGTGGGGCTCGATCCCAGGACCCTGGGATCACGACCTGAGCCGAAGGCAGAGGCTTTAACCCACTGAGCCACCCAGGCGCCCCCGCATTGTACCAATTTTTACTGATAATTTTGCTTCGTATTATATTTCCATTTATTCAAATTTATTATTGTGGGGTTTTCTCTCTAGTTAGCAACATTCGCTAATAGTACCAGTGTTTGTATGATGTTACCACGGTCTGTGTTGTGTTTTGCTGCCTGCTGCGTATCTGTGTACACTGCTACCAGTAGGTTTCTTTTTTGCAATATGACTTTGTGGGTTTTTTGTAGACTATTACTACATATCTAGAACATCTCAAATCTTCCTGAATTTCTGTATAAAACAAAAACCTTTCTCATTATAAAACAACCTCAAGTAACGTGATGCCCCCAGTTTTATTTTTGTTCTTCAACATTTCCTTAGCGATTCAGGGTCTTTTCTGATTCCATACAAATTTTAGGATTATTTGCTCCAGCTCTTTGAAAAATACTGGTGGAATTTTGATCGGAATGGCATTAAAAGTATAGACTGCTCTAGGCAGTAGAGACATTTTAACAATGTTTATTCTTCCGATTCAAGAGCATGGAATGGTCTTCCATCTTTTTGTGTCCTCTTCAATTTCTTTTATGAGTGTTCTGTAGTTCCTTGAGTACAGACCTTTTACCTCTTTGGTTAGGTTTATTCCCAGGTATCTTATGGTTCTTGGTGCTATAGTAAATAGAATTGATTCTCTAATTTCCCTTTCTGTATTTTCATTGTTAGTGTATAAGAAAGCCACTGATTTCTGTACATTGACTTTGTATCCTGCCACGTTACTGAATTGCTGTATGAGTTCTAGTAGTTTGGGGGTGGAGTCTTTTGGGTTTTCCATATAAAGAATCATGTCATCTGCGAAGAGAGAGAGTTTGACTTCTTCATTGCCAATTTGGATACCTTTTATTTCTCTTTGTTTTCTGATTGCTGTTGCTAGGACTTCTAATACTATGTTGAACAAGAGTGGTGAGAGTGGGCATGTGATCACCAAGACAGCATGGTACTGGCATAAAAACAGACACATAGACCAGTGGAACAAAGTAGAGAGCCCAGATATGGACCCTCAACTCTATGGTCAAATAATCTTTGACAAAACAGGAAAAAATATACAGTGGAAAAAAGACAGTGTCTTCAATAAATGGTGCTGGGAAAACTGGACAGCTATATGTAGAAGAATGAAACTCGACCATTCTCTTATACCATACACAAAGATAAACTCAAAATGGATAAAAGACCTCAACGTGAGACAGGAATCCATCAGAATCCTAGAGGAGAACACAGGCAGTAACTTCTTCGATATCAGCCACAGCAACTTCTTTCAAGATATGTCTCCAAAGGCAAAGGAAACAAAAGCAAAAATGAACTTTTGGGACTTCATCAAGATCAAAAGCTTCTGCACAGTAAAGGAAACAGTCAACAAAACGAAGAGGCAACCCATGGAATGGGAGAAGATATTTGCAAATGACAGTAAGACAAAAGGTTGATATCCAGGATCTATAAAGAACTCCTCAAACTCAACACACACACAACAGACAATCATATAAAAAAATGGGCAGAAGATATGAGCAGACACTTCTCCAATGAAGACATACAAATGGCTATCAGACACATGAAAAAATGTTCATCATCACTAGCCATCAGGGAGATTCAAATTAAAACCACATTGAGATACCACCTTACACCATTTAGAATGGCCAAAATTAGCAAGACAGGAAACAACATGTGTTGGAGAGGATGTGGAGAAAGGGGAACCCTCTTACACTGTTGGTGGGAATACAAGTTGGTGCAGTCACTCTGGAGAACAGTGTGGAGATTCGTCAAGAAATTAAAAATAGAGCTTCCCTATGATCCTGCAATTGCACTCCTGGGTATTTACCCCAAAGATACAGATGTAGTGAAAAGAAGGGTCATCTGTACCCTAATGTTCATAGCAGCAATGGCCACGGTCGCCAAACTGTGGAAAGAACCAAGATGCCCTTCAACGGATGAATGGATAAGGAAGATGTGGTCCATATACACTATGGAGTATTATGCCTCCATCAGAAAGGATGAATACCAAACTTTTGTAGCAACATGGATGGGACTGGAAGAGATTATGCTGAGTGAAATAAGTCAAGCAGAGAGAGTCAATTATCATTTGGTTTCACTTATTTGTGGAGCATAACAACATGGAGGACAAGGGGAGATGGAGAGGAGAAGGGAGTTGAGGGAAATTGGAAGGGGAGGTGAACCATGAGAGACTACGGACTCTGAAAAACAATCTGAGGGTTTTGAAGGGGCGGGGAGTGGGAGGTTGGGGTACCAGGTGGTGGGTATTATAGAGGGCACGGATTGCATGGAGCACTGGGTGTGGTGAAAAAATAATGAATACTGTTACACTGAAAAGAAAAAAATTTAAATAAATAAATAAATAAAATCATCAAAATCACTTCCATGTATTACATGTATTTCAATTCCACCCCCATTCCCTTATAAAATTGGAATGGAATAAGATACACCTGGGTGTCTAATGCAGCAGCAAATGTGGTAATGATCATTAAAGTAACAAGCATATAATCACATATTTGGATTAAAAATGTGTCCTGAAGATGGCATGAGCCACGGTCTTGGTTCTCACTGAGACTATTCCAATTTTGGATTCAGAAAGCACAAACCAGAGATTCCTAGCATACACAGGTGGTGAGCTCTTGCTAACGGTATTAGTCAACACCGTAAACACATGACCCAGAACACCTGCAGACCGTTTCAGTTTACGGAGGCACACTAGCTCTGGGCCTCTGCAAGAATGCAATTAAATATGTGTGGGCAGATGATTATTCGGGGTGATGTTCTGTTTCCATCATTTCTTCAATCATTTTTGCCACAAGAGTCCGACTTTGCCAGGAATCCAGGGGCTAGGCCAAAGTGGTTATCTGTCACAATCACTGGGGACGTGATAACGTACTTTATAAGAACTCTGCCCGCAGATGCACTGGTGCAGGACTGCCGTGTAATCACCCAAGGAAGATGCTTTCTCAGGATTACCTTCATTAGAAACACCTTTTTAAAAATAATTACCTTGCAGTGGTGTTTGGATCTGCTTCCTGAAGTCTAACTGAAGCTGCTAAGGATGTATCGCCACAATTTATGGTGTCATCACTTGTCATTCTACATGGGGGACTAAACACAGAGCAACCTCAAAAAGGAAGGTAACTCCTTGTTAATTAGAAGATTTACTAAGCTAAGAGAGGTATTCAGTGGGCACTTAGAAAGAGCTGGTTGAATGGAGTGTGAACAAACCTTATCCTCGCGATTTCCCATGTGGGATGTTGTTAAATTAATAGCAGTTAATTGGAATCATGGTATTATATGTTTCATATAATATGGGAAATGGCATGATAATTTCAATGATGTGAAGGACCATGAACAATATAGTAATTATAACAGTTACAAATATCAGTAGTGAGCTAGAAAGTTATTCCTGTAAGTTTATGAAAGAATATGTGAGAATTACCAATGAAAAGTTTTTGCACAACTGTTTATTCAGAGACATTTCTTCCCTAGAGGGTTCAGATGTCAACCCTCTGGAATACAGCATAGCCAGTGGACAAGACATCCTGGACAGAGACCACATCAACTTACAAATTTCAGAGTGGGCTGGAAAAACAACATGGATAGGTGACTTTCCTTGGGCAGAGTCTCCTTTCTGCCCAAGGAGAAACTGAGGCTGAGATGAACACTTTGGCACACATAGATTCAGCAGGAGTCCTATAAAGCCTCATCAAAATGCATCTTTGATGGTCACCTGAAGCTGCTTTTCATTTCTTTTTCTCTCAGGCTAGCCACTTTGGTAAACTGATAATTTGTGGATGCCTATAAAGCAACTGTGTGTGTGTTAATATATGTGTAGACATGTGAGTAAAGCTTGATGGGAAATCTATTAAAAGATGAAGTTCTTTATCTCTGTGATTTGTCTTAAACTCTCTCCCTCAGCTCTTTCCCTCCACCATGTATCAGTTAATTTTTTTAAAGAACTGTTGCTGAATACCACAAGAATGGAACAAACCAGAGTACTCTTCTGTCCCAATAAAGGGCTCTTGTTGAAAGCCTGCCCCTCCCCTGCCTGTTTATGACTCCCCAACTCCAGAGAAGAAAGAGGGGCCTTGTGGGAGCCCTCTCTTTACATCATTTATTCAAATGAAGGCATTAGGTAACGATACAGTTTTAAGAAGTCTGTGCTCTTCGGAGGGCTGAATTTCATAAGTGACAGTGAAATGACAGAACCCTGCAGTTCTTGCATTAATGTGTACTTACTGCTATCTGTTCTGTTATATAAAGATAATTTAAAACATGTACAGAAATAATGCTAATGACTGAGAAATGTTGGATTCTATTTATGATACTGTCATAGTTAAATGGAAGGTATCTTGAGTATAAATGCCATGGACACGGGGCAGTGGGGGGGGGTGGTGGGGAATAGGTTTGCTTTTCAAACCCGCCAGTTCCATTAAGGTGGACACATATTATGTTGTCCTTTCTTAAGAGGAAGTTTAAAGTCCTTTGAGAAGAGTTATGCTGAAAAGCTTGTTGCATCACTCTCTCACGAGCCCTGGCACAGGGCAGAAAGGCCACAGTAAATAAATGTCTAAGCTCAGTGGCATGTATATTCAATGCCAAGCTTTTAAGTATAAAAGTCAGAAATGTCTTTGTACTACTTTGTAGTAATCACAAAGTAATCACAAAGTAAATATCTAAAGACCCAGTGATTATTTATTAGGAAATACTTTTATTTCCTCAGACCCCTACGTCCACCCCATCCCATCCCACCCCTTTTTCTAAAAAGTTGAGTTGCTTTGGAATCTTAAAATGTTAGTAATGCCTCTGTTAGGCAATCAACTACTATTATCATACACTGTCTCAAGAACATTCTAGGGCTTTTGGGTTTTTCAGAAACTGGTCCTCATTCAGAAGAGGATTTCATTTTTAGTGAAGCTTTTAATAATTTATAATTAAATTCTTCAGTAACACTTTTAAAGAGCTTGAATTCAGAACTATGCAATGTTTCTTTCAATCTCTAATTATATAACTTATAACAATAATTACACAATTTAAAGCATTCAGATAATATAGACATCTACTTTTCTCCTCTAATGTAAATAAGGAAAATTTAACAGGAAGACATTAAGGAGCATTTCTCAATGCACAGAAGTGAGCAGGAACCTCTGTGAAGAGGGGAGAGTCACTGCCTCCCAGGTGAACACAGGATCTTGCCCGTTTTCTCCGGGTGTGTATTAAGTACCCATAGATCCCATAGTTCACCAAGGAGGTGTTCTAGTACCAGCCCAGGATTCCCAGTTCTCTCGACAATTTTCAGCCATCAGCCTCATATAAGTGGATAATCCAAATGAGCAGCTGTAAGCCCAATAGATAAAAAGACAATTGTATAAGCAGGATAAGTAATGTAAACATATTCATTAAAAGACAAACCTTTCAGTTTTCCATCAAAGTTTGGATTGGTAGCTACTTTTAAGCCAGGATGAGGTAGCAGAAAACAGGAAATTTTGGTGAAACAGGAATGGATGTGTTTTCGAACATTCTGTAGTTCTTCATGCTGGTTCCCTGAGACCTGCAGTAAATCATTCTAAAGTTTAAACTACTTTCATCATAATTGAATTCCAAGAGAATTCTGTGACATCTATTTGCTACAGTTGTCTGGTCCCACAGTGATAAAAATGACATGACAGGGCTGATACTAAAGAAAAAATAAAGTCTTGGGTAAATGGCCATATCTAAGTATAGCATACCTATGTCATTATTATTAGAATTAACAAGTGTTTACCCTTATGCTAACTCAGATGGGCCTTCCCACTTTTTAGTACAAATTAGTGGGGTTTTATTCTAGCTAGTTCTTAAAAATTCCAATTTTAATTTGAAGTACTCATAAGAAACATGAATAGATCATGAGATATTCCTACCTTCTTTTCAGGAGATACTCAAGACAGCCTCTTGTCACCTGGTAGGTATACATTTAGATTCTAGAAAGGCATCTGAATAGTTGGGTATTTATAAGCTACACTGTCCCTGTTTTTTCAAATGTATTTGACAGTTAATAGTACAACTACTCTAAAAATAATTACAAACCTAAAAAGACAAGATAAGAGATCCTGACTATCATGAAACCTTATTTAATCTTGATTAAAATTTTTTTCTTAATAGTTACTTGTTGTGGTATCTGTCCAATGTAAACAATTCATTCAACATTGAACTATCCTGACACTGAAAATGGAGAATCCTCTAATTTCACTTTCTGTGAACTATTAGCAAAATGTTCTAAGACTGACTTTGGGAATTTCAAAATGAGATAATTTCTGTTAAATTGACTTTTAAACCTCTACTAAAACATGAATCCAGATATTTGTACTGTCAGCTTTGAATGGATTTAATTATTCTAATTAAAAGATTTATCTTGGAATATGTCGGTGTTTTGTAGATTATCTACACAAGAATTACCTGTATGATAATTATTGATAATATTTAAAGCTATAACTCTGAAAGTATGTATTAAATATCAATCTTTGTAGAGACACTAGAAGGGTCAAATAAGATTGTATCTAATAAGTATCCATTCTGCAAATCATTCAACAAAAGTAATTCTAGATTACTACTGGTGAAATTTCATGCACCTTAGTATCTAACCCACCTTGAGGCGTTTTTCCAAGAATTTGGAGCCACCTTCAGCTCCATATGAAAATTCATATGGAAAACTCCAGTCCCGAACAAGAAATATCAGACTCTAAGAAACAATAAGAAGAAAAGATTGGTGAGGGGACTTTTTTTTTTCTTTTTTTTTTTTAATATTTTTTTTCCAATTTATTTATTTTCAGAAGAACAGTATTCATTATTTTTTCACCACACCCAGTGCTCCATGCAAGCTGTGCCCTCTATAATACCCACCACCTGGTACCCCAACCTCCCACCCCCCCCCGCCACTTCAAACCCCTCAGATTGTTTTTCAGAGTCCATAGTCTCTCATGGTTCATCTCCCCTTCCAATTTACCCCAAAGCGCACACCCTCCCCAATGTCCATAACCCCACCCCCCTTCTCCCAACCCCCCTCCCCCCAGCAACCCACAGTTTGTTTCGTGAGATTAAGAGTCACTTATGGTTTGTCTCCCTCCCTATCCCATCGTGTTTCATGGATTCTTCTCCTACCCACTTAAGCCCCCATGTTGCATCACCACTTCCTCATATCAGGGAGATCATATGATAGTTGTCTTTCTCCGCTTGACTTATTTCGCTAATGGCCTCCCTGAGCTTTATACTGAAACCAATTAAATGTATTATTATCATTTGAATAGTGTTCTACACCACACTGTGGAATTGTGAAAGCAAACATAAAACCTTTGAAAGTTTCTGAGCAATCTATTCCCTAGGAATCAATCTTCCTGTTCCCACTAAGTAAAAACAGAAAGCTGCCCCAAAACTGACTGTAGTCACACACCCAGCCATTCAGCCAGTTTGAGGGCACCTCTGTCTCTCATCTCTTGGTGGCATGCATTCATCCTGGCAATTTGGGGACAGCTTTTTATGAAGACTCGAGTTTTATTTGAGGAGAGTTTTATCATCCCTTTAAGTATTTTTCCTCTATTACAGTTGTCCCGTTCTCTTCCTCAGGGGCTTTCAGTATATATACATGGTATGGATGGGTAGGAATCCAGGTTTAGTGGGGCCCAAAGCTTATACAATCTGTTGGGGGGAGGGCTCAATAGGAAAATGAATACACAATTGGGCTTCAAAGGGAATATTTATTTAGAATGAGAGAAATAACAAATTACAAATTTTTTTAAAAGCTGACAAATACACAAACACACAAACACAAATCCAGAAAAAAAAAAACAAACAACTAACATACCTTTGTAATAATTTTTTTCCCTACTGTTTTTGGCTGCAAATGATTTGATCACTTCATTGTATGATGATTTTGAAATAATCTGTTAGAAAGTTATTTCTCTCTGTCCTCTAACAAGGCCACATTCTTTATCATAAACAGTTATTATTAATAGTTCAGAAATGTTTCTGTTTCACAACTTATTTGTAATGCCATGTGCATTTTTAGTTTCCTCATCCATTAAGTATGATGCTAATAGAACCCACCTCACAGGACTACCGAGACATGCATAAGGCCTCTCTGGAAGGTGCCTGCACAGAGTTAGTGCTGTGTTGGCTCTGGGAGTTTTAATTTAATGGTCACATATTTTAGCTAATGGATAGACCATAGTTTATTTTGCCATTACTAGACGTTTTTCAGTTTTTCTATTATTCTAAGAAATGCACTGATAAACATCCTTGAAGCTGAATATTTGTTCACATCCAGACTGGATTTTATCAAGGACTGTGTTTCCAAAATTAGAGTAATCATCAGAATCATTTGGGAGACTTTTAAAAGTATAGAATTCTTGGGCCTCACCCCGACCTTTTGAAACCAAAGTAACAGCCGCTTTCCTTGAACAGCTTATTATATGCCAACCACAATGCCAGGAATTACACACATGGTATTTCACGCATTCCTGCAACAGCCAAGAGATAGGTTATAATTTATGATTCTTTTCAGAAGAGATAATCTAAAAAGCCCCACCACCTGACATTAAGTGACTTGGCCAAAGGCACAGAGAGATGGCACAGCTAGCATTTAAGCCTGGGCGACCTCAAAACCCCTGCGGCACGGCTCAACAGGAACATCACACATGCGCTGTAGTTTACAACCTGGGCTCTGATAAAAGCACGCTTTTTAATTTTTAAACATTTATTTACTTTAGAGAGAGTGAAAGAGTGAGAGAGAGAGAGAGAGAGAGCGAGCATGAGTGGGAGGGGCAGAGGAAGAGGAGAGAGATTTCCAAGTAGGCTCTGTGCTGAGCATGGAGCCGGACGTGGGGCTTAATCTCAGGACCCTGAGATCACCACCTGAGCTGAAACCAAGAGTTGAGCACTTAACTGCCTGCCACCACCCTGGCGCCCCTAAAGGCATGCTTTGATATGCTCAAGACATACTGCAAATTTTAGTTTCTGGAAGAAAAGTAGGACTTGGAGGGAAAAAATCAGTAGTTTTTATTAAATTAGCGATCTTCAAATGATCTTTCTAAAAGTTTTATACCTTCTGAGCTTCTAGCTGAATATTTTATTCTTGCTTATTAAAACGTGTTGATTTTTAAAAAGATTTTGTTTATTTATTTGAGAGTGAGAGCACAAGGGGGGAGAGAAGCAGACTGAGCACTGAGCAGGGAACCCAATGTGGGGCTCAAACCCAGGACCCTGAAATCTTGACCCGAGTCAAAGTCAGACACCCAACTGACGGAACCACCCAGACCCTTTTGCTGATATGTCTCTTCTCTTTTTTTCTCTCTTAATTCTCTCTCTCTCTCTTTTTTTTTTTTTTAAGATTTTATTTATTTATTTGACAGACAGAGATCACAAGCAGGCAGAGAGAGAGAGGAGGAGGAAGCAGGCTCTCTGCTGAGCAGAGAGCCCGATGCGGGGCTCGATCCCAGAACTCTGAGATCATGACCTGAGCTGAAGGCAGAGGCCTTAACCCACTGAGCCACCCAGGCGTCCCACTCTTAAATCTCTTTTAATCTCTGGGTTCTTCCTCCATTTCTTCTTTCCCCTTACAGTTTATCTACTAAAGAACCTAGGACTTTGACCTATAAAAATTCCCATAACCTGGACCTTGCTGACTGCATATTCACAAGCAGTTCAGCATGCTCTCTGTCCTCTGGATTTCCTGTAAATTGGCAGCTGGGTACAGAGCCTTGATCTCAGGTCATAATTTTTTGGTGGAGTGCTCTTCTATCAGGAGGCACAGAGTTTCTGATTATCTCTCCTTTGGTGAAATTATAACATCTTTGCTTATCTGAAGTTCATTCATCAGTAACTTTCTCATTAAGGGCTCATAAAAACAATATTCTTTGCATTCTTACGTGTTGATAAGTTTGTGACCTATTGTAGCAGTTGTGACTTTCTATTTGAAAGTCAGTTTTGCTGAAAATAAAATCCTTGGCTCACAGCTTCTCTCCTGAAGCCAGGCGGCACTTCTTGGTTTGCATCATGGATTTTTAAATTTTTTTATTTTATTTTACTTTTGTTTACTGTGTGTGTGTGTGGTGGGTATTCGTGCATTTTTGTGGGGAAAGGAGTGATTCTTATGGAGAGGAGAGTTTCAAAATACCACTAGGGCACCTGGCTGGCTAGTTGGAACAGCATGTGACTCCTAATCTTGGGGGGCTGTGAGTTTGAGCCCCACTTCGGGTATAGACATTACTTAAAAAATAAAGTCTTAAAAAAAATAAAATGCCTTTATCCACTATATTAAACAGTCCACTGTCTTTAACAGAGGCCCATTTATGTCAAAATGAAACATAATAATTTGTATTCAGAACATTTCTACCTAAATGTTTCAAAATACCATATTTTTGAAAACAAAGCTTAGCTAAGAAGTAATTTTTGCAAAATAGAGGTTCATGAACCAAGATAAATGAAACCAAGTATGTGGATTTGGCTGTATTTTGCATTTTTCTTGGGGAATTTGGTTGGTCTTTTTCACTGGGCATCTTCCTAAGTTGATATAATAAGGACCATATGAGATGGAGAGAAGGGAGTTGAGGGAAATTGGAAGGGGAGGTAAACCATGAGAGACTATGGACTCTGAAAAACAATCTGAGGGGTTTGAAGTGGCGGGGGGGGGTGGGAGGTTGGGGGAACCAGGTGGTGGGTATTAGAGAGGGCACAGATTGCATGGAGCACAGGGTGTGGTGCAAAAACAATGAATACTGTTAGGCTGAGAAGAAATAAAAAAATAATAAAATAAATAAAGTAAAATAAACTGAAAAAAAAAAAAAGTCCTTAGCCTTTCACATATTTTCCTGTGGTTAAAATCTTAATAAAGCTGCTTTCAAAATAAAAAAATAATAATAATAAGGACCATATGTAGCATAGGATCGAATATCAAGTCTTATTTTCTAAAATCATTAATCTATATTCTATCTATCCATCTATCTACAGTATCAAATTCCCAAGTTCCTTGCCTAACGCTTCCATCCAGAGATGTGCTGGTAAACTGGCTCTCCCAGAAGAACAAAATGCCTTGATTTTGTAGCATTTGACCATTTCTGTGGTATAAATATGCCCACCATCGCTGATCCAAGCTACTAGCAATTTAATAGTTGTCTTATATAATTCCCAAACATTTACTAATTAGTTCTCATGAACTGTTATAAACCAGCTATGGCACACCTACTGTCCCCATCTCCTCCCAAGATAATTTGTCTACTTTATATTAAAAATGCATGGAATTCTATGAATCTCAGTCCATATGTCAAAGTCATCAGTTTTTCCACAATGCTGAATCTTGATTTGTTCATACATACGGGTAGAAATAAAAATCAAAAATATAAATTACCCTAATTTGCTCAGATGAAAATATTTCAAGTCACAAATACTTCTTTAATGAATTAATCTCAGTCTGCAAATGGGGCAAATGATGGGATCCATGCTGTCCATATCCCACCAGTGATCACATATAGTTTTTTAATCATCAGAAAATTATAACCTTTGTTAACTTCCCTTTGGGGGCTATATCCTTCAGGAAGTTATTCAAAAGGAGTGTTATAGCACTACTATGAGTGAGAGTGAAAAACTGAGAAAAAATCCAAATGCTCAACAACAGGAAAATGGCTACTCAAATTACGGCATATTAATATAACATATTAATGGCTATTAATATTACAAATACACAGAATATATAAATACATGTGTTAATTGTGCCAGAATAAAAACTTATATGAAATAATGCAACATAACGTTATGTTATTAGCAACATAATGCTAAATGTATGACCACATCCATTACAAATATGTGAAAAAAAACTCCCAAACTCTCAGTAATAGATTAACTGTTCTACAGCCTTGTAGCAAGTAAATGACTGAACTGGTTTTTAACCACTTAATCAATTTCAGTTCTAATTTCAGTTTCAGAAAACAACTGCACACAGTTTAGAACTTGTTTTAAACCCATCTAAGTACAACTCACTTCAGTCAATAGCCCATTGAATGTCTACCCATGTGTGACAGATTCATACTTTAGAAGTCAGCTAAGTAGTGAAAGACTCACTCCAGAAGATTCACTAAGGCTGATGTCAATCCATTTCTCCCCTCCGTAGCCAACAAAAAACAAACATTGTTGTTGTATTCCACAGCAACAAAAATTTTAAAACTGACATCAGGGGCGCCTGGGTGGCTCAGTGGGTTAAGCCTTTGCCTTCAGCTCAGGTCATGATCCCAGGGTGCTGGGATCGAGCCCCGCATCGGGCTCTCTGCTCAGCGGGGAGCCTACTTCCTCCTCTCTCTCTCTGCCTACCTCTCTGCCTACTTGTGATCTCTCTCTCTGTCCAATAAATTTTAAAAATCTTAAAAAAAAACACAAAACCTGACATCAACCCGTTCTTGCCTCTGTAAACCATGTAACTTCAAAACAAATTCCTAAACCCTACATATAATTGTTAGTTTGCTCTGCTCAGCAAGGCTAAGACTCACCAACATATCTTTTATACTTAATAAAGCATAGTATTCCATTGTGTATATATACCACATCTTCTTGATCCATTCATCTGTTGATGGACATCTAGGTTCTTTCCATAGTTTGGCTATTGTGGACATTGCTGCTATAAACATTCGGGTGCACGTGCCCCTTTGGATCACTACGTTTGTATCTTTAGGGTAAATTCCCAGTAGTGCAATTGCTGGGTCATAGGGCAGTTCTATTTTCAACATTTTGAGGAACCTCCATGCTGTTTTCCAGAGTGGCTGCACCAGCTTGCATTCCCACCAACAGTGTAGGAGGGTTCCCCTTTCTCCACATCCTCGCCAGCATCTGTCATTTCCTGACTTGTTGATTTTAGCCATTCTGACTGGTGTGAGGTGATATCTCATTGTGGTTTTGATTTGTATTTCCCTGATGCCGAGTGATATGGAGCAATAAATTCAGATTTGGTTTTTGTATCAGATTTTGAGTGGCGGTCTCATCCTTTGACAGTTCTGGATACCCCTTATTTGGCAGCAGTCCCTTTGACTCTCAGACTAACAGGTGAATTCTTGTCTCTTTTTCCAAAATTCCATTTGTCCTTCGAATTTTCTTCCAGGTGAATGTCTCAACAATTATCTGATTTAAGTTCTGATTTGTTTCATTGAGCTCTTGTCACTGATTCATTTATCCTAGGGTTTTTGTTATAAAGACCCAATAGGTCTTCATATAAGGTCATTGGTTTTAAGTCTTTGTATAGGGAAATTCAACCTTTAGTTTTGAAAGAGTACTCATTTGATAAGTAATTAGACCCAATTTTTGTATAAGGTTATTAGAACTTTGGGTTTGGAGGTATACCATTCAGTAAATACTTTTGCTATTATCTCTTTATGCTTTTGCTCCTTGCTTTGCTTTCATTTGCTTGGTAATTCATATAAAGTCTTGCCTCGTGTATTTTTCCTTTGTCTTGAATTGTTTCATGTCACTGAATGTATGGGGAAGTGGTCCAGAAAGAACAGATCGATGCATAAACTTAGTAAATCTCCAGACCAATCAAGATGCCCCAAAGACTAATGATTGGAGGTCTGTTAAACTGGCAGCAAATTTACACAAAACTCATTAGTCAAACTTAGCCTTGGGAGCCCTACAAAACTATTAAGGGGACACTCAGTCTTGTCAATCTGTGAGTCACTGTGTTTAGTCCAGAACACAGGATCAATGATTTATGATTATACAGCACTATCCTGACCTCTGCTGGCCTAAGGAACCAAGTTGCTTTTCAAAGCACACACTTTTGATCAAATTTTGCAGGCTTGTATATATCAAAGCTGGACCCTCCTTCCAGAAAAATGCTTGGTTTCTATTTGTATGGCACTATAATCCTAGCTATTGCACTTAGAAGAATAAATGACCTTTTCAAGAAAATTCAGAGTAACACTGGTCATTATGGTGATCTTTGTACATGTCAAAATAAATAACTAATATACTTAAGGGGAGCTCTATAAAAATTAAGAGATAAAAATAAAATATCAAACACTCATTAGTTAGCCTCTTTAATTAGTAAACTGAGACCTCAAAACAAAAGTCGAATCCAATTTGATTCTCTTACCTCCTTGTATCTCTTTCAGATTTCTCTTCACTTTATCCCTTCAATCCCTCCTGCTCCTTCCCCTGACCTCCTGAATGATTTCCGCAGGACTTTTTGCAGAAAGGGACTGGCCACGTTCTCCCAAACAACATCAAACTGCTAGACCAGAAGGCACTATAGAAGCTGAATTTAAACTCTGATCTGGAGTTGAGTTTCAAGAAATTTCTCTAACCCAAGAAGACAGAAATTTGTTGCATAATTCAGGATTTGTTAATTATTTACTGACCTGAACTATTAGTCCTTTCCAACTAGTTTACTTAATTGTTATCCCTCAGATAGAGAAAAAAATGATTAAAACCAATAGGGTAAAAAAAGACCAAGAAAACATTCAAACAACCCAACTCTTCAAAATAATAATAATAATAATAACAACAACCATGATAAATTAAAACATTTAATAGCCTTTAGAGGGCAAGAAAAATAGACAAATCATCATATGAGGCCATTTCAGAAGACTTTCTCTTAGAGAATAATTGGTCAAAGATTCAAAATTGTAAACAAAATAAAGATCAATCATAGACATTACAAATAGACTTCAGGAAATTTTCAAACAATCCTCTGGGTATCTGAATAGCTAAAGTAAAAACCTTGTCTTCTCTTTTCTAATGGGCTCAAGCATAAAATACAGGAATCAGAAAAAAAAAGCTTGAATGAGAAATCGTCAATTTAAAAATCTCCAATATATAGCTGACTTTTCAGAGGGCCTTGAATAGTTAAAAAAAAGTAGAATTCAAAACAAATTTATGGCCCTCCAGATAAAAAGAAGAACAAAATATCCTCTATTCTCTAAGAATCAGGACCCTATCCATAGGGACACCTATAAATACAGCAAGAAAAAATTCACTTGAAAAACCAATGTCCTTTATTGGCTAAAAATACCTACAGTGCGTATGACTCAAAAAGAGACTGCCTTCATCTCGGGTTATGATCCCAGGGTGCTAGAACTGAGTCCTACATCGGGCTCCTTGCTCAGTGGGGAGTCTGCTTCTCCTTCTGCCTGCCACTCCCCTACTTGTGCGTTCTTCTCTGACAAATAAAATCTTTAAAAAGAGAGAGAGAGACTGAAGAATCCCTTTGAACAAAAATCACAAAGGACATAAGCAGAAAAGTTGGAGAAGAATCTATAAGAGTCCAGATTAGTGCCTTCCAAATTACATAAATCTTTCTTTTTTACATATATAGAAAAATGAGGCCAAAGCAGGTACTAAATTACAACATGCACACATCAGTGACTCATTGCTTTTTATGGCCAATCCCCTGAGCAGTAGCCAAGGCTTATCCTCTTGCCTCAGAGCAGCTGCAGCCTTGTCTAACTACTTGAAGCATCTTCAGACTGTGTACTAGGATCACATTTAAATCTTAAGGTACCATATACAATCACTATGGCTACCTGAAAACATCTAACATTTTTCTGTTAGTCTTAACTAATGATATGTTAGTTTTGTATTACCACCCCACATTTTTTTTTTTAATTAAGTAGGCTCCATACCCAGTGGGGAGCCCAATGCAGGGCTTGAACTCATGACCCTAAGATCAAGACCTGAGCTGAGATCAAGAGTCAGATGCTTAACCAAATGAACCACCTCAGGTGCCCCTAACAACTCATACTTTCAATTCAGAAACTCTCTACCCTTACCCACTGAAAGAGAATTTCATGATTGTGTTTCTGCAGTTCAAGAAGTGGTCATGCCCAGTACAAATATTTTGGACCCTCTCACAACAATTTGTGACTTAACACTGTTTATGGATTTTATCTTAAAAATGTAAAGGGGTAATACTAGAATGAATATGTAATAGCTCTACCAGACCTTGAATCCAGGTCTTTCAATTTGAGTCCAATGGATTTACCTATATGTGAACTATATACAATTCCAAATAGGTATATGACAGCATCATTAGTAAACAGTAATTGAACATCTGCTGTATGAACTTTGATGTACTCCACTAAAAAAAGTAAACTACAAAATTCCTGTTCTTAAGGTATTTATAATTTAGTGAGATGAGATGTACACATTCAAATCTAAGACTACAAGACACAGCTGAGGAAGAGGAAGAGGAAGCCTAGGATTAGGGGGAGGAAGAGAGGCACTGAAGGGTGGTGGAGTGCTGGGGTGTTGAACCTGTGGCCTACCTATCAACATAGGTTGAAGAGCAGCTCTGTGACTAGGGACAAGTTCCTCAACTACTCTGTGCCTCAGTGTTTCCTTATCAGTTAAAAAAGAGAAAGAGTAAAAAAGGAACAACATTATTTATTTTTATATACCTACAGTGAGTGTCATTTGAATAACATAAGAAAAATACTTAGCACATTGCCTGGCACAAATAATGCTCAATAAATTGTTCTTGTTATACAGGCCTTCTAGACGTTTCAGGTACCTAAATATGGACATTGGGAAAATCCTGCTGTATACCACTGACCTGCTTCTACATGCCAGATGAATATTTATTCTCTTTTTTTTTAAGTTTTTTTAAAATTTATTTATTTGTCAGAGAGAGAGAGGGAGAGAGAGCGAGCACAGGCAGACAGAATGGCAGGCAGAGACAGAGGGAGAAGCAGGCTCCCTGCCGAGCAAGGAGCCCGATGTGGGACTTGATCCCAGGACGCTGGGATCATGACCTGAGCCGAAGGCAGCTGCTTAACCAACTGAGCCACCCAGGCATCGCTGAATATTTATTCTTATTCGTACAGCTTTCAGATCAGCTAAATTACTCTCTTGGCAGAACATAGGATAAGGTAGCTTTCTCAGACAGCTGTCCTTTTTCTCAGCCCTACCATCGTATCTTCTCCTTTAATTTACAGCCTGACCAGGCAAACAACAGCCTTTCATTTTTCTCAGTGAAGTCACATATTTCATGGTAGGGCTAGGTGGTTACAGTCATCATAGATATTTGACCAAGATCATTTTGCTTTAAAGTGGCTGAAATCACTATGAAAGACCTATTTTATAGATGAACATTTTTAAATCATAGGAATAAAGGGTGCTTAATTGTAAGTAACTAAACGATAGTAAAATAATTCCCAATTTTCCACATGTAGGCCCAATCTGAATGAGAAATTGTGAGAAACAGGAGGTTTGTCCTAATACAACAATACATTATTATATGCCTCCTCTATGTTATTTTCCACCAATCTTCAGTTTAACCATAATGCTGGCATGGACTAAGCTGCTCACTAATAATTACATCTCCACCAAAAGAAACATGAAAAGTTGAGTTTCATTTTATCTCACAAAGAGGATTCAAATCTGTTTCCCCTCTAGCTTTACTGAAATATAATTGACATACAACACTGTGTATGTTTAAGGTCTATAATATGATAATGTGACATAGATATATATTGTGAAATGATTACCACAATAGGGTTAGTTAACATATCCGTCACCTCACATACTTATCATTTGTGGGTGTGGGTGTGGGTGTGGGTGTGGGTGTGGTGAGTCAAATCTATTTCTAAGACCTAGGGTGTTGGAGGGCCTTTAAGCATATGAAAATGGTTCATAAAAATGCTATGGGAGAAGATTGGGATGAATTAACTAATCCAGAAGGTGAAGTACTTATCACTAAGGAGGTGGAAGAGCAGAGAATAAAGGTAAGTAGACCTAAAATATGAGCTGAGGACAAAATAAAGCTTCTAAGAGAAGAGAATTAAAATTTGTGTGCAGGAACGTTTTTTAGGGTTTAATCCTTCTTATCTTTCTATTACAGGTAAACCTTAAGTCACTAAGCCCTTGTACATACAAATGTACATAGAAATGGCATCCCATTTCTCTGCTCCCAGAAGCTCCCCTCCCATAGATGCCCTCTGCCAGGGTGTGCCCACTGACCAATTCAGTCCTCAAGTGTTAGGTCTTGTGATGATGGGTTCTATTTCCTGCATGTGCTAAATACTGGAGAGCTGGTTCTTATGGGCTCACAAGGAGCAGTTGCTAAAGTCGGAGGAATTTCACGAGTCAGTTGACATCACGTGGGCAGCTTGATATCAGTCATGGTAAAGGTATTTGTACCTCAGAAATCAGTAAATTCTTTGAATCAGAATCCTCCTCCCGCCTTGCCAGCCAGCTGTAAACATTCATCAGCACACCACTGGCTAAACTTTACACTTCAATACTGCTTTAAAACTGAATTCACTTCTCTTTTAGTTCTCTTCTTAGAAACAATTTTATTATTATATTTATTTTTATTGTGTTATGTTAGTCACCATATAGTACATCACTGGTTTTTGATGTAGCGTTCCATGATTCATTGTTTGCATATAACACCCAGTGCTCCATGCAATCTGTGCCCTCCATAAAAACAATTTTAAAATACAACAGATATTTTGTTTGATATAAATTGGCTTTGATTGAAGAATCAAATTAATCTGTTAATTAGCTATTCACTTCATTTGCTAATTGCCCTTACCTTTTTTTTGCCTGTGGTAGATCTTGTTCATTATTTACAATTTCACTGTTTCAGAGGTAAGAATTCTTCTATTTTAAACTTGTTAAATTTAGTTTTGAGTATAAATTATTATTTTTTAAATTTCATTACCTCCCATCTTAGAGTCTCAGGCAATGTTTAAAATTTCTCCACACTTTTATCCAAATAAATCAAGCTGCTCCCTTCTGAGACAGAGGAAAAGGTTGGAAGTGGTGACCTCTAAAAATAGCTTGATGAATTAATTGAACTTTGTTTTAAAAGTTATATTTGAACTTTTTCTCTTGTGATTTTTTCTAATTTAAATGTGAATTATTTTGCAGGTAGTAATTTCTTTAACATTGGTCTTAATGATGTTTTAAAAAATGTGGGGGTGCCTGGGTGGCTCACTCGTTAAGCGTCTGCCTTTGGTTCAGGTCATGATCCCAGGGTCCTGGGAAGGAGCCCTGCATTGAGCCCTGCATGGGGTTCCCTGCTCAGCAGGGAGCCTGCTTCTCCCTCTCTCACTCCCCCTGCTTGTGTTCCCTCTCTCCACTCTCTCTCTGTCAAATAAATAAATAAAATCTTTTAAAAATTCAATAAATAAAACATGTGGATTATTTGGCGATATCTTAAACATTCTGAGATCTGAATACATTAGCATATTATCTTTTAATTTCATGATATGTAGTATTTTTTGTTTTTTTGATTTGGTTGCTTGCATTTTAAATATTACTAAATAGTTTGGAAGCCACTTTTGCTGCTTAATGACATTCACATTTCAATTTCAAAAAAAAAAAATTTTTTTTTCATTGACATTTCAAAATGCCACCAGTATGCCAACAAATGATAATCTTCTAAAGTTTTTTTTCTATTGTTTGTTCTCAATTCATTATTATTATTATTTTTTTTTTTTACCAAAAGCAGTACCTCTCCCTGTATCTCCCTCCCTCCCTCTCTCTTTCTCTCTCTCTAATCAAAGCATAGGTTACTCGCTTTTCATTTTAATGTATCTGGCAAAGTGTAAGAGGCAGTAACTTTTGCTGGTAAGATTTAAAAATTCTTTCTAGAATTTACAACAGAGTTCCCAGTCAATCCCAATGAATCTGGAGAGTAACAAGTTCAGAGAAGAGAAAAATCAAAGCTAATAGCCCAATTACTATATAATACTTCAACTTTCAACCTGACTAATTATTATCTTTTTTTTTTCTAATTATTATCTTTTAAAGGTAACAGTCTCGGGGCCCCTGTGTGGCTCTGTTGGTTAAGTGGCTGCCTTGGGCCCAGGTCATGATCTGAGGGGGTGGGACCAAGCCCCTGAATAGGGCTTCCTGTTCAGCAGAGAGCCTGCTTTCTCTCTCTCCCTCTGTTGCTCGCCCTACTTGTGCTCTCCTCTCTCTGTCAAATAAATAAACAAAACCTTTAAAAAAATAAAGGTAACAGAGTCCAATAGGTATTGTAAGCCCACAAGAAGATTGTAAGCGGGGACTGTTTTTATTCTACTTGGACTCTTCTTTCCACCCCCTTCCCTAGACCTCAGGGAAAGACCAACATTCCTTCACTGAAAGCACACCATCATCTCTCCATGCAAAGGCCCCTTTCTTGCTTTATCGTATGTTTCCAGATCCCCACTTCCATTCAACTGTCTGCTCTCAAACAAACTTATTCCAGTATATGTTATTTTTGTGTATGTAGAGCATTCTAAGTAATCATAAGTAATACTGTGTTACAAATCTCAAACTTCTTTCTTACTTAATTTGTATGATTTTAACACTCTATTCATGCTTACTCCATAACAATGGGTTCACTGCCTTTGGATGTTGCAAAATATTCCAGAATGCTCTTCTCACCTATGCTGCTGTCCACTCCCTGCTACTACTACTCTATCAGTGCTGCACTGGTTGTCCTTATACATTTCCCCGGCTTCACAGTATAGCTCCTCCAATCTGCACCTTCACCAACAGGGCCCAAGTGCTCCTCTTTACACAAATCCTAGCTATCATTTGGTATTATCCCCATGTTCAACTTTTTGCCTATGAGTGTAAAATGGTATCTTATTGTTTTAATTTTTTAATAAGATTATTTATTTATTTGACAGACAGAGATCACAAGTAGGCAGAGAGGTAGGCAGAGAGAGAGGAGGAAGCAGGCTCTCCGCAGAGCAGAGAGCCCAATGCGGGGCTCAATCCCAGGACCCTGGGATCATGACCTGAGCCGAAGGCAGAGGATTTAACCCACTGAGCCACCCAGGCACCCCTACTGTTTTAATTTTTATCTGATTATCAGTGAGACTTGACATCCTTTCAAAAAGTATTAGCCATTCACGTTTCCTTTCTGTGAATTGCCTTTATGTCCTTTTCCTATTTTCCCTTTATGCAGTTTAACATTTTTGAATGGTTTTGTTTTAAGACTTTATTTTCCTAGGGGAGTTTTAAGTTTACAATAAAATTGAAATGATGGTACAGAGATCTGCCATATACCACCTGCCCCTACACATGCTTAGCCTCCTCCATTCTCAACGTCACTTACCAGAACAGTTATAAGACACAGCAAAAGCAAATGAGAACCAGACACAGGATACTGGGTGGGGGCAAGCTTTTCAGAGGTGCTTTTTCTCCCTCCATCCCTTTCTTCCTCCCTTCCATGTTTTATTTAGTCTAAGACTTAGCTTGAGCCCCTCTGATAAGCCTATGCTGAAGCCATCGTGCTTCAGGTGAGCAGTCATTGGTGTTTAAATCTGTACCTCCTCCAGATTTTTAAGGCTCTTTGACTTCATTATAATCTCCTGGTTCTTGATCTATAAAGAAGGCTGGGGCAAAGGGGGCATTAGTTGCAAAATAACCTGCTTATACCACTCAGTACAAGCTCAGATATTGCCCTGACATTATCCTGCTCTTCCAAGCAGAGGCTGAGCTTGTTGCTATTCTGACACCCAGTGCACTGAAGCAAGTGATGTTCACACAGGTCAATATATAAGAAAGAAAAAAGTGGGGTGCCTAGCTGGCTCATTCGGAGGAGCATGGGATTCTGTTGGGGTCACAAGTTTGAGCCCCACATGGGGTGCAGAGATTACTTAAATAAATAAAACAGAAAGAGAGAGAGAGAGAGAGAGAGAAAGGAAGAAAGAAAGGAAGAAGGAAAGAGAGAGAGAGAAGGAAAAGGAAGGAAGAAAGAAAAAAACACCTTCAAAAAACTCGCCCCCACCCAGTATCCTGTCTCTGGTACTCATTTAGCTTTTGCTGCATCTTGTAACCCCTTCTATTTTCCCAGGAATCTTGTTTGTTTTTAACTTTAATGCTTGGCAAATTCATCATTTTTAAAATTTTTTGTTTTTGTGACATCTCTAGGGTTGGATTTAGGGGAGAACAGATCATACTCTTGTAGAAACCAAAATATCTAGTTCATCTTTTCATCTTCCCATTTAAAAAAAAAGTTTGTTAATTTTTTATTTCCTTATTTTAATCTCTTACTTGGCATCAAATAGCATTAACAAAGTTATCAAAGTACTTCTTGAATGAAATATAAAAGGAAGAAATGTGACCCTCCCAATTAATTAATATACCTGGTTATGCTCTTCAGAAAATTTAATAAGAATTTACCATCATTTTATACTCCACTCACCTGAAATGGTTTCAGGAATATTTCTTCCATTGCCAGTCTGCCATACTCAGTGAAAAGCTAGACGGAAAATCACACACACACACACACAAACACCACAGAGAAAAACTTCAGTATCAGCAAAGTTCTACTTCTGTGCTTTCTTCCACTCTTTTTTCCCTCACTGAGACATAATACTCTATTATTAAGGTTACAGAAGTAATTTTAAGGAACTAAGTATTAGGTAAAGCAGAACTACAGAAATTTTTAAATTTAAATTCAATTAATTAACATATAATGTATTACTAGTTTCAGAGGTAGAGGTCAGTGATTCATCAGTCTTATATAACACCCAGTAATCATTATATCACGTGCCCTCCTCAATGGCCATTACCCAGTCACCCCATCCTCCCACCCCCAACAGAATTACGGTAATTTTTAAATAAAAAATTAAGGACATAAAGTACATGTTAAAAATAAAGTTTCCACTTCAGGCTAATACCTTTATATCAAGATGTAGGACAGTTTTTTATAGGAGGATGGGGCAGAAAGTAACATGGTAAATAACCTTTCAAAGCAGAACTTGCACAGATCAGACCAGAGAGCCACAAACTATGTTGGACATATTTACAGAAGTTGTTGCCTGAGGAAATTTAATGGCACCATGGACTGCATTACTACAAACGCATAAAGGCATGTGGCTTAAAAATATAATCAGATATACCACATTCTCTCCTTTCCAATTGCTCCCAGTTGAGAGGAACCATATCAGTTTTTGTGTTGCCAGAAATGTAAGGTTTTAGAGAACAAAGACCTGAGGGGGTGACTGTGATTAGACCTCTGATGACCGTTTCATCCAGCCCAGCCCAGTGGATTTCCCCAGCTGGTTAGTCTTCATCCACAAGAATAACAGGCCACGGCAGTTTCTCAGAGCTGGGGCGGGACTGATACAGAGGACTCCCACCCCTTGCCCATTTAGGATAGCTCCCACAGCACCACCCTGCCTCTCTTGCAGAAGGATCTAGGAAACCAAGGGTAATAACTAACTATCTGATTAGAGTGATTCAATGAAAGTCTGGAATATCATAGCTAAAAGGCAGCTGGTCCAGTGATTAGACACTCACATTAGAATCATCTACTAATCTAACTGGAATTCACAATCTTTTCTGAGGAGGCTGAGGTGTTGTCATTTACAGGAAAAATTTTAAATGCGCTCAGAAAAAGATGACTTACTCAATATCAAAATCCAAAATCAGCCTTCTTAAGAAATCCCTAAGCTGGTATTGAACACTGTCATACCATTAGCTTGGAAAATAATTAGCTAGGTTATGACACAGGCCTAAAGCATAAATCATACTTATCATAAGAAACAATTATTCAGCATATGGCCTATTTGTCATAAATGTAATGTGATATACTAGAAATATATTTGGGAATAGTGCTGGATATGAACTCCCAAATGTGATTTTCAACATCACAGGTTACCCTGCTTTATTATCCTTTGTTGTCTATTAAATTTGTACATGGCTCTTAGTGCCAAGACAGAATATATATTTAAAGCAAAATTTTATATAAAATATGCAGAGGGAAACTGTCAGAGAAACAATAGGTTTTGCTCTGTAACCATATAACATGCATTGAAAGACAGCAGAGAGCTGTGAACTACCTTAAGGAAATATCTCATCTTCTACTGATTTGAGATTTAAATGCTGCTCAAGAGTGGAAGGAGCACTGAGCCCATGAGATACCCAGATCTCTAGTCCCACTCTATCACTAATTAGCCACATGAGTTTAGGCAAGTCATTTACTATTTTCAGCCAAATTTACCTCATCTGTAAAATATGGGGGTTAAATGTACTTTTTACCTCCATGAGTTATTTATTTTATAACTGGGTCATCTACACATTTTGGGTCATTTTTAAATCGAGGAGTCTTTTCTCTAATCTGCCATATATAGTCACATATATAGGGCCAACAGTAAGTAGCTTTAGAGTAACAAAGAAATTTGAAAACTGAATTAGAAAGAACATAACCATACAGGGCTGAAACAAGAAACCTGGAAATAGGACAACTTCAATTTGCTTATGTTTCTAAATATTTCTGAATTCAGTTTTCCAAGTAGAAGAAGGCCCAACAAAATCTACATATCCTCAAAAGATGACCAGATATGTTTAAAAAAAAAAAGAGTATACATATTGTTACCTGGAGGTGCTGAAGATCATCCTCCTGGACATTCTGGGATAAGTTATATACCTTAAAAAGTAAAGTTAAAATGAGAAAATAATTAGCATCCTCCAAAGAACTTACTTTGTCATTTTTTATTTTTATAAATATCAATGTTCACAAAATCAAACTCTCTGAAGTGTATTCTTATATAATGGTATTTATAATACCTTGAGAAAGTAATAAAGCTTGAAAGACAATAGACAAAGTACAATGATCATAAAATTGTTCTAGAAATATCAAAGCTACCTCTCTGGAGACTAAGCAGTCAATAAAATAATCATTCTTACAAGCATACCAGAATAAAAGCAATCTAGATCTGAATAACCCATACATAAAATTTTGCCTTAAAAATTATGTTGACCTTTTCACAATTAATTAATTTAGTTAAGACTATAGATAGTTCTCTCATACTGAAGTTAGATTTCAAATATAAGGCTCATATCTTTATACATATGCATTACTGCTTCATGAATTCATGAACAGATCACAGCACTAAGATGACATTCTTTTTTTTTTTTTGAGGGCTAACTTCAAAAAAAGCTAAGGATGCTTATATGTTTATGTATTGACAAAAAGAACATACTTTGTGTACTTATTTAAATAACAGATTATTTCTAATTAATAAAAAGTCATTACTAGGGACTTAGATTTTTCAGTGAAAACATTCAATGTCTTCACGTAAAATATAAATAATAAATATTAAAAAGGCAAAGTCAATCCTGTTTTAATTGGCTTGCTTATACTGCTGATTATGAAGAAATCTTTCTCTGCTCACTTATAATTCCAGCCTTGACTTGTTTATCCCAACCACTTTGCCTTCCCTACCTTTTAAACTATCTCACCTCTCTTTAACCATCTGTTTCTTGGCCACTATTTCTTCCTGCTCTTTCTAATGAATAGAAAATATCTAAAAACTCTCTTAAAATCTTTCATGTTCTAAGTTCTATGACTAGAGTAAAACTCTCCAAGGACTTGCAGGACAATCTGTAAAGCCTACAATAACCTCAAAAGCAATACTTTAAAAAGACAAAGAAAGAAAAAAGGAAGGGAAGATAAAAAAATTTTTTTTAAGATTTTATGTATTTATTTATTTGGCACAGGAGCAGAGGGACAGGCAGAGGAAGAGGGAGAGAAAGAATCCCAAGCAGACCCTGCACTAAGCATAGAGCCCAACATGGGGCTTGATGTCAGGACCCTGAGATCATAACCTGAGCCAAAATCAAGACTGGGAGGCTCAACTGACTGAGTCACCCAGTACCACAAAGATAAAAATTTTTGTAAGACATTTACTTATCTAAATGTATAATAAGTGTTTCAAAAAGTTGGGCTAGCATCTAAAAACAAAAACAAAAACAAAAAACCCCACCTGGGTAGCTTAGTTGGTTAAGCATCTGACCCTTGATTTTGCCTCAGGTCATGAGCTCAGAGTCCTGAGACTGAGCCTCGCATCAGGCTCCACACTGGTGGACACTACTTGGGATTCTTTCTTTCCCTCTTCCCCTGCCCTCCCCTCCTAAGCAACCCCCGCTCCCACATCACATGCATGCACACACTCTCTCTCTAGAAAAGAAAAAAAGCTGGGAAAGCATATGTTTTTATACTTAGAAATGTTTATACTGGCTATGTAAAAAAAAAATGCCTTTAAAATTCTTGTTTCAGTAAATGTAACTTATGATAGGTAGTTTCAATGTATCTATCTGCATACATTATAAAACTTAATATTATTGAGTTTATTGTAGGCTTTAAACAGGAAAAAAATATCAATAAGATAATACAAACTTTTCTGACTATAGACTGTTTGGAAATTGAACAGAAATTAGGTAACAGTAACCAAAACAATTCTACTCTTATAGAAATCCTAAGAACTTGTATGCTAATTGAGGCAAATAACATATTACCATTTCTGTTGTTTGTCTTACTACCACATGTATGTAGGAACACATATATTCATAAATTTTGGTTAAAGAAACAGCCATCAAAATGGATTTATTTTATTCCATACCTGTATCGAGCTGATCATTGTGCTAAGTGCAAATACTGTGGCTGAATCTCTCAGAGTTGACTGACTATCAAAAGTTCCCTGAGTATCCATCAATAGCACTGCGACCTACAGGCAAGTAGAGAACATCACTGATATTTTATAGAACAGGGGCAGTATTAGGGTTACTACAAATTTAATACCATAAGAACTAAAGCAAACCATTATCAATGAATACTTCAAAGGTAATTTTCTATATATGCCATGAGTGCCACAGAAACTAATAATATTAACTAGCTGAATACTATAATGATTAGTTTTTACTGATAATCCGACATAACAGAAACAGTACTGAAACAAAGTATAGACATTAGTTTGCTGATCTGTTGTTCTATTGTCCCTGTGATTTTGCCACCTTGATCAATAGAAAGGAAAAGACGAATGCACAATAGGATGTTACCCAGTTCTTTAAATTTTCATGTCAAATAGCCAAAATTGGTTCTCAAAAGATCATTTTTGAGGATCCTGGAAAGTGATAACTCTTGCAAGTGAAACTCAATTTTCTTTTCGAAGTTTGCATCATACCTTCTTGCCATCAGGTTTATTGATAAGGAAGATTTCACTCCATATTTGGATTCCTGTGGTCTCCCGTTCAGACCCACCTCTCCATGAAAAACCAGTTAGTGGTTCATTGTAATCTCCAACCCAGTCGACTGATTCCTATAAATTAAAAAAGTCTGTGATATGGAACTGGATAGGTGGTACCGTTTTTTCGACACATCAATTCTGGTTCGTATCTCTCTCCAACTATAGTCAAAAGGAAACCATATATTCACATCTACTGTATGATTCAATTACTTTATCTAAGATATTTTTACAGAGGAGCACTATCTGCTACATTTTATTTTAGGTTCTGGGAATACAAAGATATCATTCCAGAACAGAGAAAGCTCACAACCTAAAAAAAAGAAAGAAAGAAAGAAAAGACAGACATGCTGGGGCGCCTGGGTGGCTCAGTGGGTTGGGCTGCTGCCTTCAGCTCGGGTCATGATCTCAGGGTCCTGGGATCGAGTCCCGCATCGGGCTCTCTGCTCAGCGGGGAGCCCACTTCCCTCTCTCTCTCTGCCTGCCTCTCCATCTACTTGTGATTTCTCTCTGTCAAATAAATAAATAAAAAATCTTTAAAAAAAAAAAAAAAAGAAAAGACAGACATGCTAACAAACCAGTATGTTGCCATGTATATTAGGCATTAGGCATAAATAAAAGCATAGGAAAAGAAACAACTAACTCTTGGTCACGTAAGACTTAATAGAGAGGTGGTGTTTGTGCTAAAATTTGAAGGATGCTTGGGAATTTCCCAGGAGAGCAAACCTGGGAAGGGCGTCCTAGAAACAAAGATATAAAGATAGGAGAGAGGATATTATGTCAGGATATACACAGTCATAATACATACAAACGCTTTGGTATTGGGGAAAGAGGGAGTGAACAGCAAGAGGAGAGGAACCAGGGCACCTGGGTGGCTCAGTGGGTTAAGCCGCTGCCTTCGGCTCAGGTCATGATCTCGGGGTCCTGGGATCGAGTCCCGCATTGGGCTCTCTGCTCAGCAGGGAGCCTGCTTCCCTCTCTCTCTCTCTCTGCCTGCCTCTCCGTCTACTTGTGATTTCTCTCTGTTAAATAAATAAAATAAATAAAATCTTAAAAAAAAAAAGAGGAGAGGAACCTAGAAGTGTTGCAGAAAAACAAAAACATAAGAAATCTCTTACACTTTAATCTGGCAAGTGCTCTTTAACACAAGCAACATGACAAGTGTTATTGAGCATTTAATTTTAATGCTCATTTCACAGTTAAAACTATGAAAACTGTATAATCCCAAAGAATGGAGACTAATTTTGTTCACTTAATTTTCCCAACCATGTTAAGTAGTATACTAACGTTGATATGCTAGAAACAGAGAATGCCAAGAGTTCTGTTTGGTTTCAAAGCCTAAAATATTTTGGCAGTTCTAGTCTTGATTTGTTTGAACTGAAGCTAGAGATAGAAAATACTGAAGTTAACTTTACAAAACTATTCAAAAATACTCTAACTTGAAAGAGCAATCCCAAATAAATAATTATGGTACAAATACATAACACAAAGTTTCTTTGGGTAGTGTGTCCATTCTGCCTCCACATCCATATTCGCAACTGGATTGCTATGGGTAAAAGGGTAGAAAATATATTGGGATGCTCTCCATTCCCAACCTTCTGTTCCTTGACTCTGTTATCTTCCTGCTTTTGGTTCATCCTAGATCCCTTAAAGACTCAGTTCTGTGCCACATTGTTGTCTCAAATGTTATGACACTGTTGGTTGTCTTTGGGGGTGGGGTATGATGAGAATCAAGTGGAAAAAGATAGGAAAGAATTTTCTGGGGTAACAGCAAGATATACTTGCTAGAAGTTGGGCCCATGCAGGCATATAAAATTTCAAAAAATAGTAAGTAAATGTACACCTAAGATCTGTGCATGTAACTGTAATGTAAATTTTACAACAAAAGAAACCAGCTAAGCATGGAAATATATGATAATGATACAGGTTGAAATATTTGTGAGGAAGTGTGCCAAAGTCAGCAATTTGCTTTGAAATGAATTTAAAAAATCAGATGCAGTGATGGGTGTAAAGAGAGAACAGTAGCTGGAGACACAGGTGATAAAGCAAGAATATGAATGATAATGGTAAAATCTAGGCAGCAGATACCTAGGTCTTCACTGTAAAATTCTTTTAACTTTGCTGCATGCTTGAAATTTGTCATAATAAATGTTGGGGAGAAATGATTATAATAAAAAAGTTAGGATAAAAGCTATTTGATAGATTTTAAACACTCTAACATGTAAAGTTTATAATCCTATCACTATGATGCATCTCATTCTAAAAGAATAAAAAAATAAGTTCTATTCCAAGGGAAATGTGGGAAAGTGGTCCATGGAGTTTAGTGTCCAGAGCACTGAAGCTGGAACGGCTCTAGCACAGTGTATGTGAAAACGGAGGTGGGAATCCTGAGACTACTAAATAAAAACACAAAGTGACACAAACACAGAAACAAGAAAACTGTAAAGCATTTTTATGTACCTGGTTGTACATGTATCTCAACATGAAGTCCATCAGGAATGATTTTCCTTTTCTAAATGCTCCAGCAACAGATACAGCAACAACCTCCTTGTCCCTGACAGCCTCCGAGAGAAGGATCCGATTTAGGGCAGTTTCATCTAACTCAAAGGAATGGTCATCTTTGACGATAAGGACTTGCACTGGTCCTGCCTTCTTCACCGGCTCCTCCTCCTCTGAGCTCCATTCATATGTCTTTTCTGAAAACCCACCTGTTGAATAAAATAGCAATTTATTCAGCTAATCATCTTCAAATACCAAGAAATGTACTGATACTTCTCAATTTTCAAATATCTGAAACAGGGGCACACTGGAATCAAAGATGCTCATTTTAATGACATATACGAATGTCATTAAATGTCTCAGGAAGATTTATGTCTCAGAAAGACTTATAGCTCATCTTTCTGATTATGTGACCAAATCAAAGAGAATTTTATTCTTAAGAATACTCCAAGGCAAAGATCTGTTTGCAGAGTGAGAAAGGAAATCAAAGAAAGGATTCTACTTATGGAGCACAGGAATAAAATGACTTATCCCCTAGAAAAAGTTAAATTATTCACATAAAGGATCATTGCAACATTTTTAAAAACTGAACATACATAGGAGGAAATACATACAGGGACTCATCACATATTTTTGGAATTGGAATAAGTTTCTAAGCACCCAGTTTTCAGCTCCCTTCATTACATGCATCCTATCTACAAAATCCTAGGTTCTTAACTGTCTAAGACTATACCTCATAGCAATGGAATTTACAGATACTTAAATTGGATAGGGCCAGATTACAGACATCCTTCAAATTCATAGCAAAGGGGTCTAGACACAATTCGATTTAAAGAAAAAGTTATTTGGTGTGAAGATCTTAAACAAAAGCTGTGTGACCCTGGGAAATTACTAAATCTCCCAACTCTTCATCTGTAAAATGTAAACTACTAGTAGTACCTATTAATCGGAGTGTTGTAAAGATTAAGGGAGCTACGACATGTAAAGTGCTGAGATCAGTGCTTGGCACACAGTAAACTCATAAAGGTTAATCACCACCATCATCGTCACTACCTTGGGATTATAGATTGAACTAAGTGTTCCTAGAAGAACTTTCTGCCTATTTTCAGAAATGTGTGTATGTGCGTGCATATGTATGTAAAGAATTATCATATATATGATAAAGGGTTAACATCCAAAATATATAAAGAATTGACACAACTAAATACAAAAAAACCCTTAAACAATCCAATTTAAAAATGGGCAGAGGATCTGAATAGAACTTTTTCTACAGAAGACATGCAAATGTCCAACAGACACATGAAAAGATGCTCAACATCATTAAGCATCAAAAATGCAATCAAAACCAAATACATATCACCTCATACCTGTTAGAATGGCCATTATCAAAAAGAGAAGGAACAAGTACTGGCTAGGACATAGAGAAAAAGGAATCCTTTGGCATTCCTCTGTTATTGGTGAGAATATAAATTGGTAAGACCACTGTGGAAAACAATATGGAAAAAATTAAAAATAAAATTACTACATGATGTAGCAATTCCACTTCTGGGTATTGATATGAAGAAAATGAAAGGACTAGCTCAAAAAGATGTGTTCACCCCTATGTTCATTATAGCATTACCTAAGATACAGAAACAGTCTAAGAACAACTGAAGTGTCCACTGATGAATGAAGGGATAAAGAAATTATTGTGTGTGTGTATGTACATATATGCGTGCACACACACACACACACACATATACACAACAGACTATTACTCAGCCATAAAAAATAATGAAATCTTGCTCTTTGCAACAATATAGATGGACCTCAAGCACATTGTGCCAAACAGAGAAAGACAAATATGTATGGTTTCTTATATGGGGAATTAAAAACAAATAAACAAACAAACAAACTTATAGGTACAGAGAACAGCCACTGGTTGCCAGAATTGGGGTGCTGTGGGTAGAGAAATAGGTGAAGAGGGTCAAAAGGTAAAAACAAAAATAGAGACAAAGAAATTTTGTTCTCTCGTTAAGTCATTTCGAAACTGATGTTTAGTTTCTTCATATGTAAGAGGAAAAAAGGTTTTCCATTTAGTTGTCAGTTTCGGCAGAGATCAACTTTTAGAATTAATCCTTAATATTTAAGAATTTTAGAACCCTAGACCCTGGCATTTGTGGTATATTACAAAATAACAAGTGTGCCTAGTGACACATTCTTCTATCTACTACCTTTATAATGTAACTTCGTAATGCCCTTCCACTTTGACTCTGGGGTCAGCCATGTGATTTGCTTTAGCAGACATGACACAGCAGAGAATTCTTAGAAAAGGCCTTGTGTTTTCCATTTTGCTCTTTCACTTCTGTCATTCCATTTCATTTCATTAGGAAATGAAAGCCAAAGATGTAACTGACCTTGCCAAGAAAAGGATATGGAATTTCTGTAGCAGGAAATCTATCATGGATGCTTTCTTGTGTTACTATTTATTTATTCCTTTTAATATTCCAGCAAGGTATTCATTATTATTTGTATTTTTGACACATGAGGAAATTAAGAATTGGGCAATGTAAATTTTCCAAAAGCATGCCTACTAGTAAGAGATAGATACGAGTTCACATAGTTAATAACTGTAGACCTGAGGTTAGATCCCAGGTATGTAAACTTTCATCCCAGGCCTTTCTACTATAATATTCTGTCTCTTTAGGGAAATAAAATAACTCTTAGACACCATATAAATGGGCTCATTTGCTTTGTATCAAAAGAACAGAAGGTCGAAACATACACCAATTAATTCTTCAGATCAGATATATGACCTAGCCTCAAATCAACCCTTTAGAGTATTAGTTTTGAATAAACTGGGCTCTTTTTTAAAAAAAAAAATTTATTTATTTGTTTGACAGATCACAAGTAGGCAGAGAGGCAGGCAGAGAGAGAGGAGGAAGCAGGCTCTCCGCGGAGCAGAGAGCGGGATGCAGGGCTCGATCCCAGGACCCTGGGATCGTGACCTGGGCTGAAGGCAGAGGCTAAACCCACTGAGCCACCCAGATGCCCCAAACTGGGCTCTTAAATAACCTTTCATTTAAATCTTTTAAAACATATTTAAATAGACATCCTCTCTTATGTTTGAAGGCATACCTTGGAGATATTGCAGATTCCAGTTCCAGACCACCACCATAAAGCACGTCATGAATTTTTGGTTTCCCAGTGCCTATACAAGTTACATTTATACAACATCATAGTCTATTAAGTGTGCAATAGCATTATGTCTAAAAGAAACAAAATATATACCTTAATTTAAAACTACTTTATTGCTAAAAAATGCTAATCATCATCTGAGTTTTTAGCAAATTGTAATCCTTTTGCTGGAAGATCTTGTCTCAATGTTGATGGCTACTGACTGAGCAGGGTGATGGGTGCTGAAGTCTGGGATGACTGTGACAATTCCCTAAAATAAGACAACAATGAAGTTTGCTGAATTGACCAACTCTTCCTTTTGTGAATGGTTTCTCTATAGCATAGTTGTTGTTTGACAGCATTTTACCCACATAGAACTTACTTCAAATTGAAGTCAATTCTCTCAAACCCTCCGCAGCTTTACCAACTAAGTTTATGTCAGATTCTAAATCCTCTGTTGTCATTTCCAGTCTTCACAGCATCTTCACCAGGATTGATTCCACCTCAAGAAACCACTTTCTTTGCTCATCTGTAAGAAGCAACTCCTCACTCAACCAAGTTTTATCCTAAGGTTGCAGCAACTCAGTCCCATCTTCATGCTCCACTACATGCTCCACTTCTATACCTCACACTGTTTCCAACACATCTTCAGTTACTTCCCCCACTGAAGTCTTTCTGAACCCTTCACAGTCATCAAACTCAGAAGTCTGAAATATTGCAACAATTACTAAAATATGACACAGGCACAAAATGAGTAAATGCTGTTGGAAAAACAGCACACACACACACACACAATGACTTTGTTTCTAATCTCTTGGTTCTGATCTATTAAATAATTTGTCTACATCAGCACCAATAGTATAATATCTTAATCAAAACAGTTTTTTTCTGTAAGATTTTATTTATTTATTTGAGAGAGAGAGAGAGCACAGAGCAGGGAGGGGCAGCAGGAGAGGGAGAAAGCGTCTCAAGCAGCCTCTGTGCAGAGCTTGATCTCACAACACTGAGATCACCACCTGAGATCACAGCCCGAGCCAAAAACCAAGAATTGGACGCCTAACCAACTGTGCCACCCAGGTGCCCCTGAAATAGCTTTATAAAACGTCATTATGATCATATTCCTCTAATTATCACGCCTTGGCAATTTTGACCCTTCCCATATAAATATTGGAATTAATAAGTTAGTTGAATTTGTGAAACTACATTAAATTTACGGATCGATTTGGAAAGAATCAATTTTGTTACACTGTCTTCCAACCCATAAACATGAGATATCGCTCTTCAATAAAGTTTTTATAATTTGGGGTGCTGAGGAAAGTAGGTTTTTTGGATTTATTGCTAGGTACATTAGATTTTATTCCTAATTATACCTTGTTTCATTGTTGTGTTTTTAATTATGTTTTATAGCCACTGCTTGGATAAAGAAATATAACTGACTATTAAAGATCAGTCTCATATTGAAACTGCTATTCCCTATAAATTTAATTTTTAAAAATAATGAAGTGCTGTTTCTACCTTTTCAATATTTATGTATTTCTTTTTTCTTTCTTGTATTATTGGACATTCTATACAATGTTGAATATCAGAGGGAATCCTGGACACAACTTCTGATTTTAGTGAGCATAACTTCCTTACTTTAATGGGACTGCTTCCAATATTTGAGTTCATATTTCTTATAGTTTGGTGTGCTTTGGAAGATAACTTTATCTTTTTTTTTTCCGATTTATTTATTTTCAGAAAAACATTATTCATTATTTTTTCACCACACCCAGTGCTCCATGCAAGCCGTGCCCTCTATAATACCCACCACCTGGTACCCCAACCTCCCACCACCCCGCCACTTCAAACCCCTCAGACTGTTTTTCAGAGTCCATAGTCTCTCATGGTTCACCTCCCCTTCCAATTTACCCAAATTCCCTAGTCCTCTCTAACGCCCCTTGTCCTCCATGCTATTTGTTATGCTCCACAAATAAGTGAAACCATATGATAATTGACTCTCTCTGCTTGACTTATTTCACTCAGCATAATCTCTTCCAGTCCCGTCCATGTTGCTACAAAAGTTGGGTATTCATCCTTTCTGATGGAGGCATAATACTCCATAGTGTATATGGACCACATCTTCCTTATCCATTCATCCGTTGAAGGGCATCTTGGTTCTTTCCATAGTTTGGCGACTGTGGCCATTGCTGCTATAAACATTGGGGTACAGATGGCCCTTCTTTTCACGACATCTGTGTCTTTGGGGTAAATACCCAGGAGTGCAATTGCAGGGTCATAGGGAAGCTCTATTTTTAATTTCTTGAGGAATCTCCACACTGTTCTCCAAAGAGGCATCACCAACTTGCATTCCCACCAATAGTGTAAGAGGGTTCCCCTTTCTCCACATCCTCTCCAACACATGTTGTTTCCTGTTTTGTTAATTTTGGCCATTCTAACTGGTGTAAGGAGATATCTCAATGTGGTTTTAATTTGAATCTCCCTGAGGGCTAATGATGATGAACATTTTTTCATGTGTCTGATAGACATTTAGATAAGTTTATCTTATTAAGAAACTTCTCTACTGGTTTACTATGAGTTTTCAAAAATCATAAATGAAAATGAATTTTATCAAATATCTTTTCTGTATCTGTTGAGATGATCACCAGGTTTTCCACCACCACTCTGTTAATGTAGTGAGTAATACAGCTTTACATTTTTTATTAAACCTAGTATTTTCAGGGTACAATATTTATATACTATTGATACAGTTTGGTAAAATTTTGTTTAGGAAATGTGCATCTATATTCACCAATGAATTGAGTCTATCATTTTCCTTTCTCATTTTTGTCTTTGGCTAGTTTAATACTCAGTTATATTAGCTTTATAAAAGGACTTAGCAATGTTTCCCTTTCTATCTTCAAAACGAGTTTGTAACAAAAAATTAGGGTGAACTGTTCTTTGAAATTTTGATAGATTTTGCTTTAAAACCATCTGGACCTGCTCTTTTCTTTGTGAGATGATTTTTAACTGTTATCTCAATTTTATTAATACTAAAGATACAATAGTGACATTAGTACTAATAAAGTTTTGAATTTCTTCAGAAATTTTTTGGTGCATTTTATCTTTCTAAGAATTTTTCTCCATTGTCTAAAATTTCAGACAAAATGTAGGCAAAGATATAAAACATTTAAACAGCATAATTAGCCAGCCTGACCAAATTGACATCTAATAATTACAAAATCATATAGTCTTTTAAAGTTCATATGGGATATTCGCCAAATAGACCATGTACTGGTTCATATACCAATCTAAGCACATTTCAAATTTCTAAAATACTGCAAAAAGTATGTTCTCTGACAATAGAGAAATTAAACTAGAAATAAGTATATATTTAGAAAATCCCTAAATATTTTGAAATTAAACAGTAAATTTCTAAATAACCTATAGATAAACAAAAATATCATAATGGAAATTAAAATATGTTGTAAACTAAATAATCTAATGAATCTGGTCCATTCATCAGCAACAATATACACTATCTTAAGCAAACAGCTTTATGAAAAGCCATTACATGTAGTAGAGCAAGCCTGTCTCCTATCTCCTAATTATTATCAGTTGGGGCAATTTTGGATCTTTCTATATAAATGTTAGAATCAGTAGGTTGGACTGTAATAGCATATTTATACAGAAATAGTGAAATATGATATAACAGAAAGTTGCTTAGAAGAAATTTAAGCTTGAAATTTACAGTAGAAAAGATGTTTGAAAAAGCACAATATAAATTCATCTTAAGTGAAAAAAGGAATAACATTAAATTCAAAGAAAAGAAAAAGTAGGAATAAAGATGTCAGAAACCAATGAACTGGGAATAGAGATGAACAAGAATGATTTAATAATCTAAGACTAATAAAAGAAAATAAGAAGAAAAAGTCACAAATCAACAATTTCAAATATGAAAAGGGGGTAAGGGAAATCACTACAGATCCTACAGATATTTAAAAGATAATATGTGGAGAACGGCATCAGCAACATGGTGACATGAGTCCTTTCTTTTTTCTCTCCTCTCTGATTTACAAGTAATTGGACATCTGTAACCAAAAGAAGAAGAAGGAGGAAGAGGAGAAAGAAAGATCGAAAGAACGAACAGGCCTTTCCACAGCTTACTAGGACACCCAAGAGATCCATCTATCTATGCACCGAAAAGTGGGTGGACTGGACTGCAGAGGAGATTGCAGGGAGAGAGAAAAAGCCATGGAGCCTAGGGCTATAGAGCCTCCAGCATCAAGTGCAGTAGCTGGGACCAAGTACAAGCCTTTAAAGAGGTGGAGGATAAAGGCAGGGAGTGGGGGTCTGCCAGGCTGGTTCTGCATTCCACAGCTGGGGGGACCTTTGCTCTCTCTGAGGTAAGACTGCAGTGAATGGGGGGAGGGAAAGGAAAGAGAAGTAGGAACTGAAGGAAAATGTCTCCTGTTGTTTGTCTCAGGCAAAAGAACCACCTAGGACCTCTGGGATCCCCACCTCCTCCATTTAAGGAATCCCTATTGGGCTGGCCTCCAGGCATGGGCACACCCAAAATCCCAAGTGTTGAGTACCTCCCCCAAAGCTGCCGCCTTTTTTTTATTCCCCCCAGCCAGCTTTACATATATATGTACATACACATATATACATACACATAGATACACACAGAGACATAGACATCACTGTAATGGAAACAAAAAACTTGAACTATAGTGCCACCTTCTGGAAGACAAAGGAAGACTCCTAATTACCAGACCTGTTGAACTGCTGAAATCAAAGCAAACAAAACCTTGCCTAAATGAGAAAGGTATTTGTAACTTCAAATGTGATAGCAGAGGCAGTTTTCATCAAACAGCACAAAAAAGTCATGGTCATATGGTATTATAGTAAGAAAATGACAATTTTCCAGCAACCAAACCCAAAGACATGGAATACTATGATCTGATAAAGAATTCAAAATTGCTGTTACAGAGGTGCCTGGGAGGGTCAGTCAGTTAAGTGTCCAGCTCTTGGTTTCAGCTTAGGTCATTATCTCATGGGTGGGATCAAGCCCTGAATCGAGCCCCACATCACGCTCCATGCTCGCGGGGAGTCCGCTTGAAGATTCTCTCCCTCAGCCTCTCCCCCCATTCGTGCTTGCTCTCTCTCTCACTCTCGCTCAAATAAAATAAATCTCTAAGAAAAAGTGCTTTTGTGGAGATACTCAATGAGCTACAAGAAAACTCAGAAAGGCAATATAATGATCTCAGAAATAAAATTCATGAATAGGGGCACACGGGTGGCTCAGTCAGTTAAGCATCTGCCTTCTGTTCAGGTCATGATCTCAGGGTCCTGGGATTGAACTCCACATCAGGCTCTCTGCTCAGTGGGGAGTCTACTTCTCCCTCTCACTCTCCCTCCATGTTCTCTCTCTCTCCAAATAGGTAAATAAAGTCTTTGAAAAAAAAAAAAAACAATGAAAAGAAGGAGTGCTTTATTTACCAAAGAGACTGAAATTCTGAAGCTGGTGAACTCAGTAAATGAAATGAAGAATGAGTTAGAATGCACTGGAAAGAGAGATCAGATGGAAGAGAGAATTAGCAAGCTAGAAGATAGGAATCTAGAGGCGATTCAGGTTAAGCACCTGGCTTGCTCAGTTGGTAGAGCATGAGGCACTTTACTCTGGGGTCATGAGTTCAAGTGCCACATTGGGTGTAGAGCTTGGTAATGAAATCATAGCATAAAAAAATTTTTTTACATCAAAAATAAGAGGAAGGATAAAAGGATGGAACTTCTAGAGGTGAATGAAGATAAATTGCTATGAGCTGAGAAAAGACTTATTTAAATCTATGAAATGTTTTATGTAAACCTCATGGTAAGCACATAACAAAATCTAAAGCAGTGATATAAAAACATAAAAAAACAACAGGAGACTGAGGAGAGCACTATGGAAAATTACCAACTTATAAAGGTAGACAGAAATAGAAGAAAGAAGAAACAGTGGAGAGAAAAATAACCAGAAGGCAAAAGATAAAATAGCCATAGTGAATCCTTGCATATCTATAATATAAATGAATTGAACTCACCAAATAAAAGGCACAGAGGGGTTAGATGGAGTAAAAACACAACAAAATAAGACCCAACTATATGCTGCCTACAGGAAATTCCTTTCAGCTCTAAAGATACACCAGGCTCAAAGCGAAAGAATAGAAGATACTATTCCAAGCAAATGGAAAAAAAAAAAAGAAGGTGGGAATAGTCATGTTTACATCCAGTAAAAAGACTTCAAGTCAAAAAAAGGTTAATAAGAGACAAAGAAGGCCAATACATACAGATAAAAAGGACAGTGTATCAAATCATAAATATTTATGTTCCCAAGAACCAAACACCAAAATTTAAGCAAATAGTTACAGATCTTAAGGAGAAATAGATAACAATAAGATCATTGTAGGGGACTTCACTATTCCACTATCAGCAATGGATAGATCATCCAGATAGAAAAACAAGAGCAGATATTGAAATAGAACACACTTTAGAACAAAAGGACTCAATAAACATAAGGAATATTTTATACAACAATAGCAGAATACATACTCTTTTCAAATGCACACAGTACAATCTCCAAGACAGCTCCTATTATAGGTCACAAAACAAACTTTAGCAAGTTTAAGAACACTGAAATCATGCCAACTATTTTCTCTGACCACAATGGTATGAAACTAGAAAACAACAACAGGAAAGTGAGAAGACTGACAAATATGTGGATACTAAACAACACACTTCTAAACAAAGCATTGGGTCAAAGTAGAAAACAAAAGGGAAATAAAGGAGAATGTGTTTGGCACGCTTGAGGAACAGGAAGGAGTGTGGTATGGGTGGAGCAGGTTGGGAAGGTGGTAAGGGGCCATACCAACAGACTTAGACAAGCACAGATCTGAAATGATCTGCAACAGAGTAAATACTGGGGGTGAGAGAAAGAAAAAAAGACTTCAGTAGATGTTTGTATATGATTATCCTTTTCAACTCTACCTTTGTGTACTAGGTATGAATGAAACAGACAGCTCCAAACTTTTAGTTTACATCCTTCAGACTTTGGAGAGCTACATATAGACTTAATGAAGGAAAGGGAAATTATAGGGGCACCTGGGTGGCTCAGTTGGTTAAGTGTCTGCCTTTGGCTCAGGTCATGGTCCCAGGGTCCTGGAATCAATCGAGCCCTGTACTGGGCTCCCTGCTCAGCGAGAAGTCTGCTTCTCCCTCTCCCTCTGCTGCTCCCCCTCTCTCGCTCTCTCTCTGTCAAATAAATAAAATCTTTTTAAAAAAAGAAAAGAAAAAGGAGATTATATAATTAATGTGATGTAAGTATGCTGTAAAATAAAACAAATATCTGAACCATGACTATAAAATAATGAAATGGTTTATGGGATGAAATCTCATTACAATGTAGGCAAAGAGGAATATCAAGTATTCCTTTTTGATAAAAAATCATTTAAAATGTAGAAATAATTTTTTATTAAGTAACAGAATGAATAAAAAATAGAATGAATCTGTTAAATGTTTATAAATATATAGACATTAGTTTGTATCTCATCTGAAGTTAAGAAAGGCTTCCTATCTGAAGCCTATCATAACCATCAATCTATATATATATTTATGCTAATAAATACTGACATATAAAAATATGCATTTAGATAAGCTACAACCCAGATACCTACCAACTGATAAATTGATAAACAAAATATAATATATCCATACAATGAAATATTATTTAACAATAAAAAGAAATTCAGGATCAATGTATGCTACAACAAGGATGAGTGTTGAAAACACAATGTTAAATAAAAGACGTCAGTCAGAAAAGATCACATGCTGTAGGATTCCATTTATATGAAACTCCCCAAACAGGCAAATCCATAGAAACAGAAAGTAGATGAGTGGTTGCCTAGGACTGGAGGGTTGGAGGGGTTTGGGAGGTGGTGTCTAAGAGGTGCACATTTTCTTTTTGGGGCTAATGAAATGTTCTAAAACTGGGGGATGAATGCACAACTCTAAATACCCTAAAAGCCTCTGAACTGTACATTTTAAATGGGTCAACTGTATAGTATATAATTATATCTCAATAAAACTGTTAAACTATTTAGAAAAAGTTCAGTTTCTACAAAAAAAAAGGTCAAATTGAAAACACAGACTAAAAATATCTAGAGAACAGAGATTGTCTTACTCATATTTATAATTCCTGAAAACACTTATAAGAAGCACACACAGTAGGTACCGAATATTTACACTAATTTAATATAAAATAACTGAAAAAGTTTTGAGATGCATAGTATTATTAAGAACAAATCTTACGCGCTTGACTCATTGTTCATAACTATATTTCAACTAAGCAATTAGCATTATCTTTGTTATAAAATATTCCAAAAATCCTTAAATGCATGCCAGGTTTAGCATGCATTAGAATGCTAAGATTAGCACCAGATTTCTACCTTCTTATGTATGTTTTGCTAAACTAAACTTATTTTCAACTCCCTGAACACTATGCACATTTTTAAAAGGGGAAGAAGCAGAAAACAGGTTAGATGCAAACCAGATAGGAATTAGCATTTCACTATGGATGCTCACAAGCAATCCACAGTGTATGGCTCACAAGGAGAGAACCAAAAAACAATATTGTTTCACCTTTTTATACACTGGATCTTATATTCAGTAAAAGGGCTTCGGGAACTTATCCATTCTATCTGGTATTCTACATCACTGGAAGCTGGTCACCCAGCTATGAATTTATATATATTGAAAGCCAATCTTCAAAAATTTTAAATATGGAGAAGACTCATTTTAATATACTAGAAATGCAATGGATATGTATTTCTAATTTTCTTAATTGTAAACTTTGAAAAAATTCATACTTCCTCTTTCCAACAAAAATTAAGCCTCACGAGATGATGAACTATGAGTACATTTGAGCCATTATAGAGAAAAGACATGGCACCTAGGAAACTGTTTCCTGGCAACTGAAATTAAAATGATACGTTATATTTTCTTAAACTATTATTTTTAAACAAACAAACTTGAAGGATGACTGAAAACATTTGTCTGAATAACTGAGAATGACTTCCAACATAAGGATTTATACAGAAAGGGATAAAATGAGTTAAGGAAACAAACCAAATATTAACTCATAAAAATAACTACCTTCAGAGTATTTGAGCAAGAACAGAGATCTGAGCTACAATGAGATGAACACACAGATCAGACTTCAGAACACTACTATGCAGACTCTGATTGTTCTGCTGTTAGCAATACATTGAGGAAAAGGATTATAAGGAATAATGCAGGTCCTATAACTTCAGAGTCTTGGAAGGAATAAGTGAGTCATTTAACAGGCTGTTTATTTATATTAAATACAAAAGCACTGCATAAACTATTCAATGGGTGCCTCTAGAAGAACAATGCCATCATGATTAGGGCACTGTGTGTATATACATATATGTACATAGCAAAAATTAAATCTCGTGTGTGTGTGTATATACACATACACATAGATACATTTCATATATGTTCATGTATACGTGAAAGGCCTAAACAGAGAGATATATAACTAATAAAATGAAGAAATACTAATGGTTAATAGACACAGAGGGAAACTTTCAGTCTTACTAGTAACTGGAGAAATGCTAATTAAAGGAGATAAACTTTTTAGCTATCAAAACTTGCAAAGGTTAAAAAATATATATATTTGGCCCTTGAACAACATGGGGGATTAGGGATGCCAAAAATCCACATAAAGCTTTTGACTCTCCAAAAAATTAACTACTATAGCCTACCATTGGCCAGAAGCCTTACCAATAATAACAGCGGTTGATTAACATATTTTCTATGCCTTAAGTATTATATACTGTATTCCTACAATAAAGTTAGATAGAGAAAAGATAACGTAATTAAGAAAATCAGAAGGAAGAGAAAATACATTTACAGTGCTATTACTAAAAACAAAAACAAAAACTTTGGGGTGCCTGGGGGACTCAGTCAATTAAGCATCTGACTCTTGAGTTTGGCTCAAATCATGATCTCAGGATTGTGGGACTGAGCCCTGCTAGAGTCTACTTAAGATTCTCTCCCTCTCTCCCTACCCCTCCCCCAACGTATACATACACACACTAATAGATGAATCTTTAAAAAGAAAAAAATCTGCATATATGTGTTACTAACACATTTCAAACTTATGTTGTTGAAAGACAAACTGTATACTGTTCAAAGACAAACTGTATACTTAGAGTTGGAAACATTCAAATCATTTAAAAATAAATATACCCTTTAATAAAACAATTCCATTTCCAGGAATTTATCCTAAGGAAATTACTGGGACTGTGCATATGGATTTGTCTGCAAACAGGTTCATTATAATATTATTTATATGGTGACAAACTGCAAACAATCTAAATGCCTAGCTGTATGATACTGTAAATAAATTATGTCACAGCTACATCATGCAAAATATGGAGCCACATGAAATCACGTTATAGAAAAAAATCTAATCATAAGAATGTAAGAAAACATGCTGACATATTTTAAGAAAAAAGCAGATGGGAAGTATCATTCCCATTAAGGAAAACAAACAAATACAAATGCATTTATAGTCACTGAAAAAAGTCAATTTTAGAAGTATTTGGTTTCTAAGCAAATCCTTTAATCATCTTTGAGTCAGCTATTTGGAAACTGCTGGTTGCCCTTTCTGCTGAACATTGTCATGCTCAGGTCTATCTCTACTATTCTAATCTCTTCTCCATATTGCACAGACTGGAAGTGTGAGAACTATAGAACTTCAATTCTTATAATCCCTTCTTAGCAGAGTTCTGATTTAGATTTTGTCCACAAAAGGCACTCATGAGCTCTGGAAGAGACAGGAAATAAACTTCTATTGTCTTCTAATAGAACAGATAGATATAAGGGCAGATAGCACCCATGAGGCTTGCAGCACAGGCCAGAAGTATGGAATCTTACAAATTCATGGACAGTGGCTAACATATTGTCTAGCAGGTCATGGACTTTAAAGAAGTATGAGTCTAGACCTCTGGAATGGGCATAGAGTATAAGCATATTCAGTCTCATTTGAATATTCACCAGAGGGCATTCACTGCAGAGGAAGCACTAAAATATCAGATGGATAAGATGACTCATTTTGTGGATATCAGTTAGCCTCCGGCTCCAGCCACTTTTGCTCAGTAGGCCCACAAACTAAATCAGCAAAAGAAATATGAAGCATTTAGGGGCGCCTGGGTGGCTTAGTCAGTTAAGCATCTACCTTCAATTCAGGTTATGATCCTCAGGTCCTGGAATTGAGCCCGTGTTAGGCACCCTGCTGAGCAGGGAGCCTGCTTCTCCCTCTCCCTTTGACTCTTCCCCTTGCCTACGCTCTCACACACACAGTCTCTCTCAAATGAATAAATAAGGAATCTTAAAAAAAAAAAAAAGAAAGAAATATGAAGCATCTATATTAGTATCAAACAAAATAGACTTTGGGACAAAAAATGTTACTCCAGATACAGAGGCTCACTACATAGAAATAAAATGCTCAATTCATCAAGAAAATATAACAAGTTCACATTTGTGTGTATCTAATAAATAATATGGCTCAGAAGTTAATATGAGCTTGATAGAAGATCAAGGTTAAATTGACAAATCCACTATCATCTTTTAAAATCTCTTCCGAATTTTAAAGTATGTATCAGATATCAGTATCTGGTAGACAAAACAGTACAGAAATAAGAGTATGAAAGACATGAACAGTGCATTTAGTAAGCTTGAGCTATAGAGAATTGCTGAATCACTACTTTGTACACCTGGAACTAATATAACACTATGTCAACAATAGTGGAATTAAAATTTAAAAAGCAACTTGACAGCAAGTATAATCTTTAAGTACTTTATATTAATTTATTCATCTTTAAAATAAACCCATTCATTATTCATTCTTTTTCTAAACAAAATAGCTTGAGCCAGCAAATGTGTATAGCATACTGTATCAAAAAGTAGAAAGTATACAATGCTTTTCAGGCTTTTGTGGAATATTTATACTAACATGTACTAACTAAATAATAATAATAAATAATATATATATATATATTTATAATAAATAAATAAATAAGCTTCAACAAAGTTCACAGCATGGGTGCACAGCATGGGTATTCTATAAACATGAACCACCCAATATTGTAGCAACTAACTGCATGTGGCTATCTAAATTAAATTAATTAAAATTAAATAAAAGTAAGTATTTGGTCCTCATCCTCATTAGCCATACTTCAGTTGCTCAAAAACATATACAGCTAGTGGCTACCATATTGGATAGTATAGATATGGACCATTTTTATGACCATAGAATGTGATCTGCTATACAATATTGACTAGAGAAAGATTAAGTATGAAACCAGTAGCAAAAATTTAGAAAAATTGATACTTTTTTAAAAATATTTTATTTTTAAGTAATCTCTACACCCAGTGTGGGGCTTGAACTCATGACCCTGAAATCAAGAGATGCATGGTCCACCGACTGAGCCAGCCAGACACTCTGAAAAATCTGTACTTTCTATATATTCATGAATAAAGGAACAAACCACTGTAGACATTTAAAATATTTGAAACTAAATGAGAAATAATCTACTACATATCAACATATATAAGATACAGCAATATTGGTATTTAGAGAAAACCTACCCTAACTAAATACATATACCAGAAAAAGAAGACAAGCTGAAAATTAATCAGCTCAGTACCCAGCTTTTTAAATTAAAAAGAGAACATAGAATGAAACCAAAGAGGATGCCTGGGTGGCTCACTGGGTTAAAGCCTCTGCCTTCAGCTCAGGTCATGGTCCCAGGGTCCTGGGATGGAGTCCTGCATCCAGCTCTCTGCTCAGCAGGGAGCCTGCTTCCTACCCCCACTCTGCCTGCCTCTCTGTCTACTTGTGATTTCTGTCTGCCAAATATAAATAAAATCTTACAAAAAAAAAAAAAAGAATGAAACCAAAAAGAATACAAAAAGGAAATAATAGTGATTAAATAAAATATAAAAGAAAGAAAAAAGAGGGATTAAACAATAAAATATAACAAGGAAAACACAAAATTAAGTAGAGAAAACAACAAAAAATTAAGAACAACCTCATGCCAAGTTGATGAAATGGACAGATTCCAAGAAAAATAGAAATTACTAAAACTGACTCAAGAGGAAATAGAAAGATTTAATTGTTCCAAAACCAATATTGAAGTTGAATCAATAGTTCAAAATCTTACTATAAAGAAAACAGCAGTTTCAGATAGTTTAAAAGACTCCTTTTCCCAAACTGGATCAGTCTAATCTTACATATTCCTTCCTGGACTTATCCCAGGAAAGCAAGATTACTTCAACATAGAAGGTATTTTATTTTACTTAAAAGATCTTATTTATTTATTTGAGAGAAAAAGAACAAGCAAAGGGGAAAGGGAGATGCAGACTCCCCACTGAGTAGGGAGCCTGACACTGGGCTCGATCCCAGGACCCCAGGATCATGACCTGAGGTGAAGGCAGACACTCAACCTACTGAGCCATGCAGGCATCTCAACAAAGAAGATATTTTAATGTAATTAAACATATGTACAAATTTAAAAAGAACCAAATGAATGATTATTTCAATAAATACAGAAAAAGTATTCATTATAATTCCATATCCACTGATGACTTTTTAAAAAAATTTTACATATAGTATATTATTTGCCCCAGGGGCACAAGCCTGTGAATCATCAGGCTTACATATTTCATAGCACTTACCGCAGTCCAGTGATGACTTTTAAAAAGACTTTTATTTAGGAATAAAAGAGAACATTTTTAATCTAAGGTAAGAAAAAGACTTAAAAGACAAAGATTAAAAAGGAATGAATAAAGCTGTCATTATTGCAGGTGATATGCTTCCTTGTGTAGAAAATTCTATAGATTCAAAAGGCAGTTTATTAGAATTAATAAGAGAGTTTTATAGGGTTGCTAGATACAAGGTAAATATGTAAAATTCAACTGGATTTTTAGGTGCTATTAATAGCCAATAAAAAATATAACATGGAAAAAAACCATAGCAACAAAAAATAAGGAACATAAGAATAAATCTAACAAAGGACAGTCCTTCAAGGAAGATATTCATCTACTCATTTTTATTTACTTATTTATTTTTTTAATTTTTTAAGATTTTGTTTATTTAAGTGAGAGAAAGTGAAAGAGATCACAAGTAGAGGGGAAGGGTTGAGGGAGAAGTAGACTCCCTGCTGAGCTGGGAGCCCATTCTCGGACTCAATCCCAGGACCCTGGGATCATGACCTTAGCCGAAGGCAGACACTTAACCAACTGAGCCACCCAGGCACCCCAAGGAATGTTTTTAAACTACTGAAAGACATCAAGAAGCAAATTCTAAATAAATGAAGGAATATACCAGGTACATGAATAGGAATATCAGCATATTAAAAATATTGATTCTAATCAAATTAATCAACAAACTAAATACATTTTTTAAGATTTTATTTATTTGAGAGAGGGAGAGAGAATCCTAAGCAGACTCCCAGCTGATTGTGGAGCCCAACACAGGGCCTGATCCCAAGACCCTGAGACCACAACCTGAATCGAAGTCAGGCACTTAAGAGAATAAGCCACCCAGGTGCCCCTTAACTGAATACAATTTTAATTTAAAAAAAAAAAAAACCCTCAATGGGGCTTTCCAAAGAACTTGAAAACCTGATTCTAAAATTTTACACAAAAGCAAAAAGCCAAGAATAAAGAATAGTTCAAAGCATCCTTAAATAAGATCACAATGAAACAATCTGTTGTACCATATATAAAGAGACTATGAAACTACTGTAACTAAAATCGTGTGCTATTGACACAGAGATAGACAGACAAATCACACTGCAGCATAATAAGAAGCACAGAAGCTGACCCACTCATATCCAGGAATATCTGACAATACAGTTTGGAGATCAACGGGGGGAGAGGGTGGATTATCAATTGGATTATTCCATAATGGGCCTGGGACCTTAGGTTATCCATAAGGAAAAAAATCAAAGAGACTCTACACCACCCTATCCATAAAAATAAAATTCAAATGGTTCCAGAGCTTAAAATGAAGTTGGGAAGACTGCAGAGTAGGAAGCACCAGGAAAATATTTACACTGGCAGATTCTATCTGATATAACTACCAGAACTCTGGAATTTATTGAAGTCTTACAACTTCCAGGGGAAGGCTTGAATGATAAAAAATGCATTTAATTTAAGTTAATTCCAACTCTGAAGTCAGCAGCAGGTACTGATCCTCCATCCCCAGCTGTGTGGCAGTCAGTTAGGCATGTGTTGCCACAGCAGCTTACACACAACTGGCAGAAGTCAGGGTATGCAATGAGGACCTTTTCCTCTAAAAATTGGGGAATCTGTGTTCCTATCGCTGATTACAGCTTCTTATCACAAAGGTGCAGACATAGAGGTGGACAGTTGTATTTTTCCCCCATTGTTGACTGCTCCTTTCTTCTAGTGAAGTTACTTCTGGGAAATTTAAAGGGCTAGTACTTTCCCCCCTTCTTCAGTTTTCACTTTTTCCTCTTTTGGGAGTCAGACATTAAAGAGTAGGGTATTCGGAAGCAACTACATATACAGGGAAAATCAGAAACTCACCACACATGCCCAGGGAAAGGCCCAGGCCAAAAAAAGACCTGAGAAGATTTTAAGTTTACACCTCAGGCTGATCCTCAGTATAAAGCATCCTATAAATATTAAAACAAACAAACAAAAACCCAAAAAACTCCAAACCCAGAAAACCCCGGGGAAGGGAGAATCTGACTTTCTTATTTCTTATTTCATTATTAAATTCAAATATCCAGTCTCCAATAACACAAATCACAAGGCATACAAAGAAATAGGAAACTGTCCCAAAGAAAGACCAGATGGTAAGCCTACTAGACAAACACCTTACTAAAGTGACTGTCTTAAAGATGCTCAGAGAACTAAAGGAAAATGCAGAGAAAGACAAGAAAACAATGACTGAACAAAATGGAAATATTGATAACGAAATATGAGACCTAAAAGAAAGTAAAAAGAAATTCTAGAACTAAAAAGTACAGTAACTAAATTGAAAAGCGCACAAGAGACATTCATAGCAATATTTGAGAAGACAGAGGAAAACAATCAGCAGCTGGTGATAGGGCAATCAAAATTATCAGAGCTGCAGAAAAGAAAGAAGTCTGAAGGAAAGTGAACAGAGTCTAAGGGACCTGTGGGACACCATCTAGCAAAGCAACATACGAAATTGTAAGAGTACCAGAAGGAGAAGAGAGAGAAAGGGGTAAAGAGATTTTTCGAAGAAACAATGCCCTAAATTTCCCAAACTTGATAAGAGACATGAGTGCAAACATCTAAGTCTCAACTAACTCCAGCAGGATAACCTTAGAGACCCACACTGAGACACATTATAACCAAACTGTTGAAAGGTAAAGACAAAGACAGAAGTTTGGAAGCAACTGACATCACATGCAAAGAATGTTCAAGGATATCAGCAGATTTCTCATAAGAAACTTTAGAGTCCAGAATACAGTAAGTGGGCTGATATATTCAAAGTGCTTTTTTAAAAAAACTGTCAACAAAGAATCTTCTGCTTGACAAAACTGTCTTTCAAAAGTGAGAGAGATATTAAGGCATTCTCAAATAAACAAAAGCTGAGGAAGTCTGTTACTGCTACACTTGCCCTGCAAGAAATGTTAAAGGGAGTCCTATAGGTTGAAATGAAAGCCCACTGGACAGTAACTCGAAACCATCTGAAGAAATAAAAATCTCAGTAAACACATGGGCAATTATGGAAGCTAGTATTATTTGAACATTTCATAACTCCTTTATTTTCTACATGATTTAAAAGAAAAATATATTACCAAAAAAACCCAATTATTAGTCTAAAAACTAGTGTTACAACTTTTGTTTGTAGCTTCACATTTTGTTTTCTTAAAACTTAAGGAACTAATACTTTTTTATTGAAGGATAATTGATACACAATGTTACATTAGTTTCAGGTATACAATATAATGATTCCACAAGTGTATACATTAGGCTATGTTTACCCCGAGTGTACCTACTATCAGTCACTATACAACACTATTAGAATACCATCGATTATATTCCCTATGCTGTACCTTTTTTATCCCTATGACTTATTCGTTCCATAACTGGAAGCCTGTATCACTCCCACCCCTTTACCCATTTTGCTCATCTTCCCTACCCTCTTTCCCTCTGGTAACCATCAGCTTGTTCTCTATATTTATAGAACTGGTTCAGCTTCTTGTTTATTTGCTTGTTTTGTTTTTGGATTCCACATATAGTGAAATTATATGGCATTTGTCTTTCTGTCTGACTTATTTCATTTAGCATAACACCTTCTAGGTCCCTTTATGTTGTCCAAATGGTAAGATCCCATCTTTTTATGGCTAAATAATATTCCAGTGTGTGGGATGTTATTACACAACACACCATACATATGGAGTTAGTTTTTTCATTTTCTTTGGGTAAATATCCAGTAGTGGAATTACTGGATCATACTGTATTTCTATGTTTAATTTTTTGAGGAAACTCCATACTGTTTTCGATAGTGGCTGCACCAATTTAGAGTCCTACCAACTATGTGTGAGGGTTCTTTTCTCACTACATTTTTGCCAGCACTTGTTATTTCTTGTCTTTTTTATTCTACCCTTCTGACAAGTGTAAGGTGGTATGTCATTGTCATTTTGATATGCATTTCCTAATGACTAGAGATGCTGAGCATCTCTTCATGTGTCTGTGGCCATCTGTAGGTCTTCTTTGGGGACTAAGGCATTTTTTAAAAAAACTACTAGTTTTTGTTTTTGTACACATAATGTATACAGATGTAACTGTGTGACATCAGTAAGTAAATGGGGTGCAAATGGAGCTATAAAGGACCAGAATTTTTGTATGTTATTGAAGTTAAACTGATATAATTTCAAATTAGAGAGCTATAGTTTAGGATATTAAATATAATCCTTATGGTAACCACAAAGAAAATAGTTCCAGAATGCCTTGGTTCAGGCTGCTATAACAAAACACCACTGGGTAGTTTATAAGTGTTGTTGTTTTTAAGATTTTACTCATTTGAGAAAGAGAGAGAGCATGAGCAGGGGGAGGAGCAGAGGGAGAGGGAGAAGCAGACGCTGCACTGAGCTCCATCCCCAGATCATGACCTAACATAAGGTAGTACCTTAACTGACTGAGCCACCCAGGCGCCCTTGGACTGGGTAGTTTAGAAACAATGAAATTCAGTTCTCGGTTCTGGAGACTAGAAGGCCAAGATCAGGATGCCAGCACAGTCAGGTGAGGGCCTTCCTCCAAGTCGTAGACTTCTCACTGTACCTTGTCATGGTAGAAGGACCTAGGGAACTCTGGAGCCTCTTCTAAGAGAGTGTGGTTAATCCCATTCATCTTATTCAGAGGGTTCCATTCTCATGACCTAAGCCATCCTCCAATGACCCCACTTCCTAATACTATCACACAGGATATTAGGATTTCAGCATATGAATTTTGGAGGGTACCAATATTCAGACCATAGCACATACTATAAACAAGCAATAATTGGTAAGGGAATTAAAATATTACAGGACAGAAAAGTCAACTAAACACATAAGGACAGTAACCAGGAAATGAGGGACAAAAAACTAAAAGGTACATAGAAAAAAACACAATGAGATACCATTTTCACATCCATTATAATAGATATGATAAAATGTATATTTTTATATATACATATATATTTATATATATACATTATATATATATATGTATATTTCTCATTCCTGATCATTTTTTAAAAAGATTTTATTTATTTATTTGGCAGAGAGAGAGAGATCACAAGTAGGCAGAGAGGCAGGCAGAGAGAGGGGGAAGCAGGCTCACCGCTGAGCAGAGAGCCCGACGCAGGGCTTGATCCCAGGACCCTGAGATCATGACCCGAGCCGAAGGCAGAGGCTTAAGCCACTGAGCCACCCAGGCGCCCCATTCCTGATCATTTTAAATGTATACAAAAATGATCAGGAAATGAGAAACACCAAATTTGTGAAAGTGTTTATCTTTGGGAGGGGAGTAAGGAGAGGATGCCATTAAGGAAGGACACATAGGCAGTGTCAAATACTGATAAAGTTTTATTTCTTCACTTGGGAGGGGGAATGCAGATTCTCATTACCATTCTCCTCAAAAGTGAACATCTATGTTATATATGTTCATTTGTACAAAGATATTTTTCACAAAACTTTATATAGAAAAAGAGGAAGAGCCTCTAAATTAAAAAACATCCCAACTATTTTTTAATGACTAAATTTATCTCACAGTAGATCATTTTCCTGATGAGCATAGGTTCTATTTAGAGTCTAGTTACCCATGTCTAGTTACCGGTTCTACAGATAATAAAGGCAGCAGAGCTTGAAACAGAGCAAAGATATAACCCAGGAGTCATCAAGACAAGGTATAAGAAGATACAAAGTATTAAAAATATTTATGTATAGGAAGAATATATTTGAAAAAAGATGTAAGGAAGGTAAATTAAATTAGTGAAATCGGAGGGGAGCGTCTGTAGGGAAAGTACATGTATGACTCAGTAAAAATTTTATTTTGCTTTAGGAGGAATAGATACATACAGAATGAGGCAAGTAAAAAGGGACAAATGGTCTCCTTTCAAAACAAATAGAATATAGACAACTGGAAAAGAAAGAGCAGGAAGTAATTATTCTGTATTCAAGATCACTTTTAATCTTACCTCAAAAAAACAAAAACAGAAATCTAAAAATTGGTATTTTGACAAATGCCTTTTCAACAAATTGACACTCTCTACGTTTACTTAAGCTAAGATAGTTTTTTTTTTTTTAATAAGGGCATTAGAAGCTGACATAAACAGATTTTATTTTTCAAAAGGAACATTGCACTGAGAGTTTCTGTTACACTGTAGAAAACCCAAATTCCCATGAATGGACTCCCAAGTTTTAAGCAGTTGTAATTAACAAAAAGAAATTAAAAAGGATACATTTCTGTTCCCTTTCTAGAGTTTGTACTTGAACTCTAAGCCCAACAATGAAAGACTGCTTTCTGGGCTACTGCCTCTGATAGTCATCTGAATCCTTTGTTTTTCACACTAGTACATTCTTTGCCTTCTTTTCTAGTCCAAAGTGATCAAGTTTATGGAGCATTGATTTCTTATACCAGCTTAAGCGTAAATAGGCTTTCCGCGAGACCTTTCTGGCACATTGTTTTAGTTCCTTGTCTTCATCACATGGACTAGGGAAGCAAACAACCCTAAATTTGAATCTTGGATCTTATAATTTATATAAATTATGCGGCCTCTGGCACATATCCTCATGCTCTGAGCCTTGAACTCCTTTATATATTAAAATGTGAATAATAACGTCTACCTCTGAAGAATGGACTTTCAAATGCTTAAATTTATTTATTTTTTAAAAGATTTTATTTATTTATTTGACAGAGATCACAAGTAGGCAGAGAGGCAGGCAGAGAGAGAGGAGGAAGCAGGCTCCCTGCTGAGCAGAGAGCCTGATGCAGGGCTCGATCCCAGGACCCTGAGATCATGACTTGAGCTGAAGGCAGTGGCTTAACCCACTGAGCCACCCAGGCGCCCCTGCTTAAATGTATTTAAACTTCTGGTTCAGGGGTGCCTGAGTGGCTCAGCTGCCTTTGGCTCAGGTCATGGCTTAGGTCATGATCGCAGGGTCCTGGGATCAGAGTCCTGCATTGGCATCCCTGCTGTGGGGAGCCTGCTTCTCTCTCCCTCTGCTGCTACCCCCCACTCATGCTCTCCTTCGCTCAATTTTTTGCTCTCAAATAAATAAATAAATAAAATCTTAAAAATATATACAAAAATAAACTTCTGATTCAGTGCAGACTTAGGTACAGGTGTTGGGATTCTCAATTCTACTCACAGACCAGCTTCTCAGTTGTATTCTCTGGATATGATCCTCAACCACCACCCCCAATTCTGGGTGTTAGTAGAGATGATTTTCTGGTTTGTAGTTTCCATGGCCCTATTAGAACCTAACAGGTCTCTGACTACCCAAATAAAAACACTAGCTGTGATATGGTTCTACAGAATTCTTATCTGAATTTTATGTTTCCTGCACAGATTTTGTAAATCTCTCTCACCCTTTTCTTGGAAATCATCATATTTTCCAATTCTGAATAGTCTACCTTTGACCTCTACCCACTGCACTCTAACTTGTCTAAAAAGTTTTTAGCTGGATGACAAGGTTAGTTCACTGTTTTTTGTTGTTGTTGTTGTTTTTGTTTTTTTACAAGCTATCACCTGAGTTTTTCTCATCATAGACTTCTGGCTTCTACAGGAGCCTGTTTTTCTCTTACCCTCACAGCATGGCCCATTATCTTACAAAACGTTCCACAGTACTGAGGCACCTGGGTGCCTCAGTCTGTTAAGTGTCTGTCTTCAGCTTAGGTCCTGATATCAGGGTCCTAGGATTGAGCCTCAGGGTTCTAGAATAGAGCCCCACTTCAGGCTCCCTGCTCAGCAGGGAGTCTGCTTTTCCCTCTGCCCTTCCCACTGCTTGTGCATGCTCTTTCTCTCAAATAAATAAAATCTTTTTTTTAATTCCACAGTATTACGTTATAGGAAATAAATCAGAAGATAACCCTACATTCTAATTTCAGTCCTCTAACTTACTAAATATATGATTTTTGCCAAGTTATTTCACCTGAGATTCAGTTTGTTTGTTTGTTTTTAATTTGCAAAAGACTATGTCCAGCCAACTGAAGAAGCTACAGATCAAATACAATTATGCAGGTAGCTGTGCCTTGAAAACTGCAGTTCTATACAGTGCAGAAGGTATTAACATTCAGTAAAGAGGCAGTATAGCATAGTGGTGAAGACACAAGAGTCTGAAGTCAAACTGTCAGAGTTGGAATCCTGGCTCTAGCATTTTGCTTTGATATATAAACTGAGGATTATAATACCTACTTCATATAATATTAGCTCAATGACATTAGCTATTATTGTTATCATTAAATGCCCACTATGTGGTAGACATTGCACTAGGTGCTAGTAGTGAAAGGGAATCAGGACAGACACTGCTAACATCTTCATCAGAAACCTCTATTTTCTATTCTATATGCTCCATTTTTCTAAGTCATTTATGTATTTATGTCTCATACTTTAGAGCAAAGAAAAATCTGAGTAGTAAAGCATTTTCATAGAGCATCAAGACTCCACAATTTCAATATTTCTTTTCTGTGAAAATGTCCAGTGAACACATAGTGACTTTAGTATTTCTTTTCCTAATTTACCACTTAAGTTGAAACTCTTGATGACTTCTGGGTAAACTGTCTGGGACATGTTCCCATTAAATAGAAATAATCCAGTGCTTATCAATCACCTAAAATGCTAATTAAAAGACAGAGTCCTAGACCCTATTTCAGACCTAATGATTGAAAATCTCTGATTGACTTGCGGTGACATGGATGGATCTTGAGTGTATTACACTAGGCAAAATAAACCAGAGAAAGACAAAGACCCTATGATTTCATTCATATGTGGAATTTAAGAAACAAAACAAATGAACAAAGGGAAAAAAGAGAAACCAAGAAACAGACTCTTAACTATAGAGAACAAATTGATGGTTCCGGGGGTGGGGGGGTGGTTGAACAGGTGATGGGAACTAAGGAGCGCACTTCTCATGATGAGCACCCCAGTATTGTATGGAAGTGTTGAATCACTACATTGTACACCTGAAACTAATATTATACTAACTGGAATTAAAATAAAAACTTTTAAAACTTAAAAATAAATAAAATAAAAATAATTTAAATAAGAAAGAAAGGGTGAAAAAAGCCCTAGCTGGAAGATGTGGGAATATGCATTTCTAAAAAGTCCCCAATGTGATTTTTATGCAAATCCCATTTGAGAACCATATCCCCGAGATAGAAAAAACCTCCACTATATAAGAAATCTGTACCCAAAGAAATACTGAAGAATACTGACCCAAAGCTTCACTAAGGAGAAAAATTTTAATCCTTAGAATAAATTTACACATGCGTGTCTTTTAACAGGTCTGAGTCAACAATGCACAGAGATCAAGACCAAAACTGACTTGAACATACACACCTGAACTGTAAGTGTTCAAGAAATTCCTACTCTGGAGGCCAAGGAAAAGGATGGTGGTAGGAGGACACTGAGAAAGCTTACTCATAATTTCATAAGAAGCAAAGAAAACAGTGTTACTGCAATAGTCACACTTAGTAAAACTGGGGTTTAGTAATCTCAGAAAATGGAACCGCCTTCACTTAAATTCAGACAGCTAAAGACAGACCTCCTTGGCCAACTCCCCTCCCCACACCCCCACACCCCCACCCCCCCCTACCACAAATCTTGGATAATCTCTCAAATGTAAACCTTGTCTAATGGGAGTAAAGTTGGTCCTATGACCAATCAGAGAGGAAACGAGAGATAGGGTCTTTTGATAAAAGTCAGGCAAAACCAACCAATTAAAATTTAAATTTATACCTTTTGGTCTGAAGGACCAAAGAAAGAAGAGATCTCACTGAGACAAAGAAGACAATCAAGGAGCTCCAAACTCCTAGTGGATGTAAACTTTGCAAAATACCCACCAAGGAATAGTGACCTAAGATCTGCTCTGGTTCAGATAATAAAATGCCCTGAAAGGCTTTCGTTCCTAAGATGGTAGTGGGGCTAGTACTGTGACTGGAAGAAAACGGGAGCTTAAGGCAGAAAAAGACGCCCAATCTGCCCACACTATCCGTCCTGAACCAAGTCTGGAGCAGCAGAGCGGGTGGGGCCGTGATTTCTCCTGCATCACTGCGTTCTCTCTTCTCCGCCTGCGTGAGCGCCGCCCACCCACTCGCGGCGTGAACCCACTGGGCCAAGCCTCTCCTCTCCCCTCCCCTCGGCCTGGTGCTGAATCATGAGTCCAATATCTCCAAAAGGTAAAACCAAAGAACAATGCCACTCTTAGGGCTGGCCTGAATGGGGTACCAGGTGCGGTGGAGCCGCGGCTGGAAACCACAACTTTGCTTCTCTTCCTCCCACATTCCCCACCCAAACCCCAGATTAAAACAAGTACTGCAGCGCTGGGGTACTCCCAAGCGGGCACCCCTTCTCCTGGGTTGCTCAGGTCCGCAACGCTCCCACCGGGCCCGGCGCGCTCTGCCTCATTGTTCCAGCACGCCGCCGGCTCGGGAGCCCGCGCCCTGCCAGGCCGAAGGGCTCGCAGCTCCCGGGGAAGGGGGTGGAGGTTAGGGATCCTCAACCCCTCGCCCCTCAACCCTCTCGGCCGGGTAACAACAGCCCTTGCCTGCTCTCATCGCCTTCCGGCCAACCGATCGTTAAAGCGGAACCAACGAGTCCCCGCGAGGCTACTGGCGGGTGCTGTCCAAATGCTGCGAGGAGGCGGACTGGGGAAGGAGGGTGCGGGAGAAGCCGGGGCTCCGGCCTGCGAGAAGCAGCAGCCCTCCCCAACAGCGCGATTCCGACTACCCCGGTATCACTCGGCCATGCTTTCTCCCGCCCTACAGGGAGCAGCCGGGTTGTGGCCCGTTTCCCAGCCCTGGTCTCTGGCGCCGATCAGCCCTTGGCCCGCTTGTCCCCAGAAGCAGAAAGCAGAGGGCCAGTCCCCATGCAGGCTGCAGAAGTCACCATATGCTACTCACCCCAACTGTTTCTGTCCCTACGGTTCTTGGCCATGGTGGTCTGGGGACTGGTGGCGGTGAGGCGCTGTCACGGCGCTGGCTCTTCTCCCGGGCCGCAGGTTGCTGGCGGTGGGAGGTTCTGTGCCCGCGCTGGGCGCAGTTCGCTCAGATTCTGAGGATGTTGCTGTGGCGCTGGTGGGAAGGAGTGAGGAGAAGGGAGGAGAAAGCGGATGAACCAAGCTCAGCATCACAAGCCCGAGTTCACACAAATATCAGCGTCACACCCTCCCTACCTCAGCCCACCCCCAGAGCAGGAAGACAGGGACGGACGATGTACTGCAACATTTTCAATGGAAAACACACGTACAAATAAATAGCACCTCTTCACACACACTCTCAAAGAATTTAGCAGCATTCGGCAGTCACAGAAATACACAAACCAATATACTGCATTATTCTGAATGTTCAAATACCTGTTTCCTAGAATAGTTACACATTAGTACAAATAGGCAACATTTATATAACCACAGAAATTAAAATTATCTCCATTTATCTACCAGGCATCATTTCCCCCCATTTTAAAAGCAAGGTCAGGTTGGTAAAGAGGTTATCAATGCATTTTTGTACCTGTAGAGTTAACAAGCCTGCTTTTTAAAATTAGGACAGCAAAATTTAGATCAAGATCAAGATAAATGAAAGCTGAAGATTCATCATTAATATGTAACTAACGCAATATCTAGTGGGCAAAACTTCCCACTAGATTTGCAGAGAAAAACTCTGGATTTATATTGCCAAATATTTTAAATAAAATCATACTACATAGTTTAGGTGAGCCTTGGCAGCCACAAAGGTTGCAGACAATTTTGAATAGAAAGCAAAAGGCAATAAACACTTCAAAGAATGTTCTCAATTTCCCCCTTTCTGCTGATTTCTTCCTTCCTGCCTGCAAACTCAGTTTTCAGTATTCTAGAAACAGTCTTTTCATGCTGCTTGACCCTCAGGGTACCATTATCCCATTCCTTACACAGTTTTCTCCTGCATTTTGTTGTTGCCCACACTCTGCACATCAGTTTTGCCTATAAGATTATTGCTAGCCTCTTAGTAACCAAATCTTCGGTCTCTGCTGATTCTTTATCATAAGGAACTCTTCACTCTATATTCACTCAATGTAATTTGCTATCATGGCTTCAGACAAGACTTCCATCCTGGTAATTCCCGAATCTATGCTTCTAGCCTTAAGATCTCTTAAAGAGAGAAAATCACCATACTAGAACCAAGTTTATAACTGCCTGGGGTCATCTTCACTTTGCTTTTCTACTGACACTTCAAAATCAACATGTCAAAAACCAAACTACCTCACCCACTACTGTCTAGTCTTATGCATTCTCTGTTTCAGTTAATGGTTCTAGTGACCCCAAAGTTGTGAGCACTGTAAACCAAGTTTACATTACAGTTTCAGTAGAGTTGCGTTCCCCAAACACTAATGAAACATAGAAAGACAGGAATTATCTCAACCCTATACCTACAAACCAAATTCATAGGCTAAAAAGAAGTGTGTTCTGCTTTTCTTGTATATCTTAACTATAGTTCTCAACACACACTCTAGCCGGATAATCCCTTTCAGTGAATCACATTAAAAAGAACAGATTCCACAGATACAGACACATGCATATTGTATAATTCAATATATTCTTCTTTTTTCCTCTATGCGGGTCTTTATAATATACATTCTTAACCGAAAAACACATTTTAAAAAACCTCTTTTCTTTGTAATTAATAGGTAATCTGTGGGATAATATTTGAAATTGTGACTATCTTGGCCAAGAACTTCACCCAATGGTTTTAGTATCCACTGATACCTTCGCCTGAATCAAGTTTATATTAGTGATTTTTAAATGGTCATTTTTAAGTAATTAAATTATTATAATTCTTTTACATTTCAGTTAGTAGCTGACATTCCCTCTCCTGTCTTCACTGAGAACCACTATAGATTGATGAAATCTAAAGCAATATATATATATATATATATAGTGTTATTTACCATCATTATTATTTCTAATCCTCAAATTGCCCTAAATTTGGCCAATGGGAACCCTTTCCAGTTAACACCTATGTGTGTTTGATCAGTTCCTTATTTTCTAGCATAAGAAAATCTTTCAAGGATGCCTGGGTGGCTCAGTGGGTTAAGCCTCTGCCTTTGGCTCAGGTCATGATCCCAGGGTCCTGGAATCGAGTCCCGCATTGGGCTCTCTGCTCAACAGGGAGCCTGCTTCCCCTCCCCCCCCACTATCCCTGCCTCTCTGCCTGCTTGTGATCTCTCTGTGCCAAAAAAATAAAGAAAAGAAAAAAAAGAGAAAATCTTTCAAGTTTCCCTTGTATTTTCCCTGTCTCAGAACTAGAATTACCCAATTTCTCCAAGAAGTTCTGGCTCCTTTCAGTGAAAAAAGAAATTTAGAAACCAAGATCTGTGTGCTAGTTGTGCTCATTGCTAGGAAAAGTTTCGCTATTTCTAGACTCTGACAGTAGACATTGTTAGAATATATTTATTTTGGGGGGCACCTGGGTGGCTCACTTGCTTAATCAGCTGCCTCTTGTTTTAAACTCAGGTCATGATCTCAAGGTCATGTGGTCAAGCCCCGTGTTGGGCTCCATGTAGGTTTGGAGCTTAAGACTCTCTCTCTGATGGATGAGGTGGCTGGGTTATGGACATTGAGGAGGGTATGTGCTATGGTGAGTGCTGTGAATTGTGTAAGACTGATGATTCACAGACTTGTATCTCTGAAGCAAATAATACATTATATGTTAATTTTAAAAAAAGATTCTCTCTCTGCCTCTTCCCCCTATTCTAAAAAAAATAATTTTTTAAAACCTTAAGTTTAATCTATTTCAAATAAATACCTCTAACCATATGAAAATACATATATACAGGGTTACTTATTACAGCATCTTATGTAATTGCAAAATACTACAAACAATATGTAGGAAAGTGGTTGAGTATATTAATTATGTCTATACAATGAAATACTATGCTGCTGTAATAAAGAATAAAGAAGATCTCTATGAATGGATACAGACTGATTTCCAGAATACACTATTAAATGGAAGGAGGAAAAGTAAAAATGCTTTACCCATTCTGTAAGAAAGAAAAGGATATGAAATAACAAAGGTATCTGTCCATCTATGCAAAAGAAATACAAGAAAAATAAACAGAAGCTAATGAGATCAATTACCTACAGGAGATGGATGGGAATAGGGCGGAAGTAATGGGAGAATGGGAGTAATGGGTAGTAGCAGTGAGGAAGATTGATCTTCCTTAAGTATAACTTTTTTATATAGCTCTGTTTCTTAGAGCCATGATAATGTTTCACATCCTCCAAAATAAATAATTGAAATCAATAAGGTTATAATAAGGAAAGGGGGGAGGATAGAATGAACCCTGTGGTGTTGAGTCACAATCTGAAGTATAAGTATGATAGAGTAAAAATACAAATAACTCAACTTTTAACAATGGGCAGAGGAGCTATTAAATACACATTTCTTCATAGAATTCATACAAATGGCCAATAAACACATGAAAAGATGATTAATATATTTAGTCACTAAGGGAAATGCAAATCAAAACCACAAGGAGGGGAAATGCAAATCAAAACCACAAGAACTATGCCACATGGGTGGCATAGTCCATTAAGCATCCAACTCTTTTGATATCAGCTCAGGTCTTGATCTCAGGGTCATGAGTTCAAGCCTCACACTGGGGTCCATGGTGGTAGTGGAGAATACTTAAAACAAACAAACAACAACAACAACAAAAACAACCCACAGGGAAATACTACGTCTTACCTACTAGGATGAAAAAGACAATAACAAATGTTGGTGAGGATGTGGAGAAATTGCTACATCATACATTGCTAGTGAGAATATAAAATGGTACAGCCACTTTGGAAAGCAGTCTGGCAGCTTCTTGAAAAGTTAACCATAGAGTTATTCTATGGCGCAACAATTCCACTCATATATGCCCAAAAGAAATAAAAACAATGTGTATGTCATATGAAAACTTGTGTACAGGAATGTTCATAATAGTATTTTGCATAGGAGACAAAAGGTGGAAATAACCTAAATGCCAAATAATTGATAAATGGTTAAACAAAACACTGTATATCTATACAATGGAATATTATTTGGCCATAAAAAGGAATGAAATACTGCTATATGCTATACCACGAATCTTGAAAATATTACACTAACTGAAAGAAGCTAATCACAAAGACCATGTATTGCATGATTCCATTTATATGAAAGGTACAATATTGGTAAATCTATAAAAACAGAAAGTAGATCAATGGTTACCCAGGGCTGGGGAGGGTGGAAGAGAGGTTGAGGAGAAAGTGGAGAGTGATTGCTATTGAGTACAGGTTTCTTTTGGGGGTGATTAAAATTTTTTAAATGTTTGAAATCAGTTCTGTACAACTCTGTAGATACACTAGAAATAACTGAATTATACAATTTAAATTGGTTAATTATATGGCATGGTAATTATATAGCAATAGGCTGCTTTTAAAAAGTTAAGGTCAAGTTTATTTTAAATCAGAAAAAAAAAGAGAGAGAGAGAGAGTGAGAGAGAGGCACCTAGGTGGCTCAGTGGGTTAAGCCTCTGCCTTCGGCTCAGGTCATGATCTCAGGATCCTGGGACCAAGCCCCACATTGGGCTCTCTGCTCAGCAGACAGCCTGATTCCCTCTCTGTCTCTGCCTGCCTCTCTGCCTACTTTTGATCTCTCTCTTTGTCAAATAATAAAATCTTTTTTAAAAAAAGAAAGAAAGAAAGAAAAGGTATTTGTACTTTAGTACTCAAGACTCCTCTCATCCTGACCCCACTGGAATGTCACTTCATAAATTGTTCCCTCCCTCCTATATTCTCAATGCTCCCCCCAAATTGGTTCCTTCACCATGCTCATTTCCCCCTCCTAAAAAGGTTCTCTCGATCTTGTCATTTGCAACAACGTGGATGGACTTATAGGGCATAATCCTAAGTGAAGTAAGTCTAATAGAGAAATACAAATACCATATGATTTCACTCATATGTGGAATTTAAGAATAAACAAATGAACAAACAAAAAAGACAAAAACCAGAGTCAAATACCTAGAAAAACTGGTGGTTGCCAGAGGGGAGGTTGGGGGGAGTTAGGTGAAATAAGGGGAATGAAAAGCATACTTCACTTGTTGAGCATTGAGAAATGCATAGAACTGTTGAACTGTTGTAGAACATAGAACTGTTGTAAACCTGAAACTAATATAACAGTATGTGCTATAATGCTTCAATTAAAAAAAGAAAAATAATAATAAAATAAAATGTAACCTTCTTAAGAAAGAAAATGGCTCTCTCAATCACAAGTTTTTCTATAGTTGATGCTACAACTTGTTCCTTCCCTGTATAACTAGCAGTCTGGGAAGAGTATTTAGATCAGTTGGAATGCTTTTGGTTGTAACTCAAAATAGCTTAACCCAGAAGGACATTTACTGTCACATAATTTTTTTGGAGATGGGTTGGTTCTGTGGTGATTAATTCAGCAGCTCAATATCATCACTGACCATATTAGGAGATAGACTTGGCTGCTGTAAAAAAAAAATTACAGTGGCTTAAGACAGATATTCATTTCTCTCTCATGATATAATCTGAACACAAACCTTCCAGGGCTCATATGGTGGGTTTGAAATATCAAGGAACCTAAGCTTGGACTTCCATGGTATAATCCATGATGGCTGTTTGGGCATTTGCATCCTTGTTCCAGTCAAATAGAAGGAAAGAAAGGTGTATATTCATTCTAAGGGTACAACTCAGAAGTGCCCCATATCACCTCTACTCAAATACCATTCACCAGTAAATGTGCAACCTATTTGATAAATATGTATATGTGTATCCAACTAAAATTTAAAATTTAAGAGATCTCGTACTAAAGAAAGAAGAGAAAGAGCTACTGGCTAGCTCAGTTAGAAGAGCATGATCTTGATCTTGGGATCGATGAACTCCATGTTGGATATAGATATTACTGAAATAAATATTTTTTTTAAAGACGGGAAATGGATTTTTGAGAATACCAGAAGACTTTGCCACAAGGTCTAAGGTTGAATTTTATCATCCTTAATGTGTAGACTTACTTTGTAATGTGGGCTCCTATCATCATGCCAAAATGGCATCTGCCATTCCAGTCACCAGAAGCAATTAGCCATGTCTAGAAACAAAAAAGCCTTGTGTACCTTGTTAAAAGCAAGGAAGATCTTCCAGAAGCACTCCCACAGACTTTACCTATGTCTTATTATCTAGAATTGCCAGTCCCTTAGTAAGAGAAAAGAAGATAGGCCAATTGAGATTTATCCCCTAGCATGGGGAGGGGTGGATCTGATGGATACAGACACTCAGAAAAGGTTAAAAAAAAAAAGTGGTTATGATAATAAGGAAAGAGAAGATAGTTTTTGAGCACAAGGCCACAAGCTTTCCTTTTCTCCTTATCCTCCATTTGTATCTCCTTGATGGGGTGACCTAAAACTTACTTCCATAGGTCCATGACCTTAGTGGCCTTATCTTTACTGGGTTGCTGCAGTTTTGTATTGTTCAATAATGTTAGACATGTGAATTCCAAGAGGTATCTTAGTACATCCTGGGGTCTCAGTCATAGGCCTTGTTTCTCTGTGGAGCAATAATCAATTCCCCTTGGTAAGGAGGACCAGTTGCCCCAGTCAGGACAATGATCCCCCCTCTAACTGTTGCCCCAATGGTTCGAAGGCCTCATATGGGCCACGTGACAGTTTCAGTTTCCTGTTTAATGAAATTGTGACTGGGTTATCTGGGGATAGTATCTGTCCCCTCAACCTTCAGATCCACCAAGCCCAGTGATTTAAAGACAAAGTTGTAGAGATGATAATTCTTCAAGTGAATTGTTAGGAATAGAAGAGCCACTACTCCACACTTTGGTTCCTAGGCCCATGTATTCTGAATGTGAGGAAGATAGCAACATATATTGGCTATTGAGTTAAGTCCTATCTCATATCCTCACTGGGTAATATCCCAGCCAGCATCACAACTGATCCTTCAGTAGGCCTTTCCTCCATTCCCTCAAACTAGCTGTTCCTATGTTATGGGTTTGAGGTAAGATCAGCTAATTCCATGATCATGCTTTCATTGCTCTATTTTCCTCAAAGTAAATGAATTTCTTGCCTAAATTTTATAATACATGATGATGAAAAAAGGCATTCTATAAATCCATGAATTGTGGCACTAGTATGGAAAAAACTTTCCAGGCAAGCAACATAAACCTGTATCCCTGAGGATGAATCCCTCTTCTCTCTGTAATGGAAGGGACCTAGTATAATAAACTGCCACCAACCAGGTGGTTGACTGGTCTGTCTAGGAAATACTGTCATACTGGGGCCCAGGCCCAATAGCCCTGTCATTAGCAGGTTAAAAACTCCATAGAGGCAGTAACTATTATCCTTGGCAAGTAGAAGTCCATGATATTAAATCCACATTTGGGGGCGCCTGGGTGGCTCAGTGGGTTAAGCCGCTGCCTTCAGCTCAGGTCATGATCTCGGGGTCCTGGGATCGAGCCCCGCATCGGGCTCCTTGCTCAGCGGGGAGCCTGCTTCTCTCTCTGCCTCTGCCTGCTTGTGATCTCTGTCTCTCTCTCTGTCAAATAAATAAATAGAACCTTAAAAAAAAAATCCACATTTGGCCTCCATTCCTTCTGTACATGGGCCCATTGAACTAGTAACAGGGTGATTAGGTAGAGGCTAACATCTGTAGGATAGATCATCTTGTAAACCTGATTATTGGAATGAATTCCCTCTTGTGGGCAGATATGTGGTTCACAGATATTTTCACATTCTGAGTTCATTTTGAGAATCTATCTGTATTATCTCTCCCACTGACTTCCTTGTCTCAGATATTCCTCCTTCCAAGTTAATTGCCCACCTCCTGGCCACTTTACATTCAGACAGATCTATACTTCAGGCCACCTCTCCTTCCTAGCAAAGAGGACAACCAGATGATCTATTCAATGTTATGTCAATGGGAGAATTTCTCAAAACCACCTCATTATGGGTAGGGCCATAATTCAGAGGCTGAATTCAACTAGGATGCTTGGTGTTAGTATATATCATGAAGACCATTAACAAATCAGGTGCAAGCTTTTCCTTTCTTTGCTAAATGACCACGAGCCCATAGAATATGTTAAAAAAAAAAAAGTGGCAAAGGAGTAGGGACAGGTACAGAGAAAATCTGTTCATGTAATTTATACATGCCTTCCATATCAGCTCAGGTCACCCCAGTATATGACTTTTCATTTGACAATGAAATTCTGCTGCCCATGTACAATTTAGATAACACCCAGTTCCTAAAGAATAATTCACATCACACAGTCACTTAGTATCCCACAGTCAAGTGTTTAGTTTCTGCCAAGGCTTGGTAGCAAGCCAAGGGTTACCTTTCAAATGGAGAATAGCTGTCAGGAGATGAGGGCATGTTCTTATTCCAAAACCCTATCAGGGCAGCTTGTGCCAATAACCTGGACCATCTGTAGGGCATTCTGTTTCTCCAAGTCATAGGAAAAGCTGGCAGTCATATAGTTTACATGGTAGATGGGTCAGAGAGCAGCACATGCAGTTGGTGGCTTTGAAATCCAAACAAGCCAAGCAAACACTGTGTATTGTTCTTTAAGCTGGGTGATGGAAGGTAGAGCACAATAACTCCACTGTCAGAAATTTTACTATTGCACAGGTCCCTGAACTGGGTTTATTTCTGATCCTCTGATAGAAGGGTCTTTTTAAGGTATCTAGGGCAATTGCTACTTCCTGTTCACCTATCAGTTTGTACCACATCATCAAGGTTATAGAGTAACAGGATGTTCTATTGGGTAACAAGAAAACAAAGATCCCTCTGGTATGATACTATATTATAACTGAAGTGTTTACAAAGACCTGAGATAAGACAATGACAGTGCTATCCCAGTCATGTGAAGGCAAGCTGCTTCTGATCATTTCTTTTGAAGGGAACTTAAATCTGCATTCTAGGTTTCAAGTCAATAGCTACATTCTAGGTGCCATGGGCCATGTTGATTTGCTCTAGTAAAGACTCCACATTCAGAAATACAACTATGAGTCTTCTCCCTCAATTAAGATTACAGTTTAAGAATTGGCTGATATATATTGAATCACCATTACAGTGACTTGAGTTACTGCTCCTCAGACCTAAAATCTTCCTGCTTACATATATCAAGTAGCACTTCAGTGGACTGTTGGTTTCATGCATTCCTTGACATTGATGATCGTACAGAACCATCAAAGATCCTTGTAGTCAAACACCCTGAATATCGCTTCCTCTTGAGGTTTATCATGGTAATTGCACTGAACGTGTCTTTGACAGTTAAGTCTTACCCGGTCTCTACCAGGATTTCAATATTCCCACCAAAATCATGGATCCTGATATCATTTGGGCATCTCCATTATCAATTCCAACCAATCAGGACAGCCACCAAAAATTTTTTCAAAGGATATCTGTGGCTCTTTACTCAATGCCTTGATAAGGTAAATTTTATGGGCCATTATAGGGATGGTATGGATAGAGCATTCCTAAGCAGGATGCACATAATAGGTCAAGTCCACCATTCCCATCTCCCTAAATCTTCAGATTCCTTCCTTTACAATATACCCTGGAAGTTCTGTCATTTCAGTGTATAGACTATCAGCTTCAAGTAAGCAAATCAGAAAGACCACCAGCTGCTCAAGTCAACCTGAAGCACAGGTAAGTATTTAGCAAGATCCCGTAATTCCTTCAGTGCATAAGTTTTCTTCTCAAGAACAGGTCCTGTCTTTCTCCATCAGGGTTACACTAAAATCTCTCTCTTTTTTAAAGTTTTAATTTAAATTCCAGTTAGTTAACATATGGTATAATATTAGTTTCAGGTGTACAATATAGTGATTCATTACTTCTGTACATCTGGTGCTCATCTCAAGTGCTCTCCTTAATGCCCATCACCTTTTTGAAACGTAACTCTTTTTTTTCCCCAATTTATTTATTTTCAGAAAAACAGTATTCATTATTTTTTCACCACACCCAGTGCTCCATGCAAGCCGTGCCCTCTATAATACCCACCACCTGGTACCCCAACCTCCCACCACCCCGCCACTCCAAACCCCTCAGATTGTTTTTCAGAGTCCATAGTCTCTCATGGTTCACCTCCCCTTCCAATTTACCCAAAAGCACATACCCTCCCCAATGTCCATAACCCTACCCCCCTTCTCCCAACCCCCCTCCCCCCAGCAACCCACAGTTTGTTTCATGAGATTAAGGGTCACTTATGGTTTGTCTCCCTCCCTATCCCGTCTTGTTTCATGGATTCTTCTCCTACCCACTTAAGACCCCATGTTGCATCACCACTTCCTCATATCAGGAAGATCATATGATAGTTGTCTTTCTCCGCTTGACTTATTTCGCTAAGCATGATACACTCTAGTTCCATCCATGTTGTCGCAAATGGCAAGATTTCATTTCTTTTGATGGCAGCATAGTATTCTATTGTGTATATATACCACATCTTCTTTATCCATTCATCTGTTGATGGACATCTAGGTTCTTTCCATAGTTTGGCTATTGTGAACATTGCTGCTATAAACATTCAGGTGCATGTGCCCCTTTGGATCACTACGTTTGTATCTTTAGGGTAAATACCCAGTAGTGCAATTGCTGGGTCATAGGGCAGTTCTATTTTCAACATTTTGAGGAACCTCCATGCTGTTTTCCAGAGTGGTTGCACCAGCTTGCATTCCCACCAACAGTGTAGGAGGGTTCCCCTTTCTCCGCATCCTCGCCAGCATCTGTCATTTCCTGACTTGTTGATTTTAGCCATTCTGACTGGTGTGAGGTGATATCTCATTGTGGTTTTGATTTGTATTTCCCTGATGCCGAGTGATATGGAGCACTTTTTCATGTGTCTGTTGGCCATCTGGATGTCTTCTTTGCAGAAACGTCTGTTCATGTCCTCTGCCCATTTCTTTTTTTTTTTTTTTTTTTTTAAAGATTTTGTTTATTTGACAGACAGAGATCACAAGTAGACAGAGAGGCAGGCAGAGAGAGAGAGGGAAGCAGGGCCCCCGCTGAGCAGAGAGCCCCATGTGGGACTCGATCCCAGGACCCCGGGATCATGACCTGAGCCGAAGGCAGCGGCTTAACCCACTGAGCCACCCAGGCGCCCCCCTCTGCCCATTTCTTGATTGGATTATTTGTTCTTTGGGTGTTGAGTTTGTTAAGTTCTTTATAGATTTTGGACGTAACTCTTGTTCAAAGTTCTCAGCCTCATTTATATCTACCCAAATGATCCATTCCCTGTTGCAGGGTCCCAGTACTTCTCTACCAGGGCTCTTACCATAGCATAACAGATCTAGGTCTCCCATTTAATTAATGCTGCAGCTTGATAGCCTTTACTGTTCTGTCATGGGCTTGGCTCTCAGCCATTATCTTCCCTGCAGCTATATGAGAAATGTTTCTTCAAAGCTGTCAAAGAAGCTTTTTGATTTCTACTCATGTCTTAAGTTTAGAATTCAGGCCATTTGTCTTTTTTCCCCATGTATTCTCTCAGAGGCAATCAGAGCAAATGACCCCATGATTTTAGTAATCATCACTATCAAAGCTGCTAAGTGCAAGAGATTGGTCTCCCAATGCTGGGCCCTCCATCAGCACTCCATCTCTTGCCACTACCAATGGTTATTTCAGTAATTGTGGTGTCATTGTTTCGTTTTCTGTGGCAAGAGATTTATGCATGTAATCATCAGATTATGTGAGTAATACCATCCCACAAAGCAAGGGTTTCTTTCCTGAGGCTTCTTCCAATTCCAGTAATTATCAATCAGGGTTCTGGCAAGAAAGATAGAGTACAGAAAGAGAATCTAATGAAAGGACTATTTATAAAAATGAGGACAGGGTTAAAGGAACCAATAAAGGATAGTGAAACACCATGAGACTAGCAACAGGGGGATGCCCTTATCATACACATCTTAAAGGGGCAAGGAAAAAGAGAGCTAGTTAGATAAGAGTGATACAGCTGTGGGATTGGGCCACAACCATGCACGGTAGTCTCTTCTATACATTAGGCCTTCTCGAAAAACTAGTTTATATGACGTGCAAGCAAACTTGAAGCATCTCTTCTGAATGTTATTATACTGTGAGGAAATCAATAAGGAACAACAGGATTATTTATAACTTACATTCTTTCTTAGCTACTGAATACACAGGTAGAACCAAGTTGAGAACCGAATACGGGAACCCTGCTACCAGTCTTCATAAAAACCTAAAATCCACCCTGGGAATCAAGGTTAATAAAAAAAGCATTTTAACATATCAGATGATCATTTCCAGCTGGATAAAAAAAGGAATGTGCATTGCCTTCCTCAACTCTTTTTTTATTTAAAAAAAATCTTATTTACTCCTATATTTTTAAAAGATTTCATTTTTAAGTAATTCCCAAGTGGGGCTCAAACCTACAACCCTGAGATCAAATGTCACGAGCTCCATCGACGGAACTAGCCAGGGACCCTCAATTCTTCTTTTTTTAAAACTCTCATCATAATGACCTGATACTGATTCTGAATGAAATACATGTTCTACTGCTGTCCAGAATTCAAAATAGAATTCTTTTATACTTTGAAAACACAGCTCATCAATAGACAACTGACCCTAATTAGTAACAGAAAGAATAGCTGAACTATTTGAAAATCTAAATCATAATTGTGGCAGATGTCTCCCAAGATTTAATTAATTTATATCTAACAAATCCATGGAGCAATAAACTCAATCACCCAGAGTAACATTTTGCAACTAGGTGATGCTGGGATGTTCATCAGGAGATTATATAGGTTAAGCCTATATGTTTCATACACAAAAATTATTGTCCTCATGCTCTGTTCTGTCACACTTAAGAGTTTTAATTAGCCTTTCTGTCTTAGCTAATAACTTGTGAACCTTACCTAGGTAGAAGTTAAAAAATTTTATGTCTCCGTTTTTGCTTTTGTTTTTTTCAGTACCAGATAAAGTTAAAGCCAGAAACCACAGATTATAATTAGCATTTTACAGAAGAACCATTATAGGCCATTATGTACATAAGAATAAAGTCTGGAAGATATTTACACGTCAGGTATCATAAAGACAGAAAAAATACATGATATGGAAGCTGGGATGAAGGGCCTATCAGGCTATATTTATTCTTATTCCATACCTTGTTATAATATTTTGTAGTTCATAAGAAACTCTCCTGTGAGCTACAATTTTTAAATTATTATTTTCTTTATATTACATTATTTTTCAAAAAATTTTTAAAAGCTTTTATTTATTTGAGAGAGAGAGAGTGAGAGCAAGAACAAAGGGAGAGGGAGAAGCAGACTCCCCACTGAGTAAAGAGCCCCCTTGGGACTCCATTGCAGGACCCTGAGATGCTGGCCTGAGCCAAAGGCAGACGCTTAACTGACTGAGCCATCCAGGTGCCCCACATTATTTCTTTTTATTATTGAAACTATGTGCTTGATTGTTTAGGCTGTAAAATTAAATTTATGTACCATATGTTTATTTTATGGAAACTGAACTTGAATTTCTCTGCCAACCATGTAATATTTAACTCACTAGCTATGAATTCACTGATCTTGTTTAAATGAACTCAACCAGCATTTTTAAATCCTTAAGATTCTTTTGGAGTTGGAATAAAGCAAATGTTTCCCTGTTTGCATCAATTGTGGTACAAGTAATGATTATAACAGACACATTTTTTTAAGTACCACGTAGAATTTCAATTTTTTCCATGCTGTCCACCTCCGGGTTGATGGTCAAAGCATATGGATCTGCCATTGCTGGCAACATAAAAACATCTGCACTCTGGAGTCCTGTTGAAGCCTATGACCTCAAACTTTTTATTGCCCGATTCATATCAAACACTGTGTTTCAAGAATAGCATCCTTGAAGGATTATCAGATATTTATCCTTGTTTCAAGCTGGGAATTCAGAGTTTCCAATTTATACAGGCTCATGAAGTAAACTTTTCTAAAGTCTTCATATCAGAACAAGATGTGGCTCTCTTGATCAATTGCTTCATTGTGATCTCAAAACCACTATAAAACCCTCTGCTTTGACCAATTTGCTGCATTGTTCTGGTATCCTATTTTCCCTTTCTTTAGCAGCATACCTATTTCTTCATTTATTTATTTTTACCTTGTAGTATAGTATGTATTTTCTGTATGCTGCCTCAAATTCTCTGGAATAACTCAAGTATAAATAAGTAAGAATAAATTTCAGACTAGAGAAAGGATCAATGCTTAGAGGGTCAAAGGAAGAAAGAAAGAATCTACGACAGTAAACAAGTACTAGGATACCAATAGAACATTTGAAAAGATTTTGAGTCATTGAAGCCAAAAGTATGTGCCCACCAAAACAAGTGCCAAGAAGCTTTGAAAGAAGGAACTGTTCTTCAACAATTTTTTCAATGCAGCAAACACATAGGCTTTGTCCATAGAGCATGTAAGTCTGAGCTTACTTATGTTCCCTAAATAAGTGCCCTTTGTGCACAAAGCACAAGAAAATACATATATTCCTTGTCCTGTTAAGGTATAAATTTAATTTCTACATTATACAGTTAATTACAATGGTCACCAACAAGGAGTGTATTGCCCAAGAACAGAATTGAATTGGATGTTCTAAACCACAAGCCCACCATCTGCAACCTGCTCTTCTGTGATTTTTCAGTTACTAAATGCATTGGCTGAGTGTTTATCTGGCTTTTCTGTTCAAAGCCTCTACTGAACTCTAAAAATACCTTTGCCAGTATACATAAATCTGGCAACTTTATTTCTACTTTCAGAACAGGGCTGGACCCGAAACTGCAAAATAGCTTGTGAAACACCAGCCAAATTACTTCCTCGAACTCCTGTTCCATATTCTGGGCACTGTGAAGTATAACCTCTTCCATTTGACAACCCTTTTTATAATCCTGTAAAATGCCTTATAAACACTCTCTTGGATGTCAGATGCAAAACCTTATCCTATTCAAGCTGCAGATAACGATACTGAGATACCACCAAATATGATGTCTTGTCCCAGATCACATACTGAGAAGGTAAGTAGATTCAGAATCCCTTTGCGGTCTCTGCTTTTGTTTTCGCTTCTGCAGAACACCCGGTCTCATTCAAGGAGCAATCCCCGCGGTGAGGCACCGCGTGGTGCCCAACAGGGATAAAGGCCACTGAGACTTTCTGGGAATTCAGGCTTGCAGAAATGTCGTGGAAAAAACTCAGCAGAAGACAGGTTGTGCAGGTGTGCAGGGAAGCCTCAAACTGGTACCACCGGGAATGATTTGCAAAACAGGAAGGTGCAGTAGGGTGTGCCGCGGCTTAGTTCACCCGGCACTCCCCCACCTCCTTCCCTGGCGCCCCACGGCCAGGTTACTTCTGGCCCAGTGCCCTCAGCGTACCTTTTCCGTGTTGAACTGGAAAGGCTGCCCTCGTGCCCACCCTTGTCCCTGTACCCGTCACCCTCCAGATTTACCTGACGCAGCTGGGGGCGGTTTAGCGGAGGCCCGTCGGTTCAAGAATGCCCGCGGGCGTCCGTAATCTCCGCGGGTAGCACAGCCCGGGCCCCGAAAGGACGCGCCCGGCCGGGGGGCACGGCGGCCTAGCGGCCGGGAGAGTGTCGTGTCCCGACCAGGCCTCAGGGCGGCACTCTGGTCCCGCGGCCGGCGCGCTCGGGCGGGCCGCTGGGCGCCGACCCACGCTGGCCGGGAACGTTTCACCCGGTGACGCAGCCCCGGGTGGGGGACGTGGTGCGGCGGCAGCGGCGGCGGCGGCGGCGACGGTACGCGCCTCCGCCGCCTGCGAGAGGACGTGCGGTGCGGCGGGAGGCGGCGGCCCGGAGACCTGGAGTGGCCGGCGGGCGCCGGGAAAGCGGGACGCGGGCGCCGGCGAGGAAGTAGGTCCCAGACTCGGCGCTCAACAAAGAGCGGGGCCGCCCCCTCGGATACCGAGCGGGCCCCCGGCTCCCGGCGGGCGGGGAGACCGGCCGGGCTGTTCGCGGGCGGCCAGGAGGGGGAAGGGCCGCGACCGGGCCGCGACTGCGGGGCGCCGGGGACCCTCCTAGGCCCGCTTGTCCGCGGCCCCCGGCGGGGCGGAAGGGAAGGGGCTGGGCCGCTCGGGGTTGTAGTGGTTGCTTGTCCCTCGTGCAGGCGGAGCTGCGGGCAGAGGCTCCATGTTGGGAAGCGGCGCCGCTCGTCCTCGTTAGCGGGAATCGGGGCGCCGCGGGCTGAGCCGGCGGGGGCCGGGCCCTGAGCGAAGATGGAGGCCCCGCTGCGGCCTGCCGCGGACATCCTGAGGCGGAACCCGCAGCAGGACTACGAGCTCGTCCAGAGGGTCGGCAGCGGCACCTACGGGGACGTCTACAAGGTGAGGCAGGCCGGGCCCGGAGCCGGGCTCCTTTCTTGAGGTCGGCTGGCTCTCGGGAATAGGGCCACTTTCTGGCGGAGTATGAGACGTGGGGAAGATGCCTTTATTGTTGCATCTTGGGGATGTAGCGGCCTGGGTTCCTTCTTTACTGAGCTCAGAGCACCCTGTATTCATTGCTTGCTCGGATCGCCACCAACACGCAAAACTAACCACACCTTTGCAAACCACGGTGGTGCTGTGTGTGTGTGGTATAAAGGCTTTTTATGTCTTTTTTGTGGCATTGAGGAAAGTTCGAATCTGCTTCGCACATGAGGATGTGCTAGTCTTAGCATGGAAAAATGCTTCATGGAAGACAGTAGATGAGAAAGAATATTGACATTAGGCATTTGCATTTAAAGAAAAAATTCTTAAGTGGATGAGCTTGATTTAAAAGTCATTATGAAATCAGGTCTGTCAATTGTAAGCAATGTAATACCAATTAAAATGATGTGTGCACAGACATTACTCTGTGGAGAATTCAGCTTTTCCTGGCAGATGTTTCATCATTTGTATTTGGTTGATTTTTTTCCCCCCTACTTTAGCAGTTCCTCTCTCAGGGATTTAGAACATTCCATGACCAAGAAGGGGTAGGAGCTGTTGTCTTCTTAATTGTGCTCTTTTGCATTATTTGAGATAAATGGGGAAGGGAAAGTACTTTTAATTTGGGATTAAAGAAAAATTATGGAGAAGCAAACAATTCTGTAAATCCATTGAGTTCTTGAAGGATTAAAAAGAAAGAAGATTGTTTCAGATTGTTTTATGGTTTTTGTTTTCTATTTTAAAAGAAGCGTTAATGCAATTCATATGGCTATATTAAAGGACATTTCCTTTGATTTTTGCAACAGTTTGTTTATTGGGTTTAATCATGATATATGTTCCATTATTCCAAACAACACTCCTGCATATAGCTGAAATGGCCTCCTTTCATATGGGTAATTTACTGTCCACTCCTCTGGGGTATGTTATTGTATTGCACAGATGGTAAAATGTAAAGAAAACATCCTTTTTTCCCCTCCTTTTCTGCTTTTATTATTCCATTAATAATAATGATGCCAAGTGACAGCTCTAGTACTGTGTTATTTTACTGAAATGGACTGTGATGGATAGACTTTTTATTCGTTAAAAGGGCATTTGAATCTTCTGTGTAGGCACTCTTCTAGGTATGGGGTGGTGAACTATAAGGAAAGTCCCAGTTCTTGCCCTATGAATGCCTTTGAATTCAAAGTGGATAATAATGACAGAATCCTCTTTATGTAGAATTAGAGGTAATTAACTCTTCATTGTTTAGGTATGGATTAGCCATTTTGTGGAATGCTCTTGAAAAAGTTGAAATTCCTCTTTTGCCTTCTTAGTCCTGTTTTTCAGCCATTTTCATCTTATGATTCACTATGAATTAGATCAGTTCAGTTCATTTAGTGAAATAGTCTAAATTCCAGTTCTTGTATATTTTATCTTCTCCCTCTATAAGAAAATTTAAAGTGTCTTTCCCACAAAAGTCTCAAGATTTCCACTTAAAAAAAAATAAGTATAATAACTATAGCAGTTCTCTGGAGAATGATTTTATTCTTGCCAGGAAAAGCAAAGGGTTACAACCCTTAAAGGGAAAACTAATGCTTGTCTTTGACCCTGGAACTTCCCTGCCTTGTGTCTCTCTTCCACAGCTCCTAAATGGAGGATCAGTGACTGAATATTTATCATACATCATCTTCCCCTCCCCACCCCCCAGCCCCATCTCCTTCCTCACCACATTCATGCCCTCTCACAGTCATATATATATATTCTTGGCCAACCTCTGAATCCTAAATATCTTCAAAATCCTGGTTCCTTATCTTTTGTTTTCCTTTTTTCTAATTACCTGGAATCACCTGCAACCCTACCTTCAAATGTTGCTATCTTTCCTGTCCTCAAAAACCTTCCTCACAGGCTCCTCCAGGAAGCTCCAGTTCTTCCCCTTTCTCGCTCCCCCCTGTTACTTTCCCCTCTTCAATCTGTTCTAGCTACACTGACCTATTTGCTCTTCCTTGAATATAATAAGCATCTTTTTACCTTTAGGCTTTGTTCTTGCTATTTCCTCTGCTCAGAATGTTTTTCCTCAGACAGCCATGGCTTGCTCCCTTCCCTCCTTGGTTTTATACCCTCCATCTTTTTTTCCTAATTTATTTTTTTCTTTGTACCTGATCACTATGTAACATCTTTTATTTTTTCTTGTTTATTATCTGTTTCAATCCACTAACATACTCCATGAGGGCAGGAGTTTTATCTGTTTTCACTTCTCTATCACTAACAGTACCTAGAATTATGCCTGGTGCAGAGTAAGTGCTTTTAAAAATTTAATGAATGAGTGAATGAGTAACAATCAATAATTCTATCACCTAGTAGTCTGGGCATATTCTTTTGACATTGTAGCACTAAGCACTTAATGCTCTGTTTATCTGCAGTGCCTATTATGATATCCTGCTATGTATTTTTTGTACAAATTTTAATTATTTGAATTCTCTAGGAAAACTCTGGAAAACTATTTCATAGCATACCCATTTTCAGCTAAATACCCATTTTCTCTAAATCCTACAGATTGTGTCAGCTTGTATTTACTTCCTTTTATATACCTAAAAACGTGTAACATTCAGAATGTAGTGCTGAAGTTTTGAAGCTCAGAGCAGTTGGAGTAATTTTTCTATTTATCGCTGTTTCTGATGAGCTAAAAATCTTTGGAAGCTTTAGAAGTATTTTCAGTCAGTGATACAAACTAGTAAAATACTAACGGTAGAAAATAATGAAGGCAAATTAGTTGCTCTTCTAGTCAGGTACCACCTATTTTTCTTTATAAATACTACAACTAGAGCAACTATTTGGAGCAGGATTTTATTCTTGCCAGGAAAAGCAAGTATCTTATGAAACAGGAGCTTTAAAAGTACTACAGCTTTGAGACTCTTTGTGAATTATGTGTATGCTCTTCAAAAACACAGGTCCCCTCTGAAGCTCCAGTCTTCGCTGAGAATCTCCAGTAGGGGAGGGCTAGGTCTTAAACTGGCTATTCCCTGGTTGAAACGATAAGAATTCTTTTAGATAAATAGAGCAAGAGCAGGAAATGGTAGAGGGGAAAGAAACAAAAGAGAAAAGAAATGTGGTGGAAGATGGGTGAAGGATTAAATTTCAGCTGAGCAAACTTTATTTGTAATTAATGTTAATATTCAAAATCTGCCAACAGGAAGAGGAAGTCTGGAGATTTAGTGTTTTCACTACGTTCTGTCCACAGAAGAACTAGACATGTCAAATGATCTAGATAATTATAGTATCATGTTATAGTTTATAATTAACAGTACAAGCCATTGAAGTAGCCTTTATCAAAATGTTTGTATCAAAATTTTTCCCAACTTCTATTCCAGAGACGGTCTTGAAATCTTTTTTGTTTGTTTGTTTGTTTTTAACCTTTTGTGGGTTATAAATTCAGAGTGGGCAAACCCATGCATTTTTTTTCTAATTTTCATGCTTTTTCTGATTGATTATACAAGTATGATTATACAAGTATGACATGTCTAGCTACAGGAGGGAAGGAATAGATGCCTTTTGCTCATCACTGTGTAATAGCAGAGAGATAGATGCTCAATAAGTATTTGTTGAATGATGTTAGTTATAGAAAATTACCCAGAGCTAATACAGTTAATAATTCAATGTAGTTTATTTCAGGCTTTTTTTCCCTAATATTTTTAAACCAGTATGTTTCTAAAAATGGCTCTTATAAAATAAGGGTCACATTATATATCTTTTTCCTGCTTGAATTGGAATGGCTAGCATTTTCGCTGGTCATTAAATATTCTTCAAAAATAACATTTTTAGGGGTGCCTGGGTGGCTTAGTGGGTTAAGCCTCTGCCTTTGGCTCAGATCATGACCTCAGGGTCCTGGGATTGAGCCCCACATCTGGAGACTCTGCTCAGCGGGGAGTCTGCTTCCCCTCCACCCCCCTAATCCCCCCCACTATTTGTGATCTCTATCTGTCAAATAAAAACAAACAAACAAATAAACATTTTTAAAGGATCTGTTAAACAAACACTCATTTAGTGAATCTAAGTTTCATATTTGCTTTCAATTAGGAAATTTTTTTTGCAATTATAAATAATGTATAATTTGTATTCAGATCTTTGTCATGTAGTTTTATAATTTCCGTGGGTTCTTCTGGATGCTGGATGAACTGGGTTCACTGGGGCAAATCCCTCTTTTATATATACCCTCCTTTTTTCTCCTTTACACCAGAAGTCACGATTCTGGAATGACTTGAGGCATTTGAATCATGTTTCAGGATCCCTTGTATAGATTCATTTATTCTGGAAATATTTATTGAGTACCAACTAGATGTTAGGGTATGGGATAGAGATGCAAGAAAGAGAAAGTACACTATCAATATGGAATATGTAATTTAGTCAGGAAAACAGGTGTGAACACTTGTAATAGTGGAAGCGCCATAGTAGAAGTAAAGTCAAAGAAATACCTAATTCTGTCTTTCTTGGGAATAGGGGAAGGGAGGAGAGGAGAAAGAACTATGAAGTGAACCAGGGAGGATTAACAGAGGAGGGGGCATTAACTGGATTGTAAAAGAATGCAGAGTGATTTTTCAGGTGGACACAATGGGAAAGATATTTCAGGCTATGGGAATAGTGAGTACAAACACCTGGCATCTTGAGAAACCATGACGAATTTTGAGGGATCTGCATCTCCAGATTTGGTTTGACCAAGGATGGCAGAGATGTCATCAATGGAGAACATAGGCGATTTAGGGGCAGAAAAGGACCAGGTAGTGGACCTTATACATCATGTCAAAGAATGTGGACTTCTTTCTGTAAACCGAAGAAACACTGAAGAAGACAATCTTTCATGTTGTAGAGGATGGATTAGGTAAAGTTGCTGGAAGTATAAAGACCAGTTATTGAATTATCCAAATGGGAGTTCGTGCAAGCTTAAATTTAGGCTCTGGAACTGAAGATAAAAGGAAGGGATAGATCTGAGTCATATATAGAAGATGATCAAAATTACCTGGTAATTAATGGGGGGGAAGCAAGTAATCAGTGGCATTTAAAATTCTGACATGGGTGCTGATATTGCTGCCATCAACAAAATTAGAAAATACTAAATGTTTGGGTCTGGATCTTGTGTCTGGTTTTGGACATATGGCATTGCATTAGTGGGTATGTAATATAATAGATGGTAGGAAATGTAGCTCTGGCCTTGAGAGATGAACTGAGGATACAGGTTTGGGAGTTATCATCACTTTATGGGGTGATACCTATGAAGTATAGGTGAGGTCATCCAAGAGAGTTTATAGGAGAATTGAGGAAATGCTGCAGTGTTAGAGTGGTGGCAGAAGAAAATGATATATTGAAGGTGTCTGAGAAGCAACAAAGATGGATGAGGAAGTTATTTTCATAGTAATCAAGATTTTAAGAGCTCATGTCTGTCATCTCCTGCATCCATTCTTTCTCCCTTCTGCTTTGACCGCAATGAGGAAAATATATTGATCTTCAAAAATTATAAATCTGAAGTTTTGTGTCATTTCTCCTTTTTTCTCCATGTCCATGGAATAAAACCTTAGAATAGTATACACTTTAAGGCCCTCCCTATCCTGATGTTCTAACCATACGGAACTTTATTCAGTTCCTTATATGCTCTGTACTCTCCGTCCTTCAGGTTTTTACTTTTTCTTTTATTAGAATTTTCATCCTCTTCTTTCTCCTCTATATTCTACTCTACAAGTGTTTTGTTTTGTTGTGTTTTGTTTTTGTTTGTTTTTTTAGATCTGCCTGTTTGTTTATTTGAGAGAAAGAAAGCATACAAGTGGGGTGGTGGGCAAAGGGAGAGGGAGAGAGAATATCTCAAATAGACTCCCCGTGAGCATGGAGCCCAAAGAGGGGCTCAGTCTCACCACCATGAGATCATGACTTGAGCCAAAATCAAGAGTTGGCCACTTTACTGACTGAGCCACCCATGCACCCCTGGGTTTGTTTTTAAACATTACATTTTCAGGGAGGCCTTTTGTGTCCTTTAAATAGAATCATATCTCTTTGCTGTATAATTTCTTACCCTAATACTCATCATTCATCACATATCATTGTTGCTGTCAGTCTTCCTGTTCTGTTTGAACTGCATGAGAACAGAGACCTTGTGTTTACCGTTGAATCAGCTAGCCTGGCATAGTGCCTACCAGATAGTATGTGCTCAATAAATATGTTTTGAAGGACTGAGCAACATATTGGTCATACAAATAAGGAGTTGAAAGGGTTTATTAAGAGCAAAAGATTCAATATCTGTAATCATCAGGAAAATGCAAATCAAAAGTGCAATGAAGTATCACCTTATACCAGTCAGAATGGCTGGTATCAAAAAGACAGAAATAACGAGCGAGGATGTGGAGAAAAAGGAATCCTTTCACACTGTTGGTGAGAATATAAATTGATGTAGCCACTATATAAAACAGTATGGAGTTTCCTCAAAAAATCAAAAATAGAAATGCCGTATGATCCAAAAATTCCACTACTGGGTATTTACCCGAAGAAAATGAAAACACTAATTCAAAATAATATATGCATCCCTGTGTTTATTGCAGCATTATTTGTGTAGCCAAGATATGGGAGCATCTCAAGTGTCCATCAGTGGATAACGAAGATGTTGTATAGGTATACGCAATGGAATATTAGTCAAAAAAAAGAATGAAATTTTACTATTTGTGATGACATTGATGGACCTAGAGGGTATTATGCTAAGTGAAATAAATCAGACAGAAGGACAAATACTGGGTGCCTGGGTGGTTCAGTTGATTAAGCCACTGCCTTCAGCTCAGGTCATGATCCTGGAGTTCTGGGATCGAGTCCTGCATCAGGCTCCCAGCTCCACAGGGAGTCTGCTTCTCCCTCTGATCTTCTCCCGTCTCATGTTCTCTCTACTCTCTCTCCCAAATAAATAAATAAAATCTTAAAAAAAAAAAAAGGACAAATACTATATGATTTCACTTATATGTGGAATCTAAAAAACAAAATAAAAATGAACAAACAAACCCAAAAAGCAGAAACAGAGCCATAAGCACAGAGAACAACTGGTGGTTGCACCAGGGAGGGGGCATGGGGCAGGGGATGGACAGAATGGGTAAAGGGAAGTAGGAGATACAGGCATCAAGTTATGAAGTGAACAAGTCACAGGGATGAAAGGTATAGCATAGGGAATATAGTCAGTAGTATTATAATAGTGTTGTGTGGTGACAGATGTATTCCTGTGAGCAAAACATAATGATAGGATTGTTGAATCGCTGTGTTGTATACTTGAAACTAATGTAACACTTTGTCAGCTATCCTTGAATTAAAAATAGAATAAATTTTTAAAAGCAAAATTGTTGAGGTAAATGGAAGAAAGTAGAGGGAATGTAGACCCCACCTTGAAGCAGTGTAGCTATGAAAGGAAGAAGTAATGAGACACACACAAGTTTTTTCCACTGTGTTTTTCCTTCCATTGAGACTGATTACAGCTTTTCAGTTATTATTCTTCGGGATTGTTTTATTACTCAAATAGCCAGGAGTGTAGGTCAGTTTAGAGAAGGAATTCCACAGGGAATGAAATCAAGACAAAGGATTTGGGAGGAATTGAAAATTGAGAAAGATTAAAGGCAAAAACTTAAGATGGAATTGTTAGGGACTTAGATAGGAAATACTTTTAAAGATTATTTCCCTCCCTTTTTTCTACCCTCCCTTTTTTCTCTCCCTCTTCCTCTAAAGTAGAGCCTCCATTGATTTCCAGCCCCTACAAGTTGTTTCCCTACAAGTGTGGTTAGGATGAGGCACATTGATATATGGGGAACTGGGATGGAGCAGGGTGATGACAGGGTGGAAAGGGGTATTTAACATTCAAGCAGTATTTAGAGAGGACTTTTATGTGCCAGACACTGTCCTGGGGCCTTGAGAAACATAAGTGAACAAAGTAGACAAAGATTCTTGTTCTCATGGAACTTACATTCTAGCAGGGGGAGAGAGAGACGATAAACATAGTAGATAAGCTGTGTATATGTTAGAAGGTGATTACAGATACGGAAAGAAGGAAAAGTTGAACAGATTAAGGGGGATCAGGATTGCCAGGGTGTGATGGGGGACGTTGAGGGTTGTCAGGGTATGCCTCATTGAGGTTAGATTTGAGTGAAAACTTGAAGCAAATGAGGGACTTAGCTATGTGGATATCTGTGTAATCAGAAGAAGTCTTAAATATCTTTCTTACTGAATCACCGGACCCTATCACTGCAGTTAAATTGTAAGCTTAGGGTCAGGAATTAGAACTAAGACATGATCATTGCCATTATCCCATCTTATTGGCGGGTGCAAAAGTACGGGTCATTATGATTTTAATTAGATTAGGTCATCTGTTGGATGTGTTACCCATTACTCTGTTTTTGTTTTTGTTTTTTAAAGATTTTGTTTATTTGACAGAGAGAGACACATTGAGAGAAGGAACGCAAGCAGGGGAAGTGGGAGAGGGAGAAGCAGGCTTCCCACTGAGCAGAGAGCCTGATGCTGGGCTCGATCCCAGGACCTTGGGATCATGACCTGAGCCAAGGGCAGACGCTTAATGACTGAGCCACCCAGGTGCCCCATCCTCTGTTATCTTTTAAAAGGATGATTTTGTAAACAAATTTGTAGCTGCTTCTTCTGCATCTCGACCAGTATTCTCTAATCTTTGAACTCTAAAAGTAGGCATGCCTAATGGCCCCAAATATGAAGGTGATAGAATATAGATGCATGTGCTGTTTCTTTTCTCTCTGACATTTGATATCAAAACATTACCTATTTTCTCTCTTTTTTGATATTAATACCATTTGTTTGAATATACTGTCATTTCTGTGCAATGGTATTCTGGCATAAGAGATTATTGGGTTTTCATGTTAGGGTGAGAGAGGGTGAATAACTTGCAAAAATGGGTTAACTGCAAAAAATAAGGACTGTGCTTCAAAAATCTTATTTAAAATTACATGTTTTATTAGGCTAGTGGATATCTTATTAAAAGCTGTTTAATTAGATGTTATGTTAAATGTTGTGTAAGGTTACTGTGAAAATAAAGTGTGTTATTAGGATGAAGTGTACTATTATGGGTGTTTACTATTTTATAAATCATCTGGTTAAATCTTTTTCTTCTTTAAATATTTTATTTATTTATTTGTCCGAAAGCAAAAGCCGGGGAACGGGAGAGAGAGGGAGAAGCAGACTCCCTGCTGAGCAATGAGCCCAATGTGGGGCCTGAATTAAAGACAGACACTTACCTGACTGAGCCACCCAGGCGCCCCCAGTTAAATCTTTATTTAGTATTTCTTACTTTGCAGAAGTAAGCTTATTTTATGACTGCCTAAAAAAAGAATATGGCTCTAGTTATAGATATGAAGCTCTGGGCCATGACTGGAGGCAAATTATTTAAAAACTCTTTTCTACCTTCATAGAAATGTGAAAACTATAGAAGTCTTTAAAATATTTTCATCTTGGTGAAGATAGACATGAAATAGTGCCATCACTGCTGCAGCTGTACAAATTATAGTTCCAGAATTAACTTGTGGATATAGCCTTCATGTTAGGCTTATAATACATTTTAATGTTTTTGTTGTTTTTATTACTTAGGTTCAGCATTTTTACTTTAACCATTATTTCCAGTGTTCTTGGTAAAGACAAATGGGATAGATCGCAGATTGACTTAGATTTCTTATTCTGCTTTTGCTTTCAAAATTTATAAAAGTTTCACTTCTCAACTTTAAATTGTGGTTTCAGACCAAATATACAGGAAGAGAAATAGGAAGGTTATTAACAAGTGATAACCTGTATTTTCAGGGCAATTTTTTTGTCAGTTGTCAAATTGTTAATTTGAGAAATGTCCGTTGTCAAAATTGTCAATTTGAGAACTTAATCCAAGTTCATATTAATTGGAGCAGGCACTTTCACTTGGCTGTGCGGGCTAATTGTACATTGGCTATTGCTCTCCAATTATGTGAGGTACTATTTAAGTTAATGTAGATAACTCTCCGTAAAAGGGCAAGATGAACTTACGTCGAACGTATCTTTATTTCTGTTAAATGTCTTCATCTTCCACTGAGATTTTGATAAATGAATTGGGAAGCCAGGCAAATAGCCTGATCTATCCTTGGAGGTGTTTGGGCCCATGAATCATACCGGCCCCCACCTTCCAACATTTTTACAGAAATGAAATCGGATTAAAATGACTAAGAGTGACTAATGTTAGTTTAGCTCTTTCATAATCAGTATATTATTTGTTTCTGACAATAATCCTATGAAGTAGGGAGAGGTTTATTATCATCACTGATTTACCAAAAAAAAAAAACCCTTACTATTTGTCCTAGATCTTACTTTGAGTAAGTGGCAGTACGAGGATTTGAATTCAGATTATCTGACTCTATAATCTCTGTTCTTTCCACTATTCTCAGCTGCCTAGCTGCCTGGGGACTGTATCTTTAAATTCACTGGGGCACACACAGCCCTTAACACGTTACTTACCACATAATAAGCTCTTAACAAATTATGGTCAGATGAAACTTTGGTGGCCTCACTCCTCTGCTGAGAGATGAGGGATTTTTTTAGATAGATTTGAATATGCACATCAGCTTCAGTTTGTGGTACTAATTTTAAGAGACACCTTTTCTTGGTTACCCCTTCTGGTCATTACTCTTATCCTCATATTTTCCAAGTTGGAACCCAGGGTTGATTTGCCTTTACTATGGAGATGACTCGGCTCATGGTCACCCCACATTGTAAATAACTAAAAAGAGAATCTGTCCTTTTTCTTAGTTGTTGGGACACTCTTCCTGCTGTGCTTCTCTTGCCCTCATTTTGTCTGGACTTTAAACTTACAGGTATTGTTATCTGGATTAACTGAGTCCCATAGATGGTACTGTGTAATGCTATTATGAATTAAAATGAAATACTAATTATTTCAGGCAGTTATCATTAACTAGTTACTTCTGTGTGCTATCTAATTTAAGGTAAATAGGACTGCCTGAGAAGGATTTGACTTTTAGCATTGTCTTGTGAACCACTGTGTTACTTCTCCTACACATGCACCTCCTTTATTAGATGAGCTGTGCCTTCTTCCTCTCTTTTTTTAAAGATGTATTTATTTTGGGGGCGCCTGAGTGGCTCAGTTGCTTAAGCGTCTGCCTTCACCTCAGGTCATGATCCCAGAGTCTTGGGATTGAGCCCCCACATCAGGCTTCCTGCTCAATGGGGAGCCTGCTTCTGCTTCTCCCTCAGTTCATTCTCTGTTTCTCTCTCTCTCTCAAATAAATAAATAAAACCTTTTTTAAAAAAGGGATTTATTTATTATTTTGAGGGAAGGAGAGGGAACATGTGTACAGTAGGGGAGGGGGAGAGGAAGAGAAAGAATCTCAAGCAGACTCCCCGCTAAGGGCAGAGCCCGAGTGGGTCTTGTTCCTAGGACCCTAAGATCATGACCAGAGGCAAAATCAAGAGTCAGCTGCTCAACCAACTGAGCCCCCTAGGTGCCCCACAACTTATACATTTTAAGTTTTTTAGCTACTAATTGTATTATATGATGGAGATGATTGGTTCCCTACCAGTTTTTTTTTTTTTCTAGGAAAATTTCCCATTATACATTAGTCATAATATATATAACACATATATAATATACAATATATTCTATATGGTATATATATGATAATACAGGTTTTTTTAATATATCACAAACAACTTTTTATGTTAGTAATTATGTACATTTTATATTTGAGTGTTATTTCTTGTATTATTTTGCAATTTAAAAAAAATTTTTGACATAGTTTTCGCTTAGAGCTTTGACTTCATCGTACAATTTTTAATCCATTATCGTTGGATTATCTCCAGGAGTTCCTTATTATAAGCAATGCTGTGATCAGTGTCCTTGAACAAATTCTTAACACAAAAATAAAACTGTTTCTTTAAGTTTTCTGAGCTTTTTGAAATTTTAGTGAATTTTGACTATACCTTCAAAAATGTGTCACCTATCAACAATGGTTCCCTTTCATCTTAAATCCTTTCTTCCTTTTACTTTGCCATTAGGACATCCAAATAATTCATTTTTAGTACTCTTCTGGATGGAACTCTCCTTTAAAAAAAAATCAATCTGTTCTGAAGGAGGGTAGGGTTATGGACATTGGGGAGGGTATGTGCTTTTGGGTAAATTGGAAGGGGAGATGAACCATGAGAGACTATGGACTCTGAAAAACAATCTGAGGGGTTTGAAGTAGCGGGGGGGTGGGAGGTTGGGGTGCCAGGTGGTGGGTATTATAGAGGGCACAGCTTGCATGGAGCACTGGGTGTGTTGAAAAAATAATGAATACTGTTTTTCTGAAAATAAATAAATTGGAAAAAAAATACATATATATATGTACTACACACACATGTATATATATGTGTGTGTGTATATGCACATATATACTATTTATATATGTTATTTTTCAAATATATGCAATACTACTATAATAAATAAAATACAGAAAAGAAAAAAAAATCAATCTGTTCTAAGAAAGGGTTAAGAAAATGCTTTTCACAGGCAAGTAAGTGCCCTAACAGGCCAAGGCTTTAGTGTGTCCTGAGATGTTAGTCATGTGGACAGATTTAGAGTAACCCTAACAGGAAGGCCCCAGGCTCGGACTATGTCTGCCTGGGAGTATGTCTGCTGGGGAATGCTGCAGTGCAGTCTCCTTCTATGGCAGTAGGAGCACCTGTCTAGACCTGTGTAACTGTGTGGAAGGCAGCGTGGAAATACTCCACAAAAATTAAGGAATTTATGAGTTGGCAGGGGCCTCTCACACAGTGCAAAAATCCCAAACCCTGTCCTTGACAAGTGGCCATTTAACTTATTTAAACAATAACGACTTACTATGTTTAAAAGCAGTCAGTTCCTTTTTTAGGTGCTATCTGTAATCTGTCCCATTGAAACTCAGGGCAGGTACATCTTTGTAATTCTTTGCTCCTATTCCAGCAATACTACCTTCATATCTGAAGTATCTGGTGCATAGGTGGTGCTCAATGAAAAAAAAAATTAAAATAATGAATGCCTAATCTTTATTTTAAATTTTCATGTGAACGTTATGCTATAAGTGACTCTACCCTTATTGTATTTTGTTCCCATAAACTTAATAGTCTTACTGGAAGTATTTTCCTTGAAATTTATGTAACAATTTGTATATGTATAATATGCCTATTGTTTATAACCTACCTTTTTCCTTAAAGGATTTATAAGAGAAATAAAATGAGGCACTTTACTTTGCTATTGTCAGAGGATAAAATATTCCATTTGGCTTTGAATATAACACTTTTAACATTTATTTTTCAATTTTAAAAGTATCATAACTTTATAGAAATTCAAAAAAAGAAGTCTCCTTTATTGCCATGAATCTATTTTTCTAAGTGCTGTCAAACTTTGAGCGCTTAGTCAAAGTACGTAGTAACCAGAATGGCAGGAAGGGTCTGGAAACTGTATGTAGCATTTTGAAGGGATTGGATGTTTGTAGTTAGAAAGGAGCCCATGTGTGTGTATATGTGTGTGTGTGTGTATACACATGTATATATATGTGTGTGTGTATACACATATATACATATGTATACTTATATACAATATGTATATATTATACACACATATATACATATATATATAGACATATACATACATATGTATTTTAAGGGTTTTATTTATTTGAGAGAGAGAATGCGAGTGGGAGAAAGAATAGGAATAGAGTAGGGGGGAGAGGAATAAGCAGAATCTGCACCAAACATAGAATCCAACACGGGGCTCTATTCCAGGACCCTGAGATCACGACCTGAGCCAAAACCAAGAATCCAGTGCTTAACTGAGGGAGCCACTCAGGCACCCCAGCTTTTATATTTTTTAATCTTAGCAGGGTTAAAATTAGAACTAGCCTCTAACTGCCATAGGCTCTCAATAAATACTTAATAAATTAATAAATTTAGTTACCTGAAATTTGTCACAGTAGGAGGAATATGCTAAATCAGTATTACCTCACAGTCCAAAACTAGGGACACTGAGGAGAAATTATAGGAAAGTAGATTTTGCTTATCATAGAAAAGCCTTCATTCAACTAAAGTTATCCTAAAGAATTAATATATCAGATTGGCCAAATTACTGCTGCAAAGTAGAAGAGAATTGTTTTTTTAGAACAAAGTTGAATTAGATGATTTCCAACAGTTTCTCTGAACTGGGTTTCTTTTTATTTTTTTTTAAAGATTTTATTTATTTATTTGACAGATCGAGATTACTAGTAGGCAGAGAAGTAGGCATAGAGAGAGGAAGGGAAGCAGGCCCCCTGCTGAGCAGAGAGCCCGATGTGGGACTCGATCTCAGGACCCTGAGATCATGACCTGAGCCGAAGGCAGCGGTTTAACCCACTGAGCCACCCAGGCGCCCTGAACTGGGTTTCTAATAGAACAGTATCTCTGGAGTGGTTTTGGTTTTTGTCTATTTTCACTATTCCTTAATATGGGTGATTTTTTAATATCCTATTCTTGACTTTCTTTTCTTATTCTCCACATTCTTCCTAAGTAATCTCATCTACCTGGCTTGGATTCAGTAATGTTGATGGTGCCCAAATCTGTCTCCAATCCAGGTTAGCTCTTGAGCTTCAGGAGCTATTAAGTGGCTTATAGGGTATCACTAGTAGGTTTTCCTTTGGAACCTAAAATTTAAATATGTTCAAATTTGAGCCATTCATCTCTGTCCCTTCACTACCTTCCTGTCTCAAGCCATAAGGTGTGTTCATCTTCTTTGTTTGTCATTGTAGTGAATGGGATCACACTGTCCACTCAGTTGTGCAGTCCAGAAACTAGGGGTTATGCTAGGCTTGCTGTTTCTTTGCATCTTACATTAAATAGCTTACCAGTTTCTAATGGAGACAAGCTTGAACTAAAGTAGAACAGAGGAGGTAAAGGGAAGTGAATGGATTTGATCTATATTTTTAAGTCATCAGGATTTGCTTATACATTAGGTGTAAAAGTAAAAGGAAAGAAATGAAGAATGAAGTTGGGTTTGGATTTAAGCAACAACTGAATGCATGCAATTAATTTTATTTAGATTGGGAAGATATGGGAATGAATGGGTTTATGGAGTAGGGATAATCGAGTGTTCTATGTTAGACATGTTAACATTGAGATGCCTTTTAGGTTTCCATGGATTTAGGAATGTGAAGCTGAGTAAGGAGAGATTTGTCCTGGAGATGGTTGTTAGAGCCATAAGACTACATAGGAGAATGTCAGATAAAGAAAAACTGAAATTTCATCATTACTCAGGATAGGTAAGAAAAGAGGGAGTAATAAAGAGGCTGAAGCATTATTGAAGGTTTGAAGAGGAGAGTAAAATAGTCCTAATGAAGAGTGGGAAATAGCTTCTCCTCGTGGAAAAGTTGTAGTTTGAAATTTGTGTTGTGATTTCAAAATAAGATCAGTTAACATCATTTTAAATTTGTTTCCAGCAGCATTAGCTGGCTAGCTATTTAATACCAGCATGGAATGAGTGGATTATGTTTAATCAGATTAGGATTTTGCAAGGCTAATGTGATACAGGGCAAGATGGGACAGAAGTTAAGGAGTTCGTGAGAGAGTGACTGGAAATGGAGTGATGGACTATGGAACCCTGAAAATTGAGGGAATGTGAGGAATTGAGATGTAATTGGTAGCCATAAGGAACTGCTCTGATAAGAATGGAAGAACTGGGACTGAAAGGGTAGATCATCAGCAGGAAGTACAGTGTTTGAAATCAAGATTCAGATAGGAGGTCAAGGAATGAGAAGTCAGGAAGTAGGTCTGGAGGCCAGAGAAGGAATGGAGAAGAAGACTGACCCAGAGACTATAAAGTCTTGAATGAGCAAGGAGGGGGTGACCAAGAAGTTAGTAGGTGGTAGCTCCAAGAGAACAGTGGGTGATATAGTCTGTCTTGAGCTGCAGAGGAATCTCGATGTCTCACCCTTCCCTTATTTACACTGTTAAGTTCCCTTACCACGAGATAGTTCTTTGAGATGCACGTGTTTTCTCCTGACTTTACCATGTTGTCTGGAATTCTGCCATAATCACCACCACCACTACCACCACCATCATGCTTCTTCTGCAGCCCCAACATCTCTTTTCAGGTCTCAGGTTAGATTTACTTTCTCTTGGAAGCTTTCTCCATCCAGCTTTGAATGGGGTCAGAATCCTCCTATGTTGTCTTATGTCACCTTTGAGGGCACTTGTGACACTGTATGGTATTTACTGTTCACTTCTCTCTCCAACTGATAAAAACCTTGGAAGACAGGAACTTTTTTGTTTCATTAATTCTCCAATATCAACAACAGTACGTGATGCATAGTCAGTAATATTGGTTCAATGAGCCAGTCAAAAACAGTGTTCCAAAACAGTATACCAAAAACAGGTATAGAGGTTTTATAGCCTATGACATAGTTTACATTTTTTTTGGATGAACCAGTACTTCACATTCTTCAAACCTTACAGATGCTGTGTTGCTACTTTTGTATTATATTTCATATTCTTAAATCTGGGATGCATAATCCTGACTGAAAATAGTCACTGGCCACTAGAGATAGCTTGTTACATACAGGGATGTCTCAATTTTCTGTAGTTATATTAAATAATATTATTGGAAGAAGGGGGCGTATTTAAAACTGGTGCCCCCAGTTGGCTTTCCAGAAAAGTTTTTGTGACCCTAAAAATATGCTGGAAGGAAGTTAATTGGAGATAGGATGAGGGGCCTAATGTGAAGAACAATAAAGTTGTATATAAAGGCTGAGCTCACTTACCTTCATGGTGACTCTCTTGGTTGCCGTAGGTTTTAAATGACTGTCATTAGTTACCAGTTTTATTTTAGATCTAGTTTTTTAAAATTCTCTTCTAAAAAATTCTAACTTCATGGCCACAGAGGTGTGTAATATTTATTATTAAGTATTCTCTCTCTTGTTCTTTCTTGAAAACTTGCAGGTAAATGTGTAGACACAAGACTTTTCCTTTAATTATTTTTAATCACCTTAAAATTTTCACAGCATGTGAAGAAGTTCATGGCTGAAAAAACTGTCTGCTGCATGGTATTATTGAAATAGAAATGGCTTGGTCAGCATTTTTTTTTTTTTTTAACCTTTGTGCAAGTGGAACTCTAAGGATAACTTTTCACTGTGAATTTAAAAATCAAAGACTGGACAATTTGAGTTAAAACACTTCTCTGATAGTAAATTGACTTGGAAATATTAATTAAGATGTTAAAGGGAAATGCATTAGCAATGAGAATAGAAAATTTAACTGGAAAGACTCTTTCATGGATTTTATTATTACATTGATCCCATTTATTATTAGTTTATCTTTCCCCACCCAGTGATTTCAATTCCTAATTAACAAGAGTTAAATAATAGATAAGCAGGGCTCCTGGGTGGCTCAGTCTGTTACATGTCTGCCTTGGGCTCAGGTCATGATCTTGGGGTCCAGAGATCGAGCCATGCCAGGCTCCCTGCTCAGGGGGAGTCTTCTCCCTCTCCTTCTGCCCCTCCCTCCTGCTTGTGCTCACGTGCATACTCTCTCACTCAAATAAGTAAAATCTTAAAAAAAAGAGATTAGCTGTAGTGACGTTTTCTTAGAGTTCTGGGTGTTTATTATACTTTTAAGTCTGAATAGTGAATACCAGTAACCTACTAAAATACACAGGAATCAGAAATATATTTAGATCCTTTTTGTAGAGGTGCTTTAGTACATTCCATTATTTCCTACTGCAGGATTTTCAAATTCCTGTGTGTTAAAAACAAAAATACTTGAGAATATTGCATTGAACTTGTTGGAGAGAATAGTTGGGTTTCAAAAACCAGTACTATGTATGACTCTTCTGGGTTATAGTATGAAAGTATATAGTTAAATTTCTGAAAGATCTCTTTAGCAAATTGAGTCTGTAAAGTCTCTGTTTAGATCTTTTTTTCTGAAAGCCTCTTTGCATTTTATTATAAAAGAGCCTGGTACTGCTTTCTGTTTTAAAAATTCCAGCTGGAAAATTACAGAGTATGAAAGTTTGCCCATCGTGGCTTCATTTGGAGAGAACAGAAGTATGTCTTCAAAATGGAGAATGACATTTAAGATTTCTGTTAGTGGGAGTTTTAGCTTATATTATTTTTCTTTACTTTTTACTTCTGTTAATCATATATTTTGGCTTCTGCCTGGTACAGCTGAATACCATTTTTATTTTATGTGGTTCTATAATTGTTGTTCATATACTCCAATGAGCTGTTTCTTTTTGAGCCCCTGAGAATCTAAAAAACAAAACAAAACAAAATACCCAAAAAGGTGTTCTCTGTCCTTGTGTCTTTATTTTGGTTCTATTAAATTGAAACAACATATCTGTGTTGATTGTAATCATGAAAATTGACTCTTAAATGTGTCTGAAGGTATCCTATACTTAAAAAAATAGTTTTATATGTATTCTTTTAAAAATAATCAGTAGAGTTAATTTTTAGTATTTTAGTTTTAGATTTACAGAATAATTGAGCCAATAGGTTGTAGTTACACTCATCTACCCCCCAACCACCTACCTACCCATGATTTCCCCTTTTATTAACATCTTTCATTGGTGAGGCACATTTATTACAATTACTGAACCAGTATTGATATATTGTTATTATTATTATAGTCCATACTTGACATTAAGAGTCACTTGTGTTGTACAGTTTTATGGATTTTGACAGATACTTAATGATATGTATCCATCATTACAGTTTCACCACCCTAAAACCTCCTATGCTTTAGGTATTCATCAGTCTCCACCCAAACCCCTGGCAACCATCATTCTTTTTATTCTCTATAGTTTTACTGTTTCCAGAATGTCACATACTTGGAATCATATGGTATTAGATTGATGACTTTCACTTAGCAGTAGGCGTTTAAGGTTCATAACTTTTCATGGCTTGATGACTCATTTTTTTCATTGTTTATTTATTTATTTGACAGAGAGAGAGATTACAAGTAGGCAGACGGCAGGTAGAGAAGGGGGGGGAAGCAAGCTCCCTACTAAGCAGAGAGCCCAATGCAGAGCTCTATCCCAGGATCCTGAGATCATGACCTGAGCCAAAGGGAGAGGCTTGGCCCACTAAGCCACCCAGGCGCCCCTCATTTTTTAAAATCACTAAATAATATTTAGTATAGATGTACCACAATTTGTTTATCATTACCTATTGAAAGACATCTTAATCATTTCCAGTTTGGGTGATTGTGAATAAAGCCTGCTATAAGCATTCTTGTACAGGTTTTTGTGTGGATGTAAGTTTTTAACTTAATTGGGTAAATGCCAAAAGTGGGGATTGCTAGATCATATGTTAAGACTGTGTGGTTAGCTTTGTAAGAAACTGTCAAACTGTCAGTATATGTGTTCCTTTTTTCTTTTTTTTTTTTTAAAAGATTTTATTTATTTATTTGACAGAGAGAAAGAGCACACAAGTAGGTAGAGGGCAGATGGAAGAAAGAAGCAGGCTCTCCACCTATCAGGGATCCAGATGCGGGGCTCAACCCGGAACCCTGAGACCATGACCTGAGCTGAAGGCAGACGTCCAATCAGCTGAGCCACCCAGGTGCCCCAGTATATGTGTTCTTAAGAATCAACCGAACAAACCGAGGCGCCTGGGTGGCTCAGTTGGTTAAGCCTCTGCCTTTGGCTCAAGTCATGGTCTCAAGGTCCTGGGATCGACCCTCCATCGGGCTCTCTACTCAGTAGAGAGCCTGCTTCCTCTCTCTGTCTGCCTGCTTGTAATCTCTCTCTCTCTGTCAAATAAATAAAATCATTAAAAAATATATTTTAAAAATCAACTGAATTGAGGCATGTGGGTGGCTTAGTCAGTTGAGCCACTGACTCTTGGTTTCAGGTCAGGTCATGCATGATCTCAGGGTTCTGAGATCTGCTTAGGATTCACTTTCCCTCCTCCCTCTGCCCCTCCTCCCCACTTGATCTCTCTTTCTCTCTCTAAAATAATTAATTAAAAACAAAGAAAGAATCAACCTACTTAAAAACCTGGAAGGATATACTCTAAACTATTAACAGTAGTTACTTCAAGGGGATGAAAGTGGGGAGATGGGAGGGACTGTCATCTTATTTTATAGTATTTGAATTTTTTAAACAAAATACTATTCTGTAGTAATTTTTTACAATAAAATTTTTCTCTAAAATATTTAATGCATGGTAATAAAAATTGAAATGAGGGGCACCTGGGTGGCTGTCTGTTAAAGTGTCCAACTCTTGGTTTCAGTTCAGGTCGTGATATCATGGGTCATGAGACTGAGTGTCCCGAGTCAGGTTCTGCGCTCAGCGGGGAATCTGCTTGAAGATTTTCTTCCTCTGCTCCTCCCTGCTGGTTTACACCCTCTCTTTCTCAAGTAAATAAGTAAATCTTTTTTAAAAAATTGAAAAATGAGTTAACATAAATAAAAGAAGACCATTTAAAGCAGTATATTATCAGTTTCATAGCACTTCCTAGTTGTGGAGGATTTTAATATTCTCAACTTTTAAGTAAAGAGGATAATTACTCCAATCATAATTGTCCGTTCAACAAATTTATAGAGCCATCTACCCATAGCATAGTCCTTCATAGAATCCTCCTCAGAGCTAAGAAGAGAACACACTTCATCCAGCCTTGGGATGTTAGGCAAGACTTCCTGGAGGAGGTGATACCTAAATTGCATTCTGAGGGAGAAATCTGAATTAATGAGACTAATGTGGAGGGGAGAAGGGTAGGGAAAGGAGAATGTACCAGAATGAGGGCAGTGTTTTCAAACTAGAGACCAAGTCATTTGCTTCTGGTTAATCTGATTAAATCAGAATTAATTGTTTCACAGTCTCAGAGAAGCATATTAGATCTTTTCATGCTCTTGGCACTTGTTTGATAAACTGTAATTGGGAAGTGTGGGCTCATATTTTCTTTTGGTTTCTAGTGACTGGCAGGGTTTATTGCCCTAATCCTGTTTTGCTTGGAAAACTGGAATAATGAATACCCTGAAGATATTTTGTTGCTGGAGATGTGTCAGCATCTATCACTGTTGCATGAGTTAAACATTGTACTCTCTATCTGAGTTTTAGAACCTTGAATGGTTCAACTGTCACTGTTCGTGAGTGTACATACATATTACTTTCTTGGGCCATCTATGTCTCTTGTAGTTAAATCTTTCTTCCCATATGTAAATCTCCACTATATACACATAGATATTTTATGTTTTCTATATTCCAGGGAAACTTTAAAAATTATCACTTAGAGAAATGCAGAAAGAGGGGAAAACCGGGAATGTAACAACGTGAAGAGATCGCAGTGGATTATGTTGACTAGATTATGATGCAGGAGCCTTAAAAGAAGAATTAGTTGAGTCTTGTCAGTTGATAATTTTCCAAATCCTGTAAGTTAGATTTTAAACATTTTGGAAAGGTACTAACTTTTATTTGGTATCTTTTTCCAAATTATTTAAAATAATAATATTTTTTCTTGGTTCAAATTCAACTCTCAAATTATTTAGGACCTTAAATATGAAAGAATTTACAATCTCTAATTTTGAAAATCATCATAGGAAATAGTTTTAATATAAAATATGAATAGTACATTACCCTATTTTCAACAAAAGTCACCCCTGAGGTGTGTTAAATATTATGAAATTAATACTTTTCTTTGGTACCTGTTGCATTTAAAAAAGGAAAACAGAATTCTCATCTGTTGAAAAAGCAGTGAAACGTTGACATCAGAATACAGTTACTGGGTTCTTACACTGTCTCTTGCCCCTGGCCAGCAGAATAGCCTTGGGCAAGTCCCCTAACTTGACCTAGCTAAGTCTTTGTGTTTAAATAAATAAAGTAATGAATATGAGAGTTCCCCCAAACTATAAAGCAATTATAGATATAATTTGCATCATTATCATGGAATTTATCTTCCAATACACATTTATAACCCACTGAACAACATTCCCAAGAAGTCAGTCATTACTGCTTATTTTATAACTTCTGGCCATGTTCTTTTTTTTTTTTTTTAATTATCATGTAATGTATTATTTGCCTCAGGGGTGCAGGTCTCTGAATCATTAGACTTACACATTTCACAGCACTTACCATAGCACATATCCTTCTCAGTGTCCATAACTCAGCCACCCCCTAGCAATCCTCAGTTTGTTTCGTGAGATTAAGAGTTTTTTATGGTTTGTCTCCTTCCCAATACCATCTTGTTTCATTTTCCCTCCAACCCCCCTCAACCCCCTGCCCTGCCTCTCAAATTCCTCATATCAGAGAGATCATATGATAATTGTCTTTCTCTGACTTATTTCACTTAGCATAATACCCTCTAGTTCCATCCATGTCATTGCAAGTGGCAAGATTTCTTTTCTTTTGATTGCTGCATAGTATTCCATTGTGTATATATATACCACATCTTCTTTATCCATTTATCTCTTGATGGACATTTAGGTTCTTTCATAGTTTGGCTATTGTGATCATTGCTGCTATACACATTTGGGTGCATGTGCCACTTTGGATCTTTAGGGTAAATACCCAGTAAAGCGATTGCTGGGTCATAGGATAGCTCTATTTTCAACTTTTTGAGGAACCTCCATCCTGTTTTCCAGAGTGGCTGCACCAGTTTGCATTCCCACCAACAGTATAGGAGGGTTCCCCTTTCTCTGCATCCTTGCCAATATCTGCTGTTTCCTGACTTGTTAATTTTAGCCATTCTTTTGGCTGTATGGTAGTATCTGATTGGTGTATGGTAGTATCTCACTGTGGTTTTGATTTGTATTTCCCTGATACTGAGTGATGTTGAGCCCTTTTTCGTGTGTCTGTTCTGGCCATGTCTTATATACCAAAATCTCACTGGCATGTGAAATGTGGAGCAGTGGACAGCCTAATCTTTGTACACATAATTTTCTATAACCCATGGCAGGACTGAAATGCTGTAAGATCTTAGGAACTGAGACAACACCTGAGGCTAACAGATAGTTCTTTTGTCCAAGGGCAAGAAAGCAGAAAGGATAGTTGTGGTGTGAAGCTTTTGGCTGACCTGTTCCATGTCTTTCAATGTGTTTGCATTTGGTTTAGGGATAATTCGGGGGGGGGGTTAAAATGTATTTTCTCCTCCCCAGACCACTCCTTATGCTAATTTACCATGATAGATGAGGAAAATATGAACTTCTTACTGTATTTGAGACTTCTGTAGAAAATCCTTTTTTCTTCCTGTTTGTGAGTTTCTTTCTGTATCCCTCTCCCCCATTCGATTCTTTTTCCTCACCTTCTATATGTCTTTTCTAAAAGTATTCCTTCGAAGGTTGTATTCCCTGTATTCTTTGTCATTCTTTATTCTTTTCCCTTTTTTCCTCTTGCAACATTACTTATTTAATCCAGCAAATTGGTATAATTTTACTTTCTTGTTTTATTATATGCTTATTTTTTTATGCCAAGTATGAAAGTTTATATTTGATTCTAATAGAGTAAATGAAAGCCTTGTGAATTACTAAATTGCATTCCCACATATGGCGTACCACTTGATGTAAGGAAAATGAGCACTCATATTAGCAATGATAATGTAATAGTACAATGCTTTTAGATCATTTTGGTAGTATGTGTTAATGGCCTTAAATGCTCATATTCATACCCTTGGACCTAGTTAATTTCAAACCTTAGAATCCATTTGAACATAATAATCTTAAATAATGAAAAGACTATGTGTAGCATCCTTAACGTCTAATGATAAGGGAGAATGATTTTTTGGACTATTATGTAGCCATTTAAAATTAGGTATAACATGGAGAAAGACCATGATTTTAAAAACAATTAAAATTTGGACCAACAAGAGAAGTTAGCAAATATAGATTTCACATCCAAGGTTGGTAAAAATATAAATTCACACAGTTTTGTTAAAGGGCACTATGGCAGTGTTTTCATTTAAAATCCACGTACTTTTTGACCTAACAAATATACTTGTAGGTTGCCATACTATTAAACTGTGATATATGCCAAAATATTTGTAGTTATAATCATTGTAGCACTAATTATAAGTCTGTCCAGGGCACTTGGGTGGTACAGTTGTTTGTGTCAGCCTCTTGGTTTCTGCTCAGGTGGTGAACTCATGGGTCAGGGGATCCAGCCCCATCTTGGGCTCCTTGCTCAGGGGGAGTCTGCTTGAAGAGTCTCTTCCTCTGCCCCTGCCCCAACTTGGGTGTGTGCGGCGCTCCTGGGCGTGCTCTCAAATAAGTAAATCTTTTCAAAAAAATCAGTTGGCCCATGATTTTTTTGGTTAGTAGTGAATAGTTTCTTTTCTATTTATCTGAATAAATAGAAATAAAATAAATAATAAAAATATATAAAAATAAATAAATATAATAAAAATATAATAAAATAAAAAATAAATTTATCTGAAGGAAATAAGGCTGTGGATAGATGTAAAGCTAAGATATATTTATCCCTCTATTTATAACTGCAGAACAATATTAAAACCCTCAATTTTCAGCAATACCAGATTAGTGAAATACAGTCTCCATTCAGTAGAAAATTATGCAGTATTATAAACAACATTGTAGAAGACCACATATGATGGCACATATACATGTAAGCACTTACACATCTACACAGGGGAAAAAAAAACCCATGCTCTATTTGTTAACTTTTTTCCTCTGGGTAGTAAGATACAGATGACTTGTTTTTCTAAATTTTCCTTTAATGATCTATTATTATTTTTATAAAATATATAAAAACCATGAGTATTTTTTAATTAGTAAGAATATTAACTTTATTGCAAAAAAGAAAACTTGGCAAAGTATAACAAAAATTGTAAACAATAGCTAGTTTTGAGTGGTAGGATAGAAGGTAACCGTGGGTGTGTGTTTGTGTGTGAGTGTCTTTTCTATATTTTTCTTTAGTGAGAAAATGAATATATTCATTTATTGGAAATAAAGGTTTTGTTTTTTAGTTCTGTTAAAAGCATGGTTGATAAGCAACTAATTAACTTAGTGCCAAATAATTTTTATATAATTAACAAACTTAATAACATTTTTATTTTCATTTTAGGCTAGAAATATTCATACAGGAGAGTTGGCTGCAGTAAAAATTATCAAATTGGAGCCTGGTATGTATTAAAACTCTCAAGATGGTTTTTGAATACTTTTCTTGTGTAGTTTATAAATATAGGGCTTAACAAGCATTTTCCGTATTTTTTTCCTTATTTTCCGTCTTCCAAAAGGAAATCTTTGTTGTCAGGGCAGTAGGATATCCAATATGGTTATAATTAAATTCCACTGGAGGTTGTTAGTTAAAGATGAGTTTTATGTAATAGGTTTGTTGCTAAATAAAGTTTGAAATATGCACATTCAAAAATTGGAAGGGATAATGAGGGGCACCTGTGTGGCTCAGCAGGTTGGATGGCTACCTTTGGCTTGGGTCATAATCCCAGGGTCCTGGGATTGAACCCCGCATCAGGCTCCCTGCTTAGTGGGAAGCCTGCTTCTCCCTCTCCCTCTGCCTGCTGCTCTGCCTGCTTGTGCTCTCTGTCTCTCTCTCTGTCAAATAAATAAAGTCTTAAAAAAAAAAAACAATTGAAAGGGATAATGGCAGTGCTCATTTTCTTTTAAGGTTGTAGTGAAGTATTTGAACTTCGGTTTTAGCTTTTATGAGAATTCAATTAGGAAAGTATTCATTGGGACGCCTGGGTCATTAAGCGTCTGCCTTTGGCTCAGGTCATGATCCTTGGGGTCCTGAGATTGAGCCCCCCGCATTGGGCTCCCTGCTTGGCGGGAAGCTTGCGTCTCTTTCTCCCACTCCTCCTGCTGTGTTCCCTCTCTTGCTGTGTCTCTCTTTCAAATAAATAAATAATAATCTTTTTTTTTTTTTAAAGGAAAGTATTCATTGATCAGGCAAGACATTTGGTAATATTTGGGATAATAGTATTTTATATGTCAGATGTAACCTGGCTGCTTGACTTAGATTTAATAATTCTGGTCTTAGCCTAGTGCCTTTCTTTTCCTTTTTTAAAAAAAAAAAAAAAAAAAAAAAAAACACAGTTAAGTGTAACAGAAAGCTGTTTTTTTTAAAACAGCCAGGGATACCGGGGTGGCTCAGTCAGTAGAGCATGCAGCTCTTGATCTTGGGGTTGTGAGTTTGAGCCCCATGTTGGGTGTAGAGATTACTTAAAACCAAAACAAAACAAAAATACTGAGAAATTTGCTTTGAAAACAAAACAACTGTGTAAAACCTGAAACAATTTTGTTATTTTGATAACCTAAGAGTCTTCTAAAAGAAGTAGTAGTAGCTTTTTCTCTCCAGTCTTTTAAAGTGATATGTGATAAAGTACTTTTATGTACTTTTCAAGTACTTTATGTGATAAAGTACATATAACAGAAAATTTAGCATCAAAACCATTTTTAAGTGTACAGTTGAGTGGTATAAAATACACTGATGATGTTGGCTACCATCTTCAGGACTCTACATCTTATAAATAAACTCTATGCCCATTATATAGTAACTTCCCATTCCAGTCTTCCTCCTAGCCCCTGGCAGCCACCATTTTACTTTTTGTGTCTGATTTTCACTACTCTGGGTACTTGATGTAAGTAGTCTTTTTGTGACTGGCTGGTGTATGTCACTTAGTATAATGTCTTCAAGGCTCATCCAGTTGTCACGTATGTCTGAATATTCTTCCTTTTCAAGACCAAATAACATTCTGTTGAATGAATAGATCACATTTTACTTACCATTCATTTGTTGATGGACACTTGGGTTGCTTCCACGTTTTAGCTCTTGTGAATAATACTGCTATATGAGGATGAGCATACAAATATTTCTTTCAGACTTGCTTTTATTCTTTTTATATAACCAGAAGTGGAATTGCTAGATCATATGGTAATTCTATCTTTAATTTTTTAGGGACCACCGTACTGTTTTCTGCAGTGGCTGTACAGAGTTGCATTTCTACCAGTAGTGTTCAAGTATTCCAGTTTCTCCACACCCTCATCAACACATTCTTTCTGTTTTGATTTGTTTGTTACAGCAGCCATCCTAATGGCTATGAGGGGCTCTCTCATTGGAGCTTTTGTTTGCATTTCTGTAGTGACTAGAGATGCTGAGCATCTTTTCATGTGCTTATTTTTATATCATTTTTGGAGAAATGTCCTTTGCCCATTTTTTAATTGGGTTGCAGACAATTGTTTCTTTGGTTTGGTTTGGGTTGTTTCTTTGTTATTAAGTTTTTTGGAGTTCTTTGTTATAATCTGGATAGTAATCCCATATCAGATATATGATTTGCAGATATTTTTTCCCATTCCATGGGCTTTTTACTGTGTTGATATAGTCTTTTGGTTCATAAAATTTTTAAATTTTCATGATGTCCAGTTTGCCTATTTTTTCTTTTGTTGCTTGTGCCTTTGGCATCATACTCAAGAAATCATTGCCAGGATGCCTGGGTGGCTCAGATGGTTAAGCATCTGCCTTTGGCTCGGGTCATGATCTCCAGGTCCTGGGATCAAGCCCCACGTTGGGCTCCCAGCTCAGCAGGGAATCTGCTTCTCCCTCTCCCTTTGCCTCTCCCTCCACTGTGCTCTCTCCCTCTCTACAAATGAATAAATAAAGTCTTAAAGAAAAAAAAAAAAGAAATCATAGCCAAATCTAGTCAATAAGCTTTGCTTTATTTAAGAGTTTGTAGTTTTAGGTCTTACAAAGTCTTGAGTTAATTTTTGTATATGGTGTTGGGTGAGGGTCTGACTTTTTTTTTTTTTTGGATATCCATTTTCCCAGCACCATTTATTGAAAAGATGGTCCTTTCCCCATTGAATAGTCTTTTTTTTTTTAAAGATTTTATTTATTTATTTGACAGAGAGAAATCACAAGTAGATGGAGAGGCAGGCAGAGAGAGAGAGGGGGAAGCAGGCTCCCCACTGAGCAGAGAGCCCAATGCAGGACTCGATCCCAGGACCCTGAGATCATGACCTGAGCCTAAGGCAGTGGCTCAACCCACTGAGCCACCCAGGCGCCCCTCCCCATTGAATAGTCTTAACAGCGTGTCAGAAATCTTTTTGGTTGAAGGTCAGAAAAAACCTTTGACCATATATGCATGGGCTTACTTCTGGATTTTCTTTTCTATTCTGTTGGTCCATGTGTCTGTCTTTATACTAGTATCACACTACTTTGAATACCATAGCTTTGTAATAAGTTTTGAAATCAGAATGTGTGAATCATCCAATTTTGATCTTTTTCAACATTGTTTTGGCTATCTGAGGTCCCTTGAGATTTCATATAAATTTTAGGATAAGTTTTCTAATTCTGCAAAAAAATGAAAAAGGAGTTGTAATTTTTGACCAGGTAGGTGAATATTTGGTGATTTGTTCATTTAAAAGATACAGCATTTTGAGAGTAGAAATTCAGGTCTTCAGCCAAGTATAATAACTTGCCAAATAATTTGTTTATGATATTTCTTGTTGTTATGAATGGCATTTCCCTCCTTACTCTTTCTAGTTGGTAACTGTTGATCTTTATGTAAGTCATTGATATATTAGACTTATTTTCTCTCAGAAAGTTGGCTTTTCATAGATAGCATTTCACTAGATAGCTTTTCATGCCCTTTTGCCCTTAGTTTAATTTTGTCAAACATTGATCTTGCCAAGTCCCCTTTTTTATTATATTTGTGTGGCATATTAACAGGTAGATAGAGCTTCTATACTTGGGCCTGTCATTTTACTTTAATCCCTTCTGGGTCATTGGTTTTTAGGTGTTTCTCTTAATCATATTTGAGTTTTATTTTATTACCCAATCTGAATCTTTCTCCTTTTGATAGATGAGTCTATTACTGTATTGTTTAGTGAGATGTTTGATCCTTTGTCCTGGTTTTTTTTTTTTTAATGTTTTTTTGAAGCTTTAAAAAATTATGTCTAAATGTTTCTTTTATTTTTACTGCTGATAATTGGAAAGGTACACAGTCTCGTTTTAACAGAGGATGGTTTACAAGACTTTGATTAATATGCTTAAATATGTGATTTTGGTTTATTGATTTAAGCAATAAAAGTCATTGACTTCTAGGGTTAAAGATATTGAATTTCACTTTTATACCCTCCTGCCTCTTCATCTCCCTATTTTCAGACATTGGTTAGTTTATTTGGAGGTTTTTGCCTGAGAATTCTTTTATTATACTGGGGCATTGAGTGTGTGTTAGTCTACATATCTTTTAAGAATTATACCAATTATTTGAACTTTGTTTTATATTTAAGTGGATTCAGTGCTCACTGTTGGTCTTTTCATGCCATGGGCCTGCCATTCTGACTGGCTTATTTTCTATCAGCTATTAATAGAATGAATTATATCATCACATACATTTTGCTCTATGTATTAGCAATAGTATTATTTGAATCCACAAATTGATTATTCCTCCCAAACTTGCCCTTTCCTCAGCCTTCCCCATTTTGAGAAGCAGTTAGCTAAGCAAATATCTAGGTGTTGTCCTTGGGATGTCTTTCTTTTATTTGTATTCCAGAGTCAGTCTGTTAACAGGTTTCTTCAGCTCTACCTCTAAATGTGTCCTGCATCTGTCTACTTCTCTTTATTGCCTTTTCTACCCTCCTAGTCTCCCTATTTCCTCTCCCACACCTCCCATCTGCTACCATCTAGTTGTCACAAAGCCACCAGACTGATCTTTATAAAACGCAAATCAGATCATAGTGCTCTCCTGCTTCAAACTTCCCTGAAGCTTTCAAGTCACTTAGAATAATACTCACACTTTTAACATTGCTTATAAAACCCTACATGATTTGCTTTGTCTGCATCTCTAAACTCATCATGTAACTTTTTCCCTTCTCTCTCTGCTTTCATATTCTTTTTATTTCAACAGTCCAAGATTAAACTAACCCTTCATTCTACCTGAAGTACTATTTTGCATTATCTTTTGAACAAAAGGCTTCTGGTCATTCACATCTCAGCTTAAAAGTTATGTCCTCAGAGAGATTGATTTCTGACTACCTAATTTAAAGTAGCTATTCAAGCCCTTGTTATTTTAGTTTTCTGAAATAAAATGTATATGTTTATGTATGTATATGTATTTGTATAATATAAATTTGTAATGGTTTCTCTTGACTGTTATATTTCAGCATCTGAAACAGTATAATACGGCACAGTAGACACTCAATAAATAGTCTTTGTACAAATGAATATTATAAATGTCTTTCTTTTGCCATTGAATAAGAATGACCATTTGACTAAATCTAGAACTATTTGTATCACACATTCTTCCACCCTCAAAAATCTATAGACATTTGCTCCTTGTATGGTGTTAGGGAAAACTGTAAGGCTGTCTTGGCATTTTTCCTCTGCAGGTTTTGCTGCTTCTGCCTGATTGTGGCACTAATACTACTTACCTACTATAAGCTGTGATATTCAGAAAATAATACCTTATTATTTATTATATCTTCAGATTTCAATTCATTGTTAATAGTAATTGTAATTTTAGTAAATTTATGAAGTAGCAACTATAAGTTTTTCTTATACTTTAAATATATATACTTTTTTCCATTTTATTTTATTTCTTTTTGGTGTTCCAGTATTCACTGTTTAAGCACCACACACACTGCTCCATGCAATACATGCCGTCCATAATACCCACCACCAGACTCACCCAACCCCCCACTCCCCTCGCCTCCAAAACCCTCAGTATAGTTTTCATTTTAGTAAATACTTTCATTTATTTTTATTATCTCTCCTTTAGAATTTGAGGAATTGATCTGGTTGTGACAGTGATTTAATTCCTTTGGGTTGTTTCATTACATCTTATTCATGGATTTTTCCTTTTGTATTTTGCCTCTTTAAAAAAAAATGTTTTTCTGTTGACCATAGATTTTTATATTTTCTTTTTTTTTTTTTTTAAGCATTTTCAGTAAAGCCAAAGTAGGTGGTGTTTTTCACACTTTTGGAACAGGCTTAAGGGAATGATTAGGTAAAAAAAAATATGGTATGCTAATGAATTTTCCCAAAATTCAGTTCAGATACTTCAAATAATTCTGGAGACAGCTGTATTTCAGAAATGAATTCTTAACTGTACTCAGCAGCTTTAAAAAAAATCATGCTAAAGCCAGTATAATACAAAGTGCTTCCTTGTATCGATTTAACAGATGAGCTGGTTTAGAATTATATTTAGACATGAAAAGATAATTATTTGCCAATATGACTTAGAAAAAGCCTTGTGTCTGGTAAAACATAAACAAGACTTTTTAAGTAAATGTTTTCCCAGCTGTAAACTCAATAATCCTTTTTCCCAGGTAAAAATAGATTATTGAAGTTTATACTAATTGTACAGTCCTGAATTTTATTATAGACTTACCTCACAATTTAATCTTAAAGATTATTGTATTTATAAAATATTATATTTATGTAATAATATATTTAAAATTTCACTAAAACAGATTGCTTTTGCAACTCTAATACTCATAAAAATTCTAAATGAAGCTTAGAGTTAAAAATAAAAATAGGGACGCCTGGGTGGCGCAGTTGGTTGGACGACTGCCTTCGGCTCAGGGCGTGATCCTGGAGTCCCGGGATCGAGTCCCACATCGGGCTCCCAGCTCCATGGGGAGTCTGCTTCGCTCTCTGACCTTCTCCTCGCTCATGCTCTCTCTCACTGTCTCTCTCAAATAAATAAATAAAATCTTAAATAAATAAATAAATAAATAAATAAATAAATAAAAAAAATAAAAATAAAAATAAATTAGCACAGAGAATTTTTTTTTAATTAGCCACAAAAATAAAAGAAAAAGAAAATGTCAGCATTCTTTCCTGTGTCTCTGTATTTTTGCTGCCCTTCATATACACAGGCAAATAATTATTTTTAAAATGATTAAGTCATTTCCATATCTTGTTTTTATACTAGATACTTACTAAATACGCATACCATCTTACAAATGGTGACATTCAAATAAAGTTGGGCTTCCTAGTATTAGTATTAAAAATAAACAATACTGATGATAACATTTTGATAGTTTAGTTTCATTTTCCATCTCTTTGTTCAGACTTAAGGACTGCCCTAGAAAAGCAGGCAGATACTATGATGATGCATGTCACCATCTTTTCCTGTCTGTGCCTGAATTGCAGCCTTCCCTCTAACTCATTTTACAGATGCTCATTTTGCTCAACAAGTCTGTAGCTAGTGGCAGCCAACAGCCAGAACAGAAGCAAGATTCCTGGGAAAGCTGATCATCAGAATCCTACTTTCCTTACCCATTTTCTTCTCCCATTATAACCCCTCTTTCCTGGCAAAACTAAGGATAGTGTTTTCAAGTTATGCACATGATAGTTTGTTAAAAACTGTAAAGAACTCACACTAGCGAAAAGAACTCCAAAGAGTCTGATTTAAAAATGGGCATAGGTTCCGAGTAGACATTTTTCCAAAGAAGACATCCAGATGGCCAGTAGACACATGAAAAGATGCTCAGCATCACTCATCATCAGGGAAATGCAGATCAAAACTACAATGAACCATAAGAATGGCTCTTATTTAAAAAAAAAAAAGTATGGCTCTTATCAAAAAGAGAAGAAGTAAGTGGGGACGTGGGGAAAATTTTTACAATAGCCAAGATACATATATATGAAGTGTCTGTCCATGGATGAGTGAATAGAGATGTGTGTATATGTAAAAAAAGAATGCAGCCCTGCCGTTTGTGACAACATGGATGGATTTAGAGGACATTATGCTAAGTGAAATAAGTCAGAGAAAGACAAATGCCATATGATTTCACTTACACGTGGACTCTAAATAAAAACAAAAACCAAGTTCATAGATACAGAGAACAAATTGGTGGTTGCCAGAAGGTGTTGGGTGGGGGTAGGTGAAATGGGTAAAGGGAGTCAAAAGATACAAAATTCCAGGTATAAAATAAATCATGGGGATGTAATGTACAACATGGTGACTCTTGTTAGCAATACTTTATTGCATATGTAAAAGTTGCTGAGAGAATAAATCTTAAAAATTCTCATCACAAGAAAAAACTGACAAACTGTAACTAGACGTATTGAGGTGATCATTTTACAATATAGACAAATATCAAATCATTATGTCCTACATCTGAAACTAATACAATGTTGTATGTCAGTTACACCTCAATTAAAAACAAAACCATGAGCTTTGCTTATAAGGATGGGATTTAATAAAATCATTACCCATGGTGATTAATGTGGTATACCTTGTGTCCTTGTTTTTAAAAATGCTGAATTAGAAATGTTCATGAAATAATTCAGCATTTTTAAGTAAAATAATAAGTTAAATGTACTTCATTGATTTAGACAGTTTTCAAAATGAATAGGAATCTGTATCTTTGGATGTTTAAAGCTTTTCTCAGTTACTTCCATTTTATTTTATTTTATTTATGTGAGAGAGAGAATTATAAGGGAGGGTACAGGGAGCGGGAGAAGCAGACTCCCTGCTGAGCGTCAGGAAGTAGGTCAGATATGTGGGTCTCAGTCCCAGGACCTAGAGATCATTGACATGAGCCAAAGGCAGGTGCTTAACTGACTGAGCCACCCAGCCACCCCTCAGTTTTGTTGTATAATACTTCACCTTATTTGCGGGAAGTATAAACAGAGAAAGTAAATTTTTATTTTTTTTTAATTTTTTTTATTTTTGTTTTTTTTAAGATTTTATTTGTTTATTTGACAGAGATCACAAGTAGACAGAGAGGCAGGCAGAGAGAGAGAGAGAGGGAAGCAGGCTCCCTGCTGAGCAGAGAGCCTGATGCAGGACTCGATCCCAGGACCCTGAGATCATGACCTGAGCTGAAGGCAGCGGCTTAACCCACTGAGCCACCCAGGTGCCCCGAGAAAGTAAATTTTTAAAAAGCCAAAATGTATATAAAGATTTAAGCAACCATTAATTTGCCTTGTTAATGTTCTTGAAAGAAATCCCAAAGTAGGAGCTTTGGCCAAATAGGTCACATGTCAGGTATTCAGGGTAAGTGCTTGTTTTTGCTTTTTTAGTACTTAACTTCTATTTTAAAATCTAAGAATTTTGATTTTTCAAAATAATCTGTGAAATAAAGTATAAAGTTAATATTACTTAGGTGAAAATAACTATCCTGCCTTCGTTATTTGGAAAGTTCACATCTGAATTGGTGGAAAAGTTAGGGTCACACAAGAGCCCACCAGTGGTTTTGTTTTTTTTTTTTTTTTTAAATAGGCTTTAAATAATAGGTACAGAAAGCTAATAAAGCCTAAATAGACATTTTCTGACATTTTATAGGTAAAAATCACTTTGTTATTCTAAGGTACTCAATTTCAGTTAGATCCCAGTTTGCTTCTTGAACACAAGATAACACTGAAATGAAGATACTTTTTGTTTCTGTGTAATTTAAAAGGTGAACTTCATTGTCTGATTCTAAATTAGCTTAAAACTGATAGGGATTTTCTCTGTAGATGAATTTTCAGAATCTAAGCTAGGCATCCCAAAGAAAATGTTTTGTTAGAAATGACTGTTTTATTTGCATTCTGTGTTCATTTTGCTCAGTGGAAAAAACTCATATTTCCTTATTAGCAACAAAAACAATCGAATCAACAAGACATTTTAAAATTATCTGACAGAATTTTAGCATTGAGTTAATTGGTTTTCTGGAAATCATACTGTTAATGTATTATCTATATAGTAAAATGAGTTTTTCCCTTTGTTATCTCTCTTTAATGTTGATTTCATTTCATAAACTTAAGAAATATATTCAGTACCAAAAGTACTAGTACCAAAAAAAAGTGGTCTTCCTTTTTTTTTTAAAAGATTTTATTTATTTATTTGAGAGAGAGAGAGACAGTGAGAGAGAGCATGAGCGAGGAGAAGGTCAGAGAGCGAAGCAGACTCCCCATGGAGCTGGGAGCCCGATGTGGGACTCGATCCCGGGACTCCAGGATCACGCCCTGAGCCGAAGGCAGTCGTCCAACCAACTGAGCCACCCAGGCGTCCCGGTCTTCCTTTTTTAAAAAAAAAAAAAAAAAAAGCTTTTCCTGTCACTAAGTTGTTACAAATATTAATTAAAAGAGCTACTTTTTGCATTGTAATTTTACTGTAAATGATACCACAATTTTTAGGTTACTGGATTTTTATTTTCAAAACATATGTTTGAAAGCAATAAATTGTAAAACTTGAATATCCACCCATAGTGAAATGGTTAAATAAATTAGGCTATATTCTTTGAAGTGGCGGGGGGGTGGGAGGTTGGGGTACCAGGTGGTGGGTATTATAGAGGGCACAGCTTGCATGGAGCACTGGGTGTGGTGAAAAAATAATGAATACTGTTTTTCTGAAAATAAATAAATTGGAAAAAAAAAAGAACAGAGATTATGCTGAGTGAAAAAAAAATTAGGCTATATTCACAGAACTTTAAATTATTTTTATTATGGTAAAAGTTAGTTACCTATTATTAAGCTTTACTGTGTTAACCACTTTTAAGCTTATAGTTTAGTGATGTTAAACATATTTACATTGTTGTGAAACAGATCTCTGGAACTTTTTCATCTTGGAGAACTGAAAGTCCATATCTATTTTTTTTTAAACATTTTATTTATTTATTTGACAGACAGAGATCACAAGTAGAGAGAGAGAGAGGAGGAAGCAGGCTCCCCGCTGAGCAGAGAGCCTGATGCGGGGCTCGATCCCAGGACCCTGAGATCATGACCTGAGATGAAGGCAGAGGCTTTAACCCACTGAGCCATCCAGGCGCCCCAAAAGTCCATATCTATTAAACAGCAATTCCCTTGCTCCCTTTCCCTCAGCCCTTGGTAATCACCATTTACTTTTTATATATATGTATAAACTTGATTGCTTAAGTTACCTCCTATAATTTGTCCTTTTGTGAGTGGTTTATTTCACTCAGCATAATATCCTCAAGGTTTTTCCATGTTTTGGATATATACCTAGATAAAGGATTAGTAGTTCATATGGTAGTAAATTTTTAATTTTTTGAGGAACTGCCTTACTGTTTTCCATAATGATTGTACCATTCTACAGTGCAGAAGGGTTTCAACTTCTCCATGTCTCCATTAGCACTTGTTATTCTGGTTTTCTTTATAACAGCTTTCCTAATGGGTGTAAGGTGATAGCTTGCGGTTTTGTTTTGCATTTCTTGGATGGTTAGTGATGTGGAGCATCTTTTTATATGCTTCTTGCCATTTGCATATCCTATTTGGAGATATACCTACTCAAGTCTTGGCCATGTTTTAATTGGCTTTTTATCTTTTGTTGTTAGGTTGAGGAATTCTTTATATATTTTGGATATTAACCACTTATCGGATACATAATTTGCACATATTTTCTCCCATTCCACATGTTGTCATTTCACTCTGTTTTGATTATGTCTTTTTTTTTTTTAAGATTTTATTTATTTATTTGGCAGAGAGAAATCACAAGTAGGCAGAGAGGCAGGCGGAGAGAGAGGGGGAAGCAGGGTCCCTGCTGAGCAGAGAGCCAGATGCGGGGCTCGATCCCAGGACCCAGAGATTATGACCTGAGCCGAAGGCATAGGTTTAACCCACTGAGCCACCCAGGCTCAGTTTTTTATGTCCCTTGACTGAAAAAAAAATTTAAGTTTGACATAGTCCCAGTTATCTATTTTTGCCTTCATTGGCTTGTACGTTTGGTGCCATATCTAAGAAATCATTGCCAAATCCAAAGTTAGGAAGTTTTTATCTAAGAGTTTTATAATTTTGAGTCTTACATTTAGATCTTTAATTCATTTTGAGTTAATTTTTGTACATGTATAGTGTAAGATAAGGGTCCATCTCCATTCTTTTATATGAAAACATTCAGTTTTCCTAAGATTGTTTGTTGAAATGACTGTCTTTTCCTTGTTGAGCTGTCTTGACACCCTTGCCAAAGATAATTTGATCATAATTTTGTAGGTTTATTTTTGGGCTCTCTATACTATTGATATGTGTGTTTTTATAGAAATAGCATGCTGTTTTGATTACTCTGGCTTTGTGATGTGTTTTGAAATCTGGGAGTATGAATCTTCCAAATCTGTTTTGATGTTGTTGTTATTTTTCCCAAAATTATTTGGGGTTCTTTGAGGTTCTAAATGAGTTTTGGGATGATTTTTTTCTATTTCTCCAGAAGATGCTATTGGGATTTTGGTACATAAAGGTTATGTTGAATCTGTAGATTGCTTTGGGTATTTTATTGACATCTTAACAATAGTAAATCATCTTATTCCTGAACATGGGATGTGCCACCCAGGCGTTTCCCTCCTGCCTTTTAATTTTAAGTAGGCTTCATGCCCAATGTGGAACCCTATGCGGGGCTTGAACTCATGACTCTGAGATTAAGACCTCAGCTGAAATTATCACATGCTCAACTGACTAGCCACCCAGTCACCCAAGAAAAGGCTATTTCTGATCTGGCCTTCTAACTCCTGGCTCAACCAATGTTTTAACCACTGTTCTGGTTCACTTTACAAACACTGGGCTTCTCTCTGTTTTCTAATGTGCCAGACACACTCTTGCTGTAAAGCTTTTATGTTTGCTGTTCCTTGTGCCTAGAATGCTATTCCTTTGGGGATCCATTTGACCTACTCCCTCACTACATTCATCTGTTTGCTCAGACATCACCTTATCAGGAAGACTTTTCTGACCCTTCAGTCTATGTAAAATGGCGCTTAGCTCCATCATTCTCTGTTCCCAAACCCTGGTTAATTAACTTTTCTTCTTAGCACTTATAGTACTTCACATGTATGTTCATTTGTTTTACTTTCTGTTGCCCACCCAGAGAGCAAGTGCTTTGTCTGTTTTTGTTTGTTTTTTCCACTAATACATCCCCAGTGCCTGACAGGATCAGCACCTAGTAAATGTGACCTGCCTGCCTCACTTCATAGTGCTAGTATTACTTTCATACCAAAACCAAAGGCAGTCCAAAATAACTGCAGACCAGTGTCTCTCATAAACAGATGCAAAAACTCTCCACAAGATACTAGAAAACTAGATCTTAAGGATATTTTGAAGAGGATATCCAGAGGCTTGCAAAGGCTTTAGTAGTAGGAGGTACATTCTCTGTATGTTTGTTGGTCTAATTTTTTTTTCCAATTTATTTATTTTCAGAAAAACAGTATTCATTATTTTTTCACCACACCCAGTGCTCCATGCAAGCTGTGCCCTCTATAATACCCACCACCTAGCACCCCAACCTCCCACCCCCCCGCCACTTCAAACCCCTCAGATTGTTTTTCAGAGTCCATAGTCTCTCATGGTTCATCTCCCCTTCCAATTTACCCAAAAGCACATACCCTCCCCAATGTCCATAACCCTACCCCCCTTCTCCCAACTGTTGGTCTAATTTAACTTGAGGACTTTGGCTTTCCTTTTCTTGAGTAGATGTTACAGTAGTGGTTTCTAAATTTACTGTGTTTAGTGTTGTTTTTTGTTTCATGCATAAAGCAAAGACAATAGAGAATAAGATTCTTCTGTAGTAAATGTAAATGACCAGCAATTAGATGACAGATGACAAAGAGAAATGAGTAAGAAGATTAAGGAAAATAGATGTATTTATGAAAAAGATTGCCTGATATGGAATTAACTGTCAGGATGAGACAGAAATTATATATATGCATGTTCCTTGCCCTCTTTCCTTCCTGCCATCCAAAGGGGTGAAGGAAGGGAATGTAAAAGAGATATATTTCGATATCTATATAGATAAAGATATCAATATATATAATTATATATATATTATATATTATTATATATATTATATATATAAAATATATATATATATTTTAAATCAAACCATTAAGTATATCAGTAGCCAAGAGTTAAATCTGTTTTGACAGGTTTGTTCTCCAAAACAAAGAATGGAGATGCATAATCTTGAAGTGGAATGGTTATGTCAATATAAATAGCTGTTGTTACAAACTGTTTATAAACCAGGTACTTATAACTCAGAAAATACTTATCCAAACAGAATTATTTAAAACAGTGTTTCTGAAACTTGCCTGATCTTAGGAATCCCCTGAAGATTCTGATTCAGAAAGCATAAAGTGAGCCTAACAAAAGTGTCATTAACACAAATAGAAAGTTCAAAGAGAAAATTGGTTCTTAAGGAAAGATATTGGCACTACAAGACGTCTGGTTGGAAATAACAGGTACTTAGTCAAAACTGCAAATACGGGGTTCTGTATTTCTCAGCTAGTCTCATCCTTATATTGTGTAAGCATGAAGAATGAAACATCTCTTTTTTGAGGAAATAAACTCAAAATCCATTGATACGTGAACAACAGAGCTGGAACCTGTAAGCCTGAGGCTTCTGAACCTAGTGGATTTTAAGCTTTTTCTCAAAAGAAAACAGTAGTCTGTCGTCCCCCAACCAGAAGAATAAAGTGAACCCAAATTTAGATCATTTTGAAGAAGCTGATAAAGCCCATCAAAGAATAGTTACATCTGTAATGAATAACTGTATTTAGCTTCTCTGCCTTTCAGGATAGAACAAAAATATTATCTTTATATAAGTCTGTTTCATGGTGCAGTTTCAATTCAAAGATGAGTCTACCCACTTTGGATTAAAGCTTAAGACAGTGGTGAAACAGATATATAAAGAATATATTCAAAACTGGAGTTTATTCTCAAAGTAAAGGATATCGAAGAAGGTGCAATCCCCAGACATCTGAGTTATTTAAGAACTGTTCTTGTGAACTCTAGCGTCCAGCTACCACTGTAGAAAACTGTTGCTCCATCTCACCAGGAACCCACCTTTTCTGGCGGAAACCTCATGTAGCTTCTGCTAGAACCACAGTTGTGGGGTGGGTCTCCACCTAAATTTACCCAGAAAGTAGTGGTTTGTTATTAGTATTAATTCAGCCATATTATTGGCTTTTAAAGGCCAGTTTAAGCATTTAGATACCATTTGAAGTTAACATCATTTGTCAAGTTACTCCTGTGAGAAAGTCTGATTTGGAACAGACTAAATCCCAGACTTAACTGGAGCATTTTTCAGCACAGCTCTGATAGGACTTCTGTGTACATTTAAAAGTGAGAGTAGTCTAAAATCCAAAGAATAGCATAAATTAACAAAGTTAGGTAATTCTTTACTCTTCTTTTCCATTGTAATTCAGGGCTTCCTGGTAAAGTGAAGGATAGGCTAGAATCTAGCCCCCTTGTTGGAGATTAACTGGATAAATCAGTTTTAATGCCATAATGGAAAAGGCTCAGGTAGAGGAGTAAGATAAGGAGAAACGGTATTCTGGTATCCAGGACTGGACAAAGAAAGCCTCTACACCTAGGTGGGCAAGCCTTCTACTCTAACTTGCAGGAACTACTCCCTACTTGTGCATAAACTGATAATGGGACACATAAATCATCATCTTTTAGGATTATCTCCATTGAGCTCCTTCTGCTGGCAGACAGTTAAGAAATATTTTTTTACGAGTGAAATCTTGCCTTTTACAACAACATGAATGTATCTAGAGAGTATAATACTAAGCAAAATAAGTCAGAGAAAGACACCATATGATTTCACTCATATGTTGCATTTAAGAAACAAAACAAATGAATGAAGAAACAGAAAACCACACTCTTTAAACTACAGAGGATAAACTGGTGGCTACCAGAGCGGGGAGAGTGAGGGGATAGGTGAAATAGGGGGATTGAGGACACTTACAATGAGCACTGAGTAATGAGTAGAACTGTTAATTCACTGTTGTATTCCTAAAACTAATATAGACAGTTAACGTATGTTAACTAACTGGAATTAAAATAAAAGCTGAACACCCCCCCCCAAAAAAGACTGCTATACAAAATGAAGTTTGATGGTGACAGTACCTTTTTAGGTGGTATTCCTATAATAAACATGAAATTCCCATAACTAACAAATATTTCATTTCAATATAACTTTTCCTAAACAACTTTCAGACAGGTTTGTAATAAACAAAGTAGAAAATACAAACAAAAAGAAGTAAAATTACTTCTTAATTTTACCACCCAGACATAAACATTATATAAGTTTTCTGAGACATTTTTTCTGTATACATATGTACTTATATATAAAACATCCCTTTTTTACTCACTATGTCATGAACGTATTTTCATATAAAAATGTTTTAACTGTATTATATGTATAACTGTACTATAAGTTATTTATTTATATTTTAAAGATTTTATTTATTTATTTGGGAAAGAGAGCACGAGTGGTGGGGAGAGTCAGAGAGAGAGGGAGAAACCGACTCCCTTCTGAGCAGGGAGCCCGATATAGGGCTCCTTCTGAGGACCCTGAGATAGATGATCTGGGCCAAAGGCAGGTGCTTTATTGACTGAGCCACCCAGGTGGCCCCCATCTTTTTTTTTTTTTTTTTAAGATTGTATTTATTTATTTGAGAGAGAGTGCAAGTGGTGGGGAGAGGCAGAGGGACCATACATTATTTAATCATTCATTATTAAGTCACATTGTATAAAACATTTATCTCTGTGCAATCTCCTTCAGAAAAAAAATTTTTTTTAATATTTTATTTATTTGACAGAGAGACAGTGAGAGAGGGAACACAAGCAGGGAGAGAGGAAGAAAGAAGAGCAGACTCCCTACAGAGGAGAGAACCCAACGCAGGGCTTGATCCCATGAGCCCAAGGCAGAGGCATAATGACTGAGTGACTCAGGTGCTTCTAGGAAAAAAAAAGATTAAATGACATTTTGAGTTAAAAGATTTTATTTTTAAGGCTTCTGTGTTTTAGAAAGAATGTATCAGTTTATATTCTCACCAAGATATTAAGAGCATCTAATTCCTCATCTCTAACATTTATTGTAAAGTTTTCCTTCCATTTTCCCATGACTCAAAATATAACGTGGTGTCTAAGTTTTATCATTTTGTTTTTCAGGTGATGATTTTTCTTTGATTCAACAAGAAATATTTATGGTTAAAGAATGTAAACACTGCAACATTGTTGCCTACTTTGGGAGCTATCTCAGGTAAAGAAAAAAAAAATCTGTTCTCCTTGTATTTTATATGTCTTTACTACTGCTCTCCCTTCTTTTCATGTAACTGCTGTTACATAAAAATTTTTAAAGTTATATTAAGTTTTCTCAGGTTTTCTTACTGTCTCCCCAGCTGTATTAGTGATACCTCATTTATGCAGTTATATCTTATCTGGCAATAAATATTACAAATGATTACAAGTAAGTGTTTTAGCTTATAAAAGTGATTTTATTCCAAACCATTTAAGATGGTAAGTTACTATGCTTTTCTGTATCTGGAAGATTCCGCCAGGGCAATTTTCTGTAGACCCTGTAATCCATTCTAAACCTTGGTGTACTGAAGAGGGGAAGCCTTCAAAGTATTCAGTGATTAGGAATTAACTAGCTAATATAATTTTCTTTCTCTTTCATATTAGTCGAGAAAAACTGTGGATTTGTATGGAATACTGTGGTGGTGGATCACTTCAAGATATTTACCATGGTACTGTCAATTTGACTTTACATTTTAAAACTGACTTTGACTTTAATATTGTTGTTTTTATTATTTGTGGTTAACCACAGATATTGATAGGTAGATATACTGTTTTATATTCTTCCATTCTGCTCCTATAGTACTATTGTGTAAAAGAAATCTAAACTTTATTTTTGTTGGTAATCCAATTAAATTTGCTGAAACCTGAACTGAGAAATCTAAGAGTTCTTGTACAACCCAACAAATTTTACTTTTTAGATACAGTTTCTAACCTAACTAAGAAAGCAGTATAATTGTTGCTATATTTTTGTGTTAAAAATATATAATTTTTAAACATTTGAAGTATTTTTTATTGAGCATTCTGTTAGGTGGTTAGGTCATTTTCTGTGTTGAATTAGATTTTACTATTTAGAAATAATCTTCATTTTGGCTGTACAATTTAGCTTCCAATTTGTTTTGTTGTTGACAATTTCCTGGTTTTCTAGAGTTTATGAGACTAAATAGAGATCCTTATAAAAGTTTTTCTTTTCTTTATTTCACTGAATATGGAATAGTAAAACTCCCATTCCAGCTTTGCTTTGCATCATTTATTAAGAATTATGTGAAATACTTTCAAACATTTCTGTGCGGAAATCTTTATATTGACAGCCTTATCAAATTTCAATCATCAAGTTTATAAATACAACCAAAGTAAATGTAAAAATAAGTGCTAATCAAGTTCAAATAATATTTGTAGCTTGCAAGATCAGATTTTTAAAATAACCAATAGAGGGGCAGCTGGGTGGCGTCTGACTTTGGCTCAGGTTATGATCCCACTGTCCTGGGATCAAGCTCCGCGTCAGGCTCCCTACTTAGCAGGAAGCCTGCTTCTTTCTCTCCCACTTCCCCTGCTTGTGTTCCCTCTCTTGCTGTGTCTGTCTGTCAAATAAATAAACAAAAATCTTTAAAATAACCAAGAGAGCAATTGTTAAATAAACTATGTTGCACCTGTAATGTGGAATACTATGCAGTGTTTAAAAAGATGAAGTAGCTCCATTTATACTGACCTGGATATATCTCTCCAAGGCCTTTTTTTTTTTTTTAAAGATTTTATTTATTTATTTGACAGACAGAGATCACAAGTAGACAGAGAGGTAGGCAGAGAGAGAGGAGGAAGCACCCCCCAAGGCCTCTTTTTAAATGGAAAAAGTGGATCAAGAAAAAATATGTATAGCATAATCAGTCACACTTAGACTTTTTTATTTTTTTTATTTTTAAAGATTTTATTTATTTATTTGACAGAGAGAGATCACAGTAGACAGAGAGGCAGGCAGAGAGAGAGAGAGAGGAAAGCAGGCTCCCTGCCGAGCAGGGAGCCCGATGCGGGACTCGATCCCAGGACCCTGAGATCACGACCTGAGCCGAAGGCAGCGGCTTAACCCACTGAGCCACCCAGGTGCCCCAGACTTTTTTAAAAATATAATTTTTTTATGTTAACTTTTTTTTTTTTAGATTTTACTTACTTATTTGACGCAGAGAGAGAGAGAGAGAGAGAGAGCAGAAAGTGGCCGAGCAGCAGGCAGAGAAAGAAGGAGAAGCAGGCTCTCTGCTGAGCAGGAAGCCCGATGCGGGGCTCAATCCCAGGACTATCTGAGCCGAAGGCAGCCACTTAACCAGTTGAGCCACCCAGGCATCCTAAAAATATAATTTTTTATATTCACATTACATATGGTTCAATGCACAGCAAAATGAAAGGATATGTACCAAATTGATAAGTCATTAGTTCTAGGGGAGGATAAGGTGAGACTCATAAGTAAAATTTTGAATTATAATAAAAATGTACTGGTGTATTATTTAATCACAAATTAATAAGTATAATAATAATCTAATTTTGTCACATAACCATGACAGAAAAATAGTTGTGACTGATATCTAAACTCTGGACACGCCTCTTTTTATTTAAATGATATTACACCGCATAAATATTAAAAATATATAAAATATTACAAAGAGTTTTTAAAACAAGACTGAGCGGCACCTGGGTGGCTCAGTCGGTTAAGTGTCTGCCTTCAGCTCAAGTCATGATCCGTGAATCCTGGGATCGAGGCCTGAGCTGGGCTCCCTGCTCAGGAGAGAGTCTGCTTCTCCCTCTCTTTCTGCTCCTTTCCCCTGCTTACTGCTTGTGCTTGCATACACACTCTCTCTCTCAAATAAATAAATAAAATCTTTAAAAAATAAGAGTAAATCCCATTTTTTTTTAAGTTTTTTTTTAAAGAGTTTTATTTTCTTGGGCGCCTGGGTGGCTTAGTGGGTTAAGCCTCTGCTTTTGGCTCAGGTCGTAATCTCAGGGTCCTGGGATTGAGTCCCGCATTGGGCTCTCTGCTCCACAGGGAGCCTGCTTCCTCCTATGTCTCTCTCTGCCTGCCTCTCTGCCTATTTGTGATCTCTGTCTGTCAAATAAATAAATAAAATCTTTAAAAAGAAAAAAAGTTTTATTTTCTTAAATACTACTCATTTTCTTATGTATCCTATCATACTAGAATTAGTCTTCTCTTTTATCCTATTGTTGATTTTAAAGAGTTATTGGCGAAAACTCTATGCCATTCAATTTAAAATTCCTTTCTGTGATTTTGTGAAGACTTATGATTATTTATATGAAAAGTTTTCATACAATTATAATTTTTATTCACACTTTTACGGATAGAACTCAAGAATATGGATAAATAAAACTATATAGCTTGTATTTTTACATAAATTTTTTAAATTAATTAAAACAATTGTTTTAAGATATCAATCTTATTTATTAAATTTCTACTTTCCATTTTTTAACCTGATATTTGTTCAATCAAATTGAATACAAGAAGTGGGGCACCTGAGTGGCTCAGTGGGTTAAAGCCTCTGCCTTCGGCTTAGGTCATGATCCCAGGGTCCTGGGATCGAGCCCCGCATCGGGCTCTCTGCTCAGCGGGAAGTCTGTTTCCTCTTCTCTCTCTGCCTGCTTCTCTGCCTACTTGTGATTTCTCTGCCTGTCAAATAAATAAATAAAATCCAAAAAAAAAAATTGAATACAAGAAGTATCCATCCCTGTATATTGTATACAAGATAGCATATTAAACAAGAATATCTATACTTACAATAAACTGTTAATAAGATGGCTTCCCTTATTTTATTATTCCATCAAGTTGCTAAATATCAAAATTTTATGTTCCTGTGTGGTTGTAGATAGCCAGTGATTAAAATATGCAGTAAAATATTTCTCTTAAAGGAAGGTTATGTGTAAGTACCTAATTTGGTTTCATTGTCACCAAATACCACCCCAGATTTCAAATATTCTCATGGTATTGCAAAACTTTTTTTTTAAGAGAGAGAGAGAGAGAATATGAGGAGGGGGAGGGGCAGAGGGAGAGAGCTCCACGGAGCTTAATCTCAGACCCTAAGTTCATGACCTAAGCCAAAACCAAGAGTCCCATGCTTAACCATCTGAGCCACCCAGTCATCCCTGAAAGGCATATTTTTTGTGTCTGGTACTTAACAAAAGGATTTTATATTTCATAATAGAGACCTGGTTGTCAGAAGTGACCTTGGGGTGCCTTGGTGACTCAGTCAGTTAATCATCTGACTCTTGATTTCTGCTCAGGTCATGATCTCATGGTCATGGGATCAAAGTTGCCTCCCCCAACTCTCCGCCCCATGGGGCTCCAGGAGTCTGCTTCAGAGCCTCCCTCCCTGTCCCTCTGCCCCTTCTCCCAAGCACACATGAGCTCGATCTCTCTTTCAAATAAATTTTAAAAAGAAGGGGCACCTGGGTGGTGCAGTTGGTTAAGCCTCTGACTCTTGGTTTCAACTCAGGTCATGATCTCAGGGTTGTGAGATTGAGACCCACATTGGGCTCTGCACTTAGTGCAGAGTATGCTTGAGATTTTCTCTCCCTTTGGCCCTCCTGCTCTCGCTCTCTCTCTCTAAAATAAATAAATAAATCTTAAAAAAATTAAAAGAAGATAGGCCACTTGGGTGGCTTATTTGGTTGAGTAACCACCTCTTGGTCATGATCTCTCAGGGTCTTGAGATTATGCCCCGCCTTGGGCACTGTGCTCGGCAAGGAGTCTGCTGGAGATTCTGTCTCTCTCTACCCTTCCCCTGCTCACACACTCTTTCTCTCTCTCTCCCTAAAATAAAAATAAATAAAATCTTTAAAAAAAAAAAAAAAAGAAGAAAAAGTTGTTACCTGGATACTTAGGTAAGGTTCTAGATCAAGCCTTCCTGTTTTGAAAAATACAGCAAAGAATTATCCTAAAGAAATAATGTCTTGACTTTTAATAAAGTATATATTGCCTTTCAATACATTTCAACATTTGATCTCTTATGGTTCTCTACTTCTTCATATAACTGTAATTAATTATGTATGTTTATCTCATTTCTTGTCTTTATTTTAGAAAAATTGTTCAGAATTAAGATCATGTCTACTGTTTTCTATAGAATGTCCTGTGATGCCTAGTATTACGCTTTGCACATAGTGAATCCTTATATTTTCAGTGACCGAAGTTGTTATAGAGTAAATCTTCCATTTTTAAAGTAAATTTTGAAGTTCTCAGCTTTACTTTCTGTCTCCTGATTACAAGAATAATATATGCTTGTGTGAGAAGTCACCCAATGATATGTACAGAAGTTTTATAATAGTTTGTCATTTTTAAGGTAGACTGTTTTTAATCTGTTATATTGAAATGTATAACAATGTGTTCTCTCTTTTTTCCTAGTTACTGGGCCATTATCAGAATTGCAAATAGCCTATGTATGCAGAGAAACTTTACAGGTAATACATTTGCTTATATGGATAGAAAGGCAGTTCTAGTTTCATGATTGAAAACTATAAAATGATGATCTGCCCTAAAGAAAAAGAGTAAGCCAAATGATTTTTTGTTAACCTCTCATATTGTAATTTTGTAAGCCTGGTTTTTTATTCCTGAATGAGTCATAAGAATTCATTTAAACTGATGCTGGTTTAAACAGTGGTGATGTCTGGGATTCCATTTTGTCAAGCTTGGTCCTCAGTTGCTGCAGAGCTAAGGAAAGCCACAGGTGTGAATTGGTTTTTGTGAATGAATCACCAAACTTCTTAATCGTAACAAGTTGTCTTTCCCTTTAAGTTTTATGACAGTAGAAGGAATCCTTTTGCATAAAAACATGAAGTCTTTTTTACTGTTTCTCCCAAAATGAGAATAAATTAGCAAACCATAACCCAGAATGTTATCTGGAACTTCTACTAGTTCTATGCGATTATTAATAAGTATTATTGATAGCAGAACCCCATTTTATAGTTTTGGTCAGCATTGTATTAAACCAAAAGTTTCTTTACTTCTTTCAGAACCTGTGAGAGCTTTTAGTGTGTTTAACCAGATTGTAACCCTTTAATAAAGTGTAGAGTATGCAGCATTTCTCCCAATGTAGTTATTTTTTAGTGCTTCAGAAAACTAGCAAATAATAATTTTGTTCATATCCTTTAAAGCATTTAAATTCAGAATTAAGTAGTAGGGATTACATTTTTTATTTTGGTAATTTACAACTGATAATTGTTAATTAATGCTTCTATCCCTACATTTCCTAGGTCTTGTACTTTGTTTACAAGTGAAATTGATGTTCTGTATGTTATTTTTCCGTATTTTGGAAACTGGGAGATTGACTTAAGAGAAAACTCTAATTTCTAAGAGTTGGTTTCCTCATGCTTTAGAAGACATACATGTCAAATCTGAGTGTTTAATATACAAAAGTAAATTCGTCATACATATATATATTTCTGTAATAGTCCCGTAACTTAGATATCTAATCTACTTTTTGTATTCACATAAAATACAAAACTAATCAGACATCATAGCAGAGAATTGTTCACAGATTCTTTTTTTAATTTTAATTTCCCGAGGTCATTGCTTTAAGTAATGGATAGAGTACTAAATGGTATGGTATATGACTAACAATCTTTTTATGGTTCTAATTCCCCAAGTATAAAATGATCATTGGTAAGGATGCCCTCCTAATGCCCATCTAATTAGTAAGATGCCCTTACTAATCTACCAAGATTAGTTCCAATTTTGAAATTCTATTATGCTGACAAACTTCCATGTTTGATGTCTGTTGACAGATGAATGGAGAAGGCATAGTGTATATATACAGTGGAATATTATTCAATCATAAGAAAGAAGGAAATCTTGTCATTTGTGACAGCATATTTGAATGTAGGACATTATACTGAGTGAAATAAGCCAGAAATAAGCCAGGCACTAGAGACAAAGACTGCATGAGTCACTTATATGTAGAATTAAAACAGTTGAACTTAAAAATGTAGAGAGTGGAATGAATGATGGCTACCAGGAACTTGGGGGTCAGGAATGAGAAATGCAGAGATGTTGGTCAGACTATAAAGTTGCAGCCAGATCGATTGACTGATGACTAATGTACAGCATGACAATAGTTAATAATACTATACTGAATACTGGAAATATGTTGAGAGTAAATTTCAGGTGTTCTTGTTACAAAAAGAACCCAAACCATAACTATGAAGAGATGATATGTTAACTAGCTTGACTCAAATAATCACTTCACTATGTATGTCTATATCAAATCATCATGCTGTACATCCTATTATAAATAATTGTTATTGCATAAAATTTTTTTAAAAAAATAAATAAGGGCAGAAATTGTCAGAATGGAAAAATGTAAGACCCAACTAGATGTTGCCTGTACTTTTATAAAAACACAAATAGTCAAAAGTAAAGAAAAAAATGTATCATACTAACTATTAAAGAGGAACTTGGAGTGGCCATTATTAATATCAGATAAAGTAGACTTCAGAGCAAAGACTAACACTTCTTTAGGACCACTTTGTCAAAGATGTAACAACCCTAAATGTTTAAGCCCCCAATAACACAGCTTCAAAATAAAAGAGCAAAAACTGAGAGAATTGTTAGGAAGATAGACACACAATTATAATCACATATACCCCTCTCACAATAATTTTGTGGAGCAAGTAGGCAGAAAATCAATACAACCAACCAGCTTGACCTAACTGACATTTCAGTCTAACAGTGTGATACATATACTTTTCAAGTACCCTTAGAGCATTTATCACGATAGACCATATTTTGAGCTATAAAATATGTCTTAATACATTTTAGAGGATTGAAGTAATACAAAGTATGTTCTCTGATCACATTGCATTAAATTAAAAATTAACAGAAGTATTTCTGGAATATCTCCCAATATGTGGAAACTAAATAAAGCACTGTTAAGTAACCCATGGCTCAAAGAAGAAATCAGAAGAGAAACTAAAAAGTATTTTGAACCAAATGAAATGAAAACATAACACATGAAGATTTGGGGTATTCCTAAAGCAATACTTAGAGGGAAGATTATAGCACTGAGCACTTCTATTAGAAAGGGAAAAAAGGGAAAAAAGGTCTGAAATTAGTATCTTCAAATTCCACCTTAAGAAAATTTTTAAAAAATCAAATTAAATCCAAGGTAAACAGAGAAAGGAAATAATAAAGAATAGAAGTCAATGAAATAGCAGAAAATATGAAAAAAATCAATAAAACCAAAATCTGATTCTTTGAGAAGATCAATAATCAATAAAATTGATCATCTTCTAGGAGAAAATTAAAAATAATATTAGGAATGAACGTAAAGATATTACCACAGAATGTTTATATATATTCCCACAAAGAAAACTCCCAAGTCAGATCATGTAGATACATAAATTCTACCAAACATTTAAGAAAGAAATAATGTCAATTCTACACAAACTCTTCTAGAAAATATAGTGTAAAGAATGACTACTTCCCAAATGATTTTATGAACTGGGATTTCTCCAAAGCCAAAATCAAACAATACTGCAAAAGAACAAAACTACAGACTAATAATATCCTACATAACCACAGATACAAAACTGTAAAAGGAAAATAAGAGGTTAGCAGGGGTAATACAACAACATGTTTGAAAAGATAATACATCACCAATAAGTAGGGTTTATCCTAGAATGCAATTTTAATGTAGTGCTCAAAAATTATTTCAAGTAATTGATCATAGTAGCAAACAAAATGAGAAAACTGTATGATCATCATAAATAAAAAAAACATTTAGCAAAATCCAGCATTTATGCCTCATAAAGATTCTGAGCATACCAGGAGTAGAAAGGAACTTGTTCAACCTGATAAAGAACACTTACGAAAAACCTACAACTAAGTCATACTTAATGATATAATGCTGTATGTTTTTCCACCAAGTTCAATCAAACAGTGCAAGAATGTCTGCTCTCATCACTTCTTTTCAACATTGTGCTGGAGGTTTCAGCCAGGGCAATAAGAAAAAGATGAAGTAAAAGGCATCCAGATGAGAAAATAAGAAGTAAAACAATATTCACAGACCATATAATCATTTTAAAAATGATATAGAAATATATATAAATAATACATATAATATATATTACATATAATAATATATAAATATATAAATGATACAGAAATATGTATAAAAATGGAATAGAATCTACAAAGTAGCTTCTAGAACTAATAAGTGAGGCTATGTTTGCTGGATTCAAGATCCATGTACAAGATCAATTGGATTTCTATACCCTAGCAGCAGACAATTAGAACTTTTATAGTAACAAAAAATATGGCATTCTTAAGGGAATGTGTATGACAAAAGATATGTAAATCCATGCATACTAAAAACTACAAAACTGATAAGAAAAACTAACAAAGACCTAAGTAAATGGAGAACTATACCATATTCATGGATCAGGAGATTAAACAGTAGCTACGATGCCAGTTCTCCCCAAGTTGATCTATAGATTCAGTGCAATCCCAAACAAAATCCATGGAAGCACTTTTTTTTGTAGAAATTGAGAAGCTCATTCTGAAATCACTGTGGATGTACAAAGAACCTGGAATAGTCAAACAACTTTAAAAAGGGACATAAAATTTGAGAGCCAACAGCAGTTCTAAGACTTATAAAACTATATTAATCAAAACATAGTGGCATTGGCATAAGAGTAGAAAAATAGCTCAGTGGAACAGAATAGAAAGACCAGAATTAAATCTACACATATATGGACTGCTGATTTTTAACAAAGTTGAAAAGACAAATCAGTGAAGAAAGTATAGACTTTTCAATAAATGGTACTGGAATAATTGGACATCCGTATGCCAACAAATGAACTTCTATACTTCATATCATATGTAAAAACCTAAAAGTAATCATAGATCTAAATGTTAACACCTAAAACTAGAACTGTTGGAAGAAATCGAGAAACTTTTGTGGTCTTGAATTCAGCAAAGCATTTTCAGGCATAACACGGAAAACATGATCCATAAAAGAAAATCTTGGTAAATTAGACTATTAAAATTGAAAACTTCCATTCTTCTAGAGACACTGTTAAGAGAATGACAAGAGAAACTGCAGATTAGAGATATTTGTAAAGTGTATATCTGATCAAGAATACAATTGTATCCAGAGGACATAAATAACTCAAAAGTCAGTAATAATAAAAACATGAGCCCAATAGATAAATGGACAAAAGATTTGAATAGACACTTCTCTGATGCTGATCGGGAAATTCTTGACCAGCATCAGTGAGGAATCTATCACACGGGCCCTCTCCATCCCCCCTAAGGGAAGGTGACCCTGCCTGAATCAGTTTTTCTCTTGTTAATAACTTCTTGTCCCACCCTATTTCCTAGGAATTTTGTAAGACTCCTTGGAGCTCTCCTCTACTTGATAGATGGGATGCTGCCCAACCTGTGAATCGTGCTTAATAAAGTCACTTGGAGCTTCAAAAACAAACAAAAAACAAAAACCAGACACTTCACCAAAGAATGGTTAAAATTAAAAAGACTGATTGTAAGAAGGGTGATGAGGATATGGATCACTGAAATTCTCATACACTGCTGGTTTCAATATAAAATGGTACAGCTTCTTTGGAAAACAGTTTGGCAGTTACCTAAAAGTTTAAATTTATTACCACCATAGAATTCAGTCATTACAGTGCTAGGTATTTATCTGAGGGGGTGCAAATCATATCAATACTTGTATATGAACCTTAATGGCAACTTTATTTATAAAAGCCAAAAACTGTAAACAATCCAAATATCTATTAACAGGTGGATATGTAAACAAATTCTGATATATCTGTACAAAGGAATACTACTCAAAGAAGAATGAACTATTGATATACACACTAACAAGGAATCTCAAACTAATTATTGTGAATGAAAGGGATGAGACAAAAAAAAAAACTATATAATTCAGTTTACATAAAACTTTAGAAAATTTAAATCTGTAGTGATAGATACAGACCAGCATTTGTATGTAAGAGGGACTTTTGGGAGTAATGGATATGTTCATTATCTTGATTGTGGTGATGGTATTACAGTAAAGCATTTCTGATTTTTATCAGAAAATGAATTTAAAATACAATAAACATTGATTATTAGTAAAAAGTAAAAAGATTTACTAATAAATGTAGGTGTTAAGTTTGCTTTTTTGCTAATGCATACTTTTTTTTTTTTAACTTCAGGGTCTTGCCTATTTGCATACTAAGGGCAAAATGCATAGAGATATCAAAGTAAGTTCATTTAATATGCTTAAATTAATAATTTTATTGGAAGGAGTTTTATGATGCTAATTCAATAGTATTTATATTTATATTTTTGTTTTAGGGTGCAAATATTTTATTGACAGATCATGGTGATGTAAAATTAGGTATGTTATTTCAAGTTCCTCAAACTTTTTCCCAAAAGGATTGAATAAAATTAATTTTAAATGAGAATTAACATTGTACACGCTTAATATTCATATCAAGAACCTCAGTAATATTCATGTTTGAGCCAGTAATTATACTGCTAAGACTCTTAAGGAAGTTAATCCTAAAGAAAAAAATCTATATTCATAGAATTATTAATTATACATTATAACAGAAAAAAGTACAAACGTAGGGCTAGCAATAGAAAAAACTTAAACTAGGGGACCTGGGTGGCTCAGTCGGTTAAGCATCTGACTCTTGATTTCGGCTCAGGTCATGATCTCAGGGTCCTGGGAAGGAGCCCCACAAAGGGGTTGGCACTCAACGTGGAGGCTCCTTGTCCATCTCCCTCTGTTCCTCTGTGTGCTTGCTGGCTCTCTCTCCCTCTGTCTCTCTTTGTGTCTCTCTCTCATAAGTAAATTATAAAAATCTTTAAAAAAAAAAAAAAAAGAAAAGAAAAACTGTTAAACTATAATAAATCCACTTATGGAACATTATTCAGTCATCAACATTAATAGTTAAGGAGAATAATAGTTGATTCCCTGAGGTGTTAAATGATAAAAATGAACTATATGTATATTTAGTTTTATGCAGTCATGTGTAACAACGATTTAAAAAGTATAGAGAAAAGAAAGACTTTCTTTAATAGCACCAAAATACTACCCTAGTTGTGTTAGAGTAAAAGGCATCTAGGTGGGCGGTTTATTTTTTTTATCTTTTTTTCCCTAATTAACTTCAGTGTGTTTATAATTAATTTTTATTAATTTGGTTCTTTATAAAGTATGTTTCATTCTGGTAAAGTGCCAAAAAATGATTTTCCTTTAATGAATGTTATAAACCAAGCAAGAAAATATTTAGGTACTCAATTTACATACATTTCCTTAGCATTACTACTGCCATGCCCAAGGGTAAAATTAATGCCATTTTCTTACAGTAATGCCATGCCTAAGGGTGAAATTTAGAAATGTGGGTAACTTTATTGAAGAACTAAAATTTTTATTCAATCTTTTTCCTAGCTGACTTTGGCGTGGCTGCAAAAATAACAGCCACCATTGCAAAGAGAAAATCTTTCATTGGCACTCCCTACTGGTAAGATATTATTATGATTAGATTTTGTGCGTTTTCATTTCTTCAGAGTTGGTGATCAGCATAGATACTTAGTGATACAGTTGATAGTTTAAAGTCTGGCAATTTGCATGCTCCTTCATATTGTTATACTTGTGATTGGGTTAGGGAACTTTGATACCCGTTTTTATTGTCCAGCTTTCCCTGTGTTAAAGTGCTAATAATTCCTTTTGTCCCTGGAGTTTTATATTAAGAGGACTCCTAACTATTAGATTTAAAAAAAAAAAGACTCTTATTTATAATCTCTTGTCATTTTATTAGCCTGCTTTTGGTATTGATTTTCTTTTAATCCAGGACTTCACTTTCTAGTTGTTTAAAATTCATGCATCTTACCAAGTACTGACAAAATGACCTTTCTAAAACACTGCTTTCATCAATGAAGATAGATAATTGAAATATAATACAAAAGCTAGTAATAAGCCTTAATATATAAAATAATTTAGTGAACATTATAAAATGGTGACAGTTAAAATTTGTATGAAAGGTTGGATTTTTAAATATGCAGTGTTTGGGTAACTTACTATTTGGAAAGAAATTTAAAGTCGCTCCATACCTCTTACCTAATGCCAAAATAAATTGTATATGGAAATATTTAAATATAAAAGTGAAACCAAATGAACTATCAGTGACTATCTCCTTTAAAAGTTGAGTAAGCCAGGGTAGGCTTACACCCACACAGGGTGCCTGTGTGGCTTAATCAGTTAAGCATCCAACTCCTGGTTTCAGCTCAGGTCATGATCTCAGGGTTGTGAGAGTGAGCCCTTCATAGGGCTCTGTGCTTAGCACAGAATTTGCTTCAGATTTTCTCCCTCTCCCTCTGCCCCTTTTCCTGCTCCCTCACTCTCTTTCTCTAAAATAAAATAAATAAAATCTTAAAAAAAAAAAAGAGTTGAGTAAAGCTTTCTGGACATAAAAGCATAAAACATTAAAGGGAAAAATTGATAGATTTAACTACATGAAAATTTAAAGTTGAACACTAGGTTGAACAAAAGTGAACGGCAAATAACAAATCAGTAAATATCCACTAAAATATGACAAAATAGGGGCACCTGGCTGGCTCAATTGGTTAAGCCTCTGCCTTTGGCTCAGGTCATGATCCCAGGGTCTGGGGATCAAGCCCCACGTCTCACTCCCTGCTCAGTAGGAAGTCTGCTTCTCTCTCTCCCTCTAACCCCTCCCATCCCCCTGCTTGTGCTCTTTCTCACAAATAAATAAATCAAAAAAAAAATTTAAATGACAAAATGGGTTCTAATATCTTTAATATGTAAGTTCTTAATAAATCAGTAGAATATTTCATTAGGAGCAGAGTTACTAAAATAATACATATATCATGAAGTATGAAAATTGTTTCCCCTAATGATGACCAAAAATGTGAATTAATCAAACAACACCATTCTTTTCCACTGAATTGGAAAATATTTGGAATCACAGGTAATGCCTGTCACTGTCACTAAATATTTGACAATGAAAGTGGAAATTGTTAGAACAATTTTGAAGGATAATTTGGCAATAATGTTTTTTCAGAAACCTTTAACAGTGTTAATATTTTTTAGTCTGAATTCTGCTTATAGTAATTTATCAGAGAGACACAGATTATTATATGAAGAACTTTATCACTGTACTTTAATAATGAAAAACTGAGGGAAAGTATGCATGTGCAAGAAGAATTAGTTAAGGAAATTATGTACGTTTATTCAGATCTATGGAGTAAATTGCTAGTATTAAAAATCCTGTTGTAAAAGGTGGATGGTCAGTGGATAAGCTCATGATATATTATTATTCAAAAAAGCCAGATTAAAAATAACATGTAAGAGGGGCACCTTGGTGGCTCAGTGGGTTAAGCCTCTGCCTTCGCTCAGGTCATGATCTCAGGGTTCTGGGATTGAGCCCCACATCGGGCTCTCTGCTCAGCAGGGAGCCTGCTTCCTCCTCTCTCTCTGCCTGCCTCTCTGCCTACTTGTGATCTCTGTCTGTCAAATAAATAAATAAAATCTTTAAAAAAAAATAACATGTAAGAAGATTAAAAGTAGCATAGTGCCATGTTCTAGAAGATACATGTGTGAGTAAAACTTATGGATGTAAATAAGTGAAAGGGTAGCTGTCTTTGGGTAGGATAATGTGTGACTTGTTTTCTTCCATATAGTCTAAATTCTCTTTGTCAACACATACCAACTATAACAACAGGAAAAATAAAGGCCCACTAAATATCATGTAAGTGAAAATTGAAAGAAAACATAGTGAAGTTAGATTATGCCTATTTCCTTCCTCAGTCTCTTTCTGTGATTGTCCTTCCCTGTGAACATTCTTCTCTAGTCCAAATTTGTTTTTTGTACCCTGATTATATTAGGTATTATTACCCCCCCAGTATATCCATCTGCTCTGTTTATCTTAAGTCCTGACCTGTCTTAAAAGTGGTGCATACTGTGCCTTTCTTCACACAGGGTAGACTGAGCAGTCATAGCTTGGCTTCCCACTGCGCCAGGAAGTGCAACACTCCTCGTCGACTTGGTGCTACACTTAACCTACCGCTACTGATTGTGCTGCGCAGAAGAGCTGAAACCCATATGCTTTCTTAGGGTTTCAGCTCAACTTCTGTGATACTTGCATTTCGTCATTTTGTTCCACAGTAGTCATTATTTTCTTCTCTTTACTTCTATATCCATTCTTATGTACATAGTACTTCATACAGCAGGTACATCTACATATTAACATTTTTAGTGTATGTATTTTATATCCCTAACCCCCTTTAAGTTGAGAGACATTGTTCTATGTAACTTTTTGTAATCTAAATACATGTAGAGGGAACTTCGAGGGGCACCTGGGTGGCTCAGTCAGTTAAGTGTCTGCCTTCAACTAAGGTCATAATCTCAGGGTCCAGGGATCATGCCCTACATTGGGCCCCCTGCTTGGCAGAAAGTCTGCTTCTCCCTCTCCCTCTGCTCCTCTCCCTACTCATGCTCTCTCTCTCAAATAAATAAATAAACTCTTTTAAAAAATAAATAAAAGCAACTTCTACCTTATGGATATTTAACATAAATTAGTTTAAAATAGTAAACAGTAAAAAAAGAGTATTTCTCCTGCTTAATATTTATACTTTATAACTTCAAATGCCATCATTATATATCACTGAATCCCAAACAATAACTACAACTCAGCTACTAAGTTCTATCTTAGATACATTCACAGTTATTTGATAATAGCTCTACTCCAATACCCACAAGCATTTCATACTCAAGTCAATCTCTTCTGTCAACCATTTCATTCAGTCCCCTCTGCCCCTGCATTTGGAAAGCCCTTTATCTTTTTTCCCTTGTATTTTTTAAATAGGCTTCAAACTCATTCATCTGACTCTGTTTTTATCTCCTCTCGTGTCCTTCACATTGCCATGAATTTTAGATCAAGTTTACCCCTCAGAATTACCCTGTTTTCACAATAAAGTCTAAGCTTCCTTGTATAATCAGTAGGCCATTCATTATCTAGCTCCTCCCTCTGAGGTTTGTTTTACAAATACTTTTGAGACCCTCTCAAACTAGCTGTGGTGAACAACCAATTTTCTAAAATTCCCTGCTCATGATAGACTGAAGACATTTTTTTAAAATAAGATAGAAATGTACTACTAAAAAATGATCATGTTATTTGGACAAAAGTTAATACTCTCAATTTCTGTACTTAACATAAACTCGTAACAAGCAGTTTATGGCTCCATATAGGGCTGTAGATCATTGAATAGCACTGCCCTATCACCTTTCCAGGTGTTCCGTGCTGTCTCCCTGCATTTGCACTTGTTTCCTCTGACTAAAATGTTGAGGCTCTTTACCCTGCCTTAGCTCCCTGCTGATTCATTCTCACCTCCTTTGGGAACATTTCTGACCATCATAGAGATTTAGGTATTCTTTTCCTGTATTATATGACAAGATTCACAAAACAGAAACTAAAGACCAACACAAATTTTCCTCAGAGCACAATTCTTCAGAGAAGACCCCAAGATTTTTAAATACTGAATTTTAAAAGAGTATACCTATATATATACTTTCTTTACTAAGTCTTTCCTAGTAAACATCTGTCAGCCTCTTTCCCTCTAGTTCAGTGAATCTAACAAAAAATAGCAGATTTCCTATCACTTTTAAAAACTAAAGATGTTATATTCACTGATTCCCTCTAGGATGGCCCCAGAAGTTGCAGCAGTAGAAAAGAATGGTGGCTACAACCAGCTCTGTGATATCTGGGCAGTGGGAATAACAGCGATTGAACTTGGAGAACTCCAACCACCTATGTTTGATCTCCATCCAATGAGGTGTTCTTACTATCTGCAATTATATAGTTATTAATAAAGTCTTTGAGGAGAATGAAATATTGATAACCTGGGTGTTCCCAGCTCATTTTCAAATATGTCAAAATAGTAAAGGTGTTGTAAGGGACCTAGGGGTAATAATTGCACCTAACATTTGCTCTTTTATTGCTGTTCCTAAGGCAGCATGGGGTGAATTGTCAGTACTATTTGAAGATTTTCTGTAAAACAAATCTTTAATAATCATACTAGAACATGGCAGTTATCATTCAAAAAGCTTTTTTAAGTCTTTACATTCATTCTTCCATCAGTTGAACCTGTTTCTTTTTCTGTTCTAAGCTGAATTATAACCAAATGATAAAGGATGCAGATGAGATTTTTTTCTATTCTTTTTTTATTTTGTTTACTTCTCTTTTGTCAAGGGATAATGAAGAGGTAGCTTTGCTTATTAGCCTAATTAGTATTTACATTATAGGACATATTGTCTCTCAGAAAAAATATTTGAGAGTGTTTGAAAGGATTTTTAGTACTTTGAAGGAAAATATCAATTGTGCTAAATTTTGAACTGTTATATAGTATAAAATTGAAAAGAAAACAGAGTGAGGAAAGTGTTCTTCTAGCATGATGGATAGTAGATTAGTATATATTACATAAAGAATTCATTTAGTGACTCTATGGGCAAAAGATAGATTGTTTATGATACAAAAGATACAAAGAAACTTGAAAAACTATTTGACCTCATAAGTAACTAAAGACACACAAGGTAAAAGGTAACTACTTTCAGCTGGAATGCCATTAAGTAGAGACCTTCAGGAAAATAATTTGATATTGTTGTTATGGACAATCCAAACGTTTCATTGATTCTACTACTTGGAAAATTATACTTAGGAGATAATCCAAGAAAAGGAAAAGCTAGGAATTACCCATTTCAGGTTAATAAGGGAAGAAAACCTAAATGTCCAATAGCTGGTAAATTATGTGGTTTAAAAAAATGTATTTTTTTTAGTTGGTGAATTACTAAGCAAATTCTTTTAGCTGTTAGTGGCAGCTATTACATATGTATAAACCAAAGCAACATGAAAAATTATTAGTGAAAAAGCAATGTAAAATTACCTAATATAATTATAATAATTGGTTAAATAAAAACTAAAGAGCAGAGGATTTGAAATAATGTCTCAGGGTAGTAGTAATATAATCTTTATATAAGAATCATTTCATTTAAAAAAAAATAAAAATCTTTGATATTTAAAAAAGGACTAAGGAGTTTGCTTAGAAACTTGTAAAGGGTTTTGTAGAAAATATTGAAATAGAGCATTTTAGAATTTCCTTCTTAAATCTTCCATCCTTCTGCCCCCACAGCCCTAGAAAATGAGTCAAAGGTGAATTCATAGAGAAAGTCCTCTTGCATGCTGACTTCTACATCATTCATAATGAGAAAATGTGGAAAATTATTATCTGAAAGAGGGGAAAAGACTAGGAAGTACATATAATTTGCCTGTATACCCAAAATAATTATAGAGACAAATCTTCCATTAAGCATACAACCTAATGTTAGAGTAATATATCATCTCTGTGTTACAGAATGATACATAATTATATATACGTGTGCATAAGATACAATGCTAGTTATATACGTTAACAGTATTGTAATAAAACCCTTCTCTAACATTTGGTAGCTTTACCTTGTGATTAAGAGCTTGTTTGAAATTTAAATATCCTCTCTATACCTAGGAGAAATTTTCTGTAAGATATCTGAAATATAAAAAATTTGATTTCCAGGGGTTCCTGGCTGGGTCAGTCGGTAGAGTACGTGATTGTACATCTCAGGATTGTAAATTAAAGCCCCGTGTTGGGTATAGAGATTACGTACATACATACATACATATTTAAAACCACATTATTGGTAAACTTTAAAAAAAAATCTTTTTCAAAAAAATTAATTTCCATATTCCATACCAGTTTTCATCAGTGCCTACATATTTAATAATTTGTATAAATGCATTACAGAATATTCATTCTGATTATTAGATGAAGTAATAAAAGTATTTCAGTATTGCTCTTTAACTGAAAATTTTATTCCAGGGCCCTCTTCTTAATGTCAAAAAGCAATTTTCAGCCTCCAAAACTAAAGGACAAAACAAAATGGTAAGTTAATGAATGTATAGATAGATTTATAGACTTTTACAGATGAAAAGGAGACAGGTTCAGTTCCCTTATCTTATAGACAATGAAACTGAAGCCCAGAGCTATTAAACAGTTTTCCTGAAGTTATGTATCTAATTTACTTGCAGAGCTGTGGCAAGGATATAGGTTTATTTTCTTGATAATTCCAGTTCCTTAGAAACTTAGAGTAATAATAGGAACAAATCCACATCACCGTGTCAATGCAAAAGATTTTATGATCATCTCTGGTAAAACTCTAATCATTTTCTTAGTTTTTTAGAAGCTTAGGTAAGAAGTGTGGTGAGGAAACCATTAGAGATGAATAGATTAAAATTTTGGAGATGCGGGGTGCTTGGGTGGCTCAGTCATTAAGCATCTGCTTTCGGTTCAGGTCACGATCCCAACTTCCTGGGATCGAGCCCTGCATCGGGCTCCCTGCTTGGCAGGAAGTCTGCTTCTCCCTCTCTCACTCCCCCTGCTTGTGTTCCCTCTTTTGCTGTCTCTCTCTGTCAAATAAATAAAATCTTTACAAAAAAATAAAAAATTAAAATAAAATTTTGGAGATTCATATCTTTGCCTTGGATCCTATTACTTCTGTTAATGAATGACATGTTGACTTTTATGGAAGGTAATATGAAAAGGTTTCCCAAGTACCATGACATTTATCACTGTTGACTTTTTTTGCCTTCCTTACCTAATATTCAAAAACATTATTATTTATTTTCTAATTTATTTTCCTAATTTCTTCTTTCTCTTACTAGTAAAGCAGTTTGCCTCTTTTTTTTAAATTTAATTTTATTTTTTCAGTGTTCCAAGATTCATTGTTTATGTACCACACCAGTGCTCCATGCAATTCATGCCCTCCTTAATACCCACCACCAGACTCACCCATCCCCCCACCACCCTCCCCTCCAAAACCCTCAGTTTGTTTCTCCAGAGTCCACAGTCTCTCATGCTTCATCTCCCCCTCCAATTTACCCCAATTCACTTTTCCTTTCCTTCTCCTAATGTCCTCCTTGTTATCCCTAATGTTCCACAAGTGAGTGAAACCATATGATAATTGACTTTGTCTGTTTGCCTCTTCTTAAAGTCCATTAAGACATCTTTAATTGGATGATAAAAATTGAAAATTATTTTCTGGTAATGTTTTTCCCATGCATGTAATAAAAGAGACCATGCAAATGAAAGTTTCCAAGTTCCTAAATTCAGAATTCTTCATCTAGATTTAATGGATCTCTTATTGAGAGAGGCCCACGGGCTCCCCAAATTCTGTGTGTATATTCATTCTTCTAGGAAGACAGTCCATATCTTGTTTCAGATTCTAAGAGGCCTATCCCCCAAAGAGGTTCTAAACTACTGTTTTGTGTTTTATTGGCCCGTCTATGTACATAAAGTAATACTTAGAATCCAGGCCATTCTGGGGATGATGCCAGGAGCAAAGGGAAATTCCACTGGAAATAAAGGAGTTTATATCCTACTGTAGCTCTATTCTTTTGTGGTGATAAGGGTTTCTTCCTAATCCTTTTTACCCTAGGCTCCTAAGCAACTGGAACTGGAGGACTTTATGGCAGTTATGACTGGATATTCATTCAGGAATGAATGACTACTAGCTCTCACAGCTGAATTCAGTCAAATTCCAGAGCAGTCGTTGCCTTTGGAGTACCTTTGCCAGTCTCAGGGTACTCTCTGATTCTGTTATTCCTACCACAGGTCACCAAAAATAATGCAGTGGTTTGATTTCTTGGCAAGAGAACTGCTACGTGGTTCCTCTTATTCCCAAGAAATTCAGTGACCCTATAAGGGTGTAGATAATCTTTTACATTACCCCCATATCTCCATGCCATTCTTTTGGTATAGGAAAACATTTATATATTAGATAAATTTAACCAATGAGAAAATGCCATTTTGATTCCTAAGTGGCATCTAGAATACAAGATTATAAATGACATAGCTGCCCATTTCTAATTTTTTGTGTATTTTTTAGAGGTTATGTGTTACTGTTTTGCTAATTAATTTCATTTTACTTATAGAGGAACCTGATACCTGTTTTCAAGGAATATACTGTGCTTTGGGTTTTGTCTTTTGTCTTATATAGAGCTAAGAGGCCTAAGAGAAAAATCATGTGTTTCAGACTTTCAAACTTCTTATAAATTAGTTTTATGTAGTAATACAAAAAAACTAATATTAGTGAAATATTTTTGTACATGTCTTTTTTTGTTTGAAGGTCATCAACATTCCATAATTTTGTCAAAATAGCACTAACCAAAAACCCCAAAAAAAGACCAACTGCTGAAAGACTTCTGACTGTAAGTCAATTTAAATTGTAGAAGAATTTTCTGTAGTCATACAGTAAGTAGGCATATCACTTGAATAAAAGTATTTAGGATTTTTAATATAAAAATTTAGTGATCTCTTACTGCAGGGTTAGCAAACTTTCTGAGAAAAGTTAGATAGTAAATGTTTTAGGCTTTGGGATCACAGTCTCTGTTGCAACTTGTAAATTTTGCCATTGAAGCACAAAAGCAACCATAAACAGTATACTCGAATGGGTTTGGCTTTAATACTCAACACTTCATTTACAAAAAGAGTCAGTGCCCCAGATTTTGCCCATTGGCTTTAGTTTGCCAACCCCTGCCTTTAAAAAAAAACTCTTTAAAATGTTGCTGTCGTCTTCCTTGGTTTTTTATGTAAATTTATAGAATGCTCTGTATTTGTAAAATACTTTTATATTAGAAAAAGTCAATGATTACAGCTGTTTAAGGAAACTGTTTAAATGTCAAAATTGAATTGTGTATCTTTGTACATTTATACAACGTTACTGAATTAAATGTTTGCAAATTCGGAATAGATATGCTTTTTTCTTACTGTGATAGGGACTGTATCTCAGTATTCATTTGCATGTATATCACCATAGTGATATGAGTAATGTCTAATTGTTATAGCCAAGGTTGTACTTTTGCAACCTAATGTAGGTTAGATAACTTTACTTAGAAAAATTATTCATGTTATAAATTTACTCCACAAGGGTGCTTTAGTTTGATAATATATAATTATGGTTTCTCTGATTAATGTTTTTACTAATACGTTCTCTAATTTATTTGTATTAGTAGGCTCCCATATGCTTGTCTCTGATAGTTACTGAATGAAAAATTACAAGTAACATTTTCTATAAACAGTGATGTAAAAGCATACTCATGAAACTCTGTTTTGTTTTGTTTTGACTTAGCATACGTTTGTAGGGCAGCCAGGTCTCTCTAGGGCCCTAGCAGTCGAACTGTTGGACAAAGTGAATAATCCAGACAACCATGCACATTACACTGAGGGAGATGACGATGACTTTGAGGTAAAGAGTGTTTGCAGTCTGATATTTGAAAATACATGCTTAATATGGTCTGAGAGTTTATTTTCTAATTTACTTTTTTAGTTATAACAGATTTAGCCACAAAGATTAATTTGCAGTGTAAACTAAACTTATCCTGCATATAATTACCAGTTAATACTTTAAAAAATTTTGCAATATCACATAACTGGTTGACACTTTTTCTGGAAAGAACGAGGATTACTAGTCTAATTAAAACTACTTATAGGGCGCCTGGGTGGCTCAGTAGGTTAAGCCGCTGCCTTTGGCTCAGGTCATGATCTCGGGGTCCTGGGATCGAGTCCCGCATCGGGCTTTCTGTCAGCAGGGAGCCTCCTCTCCCCACCCCACCCCTCTGCCTGCCTCTCTGCCTACTTGTGATCTTTCTCTCTCTCTCTCTTTCTCTCTCTGTGTCAAATAAATAAATAAAATCTTTTAAAAAACCAACAACTTTAAAAACAGAGCTGTGTTTTTTTCACCAGAGTTTCTTCCTCTCCTTTTAGGATTTCTTTTTATTTCTGTGCTTCTCTGAATTTATCAGATATCTCTTTATGCCTTTATTTCCTTTTATATCTCTACCTTCACTCTGGCAAGACTATAGAACCAAACATTTTGTTATTATTTATTGAAGTAAATGTTCTGCTTTATGTTCTTAAGTTTTGAATTATACCACATAAGTATCATAATAACTACTAACACTCTTTGGGAAGTCATTGTGTGCCAAGTATTAGACCAGATAATTTTCACGTTAATTCATCTAATACTCAGAACAGTCCTTTGCAACAGATTCTATTACTGCCCACATTTTATAAATGAGGGAATAAAGGAAAAAGAATAGAAGTAATTTGCCCAAGATCAAGCCTATCATTTAATTAATATGACACTATTTCTATGTATGTATTTAATAGAAATACTCAAATAATATTTGAAAATTAATCTTTAAAAATTAATCATTACCTAGTGTATAGCATAGTCTTACCCTTGTCATTAGGTAACTGATGAATATTTTATTGAGTGTTAAATGAACTTTTAGTTGAAAATATTGAATAAGCTGGCCATTCATAGACTTTTTTTTACGTTAACCATCATTTGCAGACTTGTAATAATTAATATAATATTAATCCCTTAAAAATGAAAAATTATTAAAATTGTTGCAGCTTAAATGTGGTATTGGTATTACTTGATTCCCCAATTTGTCTTTCATTTGTTATATAAATTACCAGACACTCTTTTTATTCCCCACATTATTTTGCTGGACTTTCCAGATCCGCTCTACCTCCTGGGTTCTCCATTTCTGTTTAATGATAAAACCGTACTTTTCAGTCCTTGAAATCTCTGTGCCAGGTAGTTGGGAACACTATGGTGTATGAGATTCACCCTATCCCTGCCTTCAAAGAACTTACGGTACAGTCTTAAAGGAAACTCAGAAATGCCAACAAATAATTTACAAGTATGGTAGCAGTTATGGAATGGGAAATACAGTGTGCCGTGGAGGCAAATTTTAGGGACAGGAAAGGACTTGCTGTAGAAGTGATACGTAAGTTGAAAGCTGAAGGAGAAATCAGAATTAGAGGAAGAGAACAGGCAGAATTGTTCTGAGCAGAGGGAATAATAGCATGTTAGAAAGCCTGGTGATAAAAACAAGGCTACATACTTGAGGAGCTACAGAAAGGTTAGTCTGATTTGTATAGAAAATAAGGAAGAAGAATGGTGGGAGGTGAAATTATGGAGCTAAACACAGCCATTTCAAACCATGTTAAAAATTCGGGGCTTTATCTAGTGGTAGAAACCATTTAAGGGTGAGGGAGTGACATAATTGTATGTGCGTTTTTAAAAGATCTCTATGACCTGGGGCACCTGGGTGGCTCAGTGGGTTAAAGCCTCTGCCTTCGGCTCAGGTCATGATCCCAGAGTGCTGGGATCGAGCCACACATCAGACTCACTGTTCAGCAGGGAGCCTGCTTCCACCTCTCTCTTTGCCTGCCTCTGCCTACTTGTGATCTCTCTCTCTCTCTCTCTCTGTCAAATAAATAAATAAAATATTTAAAAAAAAAAAAACAGATCTCTATGACCTCACAATGGTGATTCCATTTCTGAAAATCTTTTAGAGGCTGCTGAGGTCATCCAGGATGGAGATGGGTGGTGTTTTAGACTAGGAATGTAGAGCAAGAATGAAGAAAAGTGGACTAATTCAGGAATTCTTTGTGAGAGTTGAGGATTGGATGAAGACATGAGGGTAGAGGATGAATAAAGATTACTGCTAGGTTTTGATTTGAATGCCTAAAGAGGTATAAAAGTGCCTCATTTATTGAGGTAGGAACACTAGAGTAAAATCTGGTATGGGAAGAAAAGGAGCTCGATTTTATATATTATAATTTTGATGTTGCACAAAACTTCCAAATGGAGAGGTCTCATAAGGAATTAGATATGTTGTTGTACCTTGGGCAGAAAAGTTTGGACTACAGATATAAATTTGAAAGTCATTAAGTATAGAAGTAGGGGCGCCCGGGTGGCTCAGTGTGTTAAGTGTCTGCCTTTGGCTCAGGTCATGATCCCAGGGTCCTAGGATCAAGCCCCGCATTGGGCTCTATACTTAGCGGGGAGCCTGCTTCCCTCTCCCCCTCTGCCTGCCTCTCTGCCTACTTGTGGTCTCTCTCTGTCAAATAAATGACTAACATTTTTTAAAAAGTATAGAAGTAGTTAATACCTTAAGGAGTAAATGTGAATACTCAAGGGAAGCATGTAGAATGAGAAAAGAAGAGGGCCTAAGATAGCATCCTGAGATTTCTTCCAAAATTTAAGAATCAAGTAGGCTAGGGGACACGTGGGTGGCACAGTCAATTAAGTGTCTGTCTCTTGGTTTCAGTCAAGCCCTGTGTCAGGCTCTGCACTCAGTGTGGAGTCTGCTTAAGATTCTCATTCTCTCTCTTTCTGTCCCTGTGCCCTCTCTCTCCTCTCACCTCCCTCTCTAAAATAAATAAATAAATCTTAAAAAAAAAAAGAATCAAGTAGGCTAGGAGGAATGGCAAAGGATTGATTAAGATCGTTAAAAGAAGGAAGGAAAGTTTTAACAAGAATATTGCCTAGAAGATAAGTTAACTCTTTGGATTTTCGGTGGTGGTATGCTTGGTTACTTTTTTAAAAGGATAATACTCAAATTATCAAGGTAAAGATAGATTGGAGTGGTTTAGAAGATAAGTATAGCAATACATTTATGCAATTTAGTTGTGAAAGGGAGAGGGAAGATGAACAGTAGCTAGAGGAAATTGAGTTGGTGGGGGATTTATTTAATTAGTTATTGTTTAAGTGGGGAAGGTAATTTTTAATAGCATTAAATGCTTATAAAAAGGATCCAATAGATAGAGATGAGAAAGATTTAAGAGGAGCAAGATGAATAGGCAAAGTCTCTGAGAAAGGAGGAGAGGCTGGGATCTAGATTATGAGACACTTGATCTTAGGTATGAAGCACTTCTTCGCCTGCATAAGAGGAGGAGGATAGTTGAGATTATTGCCAGAAGATATTTTCTCTTTTATGATTCCAGTTTTCTCTGTGAGGTAAATGGCAAGGTCATCTTTTGAATGTCTGAGGGAAAGTGATTGGGTTTGGAGAGTATGGAGAAAAGGTGTGAAATAGTAATTAAGGAGAAGGGTTGGGTTAAATGATTAGGCAAGTGTTTGTGGGCAAAGTTGAAGCCTCAGGTGAGATAAATTTTCAGTGTGGTTTGCTCAGTGACTTTCCTCCAGAAAGAAAACACAAAGGTAGCTTAATTCATCCAAAGTTGTCATTCTGGCATGCCAGAGTACTAAAGGGCAGTGGGGCAAAGGGCATTTAGGATATTGGCAAGAAATTGCTTGAAATTGTAGACCACCAGATAAAACTGGATAGGAAGAAGAGTGAGATAAGAGAAACGCTGATCGGGGATAACAAGGTAATGAGTCAAATGGACTTGGAATTCCAATGTGAACATGAAATAGCATAATGGGAGTAAATGAGAGTGAGCTCAAAGGCTGAAAAGTTTGGAGCATAGCATGAGTTTGAGTATCAGAGCTGATGGCAAGGTCCAGGTGGTGATCTTAGGACTTGAGAGTGTATTGAAGTCTGGAAGAGTGAGATGAGGTCAGAAAACTTAAGTCCCAAAAAGTGGGCTGTTGAAGTCCCTTGGTATGACGGTGGGTCTTGAAGTAGAGGAGAAAACATATGAGCCACTGTCCTTCATCAGTGAATGAGAATGAGTCATTAGAAATTTGATAGGTGGCAGTTGAGCTGAAGGCATAGTTTCAGAGGATCAGGAGTTTATGCAAAAGGGTGTAAAGTAGCAATCTTCTCACTTGATTTACTACAGTATTCTTAATCTTCCTGCATCCAGTTATTTCTCCCCTCCGTACCTTCTTACATGCTTATCCAATTACCCTTAAATCTGACTCCAAAATACCACTCCTCTTTTGTAAAATCCCCAAAAAATTCCTTTGCCAAGAAAATAAAATTGAGAGCCTCAGCTGATATTTGGAGCCTTGCATGATCTGGCTCATTCCCAGTCTGTCTGTCTAGCTTTGTCATCTCTTCATTTAATCTTCACGGAAGCCAAATAATAACCAACTTCAGTTCCCCTGAATACAATTTCTTTTTCTTCTGCATTATTTGGTTGGTCTTGGCTCTGCTGTCTAGAATGCTTCCCACACTGCTGCACATTCAACGCCTACTGTCCTTCAGGCCCAGATCAGATCACAGCTCTGTCATGAAGAACTCCTCTACCCTTGCAAGTGAAAGTCATTTCTTTTTCATCTGGGCATGAATAGTAGTCATCTTAACGAATGGCATTGACCATTTTCCAATCATATTATTTGTGCATCCTAACTGCCTCGATTACAAACTCCTTGAAGATAAGATTTCTCTCTTTCTTTGCATCTTTTCAGTATTTTACACAGTATAAACATGGAATAAGTGAATAACTTTTAGAGTATCTTAGTGTTCATTTTATTATGTTTATCCTGTAATTTACTCTATTAGTAGGTAGTCATGTTTGTCAGTAGATGATCATTCTGTTAAAAAGAAAAATTTGACCTTTTAACTTTATCACTGAAATTTTTTAAAGTGTGTGTGTTATGCTTCTATTCACAGCCCCATGCCATCATTCGTCATACAATTAGATCTACAAACAGGAATGCCAGAGCTGAACGGACAGCTTCAGAAATAAATTGTATGTGTTTGGTATACATTTTCAATTGGTGGTTTTGGTGGGTTGAGCTGGGTATTTTTGTGGGTCCTTTTGGAACTATAAAATTTCAGACTAATGGAAAGTACATGCTTTAACATAATCAGAATAAACAACTAAAATAGAGGTTGTTTCTCTGTTTTATAATAGAATTCTCTTGTTTTTTCATTAAATAGTTTTCAGTACTTTTCTCAGTACTCAGAGAATTTTCAGTAAAATTCTCAGTACTTATACCAAGATTTCATAAAAGTTTTTATTTACTAATTACAAAGGCAATGTATATTCATTGTAGAAAATGTATAAGAGGAAAAAATAGAAAATTAACATTGCCCATCTCATCACCCAGTACCAACCCATAGATAATATTTTTGCTAAATTGCCTTCATGTTTTTCCATGACTAAATTTACTTAACATACAAGCATTTTCTTTAAATGCTTCTTTAAATTTTCATTTCCTAGCCTAGCTTTTATAACCATTAAAGGTTGCGTCCTTTTTCACTGAGGTCATATATTGTAGCTGAATAATTTCCTGTTGTTGGACATTTGGGTTGGTTTTGGGTTTTTTAGTCAAGTTAATAGGGGAAGATGAATCTTTTCTAAAATACATATTTAAAAGGGGAAATTGATGTTTATTCAATAAATTAATCATTGACAAATATTTTGTATAAAGGATATTTGTCACTTTAGCCAGATTAATTTAGAAGAACAGATTTGCAAAGAAATTTTAGGTATGAGTATATTGACTTAAATGCATACTTTTTCAAAAGAGATTTTTAAAAGTTTACAGTAAAATAAGATAAAAATGTAATGAAGATAATATATTAAGTATTTAGGCTAATTAAAGTTATTACAGACGTGCATTTAGTTGAAGTTCTAGCTTTCTGTATACAGCTTTGGAAATATCTAGGTCAGTGGAGAGTTAGAATGCCCTTCCCATATCCATCAATTCATTCAGGCCTTTTCTTAGTTAAACTGGTAATTTGAGATTTTATCTCTTTGTTAGCCTCAGATTGCTGATATTTCTAATGCTGTCTTCTTATATAATCCCAAGGGAGCTCTCTAGACTTCAAATACCATACAAAAAAGAAGCAAATTTGTTATTCCATTATAAAGCTATCTTCTTTATTTTTTGCATGTCTATAAATATTCAATTAATATTGTCTAACATCTGTATTTTCTTCTATAGCTTTTGAATTTTGTGTCATATTTAACAAAGCCTTCCTGATTTTAAGATCACAATAGAATTCTATTTCTTTCTTCCATTTTTACAGTTTTACTTTTTTAATTTTTAAATCTTTGATACAAGATATTAATTTATTTGGTAAGAGGTATGAAGTATGGATTCAACTTCAGCTTCTTTTTAAATGACTACCCATTTGTCTAAATGCTAATTATTAAAAACTTAATATTTTCACTAGTGGATTTGATATATCACCTTTATAATATATTAAATGACCATTTAGATTTTTGGTTTCTTTCCAGAAATTCTGTCATTGCATTAGTATGTCTAGTCATGTGCCAATAGCATAATTTGATTATTTAGTCTTTGTAATACCTTTTAAAATATGTTAGGGCTAATCCTCCTCCTACTCCCCTCACTCCTCCCCCCCAAATATATGTTGTTGCTGTTCTTTGCTATGGTATTTGGCTATTGTATTTTTCCACATAAACTTAAGAATCAGCTTATCTAGTTAAGGAAAATTCTCAGTACTTTTACCAAGATTTCATAAAAGTTCATGTATTAACTTAGGGAGAGTTGACCCCTTTATGATAGTCTGTCTTCTTAACTAAAATAGGCTTTTTGCAGAGGTAAGTTCAAGACTTGGTTCTTCCTGAATGCCACAGTACTAATATCTTCACTGAGTAAGCTTTTTGTGCTTCAGTACCAGAAAAAAAATTGGTGAAGTTGAAAGTCATTTTACTGGTGATTTATTTTATATTTTCTCAAGTCTTCTTTTGTGTCTATCAAGAGCATTTTATAACTTTGTTTTTATGTGTTTACTAGGTTTTGTATAGACCTAGTTAGTTTTAATCTTATTTTTTTTGTTTCATTTTTTAAAATTTGAGCTGGTAACTTGCATATAGTAAAATGCTTAGGTGTACTGTATGATGAATTTTTAAAAATGTATACACTCATGAAACTGCCATCCAGATCAAAATATAGAACATTATCAGAATCTCTGAAGTCCCCTTCCCTTGTGCTCCTTCACAGTTAGAACCCTTCTATCTTCCTATATACCCCTGCCTTTTTTATTGCCCAGGCTAATCACCGTTCTGTTCTCTTGTCACCATACATTGGTTTTTACCTTGATCTGGATCTCAGATAAATGGGATATACAATTTGCACCCTTTTTGCTTGGTTTCTTTTGCTCAGCATTATGTCTGTGAGAAGCATTCATTTCATGTATAGCAATAGTTCATTGTCTTCACAATAACAAAATATTTTATTATAGAATTATAACACAATTTATCCATTCCTTGGTTGATGGGCATTTGATTTGTTACCAGCTTTTGGATTTTGCAACTATAGAATAAACATACTATGTGTTTTTAGTGGAGATAAGTAATTTTTAGGGTCTTGGCTTAGTCTAAGACCACCAAGGATGAATGTGATTGTGTAGTCCAGCAAAGTCAGGTTTGTTGACTCTGTGCAATGAAGAAAAACACATAATAGAGGAACTATGGAACATCTCATTAAACAAAGGAAAAGAGTGGGTTTTGGAGAATAGAGTTCAAGTGAAATGTAGTAACACACAAAAAAAGAGATGTATATGATAGGGTGACTATCAGGTCTAATACTGTGAAAATTGACCCAGACACCTGTTTTCTTGGAAATTTGGAATGCTTTATTTGAAGCCCCTTTATTTGAAGTTCTGTATCAGCTTTGCGCAGTGGCAGTATCGTAGCCAATGAGGTTTATCCGAGGCGCGATTATTGCTAATTGAAGTTCTGTATCTATTTTTCAACTGGTTTCTAGTCTCCTGCTTCTTCTCTGGTTATTTTATTATTATTATATCTTGGACATTACAGTGAAACACTGAGTGTCTGGTGGTGTCCTCTTTATTCTGCAGGTGTTTAAAGAGTTAATTAACTGGCATATCAGCTTGCTCCTCTTAAGGCTAGTGTGAGGTTTTACCAGAGTATTCAGCAAGCTCCTTCCTCTGGTTAGAAACTCAGCTATCTTCCCCGGCACTCTGTGATCACCAGAATCTACATTTAGCTCACAGCACTCTGTTAGCTGTTTGTACAGTCTTGGGTGTTTGTTTGTTTGCTCATGGACAATTTAGTATTCAACCAAAGACAAAGAGATCTCTTGGCATATTTCTAGAGCTCCTTCATGTAACTTTCTCATTTCTGGCATTCTGCCCTTCAAATTCCCACCACCTAAGAAGTGCCAATCTCCAGTCTCTGTTTCCTGCACCCAGTAAGGCTGTTACTCTCTCTTTGGATTCCACTTTCTTGTGTCCTAGTTTGGAAAGTGACTCCAGGCAGAAAGCCAGAGTGAATATGGATCTTACCACTATGGATTCCCTTCTCTCAAGGATTACAGCCTTGTGGGGTCTGTTATCCATGACCCCAAAATAATTACTTCATATCATTTGTACACACATTGGTGTTACATGTATGTAGTTGTTTAAAGTAGAAAGATAATTCCAATTCCTGTTACTCATTGTGGCTAGAACCTACATCATCTTACAGAAATAAATAAGTATGTATAATAGAAGACCTCCCCATCTTTGGATTTCCATAGGCCAAAGATGCACCCAAAGTTACTGTCAGTATTTTCTTTAAAACAAAATAATTTGAGGTCCCATCTACCACATAAGCCAATGATATTGGAGGCTCAGGCTGGCATTTCTGTGCCATAAGTTAATGGCTGTAAGGAATTTGATTTTTTTTTTTTAAGGAGTACTTTTCTTGTGTTTTAAAACATCTTAAATGTTTATGAAACTCATTTTTTTCTTGGAATTTCTTGTAAGTCTTGAAATTTACTTGATCTATAATTCTTATTGTTGAAGATAATAATGACATTTTCTCTTTCTTTTCTATATCTGCTTGCCTCCCAGTATTTCTAGTAGTGACGAAAAAAAAAAAGCTTTAATTCATCTCTGTCTCAAATGAGTTGAAGTAGTGAATTAGAATAGTGGTTTTGAGGGGCGCCTGGGTGGCTCAGTGGGTTAAGCCTCTGCCTTCGGCTCAGCTCATGATCCCAGGGTTCTAGGATTGAGCCCCACATTCCTGCTCAGCAGGGAGCCTGCTTCCCTTCCTCTCTGCCTACTTGTGATCTCTCTCTCTCTCTGTCAAATAAATAAATAAAATCTTTAAAAAAAAAAAAAAGAATAGTGGTTTTGAGTTAAGATATTTTTCAATAATATCAAGAAATAAGTTATTAATAAGTGAAAGTCTTTTATTTTAGGTTATTTTTGAAAAGTAGATACAATTTTTATGACAATGTTTTTGTTTAATGAATTATATAAGTACTTTGTATTACTTTAAAAATCTTGTTTTAGAGATAAGAACAACTGGATCCTTTTTGAAAATGATTTAAAAAAATTTTTTTTTTTTTTACCAAGATTGTATGTGGGGATCTTGCATCTCTATGATACAAGTATGAATTTTATTTGTTTAGGTTTTAGTCACATTAAGTTTTATAATAAATTTTTTTATGGAGCACCTGGGTGGCTAACTTTGTTAAGCGTCTGCATTTTGATTTCAGTTCAGGTCTTGATCTCAGGGTTATGAGTTCAAGCCCTGTGTTGGGCTCCATCCTATGTAAAAAAATCCCAAAAAACAACTGTAAGTAAATAATAAGCCATCCTTTATGGTAGATAATAAGCCTTCCTTTTCTCTGTCTTAGGATGTTTCACATAAGAGAAGTTTGAGCAGACCAAGTATAAACACAATGAGCGAAATATATTAAATTTCTAAATACTATTATATTTAATTTAATTTTTTTTTCAAAGATTTTATTTATTCATTTGACAGACAGAGATCGCAAGTAGGCAAAGAGGCAGGCAGAGAGAAAGGATGGGAAGCAGGCTCCCTGCTAAGCAGAGAGCCCGATGCGGGGCTCCATCCCAGGACCCTGGGATCATGACCTGAACTGAAGGCAGAGGCTTAACCCACTGAGCCACAGGCGCCCCTATCATATTTAATTTAAATACTATTTGTTGTTTTTAGATAGTTACAGGTAATTTGGGGAGGTTCACCCCTGCCATAAAATTGTAGCCTTAGAACAGAGTGTGCAGCCTAAACAGAGAAAATCCTCAGTGTTTTTTCTTAGTCCAAATAGACATTTTGATTAATTTTTTGAAATCTCTTAAACACAAAAAGTGCTAAATATTTAATTTCCTGACTCCAACCAAGAATTAAATAGAGTTGTTAGGAAGATACCAAATTGTTATCTTCTTTCGGTAAATATAAAAAAAGGGGATACTCTCGCAGTAAAAAATCAAAAGGTTTTGACTTTTCTTCTTTCTCCCTTCCCCTCTCCCCAGTATATGTGCTACTTGTTACATTTCTGAGACTAACCCTTTAAGATAGAGTTTGTGAATATCTGTTATATATTTTGCAGTTGACAAATTACAGTTTGAACCTCCTCTGAGAAAAGAAACAGAAGCACGGGATGAAATGGTAGGAATTACTACTTTTGAAATACTTTACAAATTAAAATTTGAGAAAACTTTGACTAAGGAACAAAGTTATATAGTCTTCTAAGCTATAATTTAGATACTGCATTTCACACATTAAAGTTTGAAAAAGCTTATAGTTATGTATATTTTGACCAAGATGTAATGTGTAATATACCATTTTAACCATTCATTTTGAGCCTTCTGAGTCTTCAGCAGGATTTACATGAAGTTATTAAATATATGAATTTGATGCTCAGCTTTACACTCGCAGGATATTTTTTCTTATCAACTCTTTAGGTTTAGAGTATATTTTTGCACTACCTTACTGGTTTTAATATTTTTTTGTTAGTATAGCTTCTTTTTTAACCATTGCTCTTATTTTGAGGTTACTATTTAATTAAACCTTTCCTTTTCTAAAAAGAAATAAGTAATAGAGCAAGGTATTATTAGAATTGCCTAGATGTTATCTTAATATTTACTTTATTTTTCAGCTTTGGCAAAGTATAATTTTTAGAGGAATTGTCTTCTATTAATGGATCTCTTCATTCTTAACATTTGGCAGTAGTGCTTTTCTTACTGTATATATTGCTATATATATAATTCTCAATTTCCATGCCATTGGGAGAAAATAGCACCAGTAAGTTCATGATAGTTCATGATTGTTTAATAATATAATGATTAGTTTTCTACACTAATAGATTAGTGATCCAGATAATTCAGAGTTATGTTTTTCTGTTTTATTTAGAATATATTAGCAATGGTAAAGACGGCTTGTCCTTTGAAACTTTATTTAGTATGTTTATGGAACTTCTTAAGTATAAGTCAGCTGATAATGAATCATTGACCTAAATATGTCAAGTAACAGCAATTCTAGCTGGAGATTAAAAAATTGATGAAAGCCAAGATGATTAATAATCATGACACTGAATATTTTCTTGACTCAAATAAGATGATTTATATCTATTATAAGGGAAGAGTTTAAACTATTTTTTCACCTTCGCAGGGAGTGTCATCAGACCCAAATTTTGTATTACAGTGGAATCCTTTTGTTGATGGTGCAAATACTGGCAAGTAAGTTGTTTTTTAACTATATATATTTTTTTAATATTTTGTTTATTTATTTATTTATTTGACAGAGAGAGAGAGATCACAAGTAGGCAGAGAGGCAGGCAGAGAGAGAGGGGGAAAGCAGGCTTTCCGTGGAACTGAGAGCCCGATGCGGTGCTAGATCCCAGGACCCCGAGATCATGACCCAAGCCAAAGGCAGGGGCTCAACCCACTGAGCCACAAAGGCACCCCTTTTTAACTATAATTTACTTGATTATATTAGAACACTGAAAAGAAATAAAATGAAAAAAGAAAACAATATTGGGAGAGATTATTCTAATAAGTTTTAATTTTCATTCTTAAATTGTGCTATGCCTTTTATCAGTATAAATAAAGCTTCTGACTTTTTAATTACCAAAAGGCATCATGTGTTAATCCTTAAGGTTTCTTGAGTTTTCTTCTTTAAATCAGAACTTAGTATGTGTAATGTTAATTTACTAAAGGATGAGTTACATAACGCCATGGGAAGAAATACTATAGGAGGAGTCGAAAAACTCTAGTTCCATCTCTGCAGTATAGTTTCTTCATATTCTAGACCTTCCCTCAACAATCAGGTTACAGGGCCAGCCTAGGTGTTCCAAACCTGTTTGTGCATTACAGTGCCTCGAGAGGTCTTTAGAAATCGATTTCTGAGTCCTCCACATTCAGCTGATAGATCTGGGGTTGGGAAACTATGACCTGTAAGCCACATCTGACCAACTGCATATTTTTTGTACAGTTCACAAACTAGAATGGTATTTAGATTTTTTTAATAGTTGAAAAAAAATCCAAAGAAGAGTGATATTTTGTTACATGTGAAAATTATATGAACATTTCAGTGTCCATAAACAGTTGTTGGAACACAACGATGCTTTCATCCTATAACATGAAAAAAGCTGTGGCTTTTATTTTTTTTAAATATGACTTTTATGACATGAAAAAGCTATAACATTATAACAAGAGAGTTCAGTAGTTGTGACCACTATATAGGCTAAAGTCTATAATATTTACTATCTAACCCTTAAAAGAAAGTAAAGGTGATGCAGATGTTGCTGATATGCTATCCCACTTGGGATAGCTAAAGGGTTTGATGATACAACCACCTGAATCTATGATTCGCAGTGGCTTCCAGCTCTAAAATTCTGAATATGTTTTTTACTACTCTGTTTACTTCATTTTTTTTTTAGATTTTATTTATTTATTTGACAGAGATCACAAGTAGGCAGAGGGGCAGGCAGAGAGAGGAGGAAGCAGGCTCCCTACTGAGCAGAGAGCCCGATGTGGGGCTCAATCCCAGGACCCTGGAATCATGACCTGAGCCAAAGGCAGAGGCTTAACCCACTGAGCCACCCAGGCGCCCCTCTGTTTATTTCATTTTAATTACATATTAAATATGCAAAGCAAAACCGTAAAGTTAAAAAGAGTTCGTATTCATTTTATAAAAATTGATTTATAGTTCTACTAATGTAGTTTGACACAGTGAGGTCTTAAGTTTTCCTATAGGTTTTAAAAAACTCTGCAGCATGATCTAATTGTCTTTTATATCCCCTGAATATAAACAGTTTTTAATACACATTTAATGGAGTCTCTGTTTTATGTTATCATTTACCACCATCTGAATTGCATGTTTCTCTTTGTGTTAGATCAACCTCAAAACGTGCAATACCACCTCCCCTACCTCCTAAGGTGAGCTACTTAAAATTTCTGAATAAATCCTTTTTTAAGTAATATAATAATTAAATTTAAAAAATAATTTTATTAAATTTGTTCAATATTCTCTTAAATATATTTTATTTATTTATTTTAAAAAGACTTTATTTATTTATTTGACAGAGATCACAAGTAGGCAGACAGGCAGGCAGAGAGAGAAGGAAGCAAGCTTCCCGCTGAGCAGAGAGCCCAATGTGGGGCTCGATCCCCGGACCCTGGGATCATGATCTGAGCCGAAGGCAGAGGCTTTAACCCACTGAGCCACCCAGGCGCCCCTTAAATATATTTTAGATATAGTTTTCTTTAAGCAGGGATTACAAAGATGTAAAATATATATTAAAAAAGGGCTTCTTGAGAAATACAGTATTTGGATAGCTATAAGAAAAAGATAAAAATCAGTTACACTCATCTGAGGGAAAACTCATGGAGAAGAAATAGAAAGCATTCATCATTTATAATCCTCATTTACTACTCTAATTTGCTATTTCATTGGAGTCATACATACTTCATTAAGTCCTTGCTTGTTTGTACTAATTAAATACTTTGTTAATTGTTTATATGATGTTATCAGTTGAAATTATATCAGTTTGACTTAGGGATGATTAAAAGAAAAAGCCACATGGCAGGTTCTTTGTTGTGTTGGGACAGTAATTTCAGCTCTTATTTAGTTTGCTTACTTAGTGCAGTGATTGAATTATATAGAAGAAAGGAAAAAAATACATATCCCCATTCCGCTAAAGTCTTTGATGCATAATGATAATAGAGTGTTACTGTTTTATATCCAAATTTATTAAAGCACTTTTGTATCTTATTATCACTAGCCAAGGATAAACAGCTACCCTGAAGACAGCCTCCTAGATGAAGAAAAGTCATCAACTATAAAACGTTGTCCTGATTCAGAGAACAGAGCTCCCCAGTTTCTCAGAAGACAGAGTAGCCCGAGTTGTGGTCCTGTAACTGAGACTTCCTCTATGGATATGGCTAGCAGTATCAGCAGTCCTGGAGTGCATACAGCTAGATACTGTGATCTGGGTAAATAAAAGTGAAAACCGAAAAGGAGGCCATTTCCATATTTTAAAGAATGTCTTCAGTCAATCTTATAATTGTTTAAAGCTTTTGGAAGTTGTTTTTTAAAGTTCCACATGGATGGGCTATACAAGATTCAGTCCAGATCAATCCTAATTTGATCCGTTACTAAATATGGTAGAATCTTAGAATGATGAATGGATGTTCCTACCCTCCATTTCAGGATTGGTAGCAGAAGGTACACCTGTGTACCCATAACATTAGATAAGACTGTTTGTATAAATGTCTCATACAATAATTATATGTAATAAAAATGAAAGATTTTTAGGAAGATAAGAATAGGGAATAGAAGGGGTGGGCCCTTGCAGAGTATTAAAGGACTTGGTTGAGCCTTCATTAGGGGGAGCCAGTGCTAACAGGCATTCCTGATGAGCAAGAAGTAATAAACAAATGTACTGAACCATGAAAATCTGGATTGTGTTTTAAGTATAGTCTAGTATAAGAAAAGTGTGAGCTTCAGAAGATATATACTGGGAGATAGGACTAGAAGATAGATTGAAGTCCACTTTTGAAAGGCCTTGACTATCAGCATAGCATTCATATAGCATTTCTTTTTCTCACAATATGGGAAGATATTTGGTGCTTTCATGATGTAAGACCACTGCTAACTATGCAGTGCTACCTCTGTAGAATCTAGAGGAAGGCACCCAAGATACTTGTACTCATCTGCCAGTAGAGAATATTTCCCAGTAAATGATCACCCAAATGGTAAACAAGTATTGGGGGAAAGGGAAAATTATTTTTCATGGAAAGTACTTATTATATGTTCATTCGGCTTTTAACCATGATTCTTTTAGGAAATGGTGATGGTATTTCAAAACTGATTAGTGAAAATACAGAAGGATCAGCACAAGCACCACAGTTACCAAGGAAAAAGGACAAGCGAGATTTCCCAGTAGGTATAATAGGTGTTTGGTGATTAGTTGTAACTATTACCATGTTCATCATAAAAGAGGCTGTGTCTGTTTGGTGGGCAGGGGGCATAGTCTGTTTAAATCAAGAATTTGAATAACTGAAATTCCAAATATGTAGGGTTTTTTTTTAAGGTTTAAGAGATCTTTTAGCATTCAAAATCTTTTTTTTCCACAGAAACCTGCCATCAATGGCCTTCCACCCACCCCAAAAGTTCTGGTAAGGAATATTTCTATGTAAACCACTTGCCAGTTTCCATCTCTTTAGTTACAGCAGCAGATTTTTAAATTTTCTGTCAAGTACCTTGAGCTATTGAAAGGAAGGATTCACAAAATACAAAAGCATTAAATGCATTTTGATATGCCATGGATTAAATCATGTACCCTAATTTAAGTGACTTCGTTAGAATTTGGTGAGTTTTACTTTTTGTAAATATGGCATTTGGGTTCTCAGATTCAGTTGGCCTTCAAAGGCCAATTTGACTTTAATGTGGTATCAGTAGTACTGTGTTCTCTTCATAATGTGAGTTAAATATCTTTCTATCCCTGAAGCCATTTTCATATTGAACTATACATAGTGAACAGGAACAGGGAAGCTTATGTTAATGCTGGTTATGTGGCTCTTCAGGGTGCTTCAGCCAATCATAAGAAGGGGATGCTTTATAAATTATACCTTCTTATTAAGTAAATGTCTAATACATAATATAAATATTAGTCTTTTTGTCTGTTTCACTATTATGGAGTTATATTGTAATTATAATTACTATCATATTGCTCAGAAATATCATCCATTGTTTCACATTCTTAAACCTTAGTCCTAAAGGCAAGTGATAACTTAAAATTCCTAAAATGTATCACAGACATATGTAGATGTTTTGATAAATTTTATATTTTTGCTGTGAAGTACCAGATTATACAAGAGAGGAATGGGAGGCTGTCTTGGTAGAAGGAGTTAAATGATATCAAAATAGGAATGTTGTTTTGTAATGAGACCATAAACATATGCAGTAAGAGTCAGTTTACTATTTTGTAATAATCTTAGCTATTTCTAAGACTATATAAAATTATCTAACCAGATAAGTCAATATTTCTTTCTTTATAAATAAGATGGGAGCATGTTTTTCCAAAGTTTTTGATGGCTGCCCTTTGAAAATTAATTGTGCAACATCCTGGATACATCCTGATACAAAAGGTAAAATTTCTGAACTTTTAGTACATCTCTAATAAAATATTTGTTATGGAAAAGGATCTTTACGATCAGTGAACTGAGGTTGTTCACTGAGGATGACAGCGCATCCTGTCAGTTCTGATTAAATGAGACTGAATAGTCATCACAAGTGATTCAAACCATGATTAGGGATTTTCTGTTCTATAAAAGGACAATACTGGGACAATTGATAATTTCAATCAATAAAATCATTAGATTAAGTTAATAGTATTGTTTCAGTGTTTACTTCCTGATTTTGATTATTGTACTAAGATTATGTAAAACCTTTCTTTTTCTTTTCTTTTTTTTAAGAGATGCATACTGAAATGGGAATAAAGGGACATTGTGTTTCTAACTTAAATAGTTCAAAAAACAAAAAACCGTGTATATGGAGAGTGAAAAAAAGGATAAAGCAAAAGTAGTAAATGTTAATATTTGTGAAATCTGTGTGAAGGAGGATATTCAGGAATTATTTGTACTCTTAGAACTTTTCTGTAAATCTGAAATGATAACAAAATAACACTTTATTTTTAAAAATTTAAGTTGTATATTTTTAAAGTTAGAAAGCCTAATTAATACATAGAGGTAAAAATTTGGCATCAAATAGATCTGGGTTTGAATTCCTGCTCTGTCATTATTATATGACTTTGGAAAGATACTTAAAACCTCTAGTTCTCAGTGTGATCCTTTATAACAGAAATACTCTTTTTTTTTTTTAAGATTTATTTATTTATTTTAGAGAGAGGTAGAAAGTGAATGGGGTGAGGGGCAGATGGAGAGGGAGAGAGAATCCTTAAGCACACTTGGGCTAAGCAGGGAGCCAGATCTGGGGCTCCATCCCAGGACCCTGAGGTCATGACTTGAGCTGAAGGCAGACATTTAACCAACTGAGCCATCCAGGTGCCCCTAAGAGAATACTCTTAATATTCACCTTTTTGCAAGGAAGGAAGAAGCCTACCTACCTGAGTGTTTGGCAATTAGTAAATAGAGATTAGGCAGTAAAGGGTGTTCAGAAAATGTTTGTTCAACTTTAACACAGTAATAAAGACAAGTCATATAATGATCTGTTTTAAATACTACTATTAGAAAGTATAACAGAGGGGCGCCTGGGTGGCTCAATGGGTTAAGCCGCTGCCTTCGGCTCAGGTCATGATCTCAGGGTCCTGGGATTGAGTCCTGTGTTGGGCTCTCTGCTCAGCAGGGAGCCTGCTTCTCTCTCTCTCTCTCTCTCTCTGCCTGCCTCTCCATCTACTTGTGATTTCTCTCTGTCAAATAAATAAATAAAATCTTAAAAAAAAAAAAAAAGAAAGTATAACAGAGAAAATATTTTTATCGGTAAGGAAATGGGTTTCTTTGTGTGTTTGTAACTTTTTATTTTGGTATAATTTAAGATTTACAGAAAAGTTAGAATAATGCAGTGTAAGAAACGCCTCTATACTCAGAATCATCAGTTGTTTCTATTCTCTATCTACCTATAGGTGCATTTTTTTCTGAGTTACTTGTGAGTGCTTCCCTATACTTGATTTTGTATTTCCTAGGAACAAGAATTGTCTCTTACAAACCCATGGTACATTTGGGAAGATCAGGAAATTTATCATTGATGTAATCCCGTACAGTCCATATTTATGTATTTTTTTTAGTTGAAGTATAATCGACATCACATTTTGAAATTATTCTTTTCTTTTTTTTTTTTTAAGGTTTTTTTTTGTTGTTGTTTATTTATTTGACAGAGATCACAAGCAGGGGAAGTGGCAGGCAGAGGGAGAGGTAGAAGCAGGCTCCCCGCTGATCAGGGAGCCAGATGCAGGGCTCAACCCCAGGACCCTGGGATCATGACCTGAGCCAAAGGCAGACGCTTAACTGACTGAGCCATCCAGGCGACCCTAATTGTTTCAGTAATATTCTTTATTGGTTCCCATTCCTTTTTTCCCCAATCCAACAATATCCAGTTCAAGATCACATGATTCATTTAGCTACCACATCTTTTTAATCTCCTCTAGCCTGGAACAGCCCCTCAACCCTTTTTTATCTCTCTAAATCTTGACATTTTTGAGGCTATTTATTTTGTAGAATGTCCCTTAATTTGGGGGTCTGATGAGTCCTCATGGTGAGGTCAGGCAATGTATTTTTGGTGGAAATATGAAAGAAATGCTATTATGCTCTTTTCAGCGCATCCTGTCAGAAAGCACATTCTATGATCTTATCCAAATACTAGGATATCAACATTGACCAGCTGGTTAAGATGGTATTTGCTCATTTTCTCCACTGTCAAGTTACTATTTTTCCGTCTCTAGTTAATTAGTAATTACTTAATTTCCTAAGCTGGTTTAATAAGTACATTGGAATAAATAGAGACTATATAAATATTCTCTGTTCATTAGACTTTCACCAGCTTGTTTTAGCATTTATTGATAGTCCATTGACAATCCATTGAGATCTATGGACATTTCCCTTCTTTCCATTTATTTATGTATTTGTATTAGTTTGAACTTCTGAATTACTTTTTTATTCAGTGAGATATAATCTACTATTATTATTATTTACTTTAGCACTTAAATTGTCCCAGAATTTTTGAGCAGTGGGAGTTCCTATGTTCTTTTATTTAACATTTGATCACTTCCTTACTTTCTGGCACAGCAAGATTTCTAGGCACATCTTATACTTTCTTTGCCCCAGTATTGGAATCAGTCTTTTTCAACAGCTCTGGTTCTTTTTAGTGGAAGGTGGTATTTAGGAACCAAGACCTGGACACTAGGTGTGCCCATCATTTCTGGTGTGTCATGAATTATAATTTCTTTTAATTTATAGTTTCCTTTTGCCAAGAGTATTTGGGGTATCTGGCAAAAATATACAGCTGTAATGAAAAATTGTAAGACATAATTATGTTGGAAGGAAGGATTATATAAGTTACGTAACATAAAGCCAGGGAACGCCTGGGTGGCTAACTTGGTTAAGCATCTGCCTTCGGCTCAGGGCATGATCCCAGCATTCTGGGATCGAGTCCCACCTCGGACTCCTTGCTCAGTGGGAAGCCTACTGCTCCCTCTGCCTGCTGCTTCCCCTGCTTGTGTACTCTTACCCTCTCTGACAAATAAATAAAATCTTAAAAAAAATAAAAAGTTAAAGCCAGAGTGAATGAGTAATAGAAAATACATAGAAATGAGTAATAGAAATACATAGAATGAAATACATAGAATAGAAATACATAGAATGAGTAATAGAAAATACATCTGCTTTTTTAAAAATGAGATCAGAATTGGAGAAAGAGGTAAAGAATATGGCATGAATTTCAGAAAACAGTTTTTCTTTGGATGGGTGGATGGCTATCTAATTTTCAACACCATTAAAGGAGCACCTGGGTGGCTCAGTCTGTTAAGTGTTCGACTCTTGATTTTGACTCAGGTCATGATCTCAGGGTTGTGGGATTGAGCTCTTCTTCAGGATCCATACTCCGTGCTGAATCTGCTGGAGTTCTTTCTCTCCCTCTGCTCCTCCTCCCACTCTTGCACTCTGTAAATAAATACATACATATATACATACAATATTTTTTTAAAAAAACTAAAGTATTAAGCAATTTTACTAAATTATTTCAGAAAATGATAGTAAATTCTGGTGATTTATTTCAACTATTTTAGATCAGTACATTATTTTTGGAACTGAAGATGGTATTTACACATTGAATCTCAATGAGCTACATGAGGCTACAATGGAACAGGTAATTTAGGAGTTTTAACTCAAGTAATTAGTTTGGGTACATTGAATAAAAGAAATCTTTTAAATAAATTTTTACGGGCCTCAGTTTTAATTTTTATGATTTAAAGATTTAAGGAGGTGAAATTTTACTCTTTACATGTTCATGCTACAAGATTTTTTTTTTTTTTTCCTGTAAGGTTTTGGTAATTTACTAAAGGGTGGAAAATAGTAATTTTTATACTATTTCAGACTGTTGGAATTTGGAAGTTAAAGCATTAAGGGAATGAAAATTGGAGAATTTTAATTACCTTTTTTTCTTTATAGTTATTTCCACGAAAATGTACTTGGCTCTATGTTATCAATAATACTTTAATGTCATTATCAGGTATGTATCTAATAAAAATAATATGAAAGGTAAACTATAGACAAGCAGAGAAATAAACTTTTTTTAATTGAACTATAATTGACACAAGAGAAATGTAATTTTAATATACAGTGTTTTTAAATGTTATTCATTACTTTGGGTAACTATGGTATAGTAACTTTGAGACTTGGAGATGTTTTCTACCAACTTAGAATGGAAAGAAACCTTGAGAAAGAACCTGTGTTCAGTTAAGGCACTTCCCAAATCTGCCCAGGATCTAAGCACCCAAGAAGTAGTAGTATCACAGTGATTATCGCCTGAGGCCACCCCTTTTCACTCAGGAACCCCCCCCCAACTATCCTAGTACCATTTGCCTTCCTTTGAGAATTAACAGTTGAAGGGAAAGTAAAGGATTTAGCCGCTTCCTTTCTCTGTGATTTGAGCAAGTCATCCTCTCTGAGCCTTTGTTTTCGTAACTGTAAAATGAGGATGATGGAAACAATACCAGCCTCATGAAGCTGCTGTGAGGATTAAATGAGATGATAGCAAACACTTCACTTACACAGTGAGGGCTTACACAGGTGTTTGCTGACAGCATTCATGTTATTATGGACCAGATGGTATAACCATTTTGGACTGATGTTTTAAACTCTTAGAAATAAGTGTATTCCAGAGCAGCCTCTTCTGTTATTTTTGTGTTTTCCTTTTTGGTGGTTGTTGGGAGGCAGGTAGGTGGTATTTGGGGTGCTTTTTTTTTTTTTTCCCAATTCTTACCTACCAAAACCTTTTTTTTTGCATTTTAGATTTAAGTGACTACCCAGAGGTTTGCTGCTCACTTTCATTCTGATAGTAGAGTACAAGAGAGTTAATTATTTCTCTCTGTCTCTTAATAAACCTAATGTTATCAATTACTAAAATAGCATTCACCCCTCTCTCTACTTAGAATAATTAATTATTTTAGTATTTCTTAAGTTTTTTTCAGTTTTTCTCTATATGTGAGTATTATATCCTGGCTCTTATTTACTGTACTGTCAGACTTTTTAGTACCTTTCAGCTACTTATGCTTTAAAGCATCAGTGCTAATACACAGCCTTACTGTGATCATTATGAATTGTGGCCTAATTTAAGAAATGTCATTTTCATAATTTTAAGTATGTCTTTATAACTTGAACTCTTCCACTAACCATTGCCTAATAGAGATTCTTCAGAAATTTATGTATCTGAGCTGATGACACTGTTTACAAAGAACATATTATTTGATTGTGCATAAATGACTTCCATAAAGCTGGGGTCCTTGAAAAAGTACTTAATTGCTTTGATTTTAATTATGTTTCCCCCAGTTTTTTAACTTTTTTCACCAAAATATTAATATATACTGTTATAAAAATAAACTTAAACCTGGTTCTGTTTAACAATTCTGATTTGCATACATATAATATCACTTTCCTCTTACTCTCATAGCTGTTTTTATCCCTCCTCATACCTGCCTTTGGCTATAAGCTTAAAAACCACACAGAATACATTTTATATATATACCACACAGAATACATTATATATATAAAATATTTTATATATATATATTATATATATATATAAAATCACTTGGAAAATGGGTAAAAGTTAGCCTGTAAATTAGTTATTTCCATATCTAGTTAAAATGAGCAATACTACTGAATGCAGGTAAGTAGCAGAACTCAGTAGGGCAAGACATCATTCTGCCTAAGGGTCTTTGTTTGTGGTGGACATGCACACATACATATACATGTGTGTTTAATTACCTAGCTAGCTACTAGCAGGGAATGGAGATAGGAAGGCTATGGTATGGTGTCAGGCATAATGTTTGCATTCTAAGAAAACACAGGGAGTTTTGTTGGGGGTAAGACTCAGTACTGTATCATAAGACTATATCATACACAGTTAACCCTTGAATAATACAGAGGTTAGGGTTGCGGACCCCCCGAGCACTTTGAAAATCCCTCTAACTGGGGCACCTGGGTGGCTCAGTGGGTTGAGCCACTGCCTTCAGCTCAGGTCATGATCTCAGGGTCCTGGGATCGAGTCCTGCATCGGGCTCTCTGCTCAGCAGGGAGCCTGCTTCCCTCTCTCTCTCTGCCTGCCTCTCAGTCTACTTGTGATTTCTCTCTGTCAAATAAATAAATGAAATCTTTAAAAAAAAAAAAAAAAGAAAGAAAAAAAAAGAAAATCCCTCTAACTTATGAGTCTCCAAAAACTTAAGTACTTTCAGCCTCTTGCTGACTGGAAGTCTTACCAGTAACATAAACAGTTGATTACCACATGTTTATATGTTATATGTGTTTTATACTATATTCTTATAATAAAGTAAGAATCTTATTAAGAAAATCATAAGAGAAAATACATTAACAGTACTGTACTGTACTTATGTTTAAGAAGGTTCACTTAACCTAAGAAGGTTCACTATAACCAGACCCACAGAGTTCAAACTCATGTTTAAGGGTCAACTGTATATTTATGTTTTCTAGTAGTAAACTGATAAACACTTGTTCTGTGTTGTTGTAGTACCATACTGTACATAATAAGGAGTCAGTAGGTATTTTCCTTATCTTTGCCTGCTTAACACACCTGTGGTTTTGATTGTATGGAAATTGTATTATCCTGGTATTATGTCACATAATATTAGTTTGCTTTTCTTTTCTTAGTATTTTTATCTGTTGTTATATTTAAGACCTCATTCATAATTTTAAACCAAAGTAATTTGATAAATTCTTGATCAATAGGTCTATCCCAGAAAGATAGCGTAATATAGTTTTACAGAATTTCCCGTGTTATATACTAAAATACTCACATGCACATCATTATAACTCAGTCCCCTTACAACAATGTTTAACAGTTTTTTCTTTCTGTGCTGGCTTAATTAAGGCTTATATATATTCTGCCCAGATCACCTGTTAGTCAAAATATACCTAATTCATGTATTAGGAAACATAATTATCTACTTTCTTAAAACTCTGTTATCTTTCAAAATATACTAACTGTGTTTTTGTTTTTTGTTTGTGTGTATGTGTGTTTCTATTTTACTTGGCTCTTTGAACATTTCTGGACTACCTCATTATAGAAGGTAATTATGTTTTCTTTTGCTTGAAAATTCTTGTTTTTCTGCTATAAAAGATTCTAATGAAAGTAACATGTTTCTCTTTTATAGGAAAAACCTTTCAACTCTATTCTCATAACCTTATAGCTTTGTTTGAACAAGCCAAAAAACCAGGATTAGCTGCCCATATTCAAACTCACAGGTTTCCAGATCGCATACTACCAAGGTACAAAATATTTTAATTCTGTTGGGAGTGAGGGGTATTAATATCTTTTTTTTTTTTTTTTAATAGCCAGTTTTTGGGGCATCTGGGTGGCTCAGTGGGTAAAAGCCTCTGCCTTCGGCTCAGGTCATGATCCCAGAGTCCTGGGATCGAGCCCTGCATCAGGCTCTCTGCTCAGTGGGGAACCTGCATCCTCCTCTTTCTCTCTGCCTGCTTCTCTGCCTACTTGTAATCTGTCTGTCAAATAAATAAATAAATAAAATCTTTTTAAAAATAAATAAATAAAGTAAAATAGCCAGTTTTCCTTTCCCACTAAAAAACTTCCTTTGTTTAATTCTGAAAGGTAGTTTATACTAAAGTGCACTTCATGTAGAATTCAAAAGATCAGTGTTTCCTTAGCTTGACTGTGCAGGAGGACCACTTACAGAATTTTATAAATATAGATTCCCAGGTCCTATCAGTTCTGGAGAATCAGGTAGTTTGGGGGCTGGAGTCTACGATTGGTTTTGTAAAGCTCCTTGACTGGCTCTGGTGCAGCCAAGTCACAAATCACTGTCTGGGAGCCGCTGCAGGAGAGTCCGTTTATATTGTCCTGTGTTTCAGAAAGTTCGCTTTAACAACAAAGATTCCTGATACAAAAGGCTGCCACAAATGTTGCATAGGTAAGTAACCGCTATTTCTCAAACTGGATGATTAGAATTTTGAACATTTTTTAAAATCTTTAAGACCACAGAGAGTCTTAGGAAATAAGAAGGAAGGTAGGCTTTATATTTGTTTTTAATAAGTAGTTAAGGACAAGTAGTTAAGGACAAGTCTGAAGCACAAGACTGTGTGGCAGGACATGGCTTAAAAATGTTTGGAGATAATAGTCCTAATGCTTTCTCAGAGAATAGTGTTCCTAGTGTTTTTTAACCAAACTCCCTGAGTCTCCCAAATCTCTCCTAGCTTACCATTTATTAAATGGTAAGTACATTTATTTAACACCTCCATTTATGTAACCATTACAGGTTAGTGCTCTACAAGCATTATTATAGGACTTTAGCTAACTATGAAGTTAGAAGGAACAGTCCACGTAAGACCACCCTCACTTCTGACACCAATTGCAAGTTTGGGGGGTTTCCAAAACCACCCTAATGTTAAAAAATTCTCTAGAAGGGGACACGTGGGTGGTTCAGTGGGTTAAGCCTCTGCCTTCAGCTCAGGTCATGATCTCAGGGTCCTGGGATCGAGCCCCACATTGGGCTCTCTGCTTGGCGGGGAGCCTGCTTCTCCCTCTCTGTCTGTCTGTCTGTATGCCTACTTGTGATCTCTCTCTGTCAAACAAATAAATAAAATCTTTAAAAAAAATTCTCTAGAAGGACTCAACTCACTGAAAGTGGTTATACTCATAGTCACAATTTATTACAGGGAAGGGATAGAAATTAAAATCAGCCAAGAGAGAATGGGCATAGGGCAGAGTCTGGGAATAGCACCAAACATAGAGCTTCTGTTGTCCTCTCCCACTGGAGTAATAAACAGTGTTGCTTTTCTGGCAGTGATGTGTTACAATATACATGGAGCATACTCCAGCCTCAATACTCAGAGTTTTTATTAGGGCTCCCTCACACAGGCTTGGTTGTCCACATGGCCGATTTCAGCATCCAATCCCTCGGAAGGTCATTTGATACTGCATGACACAAACCCCTATCCTAAATCACATTGTTGGTCTATTTGGCATGACTGTCCCTCCCCTAAAAATGTCCAGTGTTGCGAGCCCCCACTCTAAATCATATTGTTAGAATATTCAGTGACCCAAGGTCCCAGGCAAAGACACTCCTATCAGACATGACATTCCTGAGGCTTTGAGATTACCTCCTACAAGGAGGGCAAACGCCAGACTTCCTTTGGAGCAAGGTTGAATTTTGTAATATATAATTATTTTACCTCATGTAACCCTCAGAAAATACCATGACATTTGTTATGTTGCTAGTAAGAAACAGAACCTGGGGTCAGACCTGGTCCATGACTTCAGATCCTGGCTCTTAACTTCCCATTTAATTCTGTTTGTTGAAGCAGTGAGGTTTTTCATTGATCTTCATGCTGCATAGTTCCATGGGATACTTTCTTAGTTATAAACAAATTTCTTAAGCATTTTTCTAAGTAGAGTCAGGTCCATGTCTGTTATCAGATTCCCAAGATCTAAGACTCAAGAAGGGTCTAGAAGTTTACAATCTAAGGTGTAAACTCATAAATATATTAAGATAGAGCTTATTTGCAAATAACTACTTTTACAATCAGTATTCATAGTTGCTGATGGGAGTCAAATTGGGGAGAAAGAAAGACCAATTATGAGTTTCTGTAGATTTGAATCAAGTTAAGTTACATCTTTAGTAAATATAAAAGTTATTTTCATCTTGCCTTAAGTAAACTACTATGCCAAAGATGAAATCATAGATTTCAGTTGCTTCCTAGACTTTGTTTCAGTCAGTTTACTTAAACAGCTCCTTAGGTTGCATACTAGTTTAGATGTTTTACTGTTTAAAACAGTCGCTTGTAGAAGGTTCCTGTGTTTAACAAACTAGTCTATTAAAGATGTTTAGAAGCAATTACACATAATTTAAAATTTGAGATAAGAGAGTGAAAAGGAAAGGGTAACAAAGCCAAAAAAAAGATTTCATTTTTCTTTACTTATTTTTATCGTCCTTGTGAACAGAAACAGTCATTTTTCTTTATCAGCTATGTAATCACTTCAGATCATTTCTTCCATCCATATTTTGATATCAATGGCAAGCCACATTTCCTTGTTTTTCCCATGTATCAGCATTGCTTAGATGAGCATTACTCAGTTGTTGCTTTTAATGAACTCAACTAATTGTGTTTTCATATCAAGGTACTCAGTGTTTTGGTTGTGTCTGTTTTGCTTTGTTTTTTTCCAGTCAGAAACCCTTACACAGGACATAAATACCTCTGTGGAGCTTTACAGTCTGGAATTGTTTTACTTCAGTGGTATGAGCCAATGCAGAAGTTCATGTTGATAAAGGTATATATTACTTTGTTTATAGTTTTCTTCTTTAGAAAACACTAGTATATAACTGAAGCTAAAATTATATGATCTCAGGGTGCCTGGGTGGCTCAATCAGTTGAGTATCAGACTTAATTTTGGTTCAGGTCATCAGCTCAAGGTTGTGAGATTGCTCCCATGTTAGACTCCACGCTGAGCATAGAGCCTGCTTAAGATTCTCTCTCTCCCTCTCGGGTATTATGCTTCGCGAAATAAGTCAATCAGAGAAAGACAATTATCATATGATCTCCCTGATTTGAGGAAGTTAAGAGGCAATGTAGGGGGTGTGGGGGGTTAGGAAAAAGAATAAATGAAACAAGAGGGGATCAGGAGGGAGACAAACCATAAGAGACTCTTAATCTCACAAAACAAACCGAGGTTTGCCGGTGGGGAGCGGGGTAGGTAGAGGGAGGTGGGGTTATGGACATTGGAGAGGGTATGTGCTATGGTGAATGCTGTGAAGTGTGTAAACCTGGCGATTCACAGACATGTACTCCTGGGGCTAATAATACATTATATGTTAATTTAAAAATTAAAAATTTTAAAAAAAATTCTCTCTCTCCCTCTCCACCTACCCCTCCTCCCTCTTCTCAAAAAAAAAAATACAAAATGTTTAAAATTATATGGTCTCAATGCTACTATCTGGGATCTACACATTTACAGTTATTTATGGGTGTTTACTTGCTTTAGGGGTTTTTGTATTCTTGTTAAAGTTTCTCTTTAACTTCTGTTAATAAACTTATAGAAACATTACAGCCATAAAGATGAATCTGGCCAATTCTCTAAAACATAATGTTACAGAAAATTCAACCTTATCATGGTCACTTTAGAGGCAGTCCTTTATTAGAAGTAGATCAATCAAGAAAGCCTTTCTGTTGGCTTTATTCAACATTATGAATGGGGGAGATTATTTCTAAATTATACTTCTGTTGTTTATTTTTTGCAGCACTTTGATTTTCCTTTGCCAAGTCCTTTGAATGTTTTTGAAATGCTAGTAATACCAGAACAGGAGTACCCTATGGTCTGTGTAGCTATTAGCAAGGGTACTGAATCAAATCAGGTTGTTCAGTTTGAGACAATCAATTTGAACTCTGCATCTTCATGGTTTACAGAAATTGGCGCAGGTAAGTGTTTTTAACCTTAGGTTAAAATATTGAGACTTTTACATATTTTAAAAGAAGCAGAGGGTGCCTGGGTGGCTCAGTGGGTTAAAGCCTCTGCCTTCAGCTCAGGTCATAATCTCAGGGTCCTGGGATCAAACCCCACATCGGACTCTCTGCTCAGCCGGGAGCCTGCTTCCTCCTCTCTTTCTGCTGCCTCTCTGTTTGTGATCTCTCTCTGTCAAATAAATAAGTAAAACCTTAAAAAAAAAAAAAAAAAAAAGAAGAAGAAGCAGAGTAAGCTCAATTAGCATGGGCTGGTTCAAAGAGTTAGTCAGCATAGGTTTCCAAGTAAGTCCAGAAGAACATGTACATATTATTTATGATCTCTGTATGCCTGAGGCAATTGATACAAATTATTTTACCAAGAAAAATTTTAATGATTCCTGACATAAAAAGACCTTAGTTGTTAACAGTTAATTTTTGAACTTACTAAATACTTGAATTTTCTAAGACATTTTTCGGATTTTATCAGCTTCTCAAGCAAAGAGAAGCTCTATCATTTTTCCCCCCACACTTCCTAGAATCATTAGGTTCAGGTGCTTTTCAGACTTGACTAGAAGCTTGTGTGACCTCCAAGCTTTACCATTTAAAGATACTGGGAAATGGCCCTTGTGCTTTTTAAGAATGGTTTGCTAGCCTAGGATTTTACCCAATGTGTCTCATTGAAAGCTTTGAAAAGGTTGGGAAGATTATTCTTAAACTTTAAAATTGAAACAAATCAACCAAGAATTTTTAAAAACCTACAAATTAAGTGAGATGAAGGGGATCTTTTACTGTTTGGTTTGCTAGTGTATTATTTGATCATTTGTAACCCTATATTTATCTTTTTTTACATCTGAAGTCCAGCAAGGTTCAGTTAGAACTATTTCATTACTTACTACTGTTATATTTCCTTATTACCTTGTGAAGAAATTTGTTACAAGCATCAAATTTGACCGTTCTTATTAAATATCTTATTAAATATCTTTTGCTCATTTATAAGCTAAATTATAAGAACTCTTTATACAACCCAGCTATTGAAGTTGATGTAGAACCACACCAATGTCACTTTGGGAATAAGATTCAATATGAACCAGTGGTGTTCTGATATTTAACAACAGGCACTTGGGGTACAGAGAAGCCTGGCTTATAGCAGTTGTCCATTTCTGTGGTATAAATACTCCCATCAAGGGAATCTTTTAAACTACCAACCTGATGTCATGTGGCTCACAAAATTCCTGAAGATGCAAATAACATTGTTTTATTATCATGAAATATAAACAGCCCAAAAAAACATGTTTCTATTATGTAGTTACAGCTAAAAAGAAGAGTTATACATCAGTTTATTTAAAAACAAAGATCATTTTTGGTAGACAGACCCAACTTTTTTTTTTTTTAAACTGGTTAGTATATAATAGTAGTATAGAGCAAGGCATTTCATATAGTTATCTGTATTTGCACCCACCTTCCTCTGTTTGATATAGTAAGAGGTTACATTGCTCAAAGATAAACATTTAGTAAGTCTTTTTTTTTAATTTGTGAGTTGAGAGCTTTGTGGTTTTTTTGTTTCTGTTTTTGTTTTTAAGATATTTATTTATTTATTTATTTATTTGACAGAGAGAGAGAGAGATGACAAGTAGGGAGAAATGGAAGGCAGAGAGAGAGAGGAGGAAGCAGGTTCCCCACTGAGGGGCTCAATCCCAGGATCCTGAGATCTTGACCCAAGCCGAAGACAGAGGATCAACCCACTGAGCCACCCCGGTGCCCCTGGTGGGGGTGGGAGGGTTGCTTTGTTTTTTAATGCCAGAGGTTACTATTCTACCCACTTTGAACATTGTCTAGGCTAAAATTAAGGCAGACCCAAAATTACTTTCTGAGAACCAGGACTCTGTTTAAGGGTAATCATTCATATCAAGCAGAGGTTGTCCTTATTAGGCTTCTCCATTTTTGCAGATGATTGTTAATCCACCTCCCATCTGTGTTCATTGTTGAGGTCAGGCCTTGAGTTGGCAACAGTTTTAACAGTTAAAATGAACTCCTATTCCAAGACTCTTTCAATCTTAGTTTGATTTATTACTGTAGTATCGTTATCTCCAAGGGTGATGCTTAGCAAATTATCAGCACTCAGTAAATATTTGTTGAATAAATGCATGTATGTAGATTTAGTGAGAAAAACTATATTTTGGGGTGTTGCCTGAGGGACCAATGGTTGATCAGTTCTGTAGATCTAAATGCTTCACTTTGCACTTTTTGAAAGGTCCACAAACCCCCAAAGTAATATATAAAACTTGTGTTTATGTTCAAATGTGCAGTTTCTAAGGAAGAGGGCTTCCCAAAGAGATACAATTAAAAACAACTGCTAGGGGCGCCTGGGTGGCTCAGTGGGTTAAGCCGCTGCCTTCGGCTCAGGTCATGATCTCAGGGTCCTGGGATCGAGTGCCGCATCGGGCTCTCTGCTCAGCAGGGAGCCTGCTTCCCTCTCTCTCTCTGCCTGCCTCTCTGTCTACTTGTGATTTCTCTCTGTCAAATAAATAAATAAAATCTTTAAAAAAATAAATAAAAACAACTGCTATATGGGAGCCTGGGTGCTCAGTCAGTTAGGTATCTGCCCTCGGCTCATGTCTTGCTTGATACCAGGGTCCTGGGATCGAGTCCTGCCTCAGGCTCCCTCCTCTGAGGGCAGTCTCCTTCTGCCTCTTCCTCTGCTTCTCTCCCCTGCTGAGTGCTTGCTAGACCATTCAGGCAAACTGAAATGCCTAAAATGAGTTGTTTTAACAAAATGTCATCACACCTGTTAGAGGAGCCCCATGAATATCAGCAAAGTTATGAGAGTTGCTTCCTGGAAAAATGTCATTGACAGTATTGTCCATTATATTACTCTCTAGCCTCTTAATAGAGGTCCCACTTACGCATACACACATATACACCAACACCAAGAAAGTTTCTCTCTGATCATAATTTCATTACTCTTTTTGCTTTTTCTGAATTACTGGCTTATTTTTATCTCAGATTCTATGATTCACCTAACTGACCTTGGCTACTGTAAAATACACAGCAAAATCTAGTCATTGTATAGCACATATTTACTTTCTTCACCATATTTACCTGTGACTTCATTTTAAGTTTATAACTCGCCTTTCTATAACTAGGTGAGGTATTAATTAAATGCAAAGTTGAGTTTTTCTCAGCTCATTTAGCTGTGCTTAGGACTTAGGTCTGTTCTAAGTTGACCTACATACATTTTTTGAAAGGAAACATAATTACAAAATATAATTTCTGTGTTAAATTTTAAAGACTAGTTTTAAATAACAAAAAATTCAGAATTTGTGTTTCTTTTCTAAGTTCTGTTTTTTAAAGCATGTCATATAACGGTAACCCTGTTTTTTTTCCCCTTCTAAGGCAGCCAACAGTTAGATTCCATTCATGTAACACAGTTGGAGAGAGATACCGTTTTAGTGTGTTTAGATAGTAAGTACTATTTTAAATTTTATTCCGAGTATACTACTTGATATAATAGACCTTTTAATGGAATTAATTCTACTATACTATAATTCAAGATTTTCACTTTTCCTTTAAAAGTGACTTTTTTTAATTGATGAGAAACCTAAATTGGCTATGGATATAGTAATTAATTGATCTGTTTGTTAATACTATTCTCTGTTAACTTTTTCTTTATTTTGTTGGACCTACTTGGAAATATATTAGGACAGCTTTCCATAACCCTTGGGTAAAATTTTGTATAAAACTATTCTTTATAAAATTCTGTATAAAACTGAGGGTTTTTTCCTACCTCACTGTAATTAATGGAAAAAATAGAAGGTTATACTAATATAGTCACTTTGTCATATGACATGAACTTTGAGAGTCCTGTAGAAGTGAGAGTCTAACATATAGAATTGACACCTTCACCTGCTGCTCGTGATTCTTTTGATTCAGGGAGAGATGTTAGTGATAGAAGTATGTTGTACTATAAGCAGTTGAGAAGCAGAAAAAACTTCAACAACAGGCATTATTTCAATTTTCAAAGAAGTCTGCTTCTTAAAACCCACTTATTTTTATACAGTAAATCATGCAAGGTAAAATTCACACAGACTTAAAATTATACTTGAAACTTGGCAGTATTCCAATATTTTTAAATTAGGACCTGTCCATAGGTGTTCAGGGCAATTTTGAAAATTTTAAAATTTGTTCTATTACTGAATGTGCCTGTATTTTTGTCCTAATTTCTATTCTCTAAAGACTTCCGTAGTGAATTTGCCTTAAAGAATCATAAAGATCTATTATAGAGAAGTAAACCAAAGCCTAAATTGTTTCATTCACCCATCATCCATTCTTTAAGTACTTTTGATTCTTTAAGTACTGGTAAGATTGAAGTGTTACTCTGTTACTTTTAAGTGAATTTGATAAATTCTTTTTTATCCAAACAAGTAGGAAGTTCAGTAGTGATTAAGTAAATCATCAAAATTTAATATTAATAATGTTGAACATTTAGTGCTGAAATCCCTAAACTTTCTGATAAATCTAACGAAAATAAATTGTGCTTAGTTTTCATTTTGTTAATTTATGTATTTTATCTAAAAATGTCAAAAACCTTTGATTGGCTGAGCCCTCCATTTCCCAATTATTGAAGGTAAATGGAAAGGTGACTTCTTTGAGCTTTGGGGTTTTTTTTAAGGGAACAGAATACTTTAAAATTGAGTTGTCATCTATACAGTATAAATCAGTTTTAGTAAGCAGCAGTAGAGATAGGCCTATAATCACAAATCATGGTAGGTAAGAAAGTAATGCAGGGAAAGGGTGTGTTCTAAGTCAGAGTTAAAGATGGTTAAATTAAAAACAAATAGGTGAAAAATAGATTTATGTATACTCACCATCCCAGAGTTTACTTATAAGAAATTATGACCCTTGAGAAGTACTGTTTGTTGCTCCTGTGTACCTCTATACAATATTATTCATATACTACAGTTATGGATTACTACAAATATTACTTATCATATGTTATATAATTGGTAAGGGAAAAAAATCAACCCCATTTGCTAAGTACTTGGACACTAAGTTCGCCACTTTGATATATCTTGCTTTTTAAAAAATGAGAATGTAAGTGTTCAGTATATCCTAAAGAGAAAGAAAAAAAGAAAAAAAAATAGTATGTACTAAAGAAGGCACTTTTATGTCTTATAAAACAGTTTTACACATATTAATGACAGTTTTTCAGTGGGCATATTTGAATCATGACAATAAATAGTTGAACTTTATTAAAAATATTTGTTCTGTATCCATATAAAATCCACATAACAAGTTCCATTTATTTTTAGAAGATCTGCATTTCCAGTTTTGACTTGCTTTTTCTTTTTTTAAGAATTTGTAAAAATTGTAAATCTACAAGGAAGACTAAAATCAAGTAAGAAACTGGCCTCCGAGCTAAGTTTTGATTTTCGCATTGAATCTGTAGGTAAGTCTGCTTTTTTAGAAATTTCAGTATATTGACATACAATATCCTGTTTGAGATATACATCATAGTCATTTGATATTTTATACATTATGAAATGATCCCCATAATAAGTCTAGTTAGTATCTGTCACCATACAGAGTTGCTACAGTGATGTTGACTTTATTCCCTATATTGTACTTTACATCCCATTGACTTGTCTTATAACTGGAAGTTTACCTCTTCATCCCCTTCACCTATTTTGTCTAGGCCTCTGTTTTTTTAATAATGTGTTTAGAATACTTGATTTTTTTGATTCCATACTTAGGGTTGTCCACAAGTTTCAGTGATGTGGAAATGTTTTGTGTGCTTTTAAATATAGTAGTCATTAATCACACCTGTTAAGTACTTGAAACGTGGCTACTGATAATTTTAATTTTTTTATTTTGATGTAATTTGGGGTGCCTGGGTGGCTCAGTTGGTTAAGCAACTGCCTTTGGCTCAGGTCATAATCCTGGAGTCTCAGGATCGAGTCCCACATCAGGCTTCCAGCTCTGCAGGGAGTCTGCTGCTTCCTCTGACCCACCTCCCTTTTGTGCTCTCTCTCTCTCTCGCTCGCTCTCTCTCTCTTTCTTTCTCTCTCTCTCAAATAAATAAATAAATAATCTTTTAAAAATAAGAAAATCAATGTAATTTTAATGTTAATAGCCACATGTGGCCAATTGCTATATCTGTGCAGATACAGATATTAATAAATCTTCTATTATTGTTTCCTGGGTATTTAAAACTTGAAATCATTTTTTAAATTTCTGTTCATTGTTCCCTTTGCTGCATGAAGTGAATTATGTTCTTCCAGTTTTTTTCCAAATCATAAAGGTATTTGTGTGATGTGATTAATGGTATTAGATATGCTTTAATTTTTTGCCATGTTAAGTTCTGGTTGGTGTGTTGATGGTAATTGCTTTTAGGTCCACTTATGTATAAATAACTAGTTTCCCATAGGACTTGGAAACTAATGCCATTTTAATTTGCTTCCTTGTCAATGAGTATTTTACTCTGGATACTCATTGGTTTTATGATAAAAATTATTATATTTTATTGTTGTTTGCATCCTCATTGGTTATGTGTCAGTAAATATTTTCCCAGGGATGATAGAACTTATGAAAAAATACCATAACGAAGTATTTTGAACAATATATTATATGACTCTACTATAAGTCAAAAACAGTTAAAAACTAAGTTGTCAATTTTCATTTGGGCCATAAAAATACATGTATTTCATAATTAAATGCATATTCTTAAAATGTTTCTCAACATTTAGAAAGTTTCTGTTTTATCTATTAAATATTTTAATGATTTCTCAACTGGAATTTTGCCCTTTTACAAAGTACATTCATCCCTCTGTGTAAAACATTTTAAATAAAAGTAATTTGCTTCAAACTGGAAAATTTAATTTATTGAAGCAGGAAACTTAAACGTTCTGTAGATGGCCAGACAAAATGGATTTTGAAACTAGTTTCTTCTTTCACTCCTTTATGTGCTGGATATTGCATACCAATTTCCAAGATTTAATATTTTCAGTAGGGATTCTGACATATAGATCTTTAGTTCCTTTTCATTTTAACTGAAACATACTGGTACCTAAACTTTTTCATATGTGTCACATTTTTCAAGGAATTTTAATTGTTACACAGAAGTTTGTTCCTCTTAAGCTTAATTATTTCTTAAGTGAACTTGGAAATAATTACAAAGATCCTCCTGGGTAAAAAAAAAAAAAAGAGTCCCTTTAAATCACCTTTTAAAAATGAAACTAGTAACTAAGTCTTTTTATTTGTCACAGTTAGTAAAGCATGTGATTTGTTACTGTAATATACTTTTATTTTTATTGAGCTAACTTATATTCCCAGAACATTCTTATATTAACTTTTTACAGAGTCCGTATTCTAGTAAGAAACAAAATGCTTCAGTCACTTTCTCTCTTTACCTTTACTGTGTAGGGTATGTGACTAACTCTCCAAAATCAAATGGGCTCTCTCCCTCACTGTCTGCACTTCAATGACTGAAGCCCCCTGCCAGGAAGGGCCTGTCTCTTCCCCGAAAGTTGTGTGGCCTGCCTACTGTAGTTCTAAACCTCTGAGTTACCCCATAAGGGTGCCTCAGTGGCCCCAAGCCTGCTTGAAACCAAGCAGAAGATAGAGATGGACAAGGCATAAGAACAGGTTTCCCTCCAAGACCTTCAGGCCACACCAGGAGAACAGGGGAGATGGGTAGGGAGTCAGAGGGGCTGTGGCATGTTATACAGTGGCCACACTTTGGGGTCATGGTCACTCCTGAATCCAAAGCCCCAAAGCCATTGGGAAGGTGAGCAAGCTTGGCAGTGAACCATCCTGTGGACAATGGGGCCTCCCAAGTCCAGGGCAAATGCCCAGGGGGCTCCAGAGGCCTGAGGTGGGTGGGGTTGGGGGACTGAAGGCCGCAGCTGTGAGAACTATAGCTGGGTGCCCCTCTGAATAAGAACTGGCTTGCCAGATCATAAATACTCAGTGTGTGGTTACACTTTGGATTGTAAGACAGGTTAATGTTTTAAAATAAAATTTGCAGTAGGGAATGTAAGTATAAATGAAAGATGCTTCCTTAATAGCTACTTGTAATTGTATGACAGTATTTAAATAACCATGTTTTTAATCCAAAACCCCAATTATATGTTTTATTTTTTTATTCATCGTAACATATGAAAGAGAAATCAGTGTTGATATCCAGCTCAGTAGAAGTTAGCCCATGTTTAAATGAATGCCTGTTATATGTATCTTTGAAAACTTGCATGACCCTGCCTCAATAAATTATTTGGGCTTAGGCATGGCTTAGCCACAAAAATGTTGGGAACTGATGGTCTAGACGGTGGAATTTTGCACCAAGCACTTGGAGAGCTTTACATTAGTATTTATTTAAAACAGTGAAGGAAATGTATAATGAATTACTCCGTGCTTTTAGTTTCAGTTCTCTCTAATCTTTTTTAGTATGCCTTCAAGATAGTGTGTTGGCTTTCTGGAAACATGGAATGCAGGGTAAAAGCTTCAAATCAGATGAGGTAAGGCTTCTCATTTCACCTCCCGTGATTTCCACAAAAGATTTTAAATGTCGAAACATTTTATGCATTTTATGCATTTTCTTTCTGAACCCACATTACTCTGTTTAGTGCCTTTAGTGCTATGAATTGGTAGAGCAAAATTGCTGGTATTTCCCCTTCAGATAATTTTCTTTTATATTCATTATATGATTCTCAGTGGCCACAAGGGATTGTCGAACTTGAGTTTGTACAGTTATAGTTCTCTACTTTGTAATTTAGAAATATGATTGCTAAGATTACTAAACTTCTCTTAAGTTAGTAAGTCTTTCCATAACCAATAAATGTATAGCTTCTTTTTAAATATTATATTTAAAATTCTAAGTTACTATGTATTAGATCACAGAACTAAGGAAAAATCTATTAACTCATTTAGTAAATTATTGAGTACAACAACATGTAAGACACTATTATTATAGCACTGTAAGGCATAATGAAGTATAATTATAAATAATAACAAGCATTTAAAACATCTGTGTTATAGGCATTTTATAAGTATTAGCTTATTTAAAACCGATAATCCAATGGGATTAGGTACTATTCATATTCCCATTTTTTTTTTTAAAGATATTTTTATTCATTTGAGAGAGAGAGAGAGTAAGCAAGCAAGAAAGCACAAGCAGCAGAGGGAGAGGGAAAAGCTGGGGGAGCCAGATGCAGGGCTTAATCCCAGGACCCTGGGATCATCACCTGAGTTGAAAGCAGACACCGAACCGACTGAGCCCTCATTTTTCCATTTTTTGTAGGCACAGAGTGGTTAAGCTATCTTGCTCAGAGTTAAGTGACTAGATAAGTGGCAAAGTCTGGATTTGAAGGGAGTGTCTTCAAAAATCACTTCTAGTTGAGATAATCAGGCTACATTTCATGCAGGAGAGGGACTTGGCATCCAGCCTTGAGAGAGGAATCCTAATAGTTAAGATGATACTAATGTAGACATTTCCTACTCATATGAGTATCTCTGTAATTCTTTTACACCATTGTCTCACATATTTGGGATTTATTTTAAAACTGAAAGTCTTCAATTTGAATTACCTTTATTTTTATGCATGCTCATATTTATATGTGACGGATTATTTGTACCTCTTACATGAATTTGGAGTTAGAATGCTTCCATGAGAAAACAGCATAAATCAGCTGACTTTGGTATGTCAGTTTTATCTAGTTATCATGTCACTAAATGTCACCAGGTCCCTGCATTTAATGAAACCTGCAGTCCTACTTACTGCCATAAAATTAATTGTCCTTAGATGCTTTTCTCAGTGTGTCACTCCTGTGGTTAGAAATCTATAGAAAATACCTGTTTCTCACTGTATCACATACAAATTCTATTTCCTATTTTTAACTCTTCTTGCTTAAGTGGGGGGCTTAGTGGGTAGGGAAGGAAAAAATGAAACAAGATGGGATCAGGAGAGAGACAAACCGTAAGAGACTCTATTTTTTTTTTTTTTAAGATTTTATTTATTTATTTGACAGAGAGAGAGATCACAAGTAGGCAGAGAGACAGACAGAGAGAGATGAGGAGAAGCAGGCTCCCTGCTGAGCTGAGAGCCCGATGCGGGACTCGATCCCAGGCCCCTGGGATCATGACCTGAGCCGAAGGCAGAGGCTTAACCCACTGAGTCACCCAGGCGCCCCCATTAGAGACTCTTAATCTCACAAACAAACTGAGGGTTGCTGGGGGTGGGGTGTGGAGAGGGTGGTAGGGTTATGGACATTGGGGAAGGTATGTGCTATGGTGAGTTGTGTGAAGTGTGTAAATTTGGCAATTCACAGACCTGTACCCCTGGGGCTAATAATACATTATATATTGGTAAAAATTTTAAGAAAAAAACTCATCTTGCTTACCTCTTTCTTTCTTTTGTTTTCTCATCCTTCATCTGGGCCTATGATATTCATCAAGTAATGCTCAACCATTCAATGACAATGATTGGAACATTTCTGAACTTAATACTCCGAGAATCAGTTCCATGTAGTATAGCACTATTAACTTCCTGCTTCAAGGTTATTAGTTCTGTTCTCCCAGCTAGACTGCAAAGTCATTGATAACAGAGTATTTTTATACCTGTTTAGATCCACACTGTTGTTGCTTGGACTCCTCCAAACGCTGACCTTGGCCTAAGACAAGGAATCAAGTGTGGGTAGTTTATTGGGAGTAGATCCCAAAAATCAAGTGATGGAATGAGGATTATAAGAAAGATAGGGGATGGGGCACCTGGGTGGATCAGTGGGTTAACCCTCTGCTTTTGGCTCGGGTCATGATCCCGGAGTCCTGTGATCGAGCCCTGAGTCGGGTTCTGTGCTCAGCAGGGAGCCTGCTTCCACCTCTCTCTCTGCCTGCCTCTCTGCCTGCTTGTGATCGCTGTCAAATAAATAAATAAATAAATCTATCTTTAAAAAAAAAAGAAAGATAAGAGAGGGGCAAAAAACAAAAACAAAAACAAATAGTATATTAATAAACTGGTTCCCACTCTGGGCGCCAGGGCTTAACCCTAAAGGGACCACTGGGGCAGGGTATAGAGCACATTTCAGAATAGACTCATTTGAAGGTGGGAAGCTGGTGCTGTCTCTTTTGATTAAGTGTTATTCCCAGGAGTATAAACTCCCCACACTTCGGAATAGTGTGTGCACCTGAGTTTGTACCTTCTACAGCTTTGGAGAAAATAGAGCAGAGGAACACCATAGGTAACACTACAGTCAGACACGAGGATTTGGGAGTGCCCAGCACAGCTCTGTGGAAGTCAGGGGGGATCTGGGTGCCACCTCAAGCATCTGCACTGAGGGAAAGGAAGTTAGAGTCGAGGCTCCGCAGTTCAGCAAACTGGAATTCAAACCCTGGGTCTACCAGTTATATGATCTTAAGCAAGTTACTCAACTTCTCTGAGCCTTAGATTTTTGTTTGTTTGTTTGTTTTAAATAATATGGGAATTATAATATATATCACAAAGAGTTCTAAGGAAAGTACCTGACTAATATCAGATGTTCTATATATGTTGATTTATTTCTTACCAATAAGGCAGTCAAAAAACAAAACCTACTGAAATTTATTTCATTTGAGAAACTGAGCCTATCAAAAATTACCATGGGGCGCCTGAGTGGCTCAGTGGGTTAAAGCCTCTGCCTTCAGCTCAGGTCATGATCCCAGGGTGTTGGGATTGAGCCCGCATCGGGCTCTGCTCAGTGCGGAGCCTGCTTCCCCCTCTCTCTCTGCCTGCCTCTCTGCCTACCCCTCTGCCTACATGTGATCTCTGTCTGTCAAATAAATAAAATCTTTAAAAAAAAATTACCCTCATGTTTAATAATTGCTCTAAGTAGTTTTTAAATTATGATTTAAATAATATGGGGACGAAGGTATGACTATAGATATTTTCTTTTCATAGGTTACCCAGGAGATTTCAGATGAAACAAGAGTTTTTCGCTTATTGGGATCAGACAGGTAATAGTTTGGTTGTTTAATTTCATTACCAAAGGAGTTCAGTAGTTGTGTTCTTAATTATATTATCACCCTGTAACTCTTTCAAATAGGATTCTTAGAGGGCTCGGCAACTGAGAGAAATTTCCTTGTATCTTTATTGAGACAGAGAAGAAAAATTTAAATATTCGGTGAAGCAGTCTTTTCACCAGTGTGAGGATCCTGATTCTAGAGATAGTTATAGTCCACCAAGAAAAAGTGTGTTAATAGAGTTGTTTATGTCCCTAGTACCATGATATATTTCAGGTCCCTTCATTTTTATCATTTGTTCCTAGTTTGTTATCTTCTATTAACTATCACAACATAAACCCAAAAGTATATGCACCTCCTGACATTTTTGTATCATTTTGTATCAGAAAACATTTGACTCCATTTCTGAAGTCAGTCTCAAAAGGAATTACATCATCTCTGTGATCAAAATGAAAGACAAATTCTAAAACTGCCATCTTAGGGAAAAAAATTTACTAGTTTTTGTTCTCCAGAGTCTGTATTATCTACTTCTACAACTAATAAAATACCCCTTCTTTCCTGTTTTCCCACCAAAAATTGTTACTGCAGCAAAACTGGCTACAGTAGTAGGCATCCGTTGTGAGACAAGGATGACAAACCTCTGGTCTTCCAGTGTCGGCTGCTCATAGAATCACTGTTCGGATGGGTGTCTCTTAGATCCTGTTTTCTTCTCTAAGTTCTTCTTTCACCCCCTTCTTGATAGTGTATATTGTTGATCCTTGAGCAGCACAGTTTTGAACTGCATGGGTGCACTTACGTGCAGATTTTTTCAATAAACACAATACAGTACTGTAAATGTTTTTGCTCTTGGAATTTTTAAAATAACTATTTTCTGTAGCTTACTTTACCGTAAGAATACAGTATGTAAATGCATAAAGCATACAGAATATGTGGTAATCAACTGAATCAACTGTTCATGTTATCTGTAAGTCTTTCAGTCAGCAGTAGGCCATTCATCGTTAAGTTTGCTGGGAGTTAAAAGTTACACAGGAAAAGTTCAACTGTGCAGGAGGTCAGCGCCCCTAACCTTCATGTTGTTCTAGAATCAATTGTGTTCTAAAGCTTTATTATACTTTCTGTTGGCATATATGAGTAGGCAAATTTGGTTTTAGTTGGAGTAAGATAATGAGACTATCCTCAAATGTTTTCGGTATTTTATACTCATAAATTTATCAGTTGTTTTTGTTTTGTTTTTGAGCTATAAAGTGTAAAGCTGAATTTGACAGTGCACTTGTGATCTTTATGAGAATATGAACAATGATACTCTTTCCTTGTTTGATATTAGTATTTGAGTGAAGCATGCAATCTCTATTTTTGCTCTTAAACAAGCCTTTTGTTTTGGTTTAATTGCAGGGTTGTCGTTTTGGAAAGTAGGCCAACAGAAAATCCTACTGCACACAGCAATCTTTACATCTTGGCTGGACATGAAAATAGTTACTAAACGACAAAAACTGATCTCAAATGACAGGAAAATGACCATACTCCATTGAAAGCAAAAATTTCTTAAGTTCAGTACAAACTACACTATGATTTACTTTAACTTTTATGGGTTATATCTCAAATGATCTGTACCTTACGGTAGAATTCAATATTTTCTGTAGCTGGAAACAGCTGTTCTATCTCTTGCCACTGTGTGGTGGTTATATCAAGTTTGCTTAATAAAAGCTATGAGACAAATAGTCCTCTAGTTCCAGGAAACACAGTCTTTTAAAAAAAATAATGTTTGTAACAAGGGTGCCATGATATTTTTAGATAACTCCTGTGATTATCTTGAGAGAGATAAATTTAGTGATAGTTTTCTTATTTTATACCATGTTTTATTCCTTCTTAATGAGCATAATTTGATAAAAAAAATTGTCAAGTAAGCCTTTCACTTTTACATTGGCCATTCTGTATGTTTTTGTAAAATAGAATATTTAATCCTTATTTATTAATCTCTCGCTGGAGTGGTGTGATATATGTAACTTTTAGCAGAGGAGGGTTTCAGAGCAGCTTAAATTTTTTTGTAATGTATAAAAATTTTGTTTACCTTTTAAGAGTAGTACTTTGAGGGGTTAAAGGCAGTGTGTTTGGGTTAGTACATACACGCAGTTTTGCTTAACACAAGTATTTTATAATACAGGATCATCCAGAATTGCCTTAAGAGGGAGTTTTGAGTTTTTGATTATAATATAGGGGGTCATACAGAAGATATTGATAATGGTTGAAATATTGTTAGAGGGCTGTGTATGTCTAGATGTGACTACCATGTGTATGTATTCTTGACAAGCAGTATAATATACCTGTGATTTTTTTTACATTAGGGATTATGCATAATAAATTAATATTCATATATATTATCATCCCTGATGTAGGGGGGGATGTATTTAACTGCCCATGATATGTATTTTACTTATACTATACCAGAGGGGAACTGTAAAGCAGCTACATGTGTAATCTTGGTTTTTTTCACATATGTAGGTATTCATTTTGAGTAGGCTTAAGAAAAAAAAATCTTTAAATAAAATTCAATTCCTAATGGGATAGTATAAATAAGTATTATAAAAACCAGTATTCTAAAAATAAGAAGGGATAGTGCCATTATGAGTTTGCTTCTCTTTGCTATGGTTAGTATTCAAAATTAAAGTGTCACATTTGGTACCTATTGTCTTAATGCACTTACTGAGAACAGTTAGCATTGAGATGATGAACAAGAGGTTAGCAATAGTGAGGTATAGATTATTTTCAGCAGTTACTTGAGAGGAAAACAGTGTAACAATCTTTCAGTCTTTAGCAATTCTGTAAAATAGTATTATCATCTCCATTTTTCAGATGAGGAAAAAAGGGTTTAGCCAGGTTAAGAGAGTCACCCCGTTCACACAGCAAGTTGGTGGTTGAGCCAGACTATGAGTCTTGTGACTCTGTTCTTTTCACTATGCAAACAATAAAATGTTATGCAAATAAAATATAAAGTAAATTTTCTTTACAAATGTACATATGATCTGATTTTAGTAAGTGTGTGCTTATTTCTTTTGAGTATGTTAAAGGGGGCCTCTGAACTGAAGGACACTGGATACACTCCATGGCAGGGACTGTACTCGAAAATGAAATATTTACATACTAGATACAAAGATCAATGTCCTCCTCCTTTTCACTGAATCCTGGCAGCCAGACCTTCCCATTCCAACAATATGTGAAATCTCTGTGCAATCTGGCCAGTTCAAGTGGAAAGACCTAAAGAGATCCTGACATGAAAATCCTAGTTAACACACCCACCGCTCCATGCATCCAGAGCCTGCAGATCATCTTATAGTCCTGTGCTGTTAATAATGATAAAACAACCAAGACAAAATATCTGAGGGAAACCTATCACATAAGAGGGAGAGCTTTTAAAATAAAACATAATATCTTCACAAACTTGGGGTAAGCAAAGACTTCCCAAACAGAACATTAAGGCTTTGATCATAAAAGAAAATGTTTATATAAAATGGACTTAATTAAAATTAAGATACTCCATTATCTAAGGACACCCTTATAAGAAGGAAAGGACAAGCCACAAAATAGAGAAGAGACTTGCATTACTTGTGTCCACATATACCCAAAAGATACAAGATCTTCCACAAATCCTTAAGAAAAAAAGGCAGACGGGGAACTTGCTGGCTGAGTCAATAGAGCACGTGACTCTTGGTCTCAGGTTTGGGAGTTTGAGCCCCACACTGGATGTAGAGGTTACTTTAAATAATAATAATAATAATAATAGGATCTTTAAAAACAAAAAAGGCAGACAACTCAATAGAAAAATGGGCAAAAGATTTAGAATAAACACTCCACAAAAGGTAAAATCTGGGTAGCAATAAATATATGGAAATGTATTCTACTACCTTGGTGATCAGAGGAATGCAAATTAAAACAACGCAGTACTTTCACACATCCACCAAAATGGCTACAATAAAAAGGACAGACAGGGTGCCTGGGTGGCTCAGTGGGTTAGGCCACTGCCTTCGGCTCAGGTCATGATCTCAGGGTCCTGGGATCAAGTCCCGCATCAGGCTCTCTGCTCAGCAGGGAGCCTGCTTCCCTCTCTCTCTCTCTCTCTGCCTGCCTCTCTGTCTACTTGTGATCTCTGTCAGATGAACAAATAAAATCTTTAAAAAAAAAGACAGACAAATACAAACCCTGGTGAGGTTGTGGGGAAGCCAGAGCACTTACACACTGCTAGTAGGAATGTAAAATGGCACAATACTTTGGAAGACAGTTTGGCAGTTTCTTAAAACAGTAAATATAGATTTACCATATGACCTGGCAATTCTACTCCTATGTATCTGCCCAAGAGAAAACATGTCCACATAAAGGCTTGAATGCAAATGCCCAAAGGTGTATTATCCATAATAGCCAACAAGTAGAAGCAACCCAAATATCCACCAGCTGGTAAATGGATAAACAATATGTGTTCTCTCCATGCAATGGAATATTCAGCAATGAAAAGGAACAACATATGATAAATGCTACAGTGCAGATGAGCCTCAAAAACATGTTAGGTCAAAGAAACTAGTTCTAAAAGATCCCATACTGTAATGATTATCTGAAATGTCCAGAAAGGTAATTCTGTGGAAGCAGAAGGTAGACTAGGAGCAGGGGTTGAGAAGGGAGAGTGACTGTGAGCATGAGGTTTCTGTTTGAGATGATGAAAATGTTTTAAAATGAGATGAGGGGGCACCTGGGTGGCTCAGTCGGTTGAGTATTAAGACTCTTCGGCTCAGGTCCTGATCTTGGGGTCATGAGATCGAACCCTACCTCAGGCTCTGTACTTAGCAGGGAGTCTACTGAAGATTCTCTCTCCCTCTGTGTCGCTCCCCCTGCCCCAAATAAATAAATAAATCTTTAAAAAAATAAATAAAATGATGGGACGCCTGAGTGGCTCAGGCAGTTGGTCGTGATCCCAGGGTCCTGGGATCAAGCCTCACATCCGGCTCCCTTCTCCCTATGCCCCTCCCCCTGCTCACATGAGCGCTCGCTCGCTCGCTCTCTCTGTCTCAAATTTTTTTTAAAAAAGACTTTTAAAAAAATGAGACTGATGATAGCTGCACAACTGTAAACTTACTAAAAAAAATTTATCTGCACAGTTAAAATGACTACATTGTATGGTATTTTAAAATACACCTGAATAAAGCTAAATAGAAAAAGAACATCCAAGAGGTCAATAAATACTGATAAAAGTATTCAAATTCATTAGTTACCAGAGAAACACAAATTGAAACAATGATCCCACTACAAAATAACACCACATCCCACCAGCATGACTAAATGACAAAAGAGGGCAATAGGAAAGTGTTGATGAGGATGTAGGACAGCTGGAACTCACGCACTGTTGGCAGGAGTGGGAACTGGTACAGTCACTTTGAAAAACAGCCTCAGTGGACACATCTCAGCACCCGGCATTTCTAGTCCTAGGTGAACGCCTCAAAAACATGTTTACCAAAAGACCAAGAAGATTGTTCATAGCCGCATTATCCATAGTTTACCAAAACTGAAAACAACCCAAATGTCCATGTACAGTTGAAAGGATAAGTTGTGAGATGTTCACAAGTCAGATACCGCGATGCAAGAACGAACTTCCACAACAAGCCTTTCCACACCTCTCCCCCAAAATAAGTATAAGGTTCCAGGTAAGAATCCAGAAGACATTTAAAAACATTAAAAGTAGACTGTCAGATCTCACTTAAACGGAGTTCCAAAACACGGAAAGTAATCGGTAGTGTTAGAAATCACTACAGGATAGTGGTTACTTTTGAGCAGGAGTGAGGGAATCTTGAGATGGTGCCCGAGGGGATGCTTTTGAGGTGCTGGAGATGTTCCATTTTTCACTTCTCAACAAGCTCTACATTGATGACCAATGCATTCTTTTTGCATGTATGTCAATAAAAATTTTCATCAGAGTCTCTGCCAAGACCTGTCCTGGGGAGAATATTCTCTAATTTTCAACATTAACCCAATGATACCAAAAGTGGGACTCTTATTTATAAATGAGAAAACCAGAGAGGTGAGTCATTGGCATGGATTTTTCCATAGAAGGGGGAATGAGACTTACTTGGGGAACCAGCTGTGTGGAAAATAAGAGTGAGTGGGAGTAAGCGGGAAGGCTCTGGCAGATCTCACACACGTGAAATGAGAAGTGGAGAAAGAAGGATTTGCTGAGCCTCAAACTGGCAGTGCGGCTCTGTGAGCGGAGCATCCTGGCCAGTCAGTGGGGAGCCCCAGAGCAAAGACTGCCCACGAGAGGGTTTTCGTGTTAGAAAAGATGGGCTCTGCTTTTAAAACCAAAGGGAAGGGGTGCCTGGGTGGCTCAGTGGGTTAAAGCCTCTGCCTTCGGCTCAGGTCATGATCCCAGAGTCCTGGGATCAAGCCCCACATCGGGCTCCCGGCTCAGCAGTGAGCCTGCTTCCCCCTCTCACTCTCTGTCTGCTTCTCTGCCTACTTGTGATCTCTGTCAAATAAATAAATAAGATCTTTAAAAAAAAAAAAATAGAGTGGCCATAAGATTAAAAACAAAACAAAAAAACATAGGGAACTCAGTCATTAGCAGGGAGCAGCCAAGCCAAAGCTTGGACAAAGCTGAGCTGAATTCTGCAGATGAACTCATTTCTTGCAGCAGTTTCTCTCTGGGAGATCTGATTGGCACCAACCTATAGCCTCCACACTCACACACAGTTAATTGGAAAGTTAGGGTGAATCTCAGATCCATCTGTCTGAATCCGGACAGTCCCTTTAGGACCATATGGAGACCTACCAAGTATAGCTCAAATATCTACGAAAGCCATTAAACTAGTCGATATCTCTGATGGAAATGCAGTATTTGGAAATAGAAAGATGGCAGCAAAAAGCATTCCAGGCAGAGGAAACTATCTGAAATATACATAAGTGACAATTAAGTTGCTGAATCTGGCTTCTTCTGCTGTTCTTTGGTGGTTACAGATTCGAGAAAAAGCAGCAGAACTGGGCTCACAGAAGACCTAGTTGCAGGAGCCAGGCCGTGCCCCCTTGGGGCCTCGGGAGGAATCCACTTTGAGATTCTGGTCCTGAGGGAAGAGAACCTGCTCAGCCTGGGGGTGGCTATCCCTTGGCTGGGGAGGGGAAGGTACCTTGAATGACAGTCATAGTGACACAGTCAAAGGAGAAGACGGAAGGAAGGTTGGGCTTTAACAGAATAAGTGGATGCTGAACTGGCAAAACCAACAGATGTGCTATGTAGTTCTAAACCATCACTTGGGGAAGCTTAAAAAACCAAAGCTGCTCACCACGTGTGAGTGAAATGGTTCATTAAATCATTATGATCTTCAACCACAAGTTCTGTCCTCAGCAATTTTGGTGAGTGTAAGATTTAGCACACTCTAAATATGACATTCAATTTTGGATATATGACTTCATCCTGGTCATGTTTGTCAAGTCTTAATCTTCCTGGATTAGTTACTTCACTGTGGTTATTTGTGATTAACTACAGGACACAGAGAATCCAGTGATCGTGGGTTAGTCCTGGAGCCCCTGCCAAAGCATCCCAACCTTTTGACGTGTAACTGCTCCATGTGAAGCACTGACTGTATCAAGCTTTCAAGTATAGGCTTCTATTTACAGTGAATACCACTGTACACTTAAATTCCTTAAAGCACAGGGAGGTCTGGGTGGCTCAGTGGGTTAAGCATCTGCTTTCGGCTCAGGTCATGATCACAGGGTCCTGGGACTCATGGGACTCCTTGCTCAGTAGGGAGTCTGCTTCTCCCTCTGATCCCTGCCCCTGTGCTATCACTCTCTCTCAAATAAATACTATCTTAAAAAAAAAAAAAAATAAGGAACAATGAGGGGGGCCAGGTGGCTCAGTTGGTGAAGTGTCTGCCTTCGGCTCAGGTCATGATCCCAGAGTACTGGGATTGTGTCCTGCATCGGGCTCTCCACTCAGTGGGGAGACTGCTTCTCCCCCTCCCTCTGCCACTCCTCACCACACATGTGGGCTCTCTCTATCAAATAAATAAAATCTATTTTTAAAAAATAGAATAAGGAACAACGACACTTATATCTGCACCCCCAGCACCAAATAGTTCCTGACATGTAGTATGTCATTAATAAACATTTGTTGTATTAAACTACAATCGAATGAATGTTGAGTAGGTAATGCAGTAACCCAGTCATGTATAAATAGTAAAAATTTTCTGTGACTCTAGAGTCTTGCTCCTATAAAATGCAATTACGTTGTAAATACCTTCCAGTTTTCTGAAAATGAGGAAAGTATTGGGAGTAAATCAATTAAAATTATTTATTCTAAGAATATTAGTCAGGATCTAGGCAACAGAACAAGAAGCCACACAGGTATTTTACCAGAGAATTAATATGTGGAGTTGTTTCACAGATGTTAGCAGAAACAGGACATGAGGAGAACAATCACTGCAGGAAGCAGTTACCACCAGCAGGGTGGGAGGAACCAACAGGCCCCATTTGGGATTACTAGAAGCTGGCGACTCAGAGGATCAAATCCCACTTCTTGGTGTACCCAAAAGACTGAAGTCAGGGTCTCAAAGAGATATTTGTATACCGATATCCATAGCAGCATTATTCACAATAGCTAAATATGAAACATGAAATATGAAAATAGAATGCCAATTGCCAGAGGCTGGGACGGGGGCAATGGGAAGTTACCATACACTGGGTACAGCGTTGTCGTTTTACAAGACAGCAGACTCTCAGATGGTGAAGACGGCCGCGCAACACCATGAAATCTCTGGATACCATTGGGCTGTCCAGTCGAAATGGTAAAAGATAGTACATTTCATGTTACTTGCCTCTTACCACAACTTAAAAACAAAGAAAAGACTGACAATACCAAGCTTACAATGATATGGAGTACCTGAGACTCTCCTTATTTTGTTGAGGAGCATGCAAATGGTACAGCCATTGTGAGAAACCATACGGGCACTGCCTTGGAAGGTTACACATGCATTTGCCATGTAATCCCACCATCCCAGCTCTAGGAATTTACCCACCTAGGTGTGCCAGCCAAGGAACTTCTTGATAAGCAGGGCTCAGGGATGGGGGTAAGGGTAACGTGAGACGTACTTGTGGTGTAGGTTGACTTCATCGATGTGAATACCCAGTTGTGATACTGGACCGTAGTTTGGCAAGATGTTACCATCGGTGGAAATTGGGCAGTTTACAGGATCTTTACAGCAGCATGTGAATCGACAATTACCTAAAAACAAAAAAACCAAAACCAAAACCAAAAAAAAACCCCAAAAATTAAAAGAAAGAAAAAAATTTCCGATCAGTATAAGAAATAATTTTCCTGGTTTCACACAGACCAAAAAGGGTAGAACGCAGATCTGAGTCTGACTGGCCCTCCATCTCCTGCTGTCTCCATCCTCTGAGACCACCAGTGGGTGGCTGCACCCTGTGGTGGGAAGAGGGCTGCTCTGGCAGTGGGAAGCCTGGCTCCCTGAGGAGGACCCTCCAAGCGTTGCTTCGGGCTCTGAGTGATTCAAAGGATGTGCTTTCACTGAGAAGCTTTGAGTGAACCTATAAATTTACATGTTTTCAGTATGGAAAACCTTTTAGTAGGGAAATGAAGTTCCCATCTGAACAGAAAGTAGTCTGCAGGTTATCAGTAGCATGGTGGTAAGAATGGTAAAGACTGATAGGGAACACTCAGCCCTCACAACAACTTGGGAGGTCGGTAAGCATAAAGAGGTTGAGTCATTTGCCCGAGTCCTCGCAGATGGCTCATAGCAGAGCTGGAGGCCCCATCTGGCTCCAGAGTTCACGGTCTTAGTAGGATAACCAGGTTGGATGATATCGAAGAAAAATAAAGATGTTGCTGTGTGAGGTGCAGGATTTCTTACTGTTTGGGGGAAATATTGTTTAAATGTGTATTTTTTAAAATGACCGTGTGGATTCATTTTAGATGCCTCCTGGTGCCTCACTGCTAATACTTGATAAGCCATTCCTTTGAAACCTGCTTACAATAATAGGATTTCCTCCTGTGGTTGTAACTGTTGACCTTCACTCAATCCTCGGCATGTATGCTGCTTAAAGATGACCTTACGAAACTAGATCTCTTGGGTCAACAGATGCTTAAAAATTCAATGGTTGACATGGGAGATGTATCCAAGGGTCCAGTGGTTTCTGTTTGTACAGAGTTACTTAGACAGCAGTGAATAAGCACCACAAAGTTGAGAGGACTTGAAGTATTAACTCCATTCGAGAAATGAATGCAGTTTTATAACAATCTATCTGAAAAGAAATCTCGCTTTAAGCAAAGAGTATTTTTAAAATGCAGCTAATTCACGCTCCCTGTCCGCTCCCCCACCTTGTCACACCCATGAATATTTCTGTTTCAATACTGGGTTTTCTTAAGGTGGATTTCTATTTCTTTTGCCAGGGAACTGGAGTTCCTAATTTGAAGCTACAGTGGGGTGTGGCAGGTGGAAAGAATAGAAATCAGAATTGGGACCCAGGTTCTTGGCCTGTTGGCTGCCCAGAGCAAAAAAAAAAAAAATTTTTTTTTACTCTGAATGCCTCACATACGTTTTTTAAGGATTTTATTTATTTATTTGTCAGAAAGAGAGACACCAAGAGCAGGAACACAAGTAAGGGGAGTGGAAGAGGGAGAAGCAGGCTTCCTACCGAGCAGAGAACCCGACACGGGGCTGGATCCCAGGACCAGAGCCAAAGGCAGACACTTAACAAATGAGCCATTCAGGTGCCCCTCATTACACATTTTCTGGGTCTGTTTCCTCAAATGCCAGGTGTGCCTTCTCGTCTTCCCAGACCTATTAGAAGTATTTTGAAAAGCCCTCCATGTTCTCCTATCTAGTTTCCTTCTTGTTTTAAGTGGGTTGGGAAGGGAAATCATTTCATGGGCACACACAGAAAATAGTTAATAACTATCACTTAGGGACACTTACGTTTTAGGCTCAATAACCATATTATCTCCAATCTTTATAATAATCCTACATGGTTGTATATATTAACTGGCTGGAATTATTAATGGCCCCATTTTATAATAGAAGTTGAGTATGGGGAGGCAGGAGCCCTGGCCATGCACACTGACATGGTGTTTGATGTCAGGGAAAGTCACTTCCTGGTTCCCTGTGCCCAGCATGGTGGCTGATGTGCACCAGCTCTCAGGAAAAGCCTGCTTTCCAAACAGCTGTGTTTGTGTCACAGCTTTAAGCTGGAGTTCAGAAAGTTATTAATATGCTTTCCTATTTCTTCACTCATAAATTTACCTCTGGAAAATTAACTTTTTTTCTAGCATATAAGGACTCAAAATCATAAAGCACAGAAATGTGCATAGATTGCCTTGTTTAAGATAAGTATGGTGGGCAATCAACTGTTCAAGGTGGCAAAGAGATGTCCACTTTGAAGTTTTGAAACTCTGTTTCCTGACGAAGTATCATGTATACACTGACTCATCCACTGGTAGCTCAGGGCCAGCCACAGAACTCCCCCAAGGTTTTAATGTTAATATTGCTGAGCTCTTAAGGCATTTGGGTCCAAGGGTGAAAGTACTGGGTCCTTGCTTTAAAATCTGGAAATGCGAAAAAGGGACTGGGGTTGTTAAAGGAAGATTCAGAAACAAAGAAGACTTCTAGAAGAGGAGGTGCTTTAAAAGGATGGCTTGCCATATGTAAAATGCAGTAAGTACTTACTTTATTTTTTTTAGGGAGAGAGAAAGTACATGCATGAGTGGGGGTGGGGAGGAGGAGGGGGAAAGGGAGAGAGAGAATCTCAAGCAGGCTCCATGCTCAACACGGAGCCCAGACACAGGACTGGATCTTATGACCCTGAGATCATGACCGAAATCAAGAGTCAGACCCTTGACCCACTGAGCCACCCAGGTGCCCCTGCAGTCAGTATTTAAAGGGAAAAACACACACAAAAAATAACTAAGGTTATATTAATTGGGGATGAAAATACTTTATTTCACTATTGGCTGGGCTCACATGTAAAGTCCAGGATGAGAGCCCTTATTTAATTTACAGTTATTTTCCCATATTTAAATTAATTCACCAGTCTTGGGATAAGGGGAACAGTTACTTACATGCCTGGTTCTGGAACATTTGGCAGTGATCTGTCACTTCAGGTTGTTCACAGATGGTCTTTATTATTGCCATTCCCTGTAGTGCGGTCAAAGCACGGGCTCTGCAAATCGGGGGGCTCGGGTTTAAAACCTGCCTTTGGACAGCCCTGGATACCCCCAAACAACCCTGGAAGGCTTGTTTCCTTGGACCAATTTCTCCGAACCTCAGGTTCTTCTTACATAAAATAGGGCCTTTAATAACTCCAACCAGTTCATCTATCCAACCATGTAGGATTATTATAAATCTTGGAGATAGTGTGGTTCCAGAGCTTGAAACGTGAGTGTCCCTAAGTGGTAGTTATTTATTTTCTGTGTGTGCCCACGAAATGATTTCCTTTCCAAATCCACTTAAAGGAAGGAAGGGAGAGAGGGAGAAAAAGCTTCCAGCATTGCCCTGTGTTCAGTACTTGGAGGAGATGTCAGTGCCCAGCCTTGGGGAGGTTAGTTCTCCTGAGTGTCAGACTTGCACACACGGAGTCACTGGACTCCTATGAGAAGGAAGCATAATGACAAGTCTTATCTTCCCGGGGGGCTCTAAAAAAAGAGGGCGCTACACTGTGCATTGGGGTCAACTCCCCGTGCCCTATATTTTCATTCAAAAATCCTGACAACTGGGGCACCTGGGTAGCTCAGTCAGTTAGGTGTCTGTCTTTTGCAGGGGTCATGATCACAGGGTCCTGGGATCGAGCCCCACGTCAGGGCTCCATGCTCGGCAGCATGTCTGCTTCTGCCTCTGCCCCTCTCCCTGCTTGTTTTCTCTTGCTCACTCTCTCTCTCAAATTAAAAAAAAACCAACAATAACAACAATAAAAACAACCTTTATTAAAAAAAGTTCTGACAACCACCCCTACATGTTAGGTAGTTTCAGCAAAACAGGAGCAAAGGTTCTGGACTCACTGCCTATGTTCCCACCTCCCACTTTGCAAATCGCTAGCTCTGTGTCCTTAAACAAAGGACTTAGCCATTCCATAACTCACCTTCCTTGTGTGAAACCTCGCGATAATATTGGTGCCCATCTCCCAGGGTTGTTGTGAGGCTCACGTATGAAATATTCTGAACATAATGCCTGCCAGGAAGAAAACACTAGTTAAACAGTTGTTGCTATCGTTGTTTCGGCAATAGTAATTATCTTGCACAATATCAAACACTAGGAAGAAGCTAGAAATGTTAGTCTTCTGACTCCACATGCCAGGCTCTTTTCTCTTTTACCATGTGTTACGCTACGGAGTGTTTATTTGCCTTCTTCAGGGATTAAAATACCTCTGTGCTGTTTGTGTGGCCCCGGGGACACTGAAGGAGTCTCTCTGATTATGCAGTTACAAATGAAAGATCACCTTAAGGAGAAAAAGCTAATGTTGTTTCACTTTTCTTTGCTCTTGCTTGAGAAGAAGAGCCCACATGTTGGACCATGTCTCAGTTACCAAGAACTCCACTTGCCAGGAGTTCTATTTCTCTGGTATTAAAACAAATTTCAGGGTGCCTGGGTGGCTCAGTAGGTTAAACCTCTGCTTTCGGCCCAGGTCATGATCTCAGGGTCCTGGAATCAAGTCCCGCATCGGCCTCTCTGCTTGACAGGGAGCCTGCTTCCTCCATTCTCTCTCTCTGCCTACTTGTGATCTCTCTCTGTCAAATAAATAAATAAATATCTTTAAAGATCTCTGTCAAATAAATAAATAAAAATCTTAAAAAAAAAAACAACCACGAATTTCAGTCCTGCCAACCAAGAGCACTGCCGGTGATTTGAGGGCATTGCCTGTTAGAGAGGCCACAGTATCCTCTCTGTTTGGTGCTAAATGGTGACATCAACTGTTTGTCTCCCTTTCAAAGTTACCCTCTAATATTTCGCTCCAGCCTCCTCCAAACAAAACAACTGGTGCAGCTGCCAGTCACGCTGGCTTTCTGGTTCACTGCCTACTTAGGCGTAAAGAAATGGCGTCCTTGCTCCCTTATTTTAACTACTGCTGGGCTTGGCAGAGTTCCAGGCTCCTTGGGTACTGAACCATGCAGAGTCCATAAAGTTAATTTTCCAGACTCACTGCAGCCTGGTATGAACTTCAGACGAGGCAACACTGGAGGAAGTCACACTGACTTTCCCATACCACTTAAAAATAATTTTTTTTTAACTTGTCAAAAAGAAACATTCATCAGCATAGCCTATAGGCTGGGCCATAAAACAAATCTTAATACACTGCAAAGAATTTAAATCATACAAAGAGAGTTCTCTGAAAAGAATGCAATTCTGAATCTAGACATCAGTAATAAAAAGATAACTAACAGTCCCCAAGTAGTTGGAAATTAAACGACACACTATGGGCCAAACTGGAAGTCACAAGATAAGTTGGAAAATACTTTGAGCTGAATGGAAATAAAAATACAACATATTAAGGTTTCTGGGATGTGTTTTAAAGTATTGCCTAGAGGGTCCCCTGGGTGGTTCAGTTAGTTAAATGTCTGCCTTCAGCTCAGGTCATGATCCTAGGGTCCTGGGATCAACCCCTGCTCAGAGGGGAGCCTGCTTCTCCCTCTCCGACTTCCCCTGCTTGTGTTCCCTCTCTTGCTATCGCTCTCTCTGTCAAAAAAATAAAGTATTAATAAATAAATTAGAGCTTAGAGGAAAATGTATGGCATCAAAGGCTTATAAACAAGAAATATGTAAAATTAATGATCTAAGTTTCCATCTTAAAAAAAACTAGAAAAAGCAGCTAAAAGCAAGGCAAGCAGAAAGAAAAAAAATAAAGAGATGAAATCAATGAAATTGAAAAACAGAAAAATCAGAAAATCAACTAAACCAAAACCTGCTTTTTTAAAAAGATCAATGAAATTGGTAAGACTTAGTCAAACTGATCAAGAAAAAGAGGGGGAAAAATTTACTGACCTCAAGAATGATAAGAGAGAACACCATTATATATCCTATAGATATTAAAAGGATAATAAAGTGATAGTATCATATATGAACAACATTAAAAAGCTGATGGCATAATATTATGATATATGAACAACTTTATAGCTGTAAACTCCAATATCTAGACAAAATAGACAAATTCCTTGAAGATACAAGCTACCAAGACTCACTCAAGAAGATATGGATATGCTGAATAGCCCTATATTTTATTAAATAAATAGAACTTGTATTTTAAAACATTTCAGTAAAGAAAACTCCATATTCAGACGGCTTTATTGGAAAAGTCTAACAAACGCTTAAGGAATGAATAATACCAATTTGATGCTAACTTCTCCGGAAAACAGAAGAGAAGGAAACACTTCCCCACTCATTTTATGAGATCAATATTATCCTGACACCAAAACTAGACAAAGACATTAAGGAAAACCATAGATCAATATCTCTGAAAAATATTAATGCAAAAATCCTCAATAAAATGTGACTAATTGACTCCAGCAACATATCAAAATAATAGAACACCATAACCAAGTTGGGCTTATCCCAGGAATGCAAGCTTTGTTTAACATTTTTATTTATTTATTTACAAAGATTTTATTTATTTATTTGACACACTCAGAGAGAGTGCACACAAACAGAGGGAGGGACAAGCAGAGGAAGAAGCAGGCTCCCTGCTGAGCAAAGAGCCAGACATGGGGAATCCAGGACCCTAGGACCATGACCTGAGCTGAAAGCAGACACTTAAAGGATTGAGCCACCTGCCCCTGTTTTGTTTTGTTTTGTTTTTGATATTTTACTTATTTATTTGACAGAGAGAGAGAGAGAACATGAGAAGGTAGAGGGGCAGAGGGAAAGAGAGAAGCAGACTCCCTGCTGAGCAATGAGACCAACTCAGTCTTACAGCCCCCGAGATCATGACCTGAGCCAAAATCAGACACTTAACTGACTGAGCCACCCAGGTGCCCCTCAACATTTTTAAATCTATGAATGCAATTCACTGTATCAACAGACTAAATAAGAAAAATCATGCTCGGGTACTTTCCTCCTAAGATCAGTCACAGAAATGTCTGCTCTCACCATTCTTGTTTGATGTCACATGGGAGAACCTGTCAAGTGCAGGATGGCAAGAAAAAGAAAAGGTATACCAGTTAGGAAGAACTAAACCTATCCATGTTTGCTGGTGACGTGACTGCCTGCATAGAAAATCCCAAGGAATTTACAAAAAGCTAGAACTTGTGAGAAAACATCCAGAAGGTAAATAAGCATACGAAAAACTGCTCAGCATTAGTTATTAGGAAAATGCAAATTAAAACCACAGGAGACAATTACCTACCTATTAGAATGGCTAAAATCAAAAGACCTGAATAGGAGTGTTGGCAAAGATGCAGAGTAATTGGAAGATTGCTGGCAGAAACGTAAAATGGCATAGTCACTTTGGAAAACATTTTGGCAATTACTTACAATAACATGTACTTATCCTGTGACCCAGCAGTACTCCTCCTAAGTATTATTTTCCCAAGAGAAAGGAAAACACATGTTCACACAAAAGACCATGCATGAATGTTTATAGTGACTTGATTTATAATCACCAAGACTAGAAACAACTCAAATGTTCTTCAGCTGGAAATACATAAACAAAGTCTGGTTTATCCATATAATGGAATACCACTCAGCAATAAAAAAGAACGAACTATGGAGATACGCAACTACATGGGTGAATCTAAAATGCATGTTAAGTAAAAGAAGTTTAGTTAGTCTCAAAAGGTTGCATTTATATGACATCTTGGAAAAGGCAAAGCTATTGAGACAGAAAACACATCAGTGGTTGCCATTTGCAAACAATTTCTAGGAGGTTCACAGACCACCTGTAGCTCAACCCTGGACCCCCATCTATATGCTACTCCCTGGTCCGGGAAGCCACCCATTCCTCTCTCCCCAGCTCCTTCCTGAACCCTATCCAGATTTACCTTCAGTGGCATGCTGCTTGGTGCGGGATTGGTCCCCGTTTTATAGACGGTCCCTGTTTACAGACGGTATGACATTTTTCTCTCCTCAGGTATCACTTCCAGGGCAAACACCCAACTCAGTGCTGGGCGTATGGAATGCACGAGATGATGAAGTACTGACTGAGGCAGTCTGCCTAGTAGCAAACTATGTCATTCTTTCCCCAAGTCCATGAACTTCCCACCATTGTGCTCAGACTTGAGTAAACAAGAGGCATCTGGGAGAAGGATGGGAATATGGAACCTAAAACGGATACCTGGTTGGCTTCGTCGGTAGAGCACAGGACACTTCACCTCAGGGTCCCGAGTTTGAGTCCCACCTTTGACCTGGGGATTACTTAAAACAAAAATACCTAAACCAAGCTGGGCTCTGTCCATCTGCATCTGCCACATCAGAAAGGCCAGCTGCATAGAAGTCGATGATGACAGACCCCCAGGCTAATGGAGAGAAGTGCTGACTTTAACCAGTTTCAGTCTTCATACCTCCCACTCCCTCTCCCCCCACCCCCCACCCCCCGTCCCTGCCTTTCATTCATTCATCACTGGTTGGCGGGATGCTACAGTACTGATCGGGACAGACACAAAAGCTGTCCTCAAGGCGTTTGTAACCCAGCAAAGCGTTACAAACGTTACAAAGCGTTACGGGGAAAGTAATCTGTTCTCAGACCGTGCGGGACCGGCCCTCCCCGTGAAGTTCAGACCGCATGGGGGGTGTCGGGAGGGGTGCTCCCGGAGCAGGCGTCTTCCAGCCGACTCCGCTCGAGCTGCGTTTTTTACGACCTGCTGGAGTCCGCAGTCCTGCAAGCCTCCTCCACCCGGCGGAGAGACGCGCGGGTGCCGGGGACCCAGGGCCGCCCACCAGGGCCCTTCCCCGCCGCCGGGGCGCGGCGGCCCCGCCCAGGCCAGCCGGGGGCGGGAGCCCGTTCCCATAGGGATTGCGGCCCGGGCGGCGGCGGGCACAGCCGCGAGAGAGGCGGCGAGGTGGGAGCAGGGCCAGGCCTGGCAGCCGCGGCGCCGTGAGTCCCGGGCGGGGAAGGCGCGCGGGCCGGGACGGCGGGCCTGGGCGCCACGTGGCGCGGCTCGAGGCTGCGCAGCGCGGGCCGGGATGGGGGGAGGGCGCCGGGGGCGACGGGGCCCCGCGGCAGGGGGGCGGGGGGCTGGACCGCACATCCCTGCCCCCCCGCCCCCCGGCGAGGCCCACCCGGGAGGCACCAGGCTCCCGCACATGGGGTTTCGGCTAGTGTCTCCGTGCCCGAGGGAAATGAGACCCGAAATGAGAACCGGGGAAGCCCTGAGCTGGCTCATGTGTCTTAGATCGGATGAACAAGAGCATTAAACAAGATAGATTATCTTACAGCTGGGTTCGTTTTAGGATGACGGGTTGCATTTTAATTCGCAGGATGTATACCCGGCGCTTAGAATTGGGTTACCGAGGGCAGCGAGCTCTAGACTGTCATCCCGGATCTCGTTGCCCTTGCTGAGGGGCGAGCTTTAAGGACGTGGGTCGATTCCTAACTGGTTAACAAGTGCCCTTCTGTTCCAGGTGCTTGACGAAGAGCCATCGTTGAGTGGGGCTCTAGTTCAGTCTGTTCGAGCCAGTAGTCTATGTCTGACATTTTCAAACTATGTGAAGATCCTTTTTAAGATTTATTCCTCTATGATGGAGAAGTATGAAAAAATTGGGAAAATTGGCGAAGGATCGTATGGAGTTGTTTTCAAATGCAGAAACAGGGACACGGGTCAGATTGTAGCCATCAAGAGATTTCTGGAATCAGAAGATGACCCTGTCATAAAGAAAATCGCCCTTCGAGAAATCCGCATGCTCAAGGTAAATGGATTCTTTAAAAATGAATTTTCAGGGTCTAAAAAATTAAAGCGAGTCGTGTTATGTTTAATAAATGTTTAATAAATTAAGAGCCGGTAACATCTCCTTCCTCTAAGGACATTTGTCCTCAGGGACACAAGTGCGACGTCTGTGTACAAGTTGCCAGTTACTTGGGTGGGGGGACACCTGTGCAGGGAAAGGGGGAGATTCACTTTTGGAGATGCTGTGGGTGTTTCATTTTTCTTCCTCTCCCCCATGTCCACTCTAGACCTGGTTCTTCAAGAGCCATCAACTTCAGTTTGCTGGCATTCATGAGTTGTAAACTTCCAGGCCATGTTCTGCTGACAGTCTCAGCCCATTAAGAGACTTAATCATTCACCTGTTTTCAAACTGCTAGGAATCTGACAGGTTTTCTTTACACCTCACATGTATCTGCTGCTGAACATCATAATGTCCTTTCTCTAGAAAAAAAATTCTTCTTAAAGAAGTGAAATGATCGGGGTCAGTGGGTTAAAGCCTCTGCCTTCGGCTCAGGTCATGACCCCAGGGTTCTGGGATCGAGCCCCACATAGGGCTCTTTGCTTGGTGGGGAGCCTGTTTCCTCCTCTCTCCTTTCTCTCTGCCTGCCTTTCTGCCTTCTTGTGATCTCTGTCAAATAAATAAATAAAATCTTAAAAAAAAAAAAATCGAAATGAAATGATCCCTTTTAAAATGTTTGTTAACCCTAGAAGACGGTGAAATCAGAGCCGTAGAAAAGGGTGTTTGTTACATGCTGAGAGCATTTTTTCCTGTAGTAGAAAAAGGCTGCTTTTCTGAATTTCTGTGGGATGAAACCCAAATCCCAACATAGAGTGTGACATGTAATGAGCACAGTGGGGTTAACTTGGTTTCATATAGTTAGGGCCTTAGTGTTCAGACTTGTGTAACCAACTCTGTGACAAGGAATGAGCTACCAAGTGGGAAGTGAGAGGAACATCCAGGGGATTTTCTCTTATCCCTTCCTTTCTATTTTCTCCAAGCCTCTCTACACATCTCTCTTCCCCATGGCTTGAATGTGTGGTGTTATCTCTGGATAAGGAAACTGAATGTGAATTAGCAGGCTTTGGGTAAATTTAAATGGGGGGATAATAGGAAACCTCTCTCTTTCCGTTTGGGGTGTTCTTTACCAGCAAGATCTTATCTGCTCTGAGAAGACACTTCCAAGGTTCCCCTACCCACACCCCAAGAGGGCCTCCCCGGGAAGGGGTAAGACCAGCGGTATTTGCCCATCCCATGGCCTAGGGACCCTATGGGGACAGGTTCTCCCCCTTTCTTTTGGGCTTATGGGTGTTTTCCACTTTCTCAGGTTCTCCCTAGAGGAGAAGGTGATAACTGAGTTTCGAAGGACTCTTTTACTCCAAAGAAAAGACAATCTGTTTCTAGTGGAGACATAGTCTTTCTAATTCCGAAGATCACCTTTGAATAAACAATACTGGGTTTCCAAATGTAGCTCCCTGTGTTAACTGAGTTCCTCCAGGATGGGGACCTCTGTTTTTCTGTACAAATTACTAAGTGCTTAGTAGGCCTCCAGCTCATGTTACTGTAAATTGAAAAAAAAAAAAAAGGTTAACAAAATAAACTCTTAGCAAGAGTGGTTGTTGCCAATAAATTAGGAAGTCAGATGTGTTCTCTTAAATAACCGAATATTGATGCTACCTGAGGGAAAGGGTTGGGTGTACAGGAACCTTATTTTGAAGCACAGAGCACCCCATTCTTCAAATCAAGTGCACAGATGTAGACCCTCCTGATCTATATGAGGTGATGGGACTAGATTATGGATAGAGTCCATTCTTCAGAGCCCTAACTTTTCAGCATTCTGTGATATCCCCAACACATAACAGGTACTTAAATATTTGCTGAAATGGTGAATTGGAAATTTCTTGAATGAAGTCACATTTTCTCCATTTAATTATTCAGTAAATATGCGTAGAGCCTCCTTGTGCCTAAAATAATTTTTTTTGTTGTTTTTTGGGGTTTTTTTTTTTAGTTTATTAGAGAGAGAGGAGGATAGAACACTCGAGCGGGGGGGGGGTGGGGTGAGGGGGTAGGGACAGAGGGAGAGAGAGAATGTCAAGCACACTCCCCTGCTGAGTGTGGAGTCTGACCCAGGACTCAGTGGTAGGATGCTAAAGGTCAGGACCTGAGCTGAAACTCAGGGTCAGACCGTAAACCAACTGGGCCACCCAGGTGCCCCTAAAACAATGTTTATATGAAGTGGTACATGCTGTGTTTCAGATGCTTAACCATGGATGGGAACTAAGATAAATTTCCCCTTGGCTCTCACTCCTGATAAACTGGGTTCCTAATAAGCAGGGTCTGTGTCATTTACCTTGTGTCTCCAGGCCTGGCAAGAATCCTCTAAATAACGTGTTTAGAGGCATGTTTGAACTAGACTTTGAAGTGTTTAGGGAGGCATAAAATGAGATATAAGGCATTCAGGACAGAGAGTCTCTCCTAAGAAAAGGTGCATACGTAGAAAGCAGTATATGGAGGGAAAACAGGTTATAACCCTAAAATTTTAGCCAGGATTGCCTGCTGGGTGCTACCAGGCCAGGAGGAGAAGGAAAGGAAAGAAAGCCAGGGGTCAGTAGAAGGAGGTGGGAGGAATTTCCTGGAGTAGAGGTCTACTTTGTACAAAGCTAAACCTTGGTACCAGATGGCCTTTTGGGTCTGGAGGTTGACTCCAGGGGACATACTATAGTCCCCCAAACAGGAAAAAGCTGGTGACATCTAAGCAAGTGTTTTAGGGCCTGTGCCAAAACTGTGAGCCAAGCACAGCTCTGTGCGCCCAAGGGAAGTTTGCAGCTCAGTGAGTTTGAGTTCCTAATACTTTCCTTGCACACCTCTTGCAGAGGTATGCTTTTAATGACCCCTGCTGAGGTTAGGAACCAGGAACTAGGAGGATTGAAGGTGAAGATTGCCTCAATAACCTTAGCCAGAGAGGTGAGGACTGCCAAGGGCTGACCCCCTGGGTGCTCCTATTATGATAAGGCAAGCAAGACACATAGATGAAGATCAGGTGTAGAAGGATTTGAATGCCAAGCCAAGGAGTTTGGCTTTCTCCTGAAAAGAAAGAAACCAGCCAAGGTTTTTTGTTTGTTTGGTTGTTTTTTTGTTTTGTTTTGTTTTGTTTTTGTTTTTAAGATTTTATATATTTATTTGACAGACAGAGATCACAAGTAGGCAGAGAGGCAGGCAGAGAGAGGGAGAAGGAAGCAGGCTCTCCGAGGGTCAGAGAGCCTGATGTCGGGCTTGATCCCAGGACCCTGGGATCATGACCTGAGCCAAAGGCAGAGGCTTAAACCACTGAGCCACCCAGGCACCCCACTACTACCTCTCTGCCTACTTGTGATCTGTCAAATAAATAAATAAAATCTTTTAAAAAAATAAATTCCAGTCATTTCCTCTGAAGCAGATAAGATTGTGGGAACAAATATTCTAGCAGTCAATTGCATAATTTTCAGGGTAGCATACCTACAATGTTTCCCATTCTCAGTGTGGGAGCATACATGAGGCTGTAACCATCCATTAGTAAGCGCTTTTGAGGATGATAATTTTTATCAAGAAACCAATTTTGCTAATAGTTTTAGAAAACATTTTTTTCTGAAAATTTGAAACTTTTCAAATAACATTATTTTGTGCCATTTGGGAAAAAAAAAAGTGTGGTATTTTTATGAGACAGGTTTAGTGTTTGTACTAATAAACTACCTTTTTAAAAGATTTATTTATTTATTTTTAGAGAGAGTGTCAGGGGTAGGGGGAGAGGGAGAGAATCCCAAGCAAACTCCGCAGTAAGCATGGAGCCCGAAACTGAGCTCGATCCCAGGACCCTGAGATCACCACCCGAGCCCAAACCAAAAGTCAGATGCTCAACTGACTGTGCCACCCAGGTTCCCCTAGTAAACTGCTCTTTAAACTAAATGTAATTCACTGTTCAAGAGGTCCTATTGCACTTGCCCTTTTAATGTTTAATTCTGAATTTGATTTTTTCCAGTTACACAGTTAGGCTTTTGCAATAAGTATCAACAGTCAGCTCATACTCTAACGACATACTCTAAATTAAGTATCATTTAGCGACAGTAATAAAATTATACTGTAATATTGAGCTCAAAGCAACTGTCCTGTCCTTTCTCAAACTTACTTTCCAATGTGGGAAAACAGAAAGAATTCAGTATTTTCAGTCATCATTTTTGCTGAGACACCTGCGCATTCGTGTGCTGGCATGTGTTCATCTGGGAACTTTTTATAGAACTCCTGTATGTAGCAGGCACTGTTCTGGGCCCCTGCCCTCCACGTAAGGAGAGACTCGTAGGCAAATAATTTATGTCAAGTGGTGAAATATAAAGCAGGATAAAGGGGTAAAGAAATGATGAAGAGGCTTGCTTTTTTCATAGAGCAGGGTCAGGAAAAGCCTTTCTGATAAATGACATTTGAAGAGATACCAACAGCAAATGGGAAGAGATGAGTGATGTGGCATTCCAAGCAGAGGGAATAGTGAGTACAAAGGCCACAGGCAAGACTCAGTGATGTTTTCAGGCATGTTCTGGTGTGTTCTAGGAGAAACAAAGAGATCAGGACATCTACAGCACAGTAAGCAAGGGCAAGGGTCAGAGGAGATGATGTTAGAGGGGTGAGAGGTCAGACATAAGGGCCTTCTGGGCCTCAGCAGGAACCATGGCTTTTACTGTGAGTGAGATGGGATCCAACAGAAGATTTGGAGCAGAGGGGTGCCTTGGCATGACATACATTCTTAGAAGGATCCCTCCAGCTGTTTGTTACTCCAGCTCCATGGGCAAGAAGATCAGTTAGAAGACGATTGGAATAACCCAGGGATGAGGTGTTGGGGTTTGGGTCAGAGTGGTAGCGGCGGAGGTGGTCAGGTACAAGATTTATTCTGAGAGAGTAGTATAGAGGAATCTGATGGTGGGAGGAAGAATCAAGAATGACCCCAGAGTTCAGGACTTGAGTAACTACAAGAACAGGGATCAGATCATTCACTGGGATGGGGAGATCTCAGTACCCATCTGGCGGAAAGGAAATCAAGAATTCTGTTTTGGTTATGTTAAGTTTGAGAGGCATATCTGAGACCATGATGTAGGCATTTAAGTACACAAATCTGGCATTTGGGAGAAAATCCAGATTGGAGAAATAAAAGTGGGAGACATCAGCATAGCAGTGGCATTTAAGGCCACTGAGACTGGGTTGTCCTGGGAAATGGAGAAACCAGTACCAAAGACTGCCCTCCAGCATTTGGATTTGGAGGTCAGGAAGGTGAGGAGGAAGCAGGCAAGAAGAAGGAAAAGGGGGTGATCCTGGAGGTAGGAAAATCCCAGGAACAATGTTCTTAAAAGCTTAGAGAAGAAAATATCTCAAGAACAAGAGAATGGTCAGAGTGAGATCTTGCCATTTGCAACAATGTGGATGGAACTAGAAAATATGCTAAGCAAAATCAGCCAGTCCGAGAAAGACAAATACCATATGATTTCACTCATATGTGGAATTTAAGAAACAAAACAAATTATCATGCGGGAGAAAAAGCAGCAAACCAAGAAAGACTTTTCTAATTCTAGAGAACAAACTGAGTGTTGCTGGAGGAGAGGTGGGTGAGGGAATGGGTGAAATAGGTCATGGGAATTAAGGAGGACACTTGTTGTGATGAGCACTGGATGTTGTATGGAAGTGTAGAATCACTAAATTATATACCTGAGACTATTATTGCACTGTATGTTACCTGGAATTCAAATAAAAACTTAAAAAAAAAAAGAGTAAGGGGATGGTCAGCAGTGTCAAAGGTCATGATTAGTACAGACTTAGGAGTGGCCATTGACTTTGAAGATGTGAGGGTCATTTGAGATCTTGACAAGGGCTGTTAGGTGCAGTGGTGGGAATGAAAGCTTCATCAGAGAGGATTCGAGAGAGAGTGAGAAGAGCAGAGAGGAGACGGTGATACAGGCAACTCTTGAGTATTTTGATTGTAAAAGGAAACAGACATGGAAGGATGTGGGATCAAGAGAGAGTTTCTTAGTTGTTTTTAATATGGGAGAAGAAGTAGATTTGTGTGCTAATGGTATCAATCCAGTAGAGAGAAAACTTGGTACTTTTGAAGGGAGAGAATTCCTGGAGCCATGACTTTGAGTTATCAACATGGACCGTGGCCACAAATAGCTATAATAGTGTAATAAAAGACCAAATCATGGACCAGCTAGGAGATAAGGAATTATTTTATTTTATTTGGAATGTTGCTAGGTTCTTCATATACACTCTCCTTAATCTTTATGTAACAGGATCCACAGTTCTCTCCAAGTTGTGGTGCAGAAGAACTTGTTTCGCCTGGGTGTGTGGTATTGCCTGATTTGCATGTGGCCCATGAACCCTAGAGGAAAAATACAACCCCTTTCTATAACTAGGGTTCAAGCATGTGAAGGTATTTTGGATGGGAAGTGGAGCAGATGCAACACAAGCTAGATTACACAGAGAGACAAGATCCCTGCAAGAAAATCCCCTTACATCAAGAAGTCTGTCTTGATAGGCCAGAGTCATCCCAGGGCCTACAGTGGGACGTGAGTTCTGGCTGCTCATAAAACAGGAGGCTTAACTGAACCCAGCCCAACTCCTGGGGACTATTTGTATGTCCAACAAGAGAAGGGCCATGTGTTTCAAAACAAATGTGACCCGACCAACCCAGAATCACTGTATACCAAATTTATGATGCTAATCCCCTCTCTGCTGAATGAAAATGACAGAACACTTGGAGGAGGAAACAGAGAATGCCAACAGCCGTGATAGGAAGAATAGATGCTCCCAGAGGAGTCGAGGTAAAGGACCGGACAGCACCACTGTGAGTACCTAGGTAGACATTCAGCAGCGTGGCAGGTGATGTGGGGGCCTTAGGAATAGATTAGACCAACATCAGTCAAGGCTGAAAGCAGCAACTGGGACACTGTCTATGACAACTTGCTTCCAGAAGACAAGAAAACAAGATACAGACAAGCAGAAGGAATCACATCTTGCCGTTTGGTGACCCGGTAGACTTGGGCAAGGTACGAAGTATCATTATGTAGGGTGCACAAAATATAAAAACCTTAGGAAGTGGGTATTGTTATCTCATCTAACATATGGATTCGGATGGTTAATGATCTCTAGTGAATAAACTGGAACGCAGACCCAGTTTTATCTGTCCCCACGACCATACATTGCTGCTCCCACAGGTAACCACCCAGTTACACCCAACACCACACTCTGAAGTCTTGGTTACCGTCCTCAGTCTTCGCCCTGCCCTCCTTCCGCCAGGGCCTTAGCTATGGGACTCACGGCTTCTGTGGACCCTCAGGGGCCAATTCTTACTGGAATAGCAGTTCCTTCCAGCTCTGGTTCTATAACCCTGTAGATTATTTTATTTTATCTTAAATATCTTATTTTTTAAAAAGATTTTATTTATTTATTTGACAGACAGAGATCACAAGTAGGCACAGAGGCAGGCGGAGACAGAGGAGGAAGCAGGCTCCCTGCTGAGCAGAGAGCCCAATACAGGGCTCGATCCTAGGATCCTGGCATCATGACCTGAGCCAAAGGCAGAGGCTTTAATCCACTGAGCCACCCAGGTGCCCCAACCCTGTAGATTATTTTAAATGGTACATGTGATGGTCTGCCACTAACAAAGGTGAGAATAAGCATAGGAAGAATGGCCCTGTACAAGTTTACTCTAAATATTACAGTGCATGCCCTCTTTTTTTTTTTTTAATATTTTATTTATTTATTTGACAGACAGAGATCACAATTAGGCAGAGAGGCAGTCAGAGAGAGGAGGAAGCAGGCACCCCGCTGAGCAGAGAGCCCGATGCGGGGCTCGATCCCAGGGTCCTGGGATCATGACCCGAGCCGAAGGCAGAGGCTCTAACCCACTGAGCCACCCAGGCGTCCCCAGTGCATGCCCTCTTAATGAGAATGTTATCGCCCCCAAGAGGATGAAAATTGGTTTTTGAGAATGGGTGCAGGGAGTGTGACCTTAAAGCACAGATTACATACATATATGTTATGTACATACATATATTTCATTGGGAAGTGATCTGGAAAAAATGTATAAAAGGAATCCTTTGGGGATAAATATGAGGAGTGGGGGAGGTAAGAATATTGAGTGTATTCTGTGTGCCAGAAACATGCTTTCATTTGATTTTAATCCATCATGAATACTGATAACCTACAGAATATTCAGAGCATTCCCTTTATTCCCCCTATCATCTCCTCACTTTCATTAACCTCCCAGTGAGGCCGTGGGGCTTTGTTACTGCGTGGGGACAGGACCCACAGTTAAGAATTGCGGTTTCTGATCCAGCTCAGAGCTGTTGGGTGACCTTGGGCAACTCCAGCTCCAGTGCAGCCTGGAACCTGGCCCACCTCCCTTGATTTATGTCTGTGTTTGGCATTGCTATGCTGACTTTTTGCTGAGGGGAGCAAGAGCTCACAGTGGTCAAGCAGCCTTAACGGGTGCAAGGGCAGGAAAGTGAAGGGTCAGAAAAAAAGTCTAGGAGAGAAAGACAAGAAAGATGCATGGTGGGAAGACAGAAAGGTGGGATTTTGTGCCACAGAGAGGCATTGAGCGTCAAGCACCTCACGCAGTCTATCTCAAGAGGTTCACTGCTAGAAAATACCAGACCAGAAATACTGCTGGGCAAGTTAGCAGCCCAGCGATGATAAGGTGCTGTGGCAGGTACAACTGGCAAGGGTTCCTGTACCCAAAGCCTTTAGTAAGTACTTAATTCCGTGTGCTGCTGTGCCCAGGGCCACATTCCACTGAATGCTAACACAGCACCATGTAAATGCTTCCTAGCATTAGACTCCGATTAGAGAGTTCATAATTTTTAAGGGCTTCTGCTTCCCTAATATTAGTTAAAGAAATATTTCCCCAGTATTCATTGAATAATATTTCACAGCTCACTAAAAATCTCACTGGAAAATTCTGTGACGTCTTGTAGAATTTAGTCCTGCTGTTGCTAGTGTAGGTGCCATTTCTAGGCCAAGTCCATTATTTCATTGGCTTGTCCAAATGGATTTGTGACATATTTCTAGAAATTGTGACAGCCATGTTTGGCATGCTCAGTTATGGTTTACATGAGATCAGAAATTCAAATGTGTGTGTGGGTCACAGTAGAGACCTAAAGGAGGGAAGTGGGCTGAGTGTGAGATTAGATGGGGAGGTGGGCACGGGGCAGGCTGGAAACTTTGTAGCTTGTTGGATGGGCAGGTGGCCACGGCTCGGTCCACACAATACAAGCCCACGGTGTTAGGTTTTCTGAGTCTTTTTTTAAACAGCCAGAAATCAGAATTTTATGTAAAATCTGGGTTTTTTTCCTACCACTCTTTGTTTTGACAAAAAACAAAAAACAAAAAACAAAACAAAAAAAAAAGAAAATATACAGATGTGGAAAGAATAATATAATGAATACCTCCGTACCCTTCACTGGATTCATGAAACAGTTGTGAAAATTCTGCTTCGTTTCCTTTCTGTGTCTCTGTCTCTGTCTCTCTCTGTCCCACACACACACTCACACCCCATACCTTCTCAGCTGAATCATTTCCTTAAGTATGCATCATGAATCTGCTAGAATTCTTCTGTGTAACCACAATATGATTTCCACAGTATGATTTCTCAAGGACTCAATACCATCATCTAACATACGGGCTGTGCTCAAGTTTCTCATAATGTCCCAGTAACGGTTGTATAACTACAACTACAACTATGGCCATAACCGTAACTACAGCTGTATATCTAAATCCAGGTTCTAACCCTTGACCGCACACTGCAATTCATTGTCATGTCTCTTTAGTGTCTTTTAACACCGGCATTTTGAAGCATGCAGGCCAGTTGTTCCTCAGAATGTGCTTCCACAGGGACTGTGGTTGTTTCCACTGCAGGCGTGAGGATGTGTCTGCCATACTGGTTCTTAGCAGGAAGTACAGGGTGTCAGCATGGTCTCTAGTTGCTGCTCTCAGCTTTGATCTCTTGATTAAGATGGGTCTTCTGGATTTCCCAATTGTAAAGAAATATTTTCCCTTTTATAGTTAGTGTGTGATCTGTGTGACCACCTTGTGTCCCAACAACTTTCACCCAGTGATCTTTGCTTGAATCAGTTATAGGAAGAGTTCTTGTAAAATGGTGATTTTCAAAATTCTTTCTACATTCATTACTTATGGTTTTTCTGTTAGGGGAAAACAAACAAACAAACAAAAAAACCCACTTTCCTTCTCATACCACCTGTTCCCACCTCATGCACACTCTTTAGTATCACAGAGAATTTGTGGACTTTTTAAACAATTCAACTTATTACAAACCATCGCTGTGATTCTTCTTTTTGATTCTCAAATGGTCACACATTTTATCCTGCTCCTTTGTTCTGACAGACATTTCTGTTCCTTGAGTACTTTTTTTTTTTTTTTAAGAATTTATTTATTTATTTGTCAGAGAGAGAAACAGAGAAAGAGCACAAGCCCAGGAAGTGGCAGGCAGAGGGAGAAGCAGGCTCCCTACTGAGCAGGGAACCCCGTGCAGAGTTGGATCCCAGGACACTGGGACTGTGACAGAGACAAAGGCAGAATCTTAACCGACCGATCCTCCCAGGCATCCCACCTTGAGTACTTCTTTCCTATGTGTGACAGCAAAGTCTACCAGGTTCATCCCGCCCCAGCTCTGGAGTCAACCATTTTCCCAAGGAGCCCTGGTTCCTTTTAGTGAGAATGGAAGGTGACTTTAAAAATGTTGACAATGAATTTTTTAAAATGTCAAAGGCCGTTCAGGCCAAACAGAACCCATCTGCAGATGATACTTACAGACTGGCAGATCTGGCCCCTTGAGGTTCATTACTAATACATAGATAGATGTTGGGAGTTCATGGGAACTGGCTGTCAATAGTGTGGAAGGCAAAGCAGAGCATTCCCTTGCCCACAGTGATAGAAACCCAACAAATCCCCCTTGTTATCCTCTTTCCTGATTTGTTCAACAGGGACACCTGTTTAATTTTAATTTTACAAGATAACATACTGACTGCAAATAGTAACGGGCTGTTTTTGTTTGTCTATTATAAGAATTTAGGGCTTAGCTCACAACTTGTTTATACAGAAAGATTATATTTCTGCTGTGTAATGAACCCCTAAGTAATAAAGCCGCCACACAAATACTTCAGAAACAAAAGCAGAAATCAACAGGCTGGCAGCTCATTACCTTCATAGAGACCCTGAGTTTGTAGGGAGATTAACTACATGCCAGTATGTGTCAGTGTCCTCAGTGCTCCTACCCACCAGCCTGCCTGCACCTTAGACTGTAGAAATAAAACAGCGCAGAGCAGGAGAAAGGAAGTGGTTTTATAGTGCACATCGATAAAAAAATACAATTATGCTATTACTTTTTTGGCCACTTAAATTACTTGTATTTTCAGCAAAGGAAATTTTAAGGGGACAACCCATGTTACAGATAGTCATTATCAAATAATGAAACCTTGCTAGAAGGTACTACTTTTCATACCAAATGGAAAAAATTTTTAATGCACCAGGCTTGTATTTAATTTCCCTTTCAATTTTTTTACTGTTTTAATTCACCCTTTCATTTGGGAGGACCAATGTCTTAGACACAAATTTGCTTTCATAGGCATATGTTCTTGCTAATTATTAACCTTCTTTATTACTTATTAACTTTAAAAGCACTGTGGTAAAAATACAATTTTATAAACTGGCATAGTTGAAAAGTTGGAGCTTAATTCCTCTTTCTGTTAAAATAATGTAAAGTGGGGGTGCCTGGGTGGCTCAGTGGGTTAAAGCCTCTGCCTTCGGCTTAGGTCATGGTCCCAGGGTCCTGGGATCAAGCCTCCCATCAGGCTCTCTGCTCAGCAGGGAGCCTGCTTCCTCCTCTTTCTGCCTGCCTCTCTACCTACTTGTGATATCTCTCTCTGTAAAATAAATAAATAAAATCTTAAAAAAAAATAATGCAAAGTGACTTCTATACCAGTGGAAGCTATCAACTTCTGTATAAACCAAACAAATAATTTATTTCATAACTGTCAGTATGTTGATGCATTAATTTTTGGCTCTGCCATTGTTAATTTTCATTTTGACCACAATTTGTACTGTTGCTTCTTTTCTGGAACTTTCCATATACTTTATCAATCAACAAAACAAATGGAGCATCCACTGTGCACATCCTTAGCCTGTGCTGAGTCTTGAGAGGAACCCAGAAGGATCTCAGCCTAGGTCAGTGGCCAGAGGACCAGCCTGGTATACTGTTTCATCCATGCTGTCTACAGGAAACCTACCATAAATAAACTTCAGGCTCCTCTCTGCCTCTCCACCCAGGTACTCTCCCACTCCATATGTCACACCCTTTCCTTCTCTAGTTGTCTCCAAAACAAAATATTAGCCAGGGTGTCCACAGTGGGATTCTTGGCATTTGGAGGAAACACAAGATGAAGACGGCTTTCCTTGATCAAAAGTGCTAAAAAAAAAGGGGGGGGGCATCTGGGTGGCTCAGTGGGTTAAGCCTCTGCCTTTGATTCAGGTCCTGATCCCAGTGTCCTGGGATTGAGCCCCTGCATTGGGCTCTCTGCTCAGCGGGGAGCCTGCTTCCTCCTCTCTCTCTCTCTCTCTCTGCCTCTGTGCCTACTTGTGATCTCTGTCAAATAAATAAATAAAATCTTTTTTTTTTTTTTTTTAAGTGCTAAGGAATGATTCCTTGGCAACACCATGGGGGGTGCAGAATATTTTCCTCTAGGCTGAAGAGGGTGGTAGTAATTCAATAGCTTTTTAAATAATGAAAAAATCCCCCCACCCAAGGTAATGTATTAACTAGCTCTCTGAAACTAACTTCAAAATATTTATTTTGGTTTGGGTCACCTGGGTGGCTCAGTGGGTTAAAGCCTCTGCATTTGGCTTAGGTCATGATCTCAGGGTCCTGAGATCAAGCCCCGCATCAGGCTCTCTGCTCAGCAGGGAGCCTGCTTCCTCCTCTCTCTCTCTGCCTGCCTCTCTGCCTACTTGTAATCTCTAGCAAATAAATAAATAAAATCTTTAAAAAAAAAGATGCTGAATGTGGACTGCTGTCCTTTCCACATAAAGTGAACCGCTTTTGATCCTCCTTACTGGTAGAGATTGGGAAGAATATATTCATCAGATCGACGACGAATGTGTGACCTGATGAATTGCATATCAGATGGTAGAGACTGTGTAGATCTGTGCTTTTATTAATATAGGATATATTTCTGGAAGTGGTGTGCTGGGTAAGATGGGGGTTGTGTATGTGTTTCAGTGCACTTTATTTTTTAGAACAGTTTTAGATGTACAGAAAAATTGAGAAGATCGTGCAGAGAATTCCCATATTCCCTGCACCCAATTCCACCTGTGATTAGCATCTTACAAGTATGATACGTTTGTTATAACTAATGAACCAGTGTGACATGTTATCATTAATTAAAGTCAGCACTTCACTCACATTTCCTTAGTTTTTATCTAATGTCCTTTTTCTGTGCCAGGATCCCATCTAGGACACCACATTACGTTTAGTTGTCAGTGTCCCTTGGCTTCTCTTGCCTTGGCCATTTTATTTTTATTTTTTTTTTAATTTTTATTTATTTATTTGACAGAGATCACAAGTAGGCAGAGAGAGATAGAGGGAAGCAGGCTCCCCGCCGAGCAAAGAGTCCGATGTGGGTCTCAATCCCAGAACTCCAGGATCATGACCTGAGCGGAAGGCAGAGGCTTTAACCCACTGAGCCATCCAGGAGCCCCAACCTTGGCCATTTAAGACTTTCTGTGTATTTAATGGCCATGACAGTTTTAAGAAGTACTGGTCAGGTACTTTATCACATTCTGCTTTCTCACAGAGGATTCCCCAACCTCCTAAATGATTTTTTTTTTTTTTAAATTTGCCTACATTAAGGTCCACTCTTTGTGCTGTAACATTCTGTGGATTTTGAGAAATGCATAATGTCATGTATTCTCCATTATAGTATCAGGCAGAATAATTTCACTGCCCTAAAAATAATGTTTCACATGTGGGTTTTCCCCCCATGTCCTCTGAATTCCCAGCAATCACTGATCTTTTTACTGGCCCCATAGTTTTGCTTTTTCCAGAATGTCATATAATTGGAATTGTACAATATGTCATCTTTTCAGACTAGCTTCCTTGACTTCACAATATGTATTTAAATTTTGTACGTGTCTTTTCATGGCTTGATAACTCATTTCTTCTTTTCACTAATATCCTATTCTATGGATGGAGCATGAGCTTGTATCCTTTTGTCTATAGGAAGATAATTTGTATGCTTCAAATTTTTGACCATTATCAATACAGCTGTTATAAACATTCGTGAGGAGGTTTTTATGTGGATCTAAATTTTCAGATCATTTGGGTAAACACCTAGGAGTGTGATTGCTGGATCATATGGTACAACTACGTTTAGCTTTATAAGAAATTGCCAGACTGTCTCAAGAGTGGCCACACTGTCTTATACTCCCACTAGCAGTGAAGGAGAGTTCCCATTGCTCTGTATCATCATCAGCATTTAGTGTGGCCGGCAGTTTTTAGATCTTAGCTATCCTAATAGGTATGTAATGATACTTCATTGTTTCTGGAATTTGCAGCTCCCTAGTGAAAAAATATGTTGATCATCTTTTCATATGTTTATTTCCCATCTGTATCTATTCTTAGGTAATGTGTCTGCTCAGATCTTTGGCTTGAGTTTTCTGGGTATGTTGTTTTAATAAATACTGCTAGTAACTTTCTCCAAAAGTCTAACCAACCAAGTGTGAGAAGATCTATTTCCCTGTATCCTTGGCAACACTTAATGTTACCAATTCGTGAAATGTTTGTTAGGAAAACAGTTCGCTTCACCTTCTTGCTCTGATTTGCCCTTCTCTGACTACTAGTGATATTGTCTTTTCATGTCTCTGGATCATTTATATTTCCTCTTCTGTGTATTACCTGCTTACATCTTTTGCCCATTTTCCCACTATGGTGCCTTTTTCTTCATAGCACATGAAGTGTCTTTGTAATAGTAGGGCTGTAACCCTTTATTTGTCATAACAGTTATTTCCCTGCCAATTATTTGCCTTTTGACTTTGTTTCCAGTGGTTTTGTTCTTCGTTTTTAAACAAACCAACATTATTTTATTTTTTTATTAGGGTAAAATACACATAACATAAATTTTACCATTTGAACTATTTTTAATATAGTTGAGTGACATTAAGGACATTCACAATGGTGTGCAACCATCAATGCCATGCAGCTCCAGAACTTTTGTTTTAAAGATCGATTTATTGGGGCACCTGGGTGGCTTAGTCTTTAAGCCTCTGCCTTCTGTTCAGGTCATGATCCCAGGGTCCTGGGACTGAGCTCTGCATTGGGCTCCCTTCTCAGTGGGGAGCCTGTTTCTCCCTCTCCCTCTGCTGTTCCCCTTGCTTGTGCTCCCTCTCTCTCTGTCAAATAAATAAATAAAATCTTAAAAAAAAAACTGTAAAGATTGATTTATTTACTTTAGAGAGAGTGCATGCACATCATGGGCGGAGGAGTAGAGGGAGCCAATTCTCAAGCAGACTCCCTCCTGAGTGTGGAGCCCAACCTGGGGCCCGATCCCACCACCCATTAGATCAACACCTGAGCTGAAACCTGCCTGTTTCAACTGCCTGAGCCCCCCCAGGCGCCCCTACAACTCCAGAACTTTTGCCATCTTCTCAACATCATCTTATTCTTTTGTGGCCAAACTTGCCTATCTTTTCTTTTTTCTTCTAGATATCTTGTTTTTGGGGATCTTTTCTTCTATCCCAGGGTCATAGAAAGTTCCTCCTAAATTTTTTCCTAGTATTTCTAGTATTTTAATACTAGAATTTTTAACCTATCTGAAAATGATTCTTCTATATAGGGTGGTAAGATGTGATTCTCATGTTCTTAATGGATAGTCATTTTCCCAGAATCAATTTTAAATAAAGCACACTGTTTTCAACTGTATTCAAGTACTACCTGGTCATGTTAATTTCCCATAAATGCATGGATTTAGTTCTAGACTCTGTACTGCTTCTATTTCTTCATAGCCTGCTGGCCTATTCACGATGATACTGATGCTGATGATAATGATTATAGGCACTTTATTGAAAATTTTGCCATCTGGTAAAACTAGTTGCCATGACCGTTTTTTTTTTCCTTGGCAATTTTAAAACGTAGTAGTTCTGTATGAATGTAAAAGGCATTTTACCTAGTTCAGAAAAAATCCTTTTGGATTCTAATTGAAATAGCCTTATATCTAGGTATTATTTTTATTTTATCTTTTTAAAAAATTTATTTATTTGACAGAGAGATCACAAGTAGGCAGAGAGGCAGGTAGAGAGAGAGAGAGGGGGAAGCAGGCTCCCCACCAAGCAGAAAGCCCCACGTGGGGCTTGATCCCAGGACCCTGAGATCATGACCTGAGCCAAAGGCAGAAGTTTAACCCACTGAGCCACCTAGGTACCCTTCTATGGATTATTTTTAGTACTGACCTTTTAAAATTTTTTTTAAAGATAAAGACCATTTTACTTTCTTGAGAGTGCAGGATGAGGAACAGAGGGAGAAGCAGACTCCCAGCCGAGCAGGGAGCCCGACTTAGGGCTCAATCTGGGAGTCCAGGATCATGACCTGAGCTGAAGGCAGGTGCCCAACTGACTGAGCCACGCAGGTGCCCCGGAACTGACATTTTTATATAGGTTTTTCAGTGGCATCATTTCTTCAGGACCATACCTGTACTTCGAAAGTCCTTACATGGGGTTAAGGTGAAATTTAGAGCTTTCTTTTTGAATCAAAAACAAATTGGGTACTGCTGCTGTTAATTCTAACGCTGAGTTTCATGATGTATTTGAGAGCATTCATTGCAGGGAGAGGGAAGAGTGAGAGGAAATACAAAGAACTTGATTCTTTCTCTGCTTCTTAGTTTGGACAAGCTTCCAACCTTGCTGGATCCCACGTGCTTGACAGGGTCATAATATGCTGATCTGGGAATCCTTGGGAAGTACTCAAGATTAATTACTATAAAGGAGAGGTGCATCAGTTTTCTCCATTCTGTGTGAATGTTAACAGATAAAAAATTCCTACATATATGTCTCTGTAACTAAAACCTAAAGTCAAGTTCAAGAATTATAATGACCTGGATCTCGGATTCCTGGGATAGAGCCCCATATCAGGCTCTCTGCTCAGCAGGAAGCCGGCTTCCCCCTCTCTCTCTGCCTGCCTCTCTGCCGACTTGTGATCTCTGACTGTCAAATAAATAAATAAAATCTTAAAAAAAAAAAAGTTCAAGCCCAATTAAAAAAAAAAAAAAAGAATTGTAACGACCTGTAAAAAACATCTTACTAAGACAGCTCCCACTTTCTAAAATTTAATCTCTTCTTTTATTATTTATCATGGTTGTGGGAGAAGAATGCTTTTGAAAGGAAAACGGGATATGATCATTGAGAAAATAGTCTGTTGCTTTTGTCTGCAGCACAGACAGGGTAAATATCCCCCAATCACCCTGTAAAGAATAAGAATCTTTGAACACTTGAAGGATAGGAGAGACCATGGATATAATGGTCTGTATACTGGTTAATCCAGAAACATGTGACCATCAAGGACTCCCCTAGGTAGAGGTCACAAACCTGCTACCTGCAAGGCCAGACAGGTGTGGGAGAAATGCTTCCCTTCTGTAAATAAATATATCTTTTCTTATTTGCCTTAAAATAAGCAGTCATTTCATTTTTTTTTTTTTTCTAAGATTTTATCCATTCAGCATGAGCAGGGGAAGGGGCAAAGGAGAGGAAGAAGGAGACTCCCTGCTGAGCAGTGAGCCCCTGTGTGGTGTGGGTGTGGCTCAATCCCAGGACCCTGAGATCATAACCTAAGCTGAAGGTAGATGCTTAACTGACTGAGCACCCCCAGGGGCTCCTGAAGTAATTTCTATTGCTTATAGTTTTTCTACTTTTGATAGAAACACAGGTATGTTAAATAGCTTGCTTTTAACTCTCAGATAAGAAAAGTAATCATGCAAGAGTGATGAGGGAGGAAAGCTTTCACTTGGCCTTAGTGTTGGGGAGAGATAGGGAGTGGTGGGGACTGCGGTGCACTAAGAGCACTGGCCTCTTCTACAGGGAGCAGCTGCCTAGTGAGGCCCTAGCTCAATGAGGCTGCAGAGACTACAGGCCCAATATTGCTAGATCTGCAGCATTTTCAAGAGAATCCTGGTAACCAGGGTTTTAAGGTAACATTTTCTGATCTGAAATGTTGGCAACTAGCACAAAATTCTTCAAAGTGCTGTGGGCTAAACAAGCTAACCCTTTGACCTTGGAGGATGTAGAAGCCTGTGCTTATCACAACAGATGGGTGATCGGTGAAAACACAGGGCCGATGACCAGATGGAGCTGACCAAGAAGCATACGTAGCCTTCTCAGCTCTGCAGTGTAAACCAAGTAAAGGTCAGGTTAAATGCAGCTAACCAAAATGGAGTTCTTCTTTTAATGGCAGAGAAGATTCTTCTCTTTGTAACACAGTATGAAAGACTTGTGTTCAAAACTGAAAACAAAGGGAAGCCAAAATAAAATAGCATCAACAAAGGAGGTGACTTTATCCATTAGAAACTAGATCCGAGTGTGAGCAGGCCAGTCTTCTAGGTATGGAATAACTAAAGGGGCTGAACTAAGAGCCATAAAACTGGACCAATGTGAATCATAATGCAGACAAATCAGACCAGGCCTCAGGCTTTGGCTTTATCCACTCATAAATAGGAAGGAATTACAATTAAAAGAGCCCTGAACTATGTTGTAGTAGATGTGGCAGTTTAGCCTGTTTGATTAAGATTACTTGTATGTGTAATGAACATGTCGAGTAAGTGTGTGAACATCCATCACGTGGCCAACTTCTCCTCATCTAATTCCTCCGCATGTCCCTGAAGAAGCCCATTCAGTGTTGAAGCAGAAATAGCCAAACCCTTGTGAACGCAGACTTCCACAATATTGGAGCTGTGACAAAACCCTCCAGGCTACCAATTGAAAACTGGTTTCAGGACTACAGTCCTGCCCCCGGGGTATGCGGACGTCAACAGAGAGCAACGGGGAAGGTTGAGAGGCAAAGTCCGTAGGACCTGGCTCCTGGTCTCAGTCCTGCACTGATTCGGCTTCCAGAGAGGTCACACAGCCGCCTGGGGGAGCCTGCTCCTGGATTGATCTTTCAGCAGCCACTGTCACCAGGGCTACTTCCTCCTTCCATGATATGCCCATCCCTCATGCTCTGCTGTCTTCTCTCTTCTCTAGAGGGACTTTCTTCTTTCTCCTCTCCTTCCTCCTCACCATACGTCTTGTGCTGGGGTTCGATGGGCCTCTTCCTTTCTCGCTTGCTGTACTGGCAATTCATATCTATCCAGGACTTCACTTACGGCCATGCCAACTCCCCAGCTTTTGTCTTCAGCTCCAACTCCTGCCAACCTGACAATTCTGCTTTGATATCTCAGAGTCCCTGCCAGTTCAACCTGCCCAAAACAGTAGTTTTATACTCCCCCAAACCTGCTCCTCCCCTCAGTGATGGCACCACCATCTGCCCCATTGTACAATCCTCTGGTCATTCTTAACACCTCCATCTCCCTCATCCCTCACCTCCAGTCCATTACCGCATCCTGAATATTCTAAAAACAAAATACATCTCCCATCCCATCTGCCTTTCTCACCATCTCCCTGCCTCTGCCGGTTCAAGCCACCATTGTCTCTCAGCTGTCAGTGTGCTCTGCCCTGGTCTCCTTTCACCATATTGCCTCCTCCAAACCATTCTGTATTCAGCCACTATAGTGAGCTTGCAAAAACCCAAATGGGGGACGCCTGGGTGGCTGTTGGTTAAGCATCTGCCTTTGGCTCAGGTCATGATCCCAGAGTCCTGGGATCGAGCTCTGCATTGGGCTCCCTGCTCAGTGGGGAGCCTGCTTCTCCCTTTCCCTCTGCTGTTCCCCTTGCTTGTGCTCCCTCTCTCTCAATCAAATAAATAACTAAAATCTTAAAAAAAATTTTTTTACCAGTAGTATTATCATATCACATCTTCCTAAAATTCTTTCCAGTAGCTTCCCATTACACTTGGAATAAAGTGTGAATTTCTTAGCCTGGCCCTCAAGGTCCTACAGGACTGAGCTCCTGACTGTCAAACTGGCTTCAGTTCCATGCACTTGACCCTCAATCCACACTGTCTTTCAGTTCTTTTTTTTTTTTTTTTTTTAAGATTTTATATATTTATTTGACAAAGAGAGACACAGTGAGAGAGGCAATATAAGCAAGAGGGAGTGGGAGAGGGAGAAGCAGGCTCCCCGCTGGGCAGGGAGCATGAGATCATGACCCGAGCGGAAGGCAGACACTTAACAACTAAGCCACCGAGGTGCTCCTGCTTTTAGTTCTTAAGTGGCCTAAATCCCCTTCTGGCCAGGACCAGTTCTCTTTGTGGAAAGCCACCTCTACCACCACTCCTGACCTTGGTCTGGTCAGACCTTTCTCACCCTTTAGGACTCAGCTCAAGGCCACGTCCTCAGGAACAGTTCCTCTGAGGTTGCTTAATCTACATGCAGAGCTCTTCATGCCACTTCGTTTAATGCCTGAGTCTTCCGTCCCATTCACCAGTGTGTCTCTAGTGCCTATAACAGTACCTGAGACAGAGCACGTGCTCTGTAGATCTTTGTCGAATAAATGAACATTAGCTGGGAATGAGTTCCAGATATCTGCTGTTCTGGAATGTGTTCTGGTCACCCAGAATCCTGGCAACCTAGAGACAGTTAATAATTTAAAGTATTTATAATTTATAAGTCCTAAGTAGAATTTGGTCTTAGTGACCAATTTTTAATTAAGTTTGTTCTGAAAATAAGTGGAGAAGTAAGTAAGTGGCCCATTTGCAGTGACATACCAGTTGTCTCATGGAGGGGGTTAGGAGACACATGTGGTTTAAAAGTCACATGATGTATGTTGCCGGAAGCAACTTGACGATATACATCACCAACCTCAAAGGTCTCTGAACCTCAGAGCTGGCCATGGGATGGTAAAAAGTACTCTCCTCCTCCTCCTGACAGCCGTAAATAAGTATGATCCTTTTGGAAAACAATTTGGCCAACTCTAGAGCCATAAAGTTGTATTTCTGGTGCTTCTAGATCATGTCTACCTAACTTCCTCAAGGAGATCTTCCCTGGACTACCCACCAACCTCAAACTCAGCACCCTTTACCTTGTTTTTTTGTGACATTTCTCATGTCTGTAATTACGTGTTTAATATCTACTCACCATCTTAGGTTCTAAGCTCCATGAGGGTAGGGGCAGGGCTGGCTTTATTTGTTTCTATAGCCTTAGGACTTTAACTAATACATTAAAATAAAGAAATACTTGTTGAATATGCTGAATAGAGAAAATCATCCTGAATAAAATAGCTCTAACTCCCAGTAGTGATATTAGCAGTTATCCTCCACGGAGAGGTCCCCATGTGCCCGACATTGTTGAGCTCACTCTGCATGGCAGGCTCACAGTAGCCCTTCAGCCCCCTTCTCCCATGGATGGAAATGGAAGCCAACCTTCTTCAAAGTTAAGGTCAACCAGTGAGTAAATGATTCATCAACACTTTACTTACAACAGCCACACACTGGAAAGAATCTACGTGTTATTTGAATAGAATACCTTACAGTTTCCAGGGTTCGGGTTTTCCAAAGTTGAGAGGGCCTTCGGGTTTTACCCTCAGGCCACAGTGCCCTGCAGTGATCCCTGCAGTTGTGGGCAGGATAAGATGGAGGCACCAGTCTTGGCATCTGGAAAAGGTCTGGGTAGTCAACTAATAGATGTGTACTTGTGCCTAGAGATATACGTGAGGACTACATACGGAACATGGGAAAGAATCACAGAAAACTGAAAGACTCTAAAATCTGGAGGTACCTGGTTGGCTCAGCCTGTTAAACGTCTGCCTTCAGTTCAGGTCATCATCCCAGGATCCTGCAATTGAACCCTATGTTGGGCTCCCTGCTCAGTGGGGAGTCTTCTTCTCTCTCTTCCTGGGACTCTCCCCCTTGCTTGTGCTTGTGCACATGTACATGCTCGCTCTCTCTCTCAAATAAATAAATAAAATCTTCAAAAAAATTTTTTTAAGTATCTAAGATTTAGGTGTGCCTGGGTAGCTCAGTCAGCTAAGCATCTGCTTTCTGCTTAGGTCATGATCCCAGGGTCCTGGGATAGAGACCCACATCGGACTCCCTGCTCATCAAGGAGCCTGCTTCTCCCTCTCTAGCTTCTCCCTTGCTTGTGTTCCCGCTCTTTCAATCTCTCTCTGTCAAAAATAAATAAAATCTTTTTAAAAAAAAATCTAAGATTTGAAGTCTGGACCTATGGATAGCACTGTTACAGAGCCTGAAAGGAAGCCTCTGTTTTCTGCTAATTCTATCTTCATGCTGCCACTTAGCCCCCTCAAACTGGTTGTTCACTGTTGGAGACATCTAAGCCAACGCGATTCTTTGGTGTAAGACAGTGATCAGATCTGTTCTACTATTCTGGAAAATGCTAACTCAGGCTAGAAGTTTCCAGTTATGTTACTGTAAATGTGGGGTTTTGTAGCTTCAAGGGCCCTCTGTTCCAAGGCCCACATGGGACTAACAGCCTGTAGAGTATCGTGGCTGTTTTATATTTGTTTCATCAAGCATAGTATCTAGAGGAGGAACTTCACAACTCAAAGACACAGAGGGATATTACAAAGAAAACCAGAAAATAGCTGTCTTCTTCCATATTCTTCTTGCTGGCTGCCTCTCTTCTTGCCCGCACAACTGTGGTACAGCTGGCAGTTCCACTTCTTCACTTTTTCTCCTAACACCTTTTACCTCTTATGAAATATCTGCTTGTACGTGATCAATACCTCTGGCTACATATTGAATCACCCAGAGAATTCTGAGGAAAAAAACCAGATGCCTGGCCCCTACCTAAGACCAGTTCAGGGTCTCTGGGAATGGGGTGTAGGCGTCTATACTTTCCAGAAGTCCCTGGGACCTAGCACAGGTTATCTGTTGCTCTATGGCAGTGCAACCTCCCCCACCCTCAGGAACTCCGGACAAGAATCTTTTGTTTCTCACAATTCCATGGTTTGCTGGAGTGTTCCTTCAGTAGGCCTTGCCTGGGTTTACTCTTGAAGCTGAGTGTAGGTGGGCTCCGCTGGGGGCTGACCTCTGCCAGGGTGCCTGGGCCTCCCTCCCATTGGGCTCCTTCATCCTGGGCTTCCTCAGGACAGAATCTGGGCATGGGGGTTGTCTTGTGCTTTGCTTTGACTGCTAGAATTGAGGCAGTGGTAATGTCGTCTGGCTTCCTCTTTTGTTTCTTAGCCAGCTGTTGGAAGACCTTCATGCCCCGAAGAAAGTTAATCATTTTGACTCTCTTCACAATAATTCATTTGCCTAATTGCCGTGTTTCCAACAGGATTGCAGACAGAAGGGTCCAGGAAGTTAAGAGCAAGATTTAGCCCTGGCAACACAACCCTGATTCCATCCTTTTTTTTTTTTCTCTAGATACACACCTTCAGGCACATTGGCTTAGCGAGTATTCCTCGTTCTTCTGTTTTAAAATGCTTCATCAACCTAGGAAACATGATTTACTCATTCATTTACAAATAATTGTCAAATATCTAATATGCGTGAGGCCCTGTGCTAGGGGTAGAGCCACATCATTTGGAGGAAATAAGAGAATCTTGAGGTCATGATTCTTATTTTCAGTGGTTTCATCTATTGCATCTACTGACAGCTGAAGACATTGAAGAGACAAATAAATGATTATTTGGTAATTCCAGAGGATTGCCAAGGAGACCTATTTCAGGGGGACTAGGAGATGTACAGGGACACCAAACCAGCCTGGGGAGGAGATCCAGAGACCCCTCTTTAGGCAGAGACATTTGATCTGAGCCTTAAAGGATGGGTTTGCGTTAACTAAAAATCGCCCCTGATTTTTCATTCTCCTTTCTTTTCCAGACTTCTCATCTCTCTCTTTGCTTTCACCAGCCACCTGAGTAAGGCTGTAATCATTCCCTAGCTGCTGAGAGCTCCTTGGGAGCTGTAAGGTCATACTGTTTGCAGTTTCCTTCAGCCCAAGACAAGAAACTCCCTAAAGCACAAACCGCTCTCTTTTTCTTGGATTGGAATTAGAGAAAGCTATCCTTCACAGACCCAGCTTGGCAAACCTTGTTTTCTGTGTTTTCAGCAACTCAAGCATCCCAACCTTGTGAACCTCATCGAAGTCTTCAGAAAGAAGCGGAAGCTTCACCTGGTGTTTGAGTACTGTGACCACACAGTTCTCCATGAGTTGGACAGACACCAAAGAGGGTGAGTGATCGTTCCTTACACACGAACCACAGCAGCACACACGGGGATTTACGAGGGAAGATGAACAGGGGCCCTTTTGCCAACCAGGCAGGAGCAGGTGATGTTTGCACAGCTGGGCTCGACAGCAGAAGAGTTATTGAAAAGGTTGGGACAGCGATCATAAGTCCTCATGTTCAAGAAGAAAATGCAGCATTATTCGTTGAACTTAATTTCTTTGTTAGATTATCTGTGTCTCTGAGAAAGAAAAAGAAGGGTATTACTGGTTAGTCGCACCTGGCTAGGGAAGTGTAAGGATTGGAGATTCAAAGCATGAGTCCAGAGACAACAGCCAAGGGGAGGTTTAAGACTAGAGCAAACATGCCATTTCACCCAGAACGATCTAGGCCTCTGATCTCCTGTATTGGTCAGGAATTCTTTGGTGACAAGGGACCAGAACCCACTGAGGCAAGCTTAGGTGAAAAGGACTGTGGCAGTGGCTGAGCCTGGGAAGGATGGTGAAATCCTGGAGGCTCTGATGATCTTATCACCCATCCATCTGCAGCACAGACATTACAAGAAGGCTTGGTGAGCAGACAGAGCCTTTGTCGGCAAAAAAAGGGTGTGTGTGTCCTTTCCTCTGGTGGAAGGTAGCCCCTCGCCAGAGTGAGCAGAGCACAGGTTAGATTTCGGTGCCAACCTACCCCTCCTCGGCTGGGTGTTTAAAAGGCAGAACACCATGGGTGGTGCATTTTTTCTCTCTCGACTCTTCTCTATGCTGGCTTTGTTTTGCCTTGCAGATGAGTCTCACAAGGTGGATTTGGGAAGGTATGTGTACATAGCATGTAATAGAGGGGAAAAATTTGAACTAGGATGTCTGGCTGCAGGCTTTTCTCAACCTCTGTAGCCACTTGAGAAGAAAGTCCTAGAAGAAGGCATCTGCATATATGAAGTCCATTGGAAAACTCTGCCTCAGGTCAAGTGATGCAACTATCCCTGGGGCCAATTGCTAGAATGATTAGCAGGCCCTATAAGATGTAACTACAAGCGGGTCAGTCAAAGATGACTTCCTTGAGGAGGTGGCCTTCGAGTTGAATGGCAAATAGTTCTCCTTTTGCTGGGTGCCTGGGAGCCCCGCTTTGGCTAGCAACAATATGCAGAGTGGTGTTGGATATCAGAGTGGGAAAGTGGCACCCCGTTCCTGCTCACATTCACACTCTGGAGTCTAGAGGCTGTGGCTCTTTCAACAATGTCTTCAAGCCCTGACCAAGGGCTTGCTCTTTGCCACGTGGTGGTACCTACATGATCAACCGTGATATCCAGGCAAATGGGATTAAAGTGGCTTGTGGTTTGTAAGTGACCATGGCACAGGCTTTTGGTGTTAATTTACACAGCCAAAGAGAGCCAAGAGAACAGACACCTCCCTTCAGAAAGTCATTGATATGGAGAAATTATATTCAAGGGAGAAAACATTTAGCACGTTGATATTTGTTCTTTTGACAGCTTGCAACTGACACTTCAATTAAGCCTATTAGTATGAATTCTTCTGGGTCTTTGGTACTAGGGAGATGTTGCAGGATGTTTGATTAATCATGTTAGATTGAGTCACTTGGAAACACAGATTAGTGGGGGACTGAAAGTGGGAGTCTGTTATTTTTTTTGGCATAGAGTTTGTGCAAAAGGAAAAAAAAAAAGACTGGACAAGGAATGATTAGAGTTTTGAAAGCAGATTTTTTCTTTAACTCCACCAGCTAGTGTTATATATGTTATAAATGTATGTATATGCTATATATGTTATATGTTATATATGTGTGTTATATATGTTATATATGTTCCAGGAAATAGAAAATGCTTTAATATGGAGGTGGGTTAGGGAAGGGGAAGACCAGTAGATATGTGTTGGTTTAAGTACAAGCAGCATTTCCAAATGAACACGTGCCATGGTTTGTCAATATAAGACTGACCTGAGGAATGCTAATAAATGAGCAAACTTGAAGAATAAGATTTATTCTAAGCCAGATTATATTCATTTATTTTGAAGTTTCAAGATTTTTTCTTTATTGGTTAGTTTGTTGCAAAACTAGACATTACTGGGGCCCCTGGGTGGCTCAGTCGGCTAAGTGTCTGCCTTCAGCCCATACCATGATCCCATGGTCCTGGGATTGAGCCCCACGTAGAGCACCCTTTTCTCCCTCTGCCCCTCCCCCGCTCATACTCTCTCTCTCTCTCTCTCTCTCTCAAATAAATGAATAAAATCTTAAAAAAAATAGAAGTTATTTTCCATTATACAGAATATTTGGCAATACTCCAATCTATTTTAAAGACTATTTCAAATTTTGCTTGTCGTTGTTAAGGAATAAATGTCGTTAAACTGTATCAACCAATGATTTAGAAATTCATAGGAACATTTTGTTTTCCAGCTGAGAAATTTCATCCTTATAGAAGGATATAACATAGAATAACACTTCGTAAACACATTCCCAGTAAAAGTGGGTCGGCATCCCGTGTGTGACCTTTGGCAAGTTGCTCCCTGGCGTTCTCACCTGTGAAAATGAGAGTTTTGGAGCCGGTAGAGTTGAAGGGGACTTGCAGGTCTGAGGTGCTGTGACTTGTTGATCTGATACCCTAGAGGTCAGAGGATTGCTGTTTTCCTTCAGTCTCATGTGTGATCCGTGAAACAATATCAACAAAGAGTGGTTTGTTAATGTTTTCCCAGTGTGGGGTCAGGAGGGGTCCTCCTTGGGGTGGTACACTTGCCTGAAAAGTGTCCTGTGATCACTTTATTTTATTTCTATTTTCTTTAAAGATTTTAGTTATTTATGATAGAGAGAGCGAGAGTGGGAACACAAGCATGAGGGAGCTGGAGAGGGAGAAGCAGGCTCCCTGCTGAGCAGAGAGCCTGATAAGGGGCTCCATCCCAGGACACTGGAATCATGACCTGAGCCAAAAGCAGACGTTTAATGTTGGAGCCACTAAGGTGCCTCACTTTATTCTATTTCTAAGTACAAATTTATAAAATACGAAGGGGATCATGCCAGTCCTCTACATAAAATCCTGTAATCGCTCCCCAAAGCTTACGGATGTGGTCCCAGCACAAGGGGACACAAGACTTCTGTCTCTCCACAATCCCATTTCTTACCAGTTTGTTGAATAAAACATGACACCATCCCCACAGAATCCTTGGCATTCTGAGCTTCAAGCAAGACATGGGTTTTCAGTCTGCGTTGCCGTTCCCTGTGGACTCTAGCAAACTCTGCTTGTCCTTCAGCTACAGCTCAAATATGACCCCCTCTGTGGGAGCTGTTTTAGCTGACACTGAGGAGAGTCATGAGTGACTCTGAGAAACAAACTAAGGGATTTGGAAGAGGGGTGTGGGGGGTTGGGTAAGCCTGGTGGTGGATATTAAGGAGGGTGCGGATTACTTAGAGCAGTGGGTGTGGCGCATAAACAATAAATCTTGGAACACTGGAGAAAAAAAAAAAAAGCCTTAGAGAGGTGTGCCTGGGTGGCTCAGTCGGTTAAGCATCTGCCTTCAGCTCAGGTCCTGACCCCTGGGTCCTGGGATCCAGCCCTGCATCAGGCTACCTGCTTAGCACGGAGTCTCCTTCTCTCTCTGTCTCTCTTTCCCTCTGCCCCTTCCCACTGCTCTTTTCTCTCTCTTAAATAGATAAAATCTTTAAAATAAACAAATAAATAAATAAAAATAAAAACCTTAGAGGCATAATCTTAGACCAAGCAATTCTACTTCTAACAATTTACAATGAAAAGAAAATTGAGTACATGCATTAAACTTTAGTTATAAAAGTGTTTATTGCTAAAGGATTTTTTATGGGTTTTTTTTTTTTAATTTTTAAAAAATATTTTAAGTGAGCTCTACACCCAGCATGGGGCATGAACTCATGATCCTGAGATCAAGAGTTGCCTGCTGTACTGACAGTCAGCCAGGCACACTGTTAAAAGATTTTTTAATAGTGAAAACATTGGAAAACAACTGAAATGTCCAATAATAGAGGATCAGGTAAGTAAATTGTGGTGTATCTTTACAATGGAATATAGTGGGGCTGCTAAGAATCACGCCTGGGTGGCTCAGTTGGTTAAGCAGCTGCCTTCGGCTCAGGTCATGATCCCAGCGTCCTAGGATCGAGTCCCGCATCGGGCTCCTTGCTCAGCAGGGAGCCTGCTTCTCCCTCTGCCTCTGCCTGCCATTCTGTCTGCCTGTGCTTGCTCTCTCCCTCTCTCTCTCTGATAAATAAATAAAATCTTTAAAAAATAAAAAAAATAAAAAAAATAAAAAAAAAATAAAAGAATCATGCTAATAGGTAAAACATACATTGAGGGTGGCTCAGTTGGTTAAGCGACTGCCTTCAGCTCTGGTCATGTTCCCGGAGTCCCAGGATCAAGTCTGACATTGGGCTCCCAGCTCCATGGGGAGTCTGCTTCTCCCTTTGACCCTCTCCCCTCTCATGCTCTCTCTCTCTCACTCTCTCTCTCTCTAAATAAACAAAATCTAAAAAAAAAAAAAAAAGCTTCCAGCTTGAAGTACAACTTCCTCTTTGGGATGCTTGAGTGGTTCAGTGGGTTGGGCCTCTGCCTTTGGCTCAGGTCATGATCCTAGGGTCCTGAGATGGAGTCCCACATCAGGCTCCTTGCTCAGCGGGAAGCCTGCTTCTCTCCCTGTCTCAGCCTGCTTGTGCACACTCTCTTTCTCTCTCTGACAAATAAATAAATAAATAAAATCTTAAAAAAAAAAAAGTACAGGGCACCTGGGTGGCTCAGTGGGTTAAGCCGCTGCCTTCGGCTCAGGTCATGATCTCAGGGTCTTGGGATCGAGCCCCGCATCGGGCTCTCTGCTCAGCAGGGAGCCTGCTTCCCTCTCTCTCTCTCTCTCTCTGCCTCTCCATCTACTTGTGATTTCTCTCTGTCAAATAAATAAATAAAATCTTAAAAAAAAAAAAGTACATTGGAATAGAAAAATGGTCACGAGTGGTTGCAAAATGAATGTAATAAAAATACATATTCATTTTCATAGAATTTACATAGAGATAGAAAAAAGGAAAATGATGTACTCTTAATGTTTTAATAGTGATAGTTTGAGTTTTGATGTTATACTTTTTATTTTATTTATTTTTTAAGATTTTATTTATTTATTTGAGAGAGAGCAAGTGAGCAAGTAAGAGAGAGACTAAAAGAGAGAACGAGCAGACGGGAGGGACAGAGGGAGAAGCAGACTCCCCACTGAGCAGGGAGCCTGGACATGGGACTCAATCCTAGGACCCCAGGATCATGACCTGAGCAGAAGGCAGACCTTAATCGACTGAGTCACCCAGGCGCCCTTTACTTATGTTTTTTGTAATATTTCCTCCATGTTCCATTTATCACTGTGGTAATTTTTAATCATTAAAATAATAAAAATCATTCTTGCCAAATCAGACCCAAAGACCTGTCTCTACTTTGAATCTGAAATGGATGCTAATTCATCTCCTTATTACCGTATTTGTACCTTCTTGGACTTCTTTGGAAAGCTTTTGAAGAAGATTCAAATTCACATTGCTCCCACCAAGCAAGTTTGTGCCACAAATATGTATCCTGCTACAGTGACATCAATATGTATCTGTTGTAATTCCCAGAGCTGGGCGCGTGTTGCTTGTATTTGCCTTCAAAACAAATATATTACCATTCCTTATCTTCAGCAGAATTTAACATACTTTGTACTTAGTATTTTTTCAACTGTTGGTCTGTCCTCTGTCAAAGTTTGGTAAATGACTAGTTTCCATACTCCTTCCTCATTTTTCTACCCTTCTGTAAGTACAACCAGAAACAATACTTCACTGGTTCTTTTCCAATACTACTGGGTTCACGTCTGACTCTCATGTAGTTGGTGCCAACAACAGCTGGTGGGAAAAGGTTAACATTGCAAGTTTTCAAATTCTGTCAGTAGAATTCCATAACTTTTATAAAACACTAAAAAAACTCTCTTTTTTTTTAAAAGATTTATTTATTTATTTATTTGACAGAGAGAGAGAGAAAGAGAGAGAGAGAGAGATATCACAAGTAGGCAGCGAGCCAGGCAGAGAGAGAAAGGAAGGGAAGCAGGCTCCCTGCTGAGCAGAGAGCCCGACATGGGACTCCATCCCAGGACCCTGAGATCATGACCTGAGCCGAAGGCAGCGGCTTAACCCACTGAGCCACCCAGGCGCCCCTAAAAAAATCTCTTTTTTAGTTTGCAAGTGATATATTGTTTGTGCCAATGATGTTTTAAGGAACACAGAAACAAAGAAATAAGTGAAATTCACAGATTGAGAAATTGTTTTCTAATTATTTTTCCTTACATATCTGTATTTAAATAGATTGTATTCCACATCAGGTAGTTATGTATTTTTTCAAGTGTATTCAGGAATTGTCTCCCAATATAAATATTTCTACTTTTGTATTTTTAAAATGGCTATGTGGCATTCCATTGTACAAATATACCACAGTTTCTTTCTTTAGTCCCCCACTGATAAATATTTAGATTGTTTCTACTTTTTCTCTATCTCTAACAAGACTAAAATGAACAACCACTTGCATAAATATTTCCATAGGATAAATTCCTAAGAACATAGTATTTCTCTAGGAGCATGGCCAGTTCTTCCTTCCCCATGTTTGTTTTTGTTGTAGCCTTGTGGAGAAATGAAGCTTTGGTGAATGTTGATGGTTTGGCTTCTTGGACTGTCCCAAGTATTAGAAGAGCTGTAGCAGGAAGGATGGTTCAAGTGTTGAGAATGCCAGAAAGAGATCTGTATTCTCTCTTCATCATCTCTACCATCTCCCATGTAGCCGAAGATGTTTTTGAAAATCAGTTTGATCTCTTCATTATCACACAGCAGTTGTTTATGTTTCTCTCGTTTCAATTTTATTATTAGGACATTAGGGTCCTAATTAGGGTCACAGTATACCCTTCCCCCAAAGTCTTCGAAGGGAGAGATAGGAGATGGCTTTCTGAGAGTTATTTTGTGAAACCATCAGGGCAGAGGTAACCTTACAGGAAAAACAACCTCAAAGAGATAAAATGGCTGCCAGGCTTGTCAGGTTGGACTGATTGTATATGTTTTATCTAATGTCAAGACCTTCCTAATTTGGGGATGGGTGTAAGTAAGTAAGTAAGTAAGCTAGCTGAGGCTAATGACAACAACCAACTGCTTACTTTCCCTCGTCCCAAGATTCTTGACTCACCAGACAGCATTCTGATTAGAACTTGCCTTGGTTTATGCAATTGTCTGTAAGGAAAGCATAAGCTGGCACTCAGAATTTGAACATAGAAGCAGACTCCTCCAAAGCTTTTGTTGGTTGAATATCTTCATATTTATCTGAGATGGTATAAGGCAGAGGGCATGGTGATGACAACCCTCAACATGGCTGCTCTTGGGTCAGGGTGTTCCAGTCTGGGTGGGCTGTTTTCAGGGCCTGGAATGCTGTTATCATGTGGCATCCTCCTTCCCCATCCTCCTGGATATTCCCATCACTTCCCTCCAGTGTGGCAAGTGTCCAGTGTTCTTTGTTTCAAGTGATTTTCTTTTATGGTTTCCTTCTTTTTGATTGGGTGTATCCTCCAGGGGCTTTCTCAGAAACCGTGTATGAGACGTTTAAAAAGACAAAGATTTGAGTAGAAGTCCTGTTTGTTTATTTCCAGAAGCTTAGGGAACCCTCTCTTTGTTCACAGAATTCTGAATTATAAGAATCACGGACCTTAGTTTTCTTCCCTTGTTTTGGCACTTGGTAAGCTCCTTCTGTCTGAGAAAAAAACTTGAATTGTCTTGTTGCTGATTTCCTGGGCTTTGGTTTCTCTATTTTCTTATTCTGGGCCTTTGGTTATTTGGATTCTGGACTCTGAGTGGTTCTCTTGCTTTTTTTTTTTTTTTTTTTTTTTGGTGTGTAAAGAAACAATTAATTAGCTAATTAATTGGTTAATTAGTTAATTGAAAGATTTAATTAATTTATTTATTTGACAGAGAGAGACTCAGCGAGAGAGGAACACAAGCAGGGGCAGAGGGAGTGGAAGAGGCAGGCTTCCTGCCAGCAAGGAGCCTGATGCGGGGCTTGATCCTAGGGATCATGACCTGAGCCAAAGGCAGATACTTAACGACTGAGCCACCCAGGTGCCCCAAGCAAGTGAAGTTAAGTAAAGATAGAGGAAAAGCTCTTAAGAATGAGAGGGGTCCTCACAGGTTGTGACAAGGTTGCCAATCAGGCCTTTAGGGTTGGTCTTTTATAGAACTTAAATCCTTTCAACATCTCTATGGATAACATATTCAATGGCTTACTTCCTTATTAGGGGCTGTTATTTTTTGTGGGTCACAGATGATTATCCTAAAGTCCCCCACCTCCCGCAAGCCCAGGGCAGGGTGGGTCCCAGGTCCTCTTGCTTTTTTATAGTATCTTGTTCTTATTTCATGGATGCAACAGCTTTCTTTTTTTTTCCTGAAGATATTGAGGGTGTTTTTGGTCTTGTTGGTTTTTTTTTTAACGTTCTCTTCACTCTCTATGGTTTCCCTTTCTTTTAAATTGCTTTTTTCTGTTTGTTTTGGTCGCTGCCTTTCTCATTTGAGGTTTTTCTTGGGCCTCGTATTGTGTCTCGTTGTGTGCCCATGGTTAAGAGTAGGATGCTATTGGAAGCTCTGGGTTTCACTGTGGGGCTAGCTGGCTGGTTCATTTGCTGGGGAACCCCAACATCAAAATTTTCGTATCTTTCCTCCTAGGCTTCCCCCCAAAAAGTCTTCCAGTATTTTCCTTTGAAAGTGAAGTATGGTTTGTCAGAAGCCAGTAGGGAAGAGGGCTGGAGACCCTCAGCATTCAGCAGTTAGTATGTACATAATCATTTAATCCTCTGTTTTTGGAACAGTATCCACAATCTCAGCTGTGCCAAACGTCCTTCATTTTACACTCTCCAGAAAACAAAACTTCAGCCTTCTACTAGGTAGGGAGAAGAGTGCTTCCTATTGGAGTAAAATAGGGGAAGGGATCTAGGGATCTGATGGTTTCCAGAGCAGATTTTCTACACTCTTTCCCTCTCGCTTCCATAGAATCTTGGCTGCTGGTTTCTGCCCCTTTAAAGGATTCTTTTGGATAAATTGGTTGGTCTCCCATATTCCCCTCTTCAGGCTTAGGTTTTAGCATTCCAGGATGGATTGTCAGTTTGAATTCCAAAATATGTTGCTATTATCTCTTTTGTTCTCTCAGGCCGTGTAGCCTTTTGTTTTGGGGAAAAAAAAAAAATCTCTCAGTGCAGTTGCAGTCAGGTTTGGAGAGGGAGTGCAATTAGATAGGTTTGCTCAATCCACCATCTTAATCCAGAAGTCCTTTAAAATACTTTCTTCTGTTGTCTCAGATAACACTGTTTTTCCTGAGTGTCACCCTGCTTTCCTCCCTGCTCAACCTCAGTCTCTGGCTGAATCCCTCTCTGCCTTCTGACCTCTACCTGTTGTGGGCCTCAGGACTTGGACTCTCTTCTTTTGCTGTATTCACTCCTGAAGCAGCTTATCCAGTCCTCTGGCTCCAAACGCCATCCATAGGCTCATGCTTCCCAGCTTGACCTTCCTTATGAATTCAGAACAGCTCACCCAGAATATCCTTTGGATATCCGATAAACAACTCAATATATCCCCTCTTCCTTCCTCAAAACCAGCTCTCCTATCAGTATTCCCCTCCAGAAAGAGCCCCATCATAGACCAGCCACTCAAGCTAAAAACCTTGGTGTCATTCCTTGATTCCTCTCTGTCTCTTATATCCAATCTCTCAGAAAATCCTGAAAACTCTCCTTTCAAAATATAGTACAAATTTGGTCACCATATTTGAGATGTTGACTTAAGCAGAGAGGCTTCCTGGAGCATCCTACCGAAGAATGCGCCCCTTCCTGCCCAGCACCCTCTGTACGTATGTGTGTATCCAATTCCAACCCAACACCACCGAACAGATTCTATTTTTCTCCCTTCCCACATTGTACTCCCTTCTTTGGCAAGGAAAAACTTGGCTCCTACCATCATCCGCTAAAATGGATCTTAGAGATAGAGTCTGAGGCCTTTCAGAGAAGGCTTTTCAGAGAAGGAACGGAGTAGTAAAGAAGTGAGTTGCTAACTCAGGATGACACTTGGGGGTTTTGATGTTTGAGGATTATGTCACAATGTGTTCAGCCTTAGATGAGCATTGCTAATATGCTATTATAATTTACCTTTAAATACTCCTTTTGCATAATTTCTTTTGGGATATGTTTTTAGAGACTAAAGTGTCCTGGGACTGATAACCTTAATTTATAAGTCGTTAAATAACCAAAATATGTTCCATTTTTTTCTGGACAAAAAGTGGAGCCTGGAGGGGAGCATTTTTCCTAGAATGTCCTCCTCTTAGTTGTATTTTTCTAGGCCTTCTTTCTAAACAGGTGAGTTTTCTTAGCATTGTACCTCTGCAGCATTAGGACGAGGGAGAGAAGTTGGAGAGAGGCAACTCCAAGTCCAGGGACATGGTTCTGGTCCAGAAATGTCCCCTCTCTTCTTCCTGGCAGTGGCCTCTTCATTTCCTCCACATTGGCCCATCCTCTGATCTTCTTGAGAGGATTTCCTGAACATCTGGTCTGTGACAACAGTGGCCCCAAGGCCCCTCCCAGAGCCTAGAAGTGACTTGTTTTGGTCACCTTAACACAACTACTCCAGAGTTTCCCCCCTGGTTTACTTATTAGTTCTGGCTGAGGACCATACCACCGTAGTATAATGTTTGATTCATAAAAACAGTAAGTCCTGCTTGGGTTAGGGGTTCTAAAAATAAATGTGCTCTCTATATAGTCATTTCACTCATTGCCCAATGTATTTTTTAAATGCTCCCAGAAGAGGCAATGGACACTGGGGAGGGTATGTGCTATGGTGAGTGCTGTGAATTGGTGAGTGCTGTGTGCTGTGGTGAGGGCATGTGCTATGGTGAGTGCTGTAAGACTGATGATTCATGGACCTGTATCCCTGAAACAAATAAAACATTACATGTTAATTTTTTTAAAAAAGGTATTAAAAAAAAGAAGAAGAAGGGGTGCCTTTTTCTTATTCACATGAAGGATCTTCTGGGGCTGTTGGTTGCCCTGGTTGTCTAAGCCGAGCATCAGGGAAGAGGTTCCAGGAGCAGCGGGAGCACATTTAGACGCTGTGGTAGAGAACAGGACAGAAAGACAGAGCCAGTGGATGCAGCTAGCTACCAGAGAGAAGCAACGTGAGGAAAGAACCAAGATGCCTATGTGAGGTTTCTTCTTCTTTTTTTTTTTTTTAAGATTTTATTTATTTATTTCACAGACAGAGATCACAAGTTGGCAGAGAGGCAGGCAGAGAGAGAGGAGGAAGCAGGCTCCCTGCTGAGCAGAGAGCCCAATGCGGGGCTCGATCCCAGGACCCTGGGACCATGACCCGAGCCGAAGGCACAGGCTTTAACCCACTGAGCCACCCAGGCACCCCCCCCCATGTGAGGTTTTTAATCATTATACACTTCTGTCACACGGTGTGCGAGGTAAACCTCTTCCCTATCAGCAGTAAAATCTTCATCACCTGCAAAAAAATGCTTCCTGGGGATTATGGAGAAACCATGTGCCCGTGCGTGAAAAATGAATTCTGGGGGCGCCTGATAAAAATAAAATAAAAATAAAAAGAGCAACACCTCTTTTGCTGTATATGAACTAACTTTCCATCAACCAAAAGCTCCTTGTGGAAGTGGAGCTCAAGTTAACAGGCAGGTTTCCCACGGCATTACAGGTGGTGGAGGTAGGCGTCATAAAGACTTTGGGAAACCCCCCATGAGTCTTCACGGTCCCTTCCTGTAGAAGGAGATGCTCACCTTGCCCATACCTCACAGTCCCTAGAACCCAGCAGTGTGCTGAGCCCGTGTCCTTCACATTCCATGATGCTCTGTGAGTTAGAGGAATGGATGTGTCACTCCTGAAGCCTGTCTTACTTTTTTTTTCTTTTTTTGAGCTGAATTCCGTGGCTACACTAAAAAATGTGTTTGTGTTGCTTCTTTATTTTTATTAGGGTACCAGAACATCTTGTGAAGAGCATAACTTGGCAGACATTACAAGCTGTAAATTTTTGCCATAAACACGATGTAAGTCTCATGATCATCCTTGAAAAATCCGAAGGCTGCCCTTAAGCCGAGGTAGAGCCTTTGCACAAAGTTTATATCCTACATTTGCCGATGTGCTTTTTCACCCAAGTGTTCTGAAGCCTGGTCCGGGGTCCGTAGAGGCTAAAAATGCCAACCTAGCCATTCTTTCTTCTTCAGGTTACAGAAAAGATGTGTTTTTGTGATGTTAAGAAAGTAGTTGTAGATTTATGTGGATGAGGTACGACTCACATTTAAAGTGGAACCCCATTCGCTTGGAGTCTGCATTGGCCTGGCACCCCAACAGTGCTCTCAAGTTGGGGAGCGGAGGGAACCCCAAGGGGCTCATGCCTGTGGAGTCACAATAGGCGGGGTCCCAGGCACCATGCCCAAACTCCAAATGTTGGTGTCTGTGTTGGTGAGATACGGGTGCCCAGTCTGGAGCACAGAGGCCCCTACCATGAACACTCTGATGCTCCTGGCCAGAGGCAGGCTGCAGGGGGGAGCTCAGTGGGCTGCTGCCCAGGAGGTGAGACACCACAGGTGCTGGGAAGGCGGCTGCTCCTTCCAGAATGACAGTACCCACTCCCTGCCCACAGAGGCCAAACACCCATACTAGACCTTCATTTTGGTCACTGGGGCGACTTGCTGCACTATGTCATCTCATCTATTATCTGGGTCAGTTTACCTGGTGGGAGCTGAAGCCCCTGCCGTGTTCTGTTCTAAGTGATGTTTTCCTGAAGCTGCCTTCCTGGTAGTAGAAAATATGAAAACAGCCAGCCCTTCTTCCTTTGGAGTCTCCACCTAGCTGAAGGCTACAATCCTCTTCAAAATCCAGGGATCCCAGGGAGTGTGGACAACTTATCTTGCTGTTTATAGCAAGTGAGGGTTAGCACTTTCCTGAAAGCAGGTTATAGGACAGAGGAGCAAGAGAGGAAAGGCCCCAGTGAGGAAAATCGGAGACACTGAAGACAAATACAGCACATACCTGAAGTTCCCCAGAGAGTTCCCGAAGCTCTGGTCGGGTGTAAAAACTTGTGAAGAATTCTCAGAACAGAGTAGGAACACATTCTTACCTACAAGTTCCTCTGACCATCTGTCATCATGATATTCATGGGTGTACCGTTTATAGGAATATGCAAAGCCAAGGGTAGAGGAATGGTGATCTTGGGGCCATTAATTGCTGAGAACCAGACAGATAGTGATAGAATAATTCAGAAATAGTCTCTCCCCCAAATTTTCCAGAATAATAAAAACCCATGGGGAAACACTGACACTGATCTCTCGCCCTGAAAGTCCTTTGGAGGAAGAACCAGGCCAGGCCCAAGAAGAACTTCTATCCTCTCTCCAAAGTGTAGAAAGTCCAGAATACCCCAGGGTTTCAGCTGCAAGCCAAAGAGGGTCTCTCAGAATGCAAGGGGATCCAACATTCTTCTCCAGATAGGAATCGGCTTGGAAGAAGCAAGGATTATTAGGAACCCCGAACGGGATTTTGACCCAAATGTTGTTTTTATGTAATCTTTAATTAGGTTGTTGATTTGTGCTCTGCCAAGAGAATTGTTATTTAATAAGAAAATCATGTGAAGACTCATAAACTCTTCTAACATTAGCCTGTTAAACAGTGTCAGCTGTGGTTTGGAAACCACAGGTGATTTGAGTCTAAATTATGGAGTGGGGGCCACATCCCGTGGGGGTGGATAGAGCTCTAAGAACTCTTGTGTGTGGGACAGAGCTGACATCTAGCGACTTTCCCCAGAGGCTAAGTGCTGCCTCCCCTTGTTTATCTTGTCAGGACGAATGTCAAGAGCTGGAAGGGAGGTCCCTTGGCAGGCTCCTGATTCCCGCCCTTCTCTTCCCTCGCTTATCTCAGCAGACCCAGGGCTTGTCCTGTTTACCAGGCGGACTGTGTTCTGTTCTCAGTTAAACAACTGAACTGTGAATTCTGCTTATGCATCAACTCGCAGCTCCAACAGCCCTGATGCAGGCCTCACCCAGAGCTTTTTCATGTTTTCCCTTTGCTCTAGGCTTCCCAGCTTATGTATAGAGCACCCAGTTAAACTTGAATTTCAGATAAAGAGTCGTAACTTTTTGGTATAAGTATGTCCCAAAGACTTCATGGGGGGGGGGTATACGTATATTAAAAACTATTGTTTATCTGGCTACCCTACGTGTCATTTTTCCTTTCTTCCTTTTTGGTCCTTTTGGGCCCTTTAGGAATTTGGGATAACTCAGGCCATAATGAGTATGGTACTAGATTTATTTTAGGCTGCTCTTTTGCAGCTTTTTATCCAAAAGGCCATTTGGAGGTTTTAATGATTTCACCAGGATTTGCTAAATATTCATGAGTTATATTTATCTCATATATTGTAGTTGCTCCTTGATAATCTGTTTTTGTTTTGATTTTTTATGACTAGTGCATACATAGAGATGTGAAGCCAGAAAATATCCTTATCACAAAACATTCAGTGATTAAGCTCTGTGACTTTGGATTTGCTCGACTTTTGAGTGAGTATCAATGTTTCCTTAAGTGATTGTAAAAGACAGAAAAATTCTTTATACGAGAAAGGCTCTAGATGCTGTGGAAAGCTGATTTTTATATATTTTGGGCTTGAGCTTGCCCTAAGTTACAATTCCGTAATTACTGAAAACATGTAGATACACTTATAGTGTTTTAAAAATGTATGCTATATGTAAATTATACCACAGTAAAGAGGTTATTAAAAAAGTATGTTGTTCTCCTAGTCGCTACCTTTTTTTTTTTTTTTTTTGCTAAAATAGTACTTCTGAGAAGCAAGATGTACTATTTTAGAAGAGTGGTTTTCAACTTTGACTACAGATTAGAATCATCTGGGGGAACTGTAAGCTATAACTATAAAACTCTACTGATACCTTTTCAGTCTCTTCTAGAAAAGAGTTATTCTTCTGGTCCCATTGGACTGAGATGGGACCCAAGAATTAGTGATTTAACAAATACTAAATGTCAACTGATTTGAACATGCAACCAGTATTGAGAACCATTGATTTAGAAAAGCCACAAGATGGGGCATGAACTTGATTTTTTAGGTCTTCCCTCTCCCAGTTTGAATTCCAGTCTTTCATTGTTGTGTCTGTTTTCCATGTGCCATCACTGGCCAGCTGGGCCAAGTGACTACTACACAGACTACGTGGCCACCAGATGGTACCGTGCCCCTGAACTCTTGGTGGGGGACACACAGTATGGGCCCCCAGTAGATGTTTGGGCAATTGGCTGTGTCTTTGCGGAGCTGCTGTCAGGGATGCCTCTGTGGCCTGGAAAATCAGATGTGGATCAGCTATATCTGATCAGGAAGACCTTGGGTAAGTGGTGTTTTTGTCATGTTTTGTGGGAAACTGAATAGTTTTACCTCCATCAGTACAGGACAGAGCCAAGTTCCCAGTCTCACTCAATGCCTTGTACAGTTACAATGGAGGGATCCTCTAGAACTTTTGTTTAAATAATTCTGTTAATGGCCCACATTTGAGGACTCCTGGCTGCCTCAGTCTCTAGAACATGTGACTTTTGATCTCGGGGTCATGAGTTTGAGCCCTAGTTGGGCATAGACATTACTTAAAAAAAAAAGGGGGGGGGTTCACCTTTGTTTTGATAAAAAGAGTTAACGATTGTGAGTACATACTAATTGTCCAAAAAGATGCAAGGTTCTCTCTTCCATATAGTTTGAATGAAGTTCAACTCTGAATAAGGACCATAGCAACAATATAAAAGCTTACATTTCTATTAGGGCTTAGCAGTTTACAGAATGCAACTGTGTTCTATTTCATTTGTTACGATATGATATTTCACTCTTTGGAGATCCCTGACTCTAGCCTGCCAGGCTAGATTGGATCATTCAGATGCTGTAGAAGATTCTAAACCTGCTATGGGTGAGGAAGAAGGGCTGGATCTTCTGGTGTCACTCTTGTACTCTTTCTCTCTACTCTTGGGGTATGATGGAGGAGGGAGGGGAGGCGGGGAGAAGAGAGCCACCTGGGTGGCTCAGTTGGTTAAGAGTCTTCCTTTGGGTCAGGTCATGATCCTGAGGTCCCTGGATTGAGCCCCACATTGGGCTCTCCGCTCTCCACTGAGGAGTCTGCTTTTCCCTCTGACCTTCCCATCCCCCTTCTTTTCTCCCTCCCCTGCCCCTCCCCTTGCCCTTCCTCCCTGACCCCTGCACTTCCCCCTTCCTTGCACCCCTTCTCTTGCTCTCCCTCTCTCACCTTCTCAGCTGTCTCTCTCAAATAAGAAAAAAAAAAAAAAAAAACAACTAAAAAAAAGTCAGGGAGTTTAGCTACTGCTCCCCAGCTTAAAGCAAACTTCCTCCTCTAAACTTTTGTAGCACCTGCCCTCACCCTGTCTCCTCTTGTGCTTTTCTCTTCCCAAAGATACAGTCAGCCTCCTGAGGGTGAGGTCATGTCTTAGATTTCACTCTGTCCTCCACCAATGTCTGTACACAGCAGGCACAAAGTACTCGCTGGCACGTTTTTTGAGTGACCTGTAAGGCGCCTTGGAGGGCTTCCAGATTCAATCTGCATTCCTTTGCTGTTTCTCGCACTGATTTTAGGTCACCCTCTTCACATCCCCTGCTTCCAGTGCTCTGATGGAAGACAGTTACTAAGGTACATGCAGTGTACTCATGATGAAGCTCCCTGAGATCTGGGGCAAAAGGCAGGAGAGAGTATATTTTGGCCACTTGTACAAAATGGGGCAAGACAGCAGCTTTTGGATTTGACTGCAAGGTGGTTAAGTTTCAAAACAAATCAGGAAAATTAGGAACTCCAGTCCAGTAACAGCATTTCTGGGGCCCTGGTTGGGAGGCTTTTGTTGTCCACCCTGCTTTGGCAAGGGGCCTGGGTGTGCCCCAGGGGTGCCCTGCTGCATATCTCCTGATAATCTCTGAAAAAATTCCTCTTCACGTGTAATATCCCTAGAATTTTACACAAGGGTGATTTTAACTGATTTGTCTGAAATGTGGGCAGGATGAGCCTCACATAACCCTCTAGAATATAGAAATGTTTATTTTGTTTCATTGATTCATATTTTAAGAGCTTTCTTTTTCTTTCTTTTTTTTTTTTTTTTAAGATTTTATTTATTTATTTGACAGACAGAGATCACAAGCAGGCAGAGAGACAGACAGAGAGAGGAAGGGAAGCAAGCTGCCTGCTGAGCAGAGAGCCCGATGCTGGGCTTGATCCCAGGACCCTGGGATCCTGACCTGAGCCGAAGGCAGAGGCTTTAACCCACTGAGCCACCCAGGTGCCCCTTGTAAGAGCTTTCTAAGCAGTAGATAATATGCGACTTCCAAGTAATTACTATTTGATGAAAGAAGAAAAGGTGGTTCCCATTTGGAAATACATTCCTTCTAGCTAGAAGATCTTCCATGATTTCTTCCTTCCCTTCCTCCCTTCCTTCCATCCTTCCCTCCCTTTTCTTTCCTTCTCTCCTTTCATCCCTCTTCCTTCTTTCCTCTCTTTCTCCTTCCCTCCCTTCTTTCCTCAAATATTTGTTAACAGGCACTATTCTAAGTGCTAAACCAATACACTTTTATATTGACCCATCATAATTCAATGAATATGATTTTGTTTTGTACTTGTTGCACTTTAGCTGTTTTTTTTTTTTTTAAAAAGGCATTATTTTGTTTATGTGTGTGTATGTGCTTCTGAGCTGTTTGGATTCCCTCAGTACATTGTGAGTCCTTGAGGGGTAATGGTCTCATAGCGTTCAGTATCCACGAATGCCTCCTCTACACCTGACAGAGGGCTTCGTCCCCTCAGGTCCCAGGATATGCTGGGGAGGGCTGCCTCAGTGCCTCCTTCCGACTGGAAGAGCAGACTACAGCCTTCACTGCAGAGACACAGTATAATGGAGAGAAACCGTATTTGCTAACTTGCTAACCAGTCTCTTTTACCCGCCTCTTTCTTCTTGTCCAAAGGAGATCTCATTCCTAGGCACCAACAAGTATTTAGCACAAATCAGTACTTCAGTGGGGTGAAAATTCCAGACCCTGAAGATATGGTGAGTGACCTGATTTGGAAAGCCCTGGCAAGTCAGGGCAAAGATTACCAGGGGTGTGAATGGTGAATGATTCTCTTTCCATGGGGAGTTGCAGGCTAACTGGATGTTAGTAGTTACTCAACTGCCTGGGGGGCCCATTCTGCACTGGAAAGTGAGTCTCAACGTGAAAAAGAGAAGTGGGGCAAATTCGCAAGCAGACCCTAGCCTTCAGTGAGAATTTAGAAGTTGCTGAGAGCAGAGGCTAGCCAGCATGTTGGACAGGAATGCAGAGCTGCCTGTCCTAACCTCGCCTATTCAGTCATCATTTTCAGCAGCTGAAGCTATAGGTAGCTCACACAATGAGTTGTCCAGGAAAATCCATCATTGCCCAAGTCCCCTACTCTACCATACTCTTACTGCCCAGAACATGGCGGTGATGAACTTACTTGGCCATCCTCATTCTGGTATCTGTCCTCTATGGCCAAGGTAGAGAAAATACTCATTTTTTAAAACTAAAAAATTTGTGCATACTCTTAACCTGCTTTCAAGAATTTATTGCAGTGCAACCATGAGACGGGGCATAAATATGTGGCATTCTTTTTTCTTTTTTTAAGATGCTATTTATTTATTTGAGAAATCACAAGGAGGCAGAGAGGCAGGCAGAGAGAGAGAGAGAGAGAGAGAGAGGAGGAAGCAGGCTCTGGGCTGAGCAGAGAACCCCGAAGCAGGGCTCGATTCCAGCACTATGGGATCATGACCTCAGCCGAAGGCAGAGGTTTTAACCTACTGAGCCACTCAGGTGCCCCAATTTGTGGCATTCTTTAATAGAAATTATTTCCTTTAGTGTTCCATCAGTAGGGGATTCATTAAATAAGTTATGGTATATTCTTATAATAAAAATATCACAGAGCTAGTAAAAATAGATTTATATGTATTCACCTGAAAATATAAAACCCACGGTGTATTGCTAAATGAAAAAAAAAGGTTATAAGACAGTATATATAATTTGACAAAACTTTAACAAATGTTTAATAAATACACAATTCATGTATACATGTATTTACATATATAAATATAAAATAACATGACAACTTCTGTAAAATCATGCAAAGATTTTTACATCCATGAAATAAATGGTTAGCAAGGACATATACCAAAATATTAACAGTGGGTATCTCTTCATGGTGGTGTGATTTCTTTCTCTCTTTACATTTTTAAATATTTTTCGAATGTCCTCTGATGAGCCTATATTATAATCAAAAAATATTTCAGGGCGCCTGGGTGGCTCGGTGGGTTAGGCCGCTGCCTTCAGCTCAGGTCATGATCTCGGGGTCCTGGGATCGAGTCCCGCATCGGGCTCTCTGCTCAGCAGGGAGCCTGCTTCCCTCTCTCTCTGTCTACTTGTGATCTCTCTCTGTCAAATAAATAAATAAAAAATCTTAAAAAAAAAATATTTCAGAGCACAGTTAAGGTTTGGGAAATCATGATTTTCTACTGTCTGAGGAAGGCATTTTCAAAGTGAAACCAAGGCTCTGATTGCTCAGTCTCCAGATGGAAGTTCTGTCAAGTTCCATTCGAGCCCAGCCTCTTGGCTTGTCCCACAGTTGGAGGCTTTCACCATCCCCATTGCATCCTGCCCCTGCATCCCTAGGAACAGGAAAAGTGGGTCATGCTGGGAGCATGCTGGGACGGAGAGGCAGGAATGACACCTGGCATATGGGAGGTGACCCAATTGGCTCCCTCGTGACCTGGACATTCCCAGTTCCACATTAAATGTCACTTAGTGATTTCCTGCTTGCTTGTCTACCAGTGAAGACTCAGAAACAACACAGGCTTTATAAATGTAAAAAGGTTCCCAAAGTTTCCCAGAGGCTGTCCTGCAGGGGATTTCCTGTTGACAGAAACACAGGAAGACACAAGGCGGGGGCTGCCTGCCTGGCTGGAACATCTGTGCCCCAGCCCTTCTGCCGGGTCAGTCTCCCTGCCCGAGGGAGGCCTTCGGGCTTCTGGCGCTTGGGAAATCAGCAAAGCCGAAGCCAGCAGGATGGGCCCTCCTATCTCGGCGACCCGGCCAGCCTCATCCCAGGCCTTGCTGCTGAGACAGCAGAGCTCAGTGTCTGCAATGCCCTGTCAGTCCTCAGCAGTGCTTAGATTTAAAATGCAGAAACAACAAGAGAGGGTTGTGGGGTTTTTTTGTTTTTTTAAAAGATTTCTTATTTATTTATTTATTTGTCAGAGAAAGATGCAGTGAGAGACGGAACACAACCAGGGGGAGTGAGAAAGAGAGAAGGAGGCTCCCCGCCTATCAGGGAACCCGATGCAGACCGATCCCAGGACCCTAAGATCATGACCTGAGCCGAAGGCAGATGCTTAACCCACTGAGCCACCCAGGCGCCCCAACAAGAGAAATAATGAAGCTAAGGGGGGCAAGGGAGACTCCTTTTAAGGTTCTAATACAAATCTGCTGTAAGAATTTTTTTTTCCCCAGTGATCTTCAGGAAACTCCGAAACTGAGGCTCTTATCTTTACCCTTATCAGTGATTAGTAAGTGCACACTGGGAGTTCGGTAGTTTGGGGGCTGATTCGCCGTCCAAAAGAACTCTGGGCACAGCACCCAGAGTTGTATTTCGTTAGATGAGCCTGGCCAGTCACTCCAGCCTCGGGCTCACAACTGTCATTTTTTATCCTTGCCCTGCGCTCCAGCAGCCCTCCTTAATTAGCCTCTGTTCTGTGGTGTCTCTCTGTGACTGGCCAGTCTGTCCGCCTGACATTCGACATTCCTCCTGCTTTATAGTGCTTGTTATTCCCGATTGTCTCCAGCATGTGACTGAAGCAAAATAGCCTTATATGGCCAAAGGGAGATTGATGAATGCCTGCCCCGGAGACTCTTTAAACAGTAAGATGAATAGGGAAACAGCAGGCTCTTGTGGGAGGAGAAAACAGTGTTTATTCCAGAAAGACCTAGAGGCATCTGTTCACCTAGGTAGGGGAAAACAAAAATCTATTTTGAAGCTTCCTTTATGTAACTGTCAATAAATGCAAAAACCGGGACCTCTTTTAAATGCCAATATAAATGCCAAAAATTGTTCTGAGGAAAGGCAAGTTACAGAAATTGAGGCCGCAGAAAAGAAACAACACAAGTGCTTCACAAGTGGGTTTTTTTTTCTCTCATTAATTAATGTTCCCTCATAAGGTGCTACCTGCGTCAGGGCTTTGGGAAGTGAAGGGAGTGGTGAGGAGGAAAATTTGGAAAAGAAGTTTGGAGGTGGAGAGAGAAGGAGCTTGTGAAACTGGCAGCAGGAGGTTGTTTCAACTGGGAGGTGGGTGAGCAGAGGGTGGAGAAGGGGAGGAAGGTGCCCGGAAGTTGCTTCATTCACTCAGGAGACATTGATCTGAGGTCACCTTATCTTTCAATACCCTCTGTAAATAACCCCCCCTTTTCTTTTCTTCTTTTTAAAACAGGAATCACTTGAATTAAAATTTCCAAACATCTCTTTTCCTGCCCTGGGACTCTTAAAGGTAAAATCATGGCGACCAGGAAGCACGCAGTAGCTGGTGTTGGGGGGTGGGAGTGGTGTCTGAATGATTTCTGTCACTCCATGAATGGAAAAGCATTCCTTTGAGAGTTCTCCTTTTCCTTTGAGAAGTATAAATACTTTCAATTTTTATTCACATTCAGTTACAATGAAAACATCTGTAGGTGTTTCTCACTTTAAAGAAACCCAACGTTTTGTACTTGAAGTCTAGTTTACAGAAAATAGACACTTCAGATGGATAGTACTTGTTTTACAAAAAGATCCTTTTCTTCAAAAAATGTTGGGCCATAGGATCCATTTATTTATTTATTTGCGGAGGGGTGGCGGGGGCGGGGGGTGCTGGCGCAGGCAGAAAGCAAGGTTTATTGAGCGATAGCCAAGTGATAGTACAAAGCTCCCAAGGAGAAAGGGGACCCCAGGGGGTTGTCCCGTAGGATCCATTTATATAGCCAATCCCTAGTATACATTTTTTGTTTTGTTTTGGTGCAAAAAATGTGGTTTTATTAAAGCATGGGTGTAGAACCCATGGACACAAAGAGCTGTCAGTCCCCACCCCTGCCCAGTATACTTGAAGTAGGTTTTGATTTTAAAACTTTGATTTTTCAGACCTATATAACCCTTATGTAAAATCAGGTACCAAGTAAAACATTTGCAAGTTACAATCCATTTCAAAGTGTTTAATACATTTACTGACGCATTTATAATATAATAAAAAAATTGAGACAGTTCCTTGGGGTATATAATTGTGAGATTTAATCTGTCCAAGTATGAGCCTTCTGGCCTACTTAATGCAAATAGTTAAGAATGATGTAATACAAAGGCATGTATATTATGCCTCTCCTTCCATGCGTGCATATGTGTGCTGTAATGCATAGAGTATTTCTGGAAGAATATACCAGAGAAAAAGGAGAAGCTGAATCTGGAAGGGGGAACGGAAGAACTAGAGTGCTGAGGAGACTTGGCTATATTCCGTATGAATTTTAATTTTTACCACATGTAGGTCTTATTTTTTAAATAAAAACCTGTATTTTTACAAAGTATACACAAGGGACCAGACTAGTTAAGTGGATTATTCCAGTTGGATACTGAGGCGAACTCAAAAATCATGTCCTACTCCCTCAGGGCAGAGTGCCAATTGCCTCCACAACAGAACAAGGTGAAGACAATGATTTTTTGGTTACTATTTCTAGAAACTATTTATTTACTTATTTTGTGGTTATCCATTTAGAAGTAATTGTGGAAGGAACTCACATCACAATTGGTGTGGGGTTTTTTTTCCCCCCTAATTTCCCCCCTTCCTGTTCCCAGCCCATGGGTTGACCTCTCAAGAACAAAAAAATAATAATAAGTTAACACAGTTTTAAAGAAGTAAGACCGGGGACTTTTTCTGTTCTTGTAGGGCTGCCTCCACATGAATCCTGCCGAGAGATGGACATGTGAACAGCTGTTGCAGCATCCCTATTTTGACAGCATCAGAGAAATGGGCACTTTAGCCAAAGAGCTTGACGGGCCACTAAGGAAGACCCTGAGACAGAGCCGAAAGCACCTGCCTGGGGTAAACACGGGGCGCTCTTTCACGGAAGCATCTGGGTTGCACTTTCAAAAGATCTCAGGTCTGCCACCTGGTGCAGAGAATCTGTAGCTTGACTGGAGGTGGCAAGTGTGGCTTGCTGTCCCACACCCTCATTACAGCACCAGGAGAAGGGACCCACTGTCTCTCAGCCAGGGCACCAGACACGTCTGAGTCCGAGGGCCCCTTCTCCCTACATCCTGCAGGTGTCCTTGTCCCACAGTTTCTTCCCTGCTGCCACAAAGCGGCCCCCCGGGGCCGGGGCTGGGGGATGATGGGTGGGTGTTGTGCATGAGTCCCCCGGAGCCTGCTTTTTGTGCTCTGGAGAATGAAATCCAGTTTATCCCAGGCAGCTCTCTGTCATCATCTTTACTTTCGGTATTGACTGACATTCCAGAATGATCAAAAAATGGAACGAGTTTCCCCTTGAATCCTTTAATATTAAGAGTTGGCTAGGGTAGATTTGGTGATTTTGTGCTCTCAGTGATATCAATGGAACAGCTTATTTTATCAGAGAAAACATCCCAGCTGCACACAGGGAGCCCGTGAAGAACATGATTGGATGAAGTTAGGCAAAGTAGCCTTATGTTAAGCATCTTGTTATAAGCCAAAAGCTCTAGTAATTTAGAATGGACTGTAGCTGGAACCATAACTAAGCTGAGCTGGCTACTCCCAGTCCCTTCTGGATCTGCTTAGGGAGCCCTTAATCTATAAATTATTATGTCCTAGTCTTTCCCTTGGCAGCCTTTGCTGCCCAGTGTGCTGAGTGGCATCTGGGTGGTGTATGTGAGGTTTGGAGGAGAGAAGAGGATGGACAGTCCCTTAGGAGCAGGTACAGCATAAACTGCAGGGTCCTGAGATAGACCAGAGTTACAAAATTAAGAAAGCTTTATTTTATTCTGTCATGTATGACCCAGGTAACAAAACAGGCTGGAATACATGACCCCAGAGTTACCACTTAGTTTGTTGTTCCTTTGTGTCCAAAGCAAAGGATCTTGATAGGAATATTTCTACTTGAATTAATAGGGGAACCCACTAATTGATGTATTGCATTTAGGTCTTGAAGGATTCAACTGTTTGAAGTATTAAAAAGTAACCACTTTGCAGATACCTAAGGCCATGTAGTACAAAATACATATTTTTTTGTATTTTCTCCTTTCGTTTGATATTGACAACAAATTCAAACATTTACTGGGAGCATGATGGGAGCCATTTTGTCTTTTTAACAAAGGGGTAAGGGGGCAAATCACTTAAGTGCTCCAGATGTCAGCTTTCTTTGCTGTTAAGACAAGCATTGGCTTAAATGATCCCTGAGGTCCCAGCAAGCTCTTATCTCCTGTAAATCTATTTTTTCCAATAATGTTAAGTCAATTGTTCTTTTTCATATTCTCTAAATTTTCTTGAATGCGCGTATTTTGCTTTTTAATATAAAGTAAATCTTTAAAAGAAAAAGGGAACACATTTAAGTATTTTTGTTCTCCCTTAGGTCCTGGATTCTGTGCAGAGAAAGTATTTCTGTGCTGAAAAATTGACTGACTTACCTCTTTTGTGATATGTACTCAACCATGAAAAGAATGCACGGCATTGAACCTCACCCTGTGTTTCGTATTTGCAGTTGCAGACCCTTCCTCAGCTGACCAGCAGCAGCTTCCTTCCAGCTTTGGATAATAAGAAGTACTACTGGAATAGGAAGAAAATGAACTACCAATTTCCAAACATTTAAGGAGCTTGGAGCTAGATGATGAAAAAGGAGTTAGTCAATGATTTGGAGAAACGTATACATTTGTTTGAAAACAATTACCATGTCGAAAGGAGAAAGGACACCAGGAGAAAACATAAGTCACAAACCGGGGGAGGCCACCTGGCAGAAGAGAAAGGGAACTTCCAGAGGCAGCCTTCCAGACTTCACGATGGTGACCAGAACGGAAATACTTGTTTGGATTTTCACTTGCATTTTTGTTGTATCTAAGTAGCTGAGCTAATGGACAGAAATATAAACTGTACCTACTATCCCTATCTCTGGCAAAATTAGAAATGTAGGAAGGATTTATGCTTTTATTGTACCATACGCAACAAGTGAGAAGTGGATTACAAAATACCCAGATGTATTTCTTGCAGAGATTTGCCTTGAGTCCTATACCCTGCCTTTTCAGACTGTCTCAACATCATATTTAAGAAGTTTTAGTTCCTGAAATCAAAATGCTTATAATTCTATTTCCTGCTTGCTCTATATCTAGATTTTCATATTTTTAAAACATTTTTAGACTATTTAAGAGCCGTTCAAAATAATTAAAATCATGGATTATCGTAGCAGCATTATTTGCTTGCATATTTAATGATGTTTATAGATATTTGTTACATATACTTTTGTCATTACCTTTAGTAAAGGCTGCACCTTAGTCATTTTTGCAGGCAGGATGGGTTTTTATAACCCCTCCCCAGGTGACCCAGTTCCTTTACGAACTGGTGTGAAGCCTGGCAGCTGACTAAGGCTTGAATCAAGGGGTAGAACAAGACCTACAGGCTTCACGGGAAGTGAGCCTGTCAGCCTGAAAGTAATTAGTTCTTCATGCTCTCCAGCTCCGCCTCAGGCTTGGAGACAGATTTACAGGCAGGACTATCTATAATGATCTGGGCTCTGCAAGAAGTTGCTTGTTGAGTTCTTCTTTGGACCATGAAAGACTTTAGGTTGTACACTGATATTGTCCTGGAAATAACCTTTGATAATGTATGTGTGTGTATATATATATATATAAATACATACACATACGTGTGTGTGTGTTTATATATATATATATATATATATATATATACTGTGCTAAGAATTGGCAACAACTGATAAGAACGTAGTCCAAAACGATTCTGAGTATTCTTAGCTTTGTATCATGATACTTAACATGATGACATGTTATTAGCTTTGACTTGGCCTGCACCTCCTATTCCAAAAGATTTTTCATCCTCGTCCCCTGAACACAAGGGCAGGATGAAGCTCACGTCTGTTTCTTGTAGCTCCCTGCCAGTTTTTTTTTTTTTTTTAAAGATTTTATTTATTTATTTGACAGAGAGAGAGATCACAAGTAGGCAGAGAAGCAGACAGAGAGAGGGGAGGAAGCAGGCTCCCTGCAGAGCAGAGAGCCCGATGCGGGGCTAGATCCCAGGACCCTGAGACCATGACCTGAGCCGAAGGCAGAGGCTTTAACCCACTGAGCCACCCAGGCGCCCCAACTCCCTGCCAGTTTTGATTGGTGTGCTGCTGCTGCTGTTTCCTCAGTGGTTCCCAGCCATGGTCTTTGAAAATGTATTATACTGTCTCTTCAAAACCTTTCTCCTCTTCTCTTATTAGTTTACTGCTCTAGTAACTTCCTTCATGACAGCATTTGTCTTTATTCACTTACTGCTAAGTAACTCACCAAATTCAGGCATCTGTTCAGTAATTTTGGCTACTTCAGCCAATTTAATAATATCCTAAGACTCCTTGATGTGTGTAGCTTCTTGCAAAGAGCTGACCCTGGGTTAAATACCAGTCGCAGCAGTATCTAATTCTTCTTATTTGGCTTTGATTCAAATGACAAGGAAGGACATCCTACTTCTGTTTACATTTTCTGTTTTCCTTTTTAACCCAAAACAATGCATTTGACGAGGCAGATGACTGTAACTGCCTAATTCATTTCATAGTTTTATAGAAAACCATTCAGAACATAAAAGTAGTTCTGGACTAAATTGCGGTGAATCAGTTGCCTCACCACACAATAATCAAATCCGAGATGGAAGCATTCATTTTTTCTAATGAGTTCTATTAAATATGTACCAATGCTTAATTTAACCACATCTGTAATTCTTCGTTCAGCACGGAATCACCACTGTTTCACATGATACTGTTCTATAGCTTAGTCTTTTTTTTTTTTTAATTTACTGTGTTCTGATTTTATAATTGACAGTGAAAATTTTATTTATAAATAGTATATCATTTATGGCATGTGCTATTTACATAAGCTGGCTTCTAAACACAACAAAAATTCATTTTTTTCCCAAATGCTGCATCATACACTGTTTATTTTAAAACTATTTCTAGTCAAGGTTATAGTTAAGAGTATAATGTTCAAACCAAGCATACAGAAATCTACAAACACGTTGGCATATCATTAATAGTAATAGAACCAGGGCCATTTCAGGGTAAAAATAAAGATCTGTTTTTATCAATATCTGATATTCTTTGTCACTACTTTCTAGATATAAACTGAATTTTGCACTTACACTTCTTTTTGATGCCCCTTGAACTCATAGGAAGAGGTAACCAACATGTATGGGGAAATAAAAATTAGTTTCTAATTGACATGTTAAAATTTCCTATTTAAAGCAATCTTCTAATTTAAGCAAAAAAGAAGTATAACTGGGCTGGTCTTCATGATCATTTCCTCTGTTCTACTGTAGTTGGCAAAACTATTTGAATTCAGCCAAGTATTTATGTCTAGTTTTAATAAAACCCTAGACTAAGATTACAAAATAGACAAATTAACCAAAGAAAGGTGTATGTTATAAAGAACACAGGAATGTAGGATCATGGAAATGCATGCAAATCCTGGGAAGCAATACAAATGCCTCAACAACCACCGACTGCCTTTCATCATTGACTCCACCAACGAATCTGAAATTTAGCTTTTAGTTTATCATAATTGCACTTTTATGGTAACATGCTTCAATAACTTTAAAGTAAAAGGTAACAGTAATATGAATTACTGATAAAGTATAATAAAGAGTATCTGTGTTGCATGTTTAAATCACTTAATTTTTTTTAGTTTTTTTAATATATTTTTTAAAGATTTTATTTATCTGACAGAGAGAGAAAGAGACCACAAGTAGGGGAAGAGGCAGGCTCCCAGCTGAGCAGGGAGCCTGATGAGGGGCTGAATCCCAGGACCCTGGCATCATGACCTGAGCCTAAGGCAGATGCTTAACCTACTGAGCAACCCAGGTGCCCTAAATAATTTTTTTTTTTTTAAAAGATTTTATTTGACAGGCAGAGATCACAAGAAGGCAGAGAGGCAGGCGGAGAGAGAGGAGGAAGCAGGCAGGCTCCCTGCCGAGCAGAGAACCAGATTGGGGGTGGGGGGGCTTGATCCCAGGACCCTGGCATCATGACCTGAGCCTAAGGCAGAGGCTTTAACCCACTGAGCCACCAAGGTGCCCTGCCCTAAATCACTTTAAAGTGCTAATGTGCTAATGGACAGAACCATTCTGTCATCATCTACAACAAAAGTTATCTACATAGATATTTATATAAAATGAGGAATATATCAGAATTAAACTGCAATCTGGTTTCCATTTTTCTTAAAATGACTTAATGTGCATAGATTTTTACTTCCAACTTAGTAACTTCAGTGAGTCATGTCTGAATATTAATTTTCTACATGATGGGCTCTGCTTCTGAAACATGATACAACATCCTTAAGTTCTGTTGATGATTATGTAATATTTACTGCTGTTTAGGATCAACAATTTTAAATGATACTTTATATTGAAAGAAGACACTTATTGAATATTATTATTTTACTTCAAGTCTAATTTTAGTTCCAGAGAAGGCAGTGCTGTCTTAAAGGTTTGGATAAGATTTTCTTTTTCTCTTACTCCAGGAAGATCACTTAACAACAAATACTTGAGGTTTCTGCAGAAAAAGAAGAAAAAAAAATTACTTCAGTTGGTCTTTACTCTTACAGCATTAAAACAGACTCCATTAAAGGCTTTAAAAAAAAAGTACACACAGAATGCATTTATATCACACTATACTATACTGTCAAAATGACTTTCAGAACAGCAATTTTAAGAGCGCTACTTTAAATGAAATTCATGCTAGGAACTAAGCCAGGCCTTGGGAAGTTTAGTTGTTCTGAATTACACCAATAATTCTAGCTGAATCTTTCCAAATACTATATATGTATTATAGCATAGAACTCATTTGCATGTGAAATATGAAACATGAATCTTAATCTAGAAAGGGATAAAAATTAGGGAAGTTCTTAAAGGAACTTCATTAAAAAATGAAGACTCAAAGCCTCAACTAATGTAAGAGATAATCTACTGCTTTTGGTTCCAATGTTTAAAACTTCTCTCCTAAAAAGAAATAAACCTAAAAAAAGCATGGGGAGATGCCCAGCTGGCTTAGTCAGAAAAGCATGCAACTCCTGATCTTGAAATTGTGGGTTCAAACCCCACGTTGGTTATAGAAATTACTAAAAAAAAAAAACAACCTTAAAGTTTCTCAAACTTCCTGTGATACTGAGGTTAGTGTCAGAACATGGGGAAAAAATGAAGAGGAAGCATAATAGCAAAATAAAAAGATGAAGAGGAAGCATAATAGCAAATGCCCACTGACTGCTTACTGGAGCAGGCATCACACTAGATGCCTTAATTATTATAAACAATAATTATTATAATTAATAAGATTGTTATAGTCATAGCCCCACAGTGCAGCAGCCACTCCAAAATATGAGTATTAAGTAAATAGTTCTTTTTTAAAGAGATGTCCCCTAAGATAGGCAATAAAACGTTAATGTATTAAGGTTGATAATTTTAACTGTTTGACAGTATTACAGATGAAAGTTAAGTCATTTTATGTATTTTTCCAAATCAAAAAAGGTGCCACCTCTCAAATGTTTTAAATTCTAATTATTCAGGGCCCCTGGCTGGCTCAGTCGATAGAGCATGCAACTCTTCATCTCCGGGTTGAGAATTTAAGCCCCACACTGTGGGCGGAGTTTACTTCAAAAAAATTTTTTTTAATTTAAATTCTAATTATTCACTTTAACTTCATCAAGTTTCCATTTTGGCAGTGACCACCTACCTTAAGTGATATAAAGCAATGATTCCTTTGTCTGTGATATTCCCACATGAAATTATTTCCATTTCCAGTATGCTTTTTTGTAAATTTTCCAGTTTACCAAGTCTCTCCAAACAGTCATCCTCAATATAATGACACTTGCATAGTCTTATTTTTTCAACGTGCTGTAGGCCCTCTGGGAGATAAAAGGTACATTTTAAGAAACTGCTTTACCATTAAGATCACCAGCTGTCCTAGTTTGGCCAGGACTATTCTGGTTTTAGGACTGAAAATCCTATGTCCTGGGAAACCTCTTAGTCCCCTGGAGCGGGAAGACCTGGATGATGAGTTACCCTAATAACCATGCAAGATATTCACTATCCATGCTGTGCTAATGGACAGAACCATTCTGTAATCAGATGATCAAGTAATGGAGGAAAGAAATGCCCACACAAGCAGAAGCTGTAGGGTAGGATCATTCTTACATTACTAAGAGTTTCTCCAATGATGGAAATTTGACAAAGGTAGTTTGATAAGTAAGGCCTTGAATTTTAAACCAATAAGCATGAAATAAAGGCATACAGAGACAAGCTTAGTGAAGGGAGAAAGGAGAAGAAGGTGTTTGTAACTTCTATTTAATTTTTAAGAATCACACACACAGGACTCAAGACTGGATGGTACTGGAAAGGGTAAAAAGGAACACACCTACGACTGCTAAATAGTGAGTCAACTGCAACAAAATGTCACTGCAAATCACCCACGTTTCCTATAAGCAAATGACAGGGTAGTTACCCAGATAATCAAATCCAATTCTCATGATACAGGACTCGGTGGCATCAATTGCCTGGATCTTGTATTTGTCCAGAGGTCCTGTTGGGAGGTGGTTGTAGTCCTTCTGCCACCTCTCCTGGCCATGGTAGCGCACCGTGGCCCCACAGCGTAGCAGCCACTCAGATGCTGCCCTATCGGGTCCCACGTCCTTGATGCGTTCATAATCTACTCTGTTGGCAAGAGAGCAAAAGCAGTTCATTTTTAGTATAATCACTAGCTGCTCAGCTTTAGTCGTCAGCATAAATATAGTACTTCAGCAACTTTTCCTTTCAGATGACTGAGGGAAAGAAGTATGTTCGGAAGAACCAGGTAAAAAAACATAGGATGGCTCTTCTCGCTCCCTTGTTTTTGTTTTCAAGTGAACTCAGTCAAGCTTATTATTTTTTATGGGTTTATCAGTCAGACATGAGTCTTCATTGATTCATATGTAGCACTGTGCTTGACACCAGGAGGTTCTCGGTAACCATGGATTGAGCAAATGACTATATTTGGTTATTGTTTTTATTAATGATTAAATATAAAAGGGACTAATTTTGAATCTATGTTCAAATTAATCTCATTAAGTCACTCTTATTAATTTCTACAAATGCCCTTTCCTCTAATGAGTTGTGTTAATGCTTATTAAGCAATGAGATTAGTTTCATTACCTTCAAAATGGTATATCTAAGAATGCCACCCACTTTTTTGTTTTTTGTATTTTTTAAAAGATTTTATTTATTTATTTGACACAGAGAGACAATACTTACCACAAGTAAGCAGAGAGGCAGGCAGAGAGAGAAGCAGGCTCCCTGCTGAGCAGAGAGCCCAGAGACCCTGGGATTATGACCTGAGCCAGCAGAGGATTAACCCACTGAGCCACCCAGGCGCCCAATGCCACCCACTTTTTGAACAAGTTGAGTGCCCTGGTAGTATTAAAAAGGCTAACTGTATCCCTTAAGAAGCCATAGAATATTCTAAAATTACATTTGCTGAGCTTTTTGGGTTACAAAAATAATATATTTTCATTTTAGAAAGAGTTAATAGGCATCAAAAGGACACATAAAATGACTGAAATCCTCAACATAGTATTTTGTAATCGATTTTTCTGGTCTTTATTCAATGTCTGTGTGTATCTTTTATTTGCTTTTAAACAAAATTAGGATCCTATTACCTACCTTGTACAAAAAAGCATTTGAAATACGAGAAATAACCAAATTAGCTACTGGGAACTTATCTAGCTGTAATAATGGCCATGTTTCTTCACTTCAGTTAGAGTAACTTACTTATTAAACACTGCATTCAACCAGCCCCAAAAGTTTCTGTAGTCACATGACCGTGGGGGTTTCTTTAAGCCACACAACTGCTGGGAAATTTTTCCAAACAGCATCACTTGATCTAGACACACAAAACAGTATTCATATTAGATCATTAGCTGGCAATCTGAGCCATACATCCAGTAACTTACTTTACAATTTCAAAGTCACTGCTCTTGTGCCAATAAAGCTGATGAGTCATTTACCACTCAAAGTTAATAAGCAAGTCACTCCTGTCTCTGTTTCTTGGTTTCCTTGCTGCAGAAAAGAGGGGCTGGATTGGAGGGTCTCTAACATCCAGCCTTGATATTAAGTTTCAGTCTTCAACCCTCAGTTGGAGTCTGCCCACAGTATCGCCAGCAGATGTCTGTCCAGTATTGCACTTACACAGTTGATGAAACCAGCTGTGCTCCCAGTCTACATTTCCAGTATCAACATGACAAACCAAAATCAGCTAGGGAGCAGAGTGCCGAGGTTAAAATGCTTATAGCCAGGAAGGAAGAGGAGACATGAAAACAGACCTCTCTATGCCAAGGCTGCAAGTAGTAAGTAGCACCAGAACAGTGCAAACACATACCTGTCAAAGGGCAGCTAGGAAAGACTGGGCAAGTAACCTCACCTCGCTGACCCTTGGTTTTGTCACTTGTAAAATGAGATGATTTGCTCAGATGATTTCCAGCTGTAAAAAATTATAACCATGAGTTGAGAAAGTTTTCTTGCTCAGAAACTAGGTTTCTGAGCGGAGTTTCAATCTGATTTATTTTAGTTCAAGCTTCTCTAGTAGTGAGCAATATCAGGGGAAAACAAAGATAAATGAAATGTGGTTTCAACCTTTGAGTTGCTGAAAAATTAATGCAGGGTGGAGTGAGGTAAAATAAATTACCAGGTAGTTAAACGGTAGAACCTGAAAAATTCCCCAGAGTTAAAATAAGAATGGACCTGGATTTCAACAGGAGAAAGTATGTCAGCTGATTAGCCGAGGCAGAAACTTTTAAGGCATGTTGTAGTTCAGTTTGGTGAGTACATGGGGATCCTGAGAAGAGGAGACAATCAATTTACACAGTCACATCAGGAAGGGTTTTGCAAGATCAGCAAGGGACTTTGGACTGTCTGCTGGAGGCAGTTGGGTCACTGAGATTTTTGCAAAGAGCACTGGCATTGTTAGAGCTGTGTTTGGAATACTACTAGGCCAACAGCATCAACGCTGAGGGTCCATAGACCTGAACAGTGAGACAGCTAACAATGGCTTTAACTACATGTGCCCATGGGAAAGGACCAAGTGGGGCAAGAATGGGAATGACCATTACATAGTGGATTCTACATGGCTCAGTGAGATGCTGAGGCAAGGGCCAGAATAGTTGAAAAGGACACTTAAGTTTTGGTCCCAGGTCAACGGTTAGATGGTGATGTCATTAACAGAAGTCAGTATCAGGAGGACAGGTTATAGGTTTCCCCCATCACCACCTCCAGTTTTTCATATTCAAAATATGAAGTGTTAGCAGAACTTCTAAGTGGAGATAACCAACAAATTAGAATCAAAGTCACAAAATGGGACAGCAGAAATGAACTTAGATCACCTAGACCATCCAGAGATGAGGAAACTGAAGCCCTAATATTAAGTAACTTGCTGACATCTTAAATCCCTTCTGGAACAAGGTGGGGTATTAATAAATGCATGTATTTAAAAGGTCTTATTTAATGTTTCATGGTTAACTGGTGGCAGCACTGAAACTGGAACTTAGTTCTCCCTCCTTCCAGTCCAGGGCTTTTTCCTCAGTCCCAGATGATATTAGAACTGGGGAAAAAGAAGACTAGAGAGAGGCCTGAGTGAGAACCACCTTAGAGCCAAGAAGTGACTGAAGATGTTGAGGTTCTAGAACAGTGAGAGATGAGATCTGTGGACAGAACCTGGGATCATCTTCCCTCTTCATTTCTTTTAGGGTTTTATTTGACAGAGAAAGTGCACAAGCAGGTAGAGAGGCAGGCAGAAGGAGAGGGAGAAGCAGGCTCCCTGCTGATCAGGACAGCCCGATGTCGGGTTTGATCCCAGGACCCCAGGATCATGACCTGAATGGAAGGCAGACACTAACAAACTGAGCCATGAAGGCACTCCTCTTCATTTCTTTTCTACTGTCATCTGCCTTCATTACTGCAAACCTTCCCCATGCTATCACTCTCTTGTTCTTATCCCTTCCTAGCTTTTTTTTTGAAAATTCTTTCCACCTGTGACCACTTTAAAAAAAAAAAGATTATTTATTTATTTATTTGATAGAGGGAGATCACAAGTAGGCAGAGCAGCAGGCAGAGAGGGAGGAGGAAGTAGGCTCCTTGCTGAGCAGAGAGCCCAATGTGGGGCCGGATCCAAGGACTCTGGGATCATGACCTGAGCCAAAGGCAGAGGATTTAACCCAGACTGGGCCACCCAGGCGCCTCCTGTGACCACCTTTGATAACTCGACTGGCTGTCAATTTCATTTATCTGGGTTTTCTAGCTTCAACATAGGTTGTTCTATTTACCATCCCTCCCCACCCCTCCCCACCCCACATCCCTGTCTGTAGAAATTTTACTCAACCTCAAGACCTCACTCATCTCCATCCATCCATCCATCCATCCATTCACTCAGTAAGTATTTACTGAATGTCTGCTATACTCAGTGCCAGAGATACAATGGTAGGATTACAAAAACAACAAAGGAGAGACACAGAAAGACAAGGTTCCTTGTCCTCACAGAATGTATAGTCTAATGAAGAAGATAGACAACATAAAAACAAATAAACATGCAATATGTCTTAATAGAGGTATGGACAAATTCTGTGAAAGCCTAGAGGAGGGAGTGAAGAGAAGGCTTCACACTAGAGGGGTCTTTTGAGATGGGTCTTAAAGGATAATTAAGGGTTTTGAGTTAGGCAGAAAAAAAGAAAGGTATGCAGACCAAAAAGGACTTCAAGGATCACGTCTTATTCATTGCCATTTTTCTTAGCACCTAGCACAATGCCATCCACCTGATGCAAGAGTTTAATAAATATTTGCTAATTAGTAATCTTTAATGATTGGTATATTTCCATAGAGACAGATAAAACCAGAGAGACTGTTATTAAACAGGTAAATTAGAGTGGTCTGTGAAAACTGAGTACTTTTACTTGATTCATTTTGGTTCACCTTATAATTCAGCTTAAAGGAAAGATGAAATTTACACTCACTATGATCTCTAAAAATATTAGATGCTATATTTAAAATAATTTAAACATGACTATAAAAACTTTACTTGGAAATAAAGGTAAAAAAAGTAAATTGGTAGGTTTTACATTCTCAACTGCCCCTGTGCTAACTGATTTTAGGAAATTTCAGATAAATTCAAGCTGTTGCCTCTGGGAATGTTTTCTATAAGGAAAGCGGAGACCTCTAGTGGTGAGTGGTGATTGGGGGAAAAAAATGTTAACAGCAAGTTAAAAAAAGTCACTAATAAATTATTGCTTCAATAAATAATTCAGAAATTAAAATCATTTTAAAAAGCTCCTTCTTACTATCAGAACCTGGCTTAGGACAAATGTTTCTAAAAATTGCAATTATGCTTGTAAGTTAGAGAAGGGCAGATCTCTATGTCTAATTCAAAGTAAGATATACACAAAATGTTTCTGAGTAACAGAAACATTTGGTTGGTTTGGTTAAGAGTTCCCATTTGCCTAAAAACAGTAAGGTTTTTTTTTTTTTAAGTGGAAGTTCTGTTTTTACTTATCTAGGCTATTAAGAGTGATGGCTAATTAAGTGGCTCAGAAGACTGAACTAAAGAATTAATTTTTTTTTTTTTTAAAGAACTAATTCTTGAAGGTAAATAAAATTTGGAGGTATGGGGTGGTACTGCAATTGGGCAGATCCTCCCCCAAATTACAGCCCCACCTCACTGCAAATCAGTGACTTCGATTCTTATTCTTGAGGTGTGTAAAGTCTAATGAGCTAGAACTGAAGAAATCATTAGGAATTGGAAGCAAAGGGGCGCCTGAGTGGCTCAATGGGTTAAGCCTCTGCCTTCAGCTCAGGTCATCATCTCAGGGTCTGGGGATTGAGCCCGCATCAGGCTCCCTGCTCAGTAGGGAGCCTGCTTCTGCCCTTCTCTCTGCCTACTTGTGACCTGTCAAGTAAGTAAATTTAAAAAACTTAAAAAAAAAAAAAAGGAATTGGAAGCAAAATTCCCTAAAGCCATTCCTAGGCCGACATCACATGGGGCTCATTGAAGTAACACCTTACAGGTTCTGACATACATGGAAGATGAACATGAATTCTCAGCTAAGGGTGGTGTCATACAAAAGACATTATGGGGGTGTATGAATGAATATAAGGTGAGCTCTTGATTTGAAATTACTTAATTGAAACAAATCAATGTACAGTCAAACCTAGGGGAGAGGGTAAACAGGAAAAAATTCTATACAAAGAGCAGGTGTATTGCGAGTTCCTTCACCTTGTTAAACTAAGAAGTATGTACTCAAAATCACATGGTAAACAAGTCACTACTTTGGTTTCAACTGGCCCATGAAAGTCTGACCACAGACCATAGAAATGTATAATTCTGTATTTAACCTAGTTACAAACTGACTATGTGCTGTGCAAACTAAAAAATAACCATCTCCACTACATATCTATCAGCATGGCTAAAATAAAAGATAGTGACAACACCAATTACTGATGGTAAGTAGACACCAGATCACTCAAACATTGCTGCTGGGAATGTATAAAGGTACAGCCACTTTGGAAAGCAGTTTAGCAATTTTTTACCAAACTAAACATAAGCTCATCATATGTATGACACAGCAACTGGACTCTTGGGCATTTATCCCACAGAAACAAAAACAGGTTCACACAAAAAGCAATACACTGATGTTCATAGCGGCTTTACTCCAAATAGCTGAGATCTAGAACTGAGTTGTTCTTCAATGGGTGAATGTTCAGCCTATTGTGGTACATCCATACCATGAAATATTACTCAGAAATAATGAATAAATCTTTGATACATACAACAATTAGGATGGATTTCAAGGGATTATACTGAGTAAAAAAAATTAATTCCAAAAAAGTTATATACTTTATAGTTCTGTTTATGGAACATTTTTGAAATGACAAAATTTTAGAAAAGGAGAACAGATTGGGAGGGGGTGCCCTGAAGAAGAGAAGTATAGTTATAAAAGGGCACCAGTGGGCACCTGGGTGGCTTAGTGGGTTAAAGCCTCTGCCTTCCGCTCAGGTCATGATCTCAGGGTCCTGGAATTGAGACCTGCATCGGGCTCTCTGCTCAGCGGCAAGCCTGCTTCCCCCTCTCTCTCTGCCTGCCTCTCTGCCTATTTGTGATCTCTATCTGATAAATAAATAAAATCTCTTAAAAAAAGGGGGGGGGCACCAGGAGGAATCCCTTGTGGTGATGGAAGCGTGTTGTAGCTTGACTGTGGTGGCAACACAACAATCTACACACGTGGTAAAAATAATATAGAACCAGGGCAGCTGGGTGGCTCAGTCAGTTAAGTGTCAGGTCATGATCCAAGAGTCCTGGGATGCCATCAGACTCCCTGCTCAGCGGGGAGCTTGCTTCTCCCTCTAACTCTGCCTGTCACTCTCCCTGCTTTTGCTCTGTCACCAAATAAAAAAATAAATAAAATCTTAAAAACAAAACAAAACAAAAAATACATAGAACCAAATACACACTTGTAAAACTGCAGGAATAATATCACCGGGATGTGTCCAGGTCAGTTTCCCGGTTATGATACTGTACTATATTTTTGCAAGATGTTAGCATTGGGGGAGAATGGGTAAAGGGTATACAGGATCTCTATTGTTCCTTACAGCTGTATGGGACTCTACAATGATCTCAAAAAAAAAAAAGTTGAATTTAACAAATAACCATCTCTTATTTTCTTTCCATTTGTGAAGAGAAAAGCAAGTAACATTCTACATTGTTTTCACAAATAAAATAGTCAACTGTCCCAGAAGTAAAATCATTTAAACATAATAAAAGCAGTAATTTATTCAGCTGACCCTTGAGCAACCATCCCCCCAGCTGCTGAAATCTGCATATAAGTTCTGACCTTTCAAATTTAACTAACAGACTCCTGTTCGATTAGAAGCCTAGCAAAACAGCTAACACATATTTTGCATGTTATATGTATTATATACTGTATTTTTTTTTTTAAGATTTATGCATTTGAAACAGAGCGAGGTTAGCACCAGTCAGACAAAGAAGAGGGAGAGAGAAAGGGAGAATGGAGCTCTCTGCTGAGCAGGGAGTCCAGAGTGGGGCTCATCCCAAGTCCCTGGGATCATGACCTGAGCTGAAGGCAGATGCTTACCCAACCAAGCACTCAGGTGCCCCTATATACCGTATTCTTTTTTTTTTTTTTAAAGATTTTATGTATTTATTTGACAGAGAGAAATCACAAGTAGATGGAGAGGCAGGCAGAGAGAGAGAGGGAAGCAGGCTCCCTGCTGAGCAGAGAGCCCGATGCAGGACTCGATCCCAGGACCCCGAGATCACGACCCGAGCACAAGGCAGCGGCTTAACCCACTGAGCCACCCAGGCGCCCCTATATACTGTATTCTTATAAGGTAAACTAGAGGGGGGCCTGGGTGGCTCAGTGGGTTAAAGCCTCTGCCTTCCGCCCTGTCATGATCCCAGGGTCTTGGGATGGAGCTCCGCATTGGGCTCTCTGCTTAGTGGGGAGCTTGCTTCCCCGTCTCTCTCTCTGCTTGCTCTCTACTTGTGATCTCTGTCAAATTAAAATAATAATAATAAGGTAAACCAGAGAAAATAAAATGTTAAGAAAATCCCAAGGAAAATACATTTACAGTACTGTACCAGATTTATTGAAAAAGATCTGCCTGTAAATGGACCAGAATAGTTCAAGCCCATGCTCTTCAGGGCTCAACTGTACTTCCCTGTGCTAAAGACCCACGAGCCTTTTCTCATTTACTCCACACAAGAGCCCCCTGAGAGGGACACGGCTTGTACTCCTGGTCCACAGAGGAGGATCTGAGGCAAAGAGGCTAAATGACTTCCCTAAACCACCAGACCAACCACCAGACCTGGAACCAAATTCAAACAAAATTCTTCCAGCAATACAGTTTTTAACATTCTACTTTTGTTCTGTTCAGTTGTTCTGACCCTAAAAATTAAAAACTGCCATCAAGCACGGAGGACAGGTGTGGAACTGCCACGGGAACAGTGAATGAAACTTGATCAGATGGTCACTTGGGGATGACACAGCCCACCTCCCTCACCTTACAGATGAGGAAAAGGGGTGAAGACACCAGTACAGGTGAGTCGCTGTACCCAGCCCCGCAGCATGTTTAAAACCGTATCTCGACCCAGTATTTAAGAAGACAGGCCGCTAGCAGAGAGGACACCGCCGGGAGCCCCGCAAAAACAAGGCCAGAAGACTACAGGCTGCCAGGCGTTGCCGTGACCAAGAGCCTCCGTCCGGAGCCAGGGCCAGGGCTGGACAGCCAGCACTCCTCCATGGGCACTTGGCCTGGCGGGGATCAGGATGGAGACCTCCGGTGGCCAGCGGCGGGCGGGGGCCGGGCCGAGCGGGAGGCAGGGAGGCTCGCTGGACCGGCCCAGAGGAGAGTTTTCAAGCCCCTGTCACGCCCCGACTTTCCCCCAAAGTCCAGAGGACGCTGAGCGGTGAACACCGAGGACGCACGACTCGACAGGCCAGCTTTTCAGTCGACCCAGCCGTGGGAGAAGGAAAAGGGCAGAGCGTAACCACCACCCTAGACCCGCCTCGCTCAAGGCCTAGCTCCTCTACTCACAGCGCCGGGTGAAGGGAGGGAGCGAGCCAGCGCGCCGCACGTCTATCGCGCCGCGGACCTGCCCTTCGCCCTCCGCCGCGTGCGTCCATTGGCCACTGGCACCGCTCTCACGTGCGGCGTAGGTGAGCGCCTCATTGGCCCCTGAGTGGGGGGCGGGGCTAGACAGCGCGGGGAGCTGCGGAGCGTCGGGCTGCAGTGGGCAGAGCTGGAGGCTGAGGGAGGGGACGCAGGCGATGGTGCTGGTGCTGCGTTACCTGAGCGGTGCCTGCGGCCGGGTCCGCGGGGGTCTCTCCGGGGGCTTCGCTGCGGCGTGCCGGCCGGCGCCGGGGAGACCCTGGCCACTGTGCCAAGGTGGCCGTAGAGCCAGCACCCGGTGAGTAGCCGCTGGCCTGCCCTCGTCGCTTGTGCTACTACTGATTCTTTCCGAGGTGCCTCTTCCTGGACCTGTGCCCCTGCTCTACTTCCCTGTGCCGGGCTTGAGAGAAGGTCAAGATCCTGTGGATCCCAGGCGTTCCCTTGTAGGATTCACTCGTTGTGTTGCGTGCCGGATGCGGAGCAAGGCGGCGATGAGTAGAGAGGTCTAGAGCAGTTCTGGTTTTGAATAGCTCCCCTCCACTTCCTATTCAGTCCTTGGGTGGGTTACTGTAGCTCCTTAAAGGCTCAGTGGTGAGTAGGATCCTAGTCTTGCCCGTAGGTGGTCGTTTTGAGGCTTAAAGGACCCACCACACGAAGCAATCAAATAAACTGTTTATTTGCTGGCATCCCTGGTGTTGCTCGGAAGACCGGGACCAGTTCTTAAATGGTTCGGTTCCTGGCAAACACCCCATAGAGTTACCCCTGTGAGAAGCAGCTCAGTTGCTAATCAAACCTTGCACAAGTGAGTGTCCTGTGATTTGAAGTTTGGAGGTCACATTAAAAACCACCGTCTTGTTTGTGGAGCATTAACAAATAGCATGGAGGACATGGGGAGATAGGAGAAGGGAGTTGGGGTAAATTGGAAGGGGAGATGAACCATGAGAGACTATGGACTCTGAAAAACAATCAGGGGTTTGAAGTGGCGAGGGGGGGAGCGGTGGGAGGTTGGGGAACTAGGTGGTGGGTATTATAGAGGGCACGGATTGCATGGAGCCCTGGGTGTGGTGAAAAAATAATGAATACTGTTATGCTGAAAATAAGTAAATCAATTTAATTAAAAAAGAAAACAACACCGTCTTTCTCTGCTTTCTGGAGAGGGCGTGGCTTATGCTAAGGCTTTAAAGCTGGAAAGCTCTTGGCTTTTTCCAGAACTAGAAGGTGGGTAAGATGAGTGGGACTGTTCTTCGTGGAACAGAGATGGTGTGGAATGACCCTGGAGAGAGGCTACATCACAGCAGGGTTTTTTATTTTATTTTACCCACATGGAAGTTTATTCTAAGAGCATTGGGAGACTTTCAAAGGATTTTTAAGAAGAGGGAGTGATTAAATGTTGAGGTTTCAAAAGTTGACTGGCTGCTGTGTGTTAGTGGTCTGGAGGGAGGTTAGAGTGGGATAGGATTTGTGAGTCATTGTGGGCCAGCGTAGACAATTATTTTGGGATTGCTTTTCTTAAGGGAGGAAAAGTAGGGTTAGTGAAGGTTTTGTTTATACTTTTTATTTTGAAATAATTATAGGTCCATGGGAAGTTGCAAAAAAAACCCCACAAGAAGCAAACCCCAAACCAGTGTTTGTATACCCTTCAGCCAATTTACCCCCAATGATAGCATCTTACCTAACTACAGTATAGTATCAAAACTAGGAAACTGAGATTGGCACAATCCACAGACCTTGTTCAGATTTCATCAGCTTTTATATGCATTCATTTGTATGTTTCTATTCAATTTAATCGTGTTAATTTGTGTAACTGCCACCATAAAATACAGAAATGTTTCATTACCACAGAGACATCACTTGTGTTACCAGTCCCTTTATTTATTTATTTATTTTCAAAGATTTTATTTATTTATTTGACAGACAGAGATCACAAGTAGGCAGAGAGGCAGGCAGAGAGAGAGAGAGAGAGGAGGAAGCAGGCTCCCCTCTGAGCAGAGAGCCCAATGTGGGGCTGGGTCCCAGGACCCAGGACCCTGAGCCTAAGGCAGAGGCTTTAACCCATTGAGCCACCCAGGCACCCCTACCAGTCCCTTTATATTCACATCCCGTCTTCTCCACTCTTCCTAACTTGGCAATCACTAATCTATTCTCTAGCTCTAAAATTTTGTCATTTTGAGAATGTTCTATAAGTGGAGTCACACAGTATATAACCTTTTGAGATTGGCTTTTTTCCACACAGCATGATGTCTTTGAGATTCATCCAAGGTGTTCCCTATAATGAAAGTGGGTTCCTTTTCACTGTTGAGTAGTGTTCCATGGTACGGATGTAATACAGTTTGACCATTTACCAGTTGAAGGATATCTGGACTATTTATAATTTTGGACTATAATTATTAAAGCTGCTGTGAACATTTACGTACAGGTTTTTATATGAACATAGGTTTTTATTTTTCTGAGATAAATGCCCAAGTAGTTGCTAAGACATGTTTAATTAGTACATGCTTGATTTTTTTTCATTGTGGGGATGGTTTTTATTTTATTTATTTTTAAACATATTATTTATTTATTTATTTGAGAGAGCACAAGGGGGGGGAAGTGCAGAAGGAGAAGTAGACTCTGCTGAGCAGGGAGCCCAGCGCAGGGCTCCATCCCAGGATCCAGGGATCATGACCTGAGCCGAAGTCATATACCTAACCGACTGAGCCACCCAAGCGCCCCTGTAGACATGTTTTTTAATGAGGAGCCATAAAAGGATTATCAATTGTGAAATATTGAGTATTGATTTATAAAAGAAAAGTACACCAGCACTTCCCAAGGAAGTATAAAACATGAAGTCATGCACCTGGGTTTCAGGTTCTGAATATTAGAATTTCCCTTACAGAAAGACTTGAGATGAGTAGAGTCCATATTTGGGACTTAAAAAGAGACCATTATATCCTTTAATATCTTCAGCAATCCAAAGAATGGCCTGAGGAAGAGTGGGAGACCAATGATGTGGCCCAGATTGGGTAAGATATAAGCCCAAAGAGCTGTTTTTCCTATGTACAAGTGACAAGAGAACAAAGGAAGTTGTGCCACCTTCAAGCCTTCAAGGCCGATAGCAATTATCTGACTGGAGTGGAGTGTGTTACACATTGTTTAGTTTTTTATATGTTTATAAAAACTATGTTTAGTTTTTTAGTTTAGTTTAGTTTTTTAAGAAACTGCTATACTCTCTTTCCAGGGTGGCTGTACTATTTTACATTCCTCCCAGAGGTGTGTGAGTGATTCAGTTCCTCCTCATTCTCACCAGCATTTGGGGCTACCATTTTTTTTTTTTTTTTTAAGTTTTAGCCATTCTAATAGGTGGGTAGGGATATCTCACTCTAGTTTTAATTCACCTTTCCCTCATGACTGATGGTAGTGCACATCTTTTGATGTGCTTGTTTGCCATCTATATATCTTTCCTCTTTGATGAAATGTTTTGTTCATTTTTAAAAATTTTTATTTTTTTCAGTGTTCCAAAATTCATTGTTTATGCAGCACACCCAGTACTCCATGCAATATGTGCCCTCCTTAATATCCACCACCAGGCTCAACCAACCCCCCACCCACCCCCCTCCAAAAACCTCAGTATATTTCTCAGAGTCCACAGTCTCTCATGGTTTGTCTGCCCCTCTGATTTCTCCCAACTCCCTCTCCTCTCCATCTCCCAGTGTCCTCTGTGTTAACTAAATGGTTTATATGAGAGTTCTTTGTTATTCTAGATGTGAATCCTTTGTCAGATATGTGGTTTGCAAGTATTTTCTCCCCATTGGTTAGTTGTCTTCTTATCCTCTTAACAAGATCTTTTGCAGAACAAAATTTTTAATTTTGATGAAGTGCAGTTTATCAAATTTTTTTTTAAAAGATTTTATTTATTTATTTGACAGAGAGAGACCACAAGTAGGCAGAGAGGCAGGCAGAGAGAGAGGAGGAAGCAGGCTCCCTGCCGAGCAGAGAGTCCGATGTGGGACTCGATCCCAGGACCCTGAGATCATGACCTAAGCCGAAGGCAGCGGCTTAACTCACTGAGCCACCCAGGCGCCCCTCAAATTTTTTTATATGGATCATGTTTTTGGTGTCTTCTACTTCACTTAGTGCCAGGTCCCAAAGGTTTTCTCCTAAAAGTTTTATGGTCAATATTTGATGATATAAAATGTTTATTGTAAATTTTTAAAAATTAGAATACTGGTGGTTCCTCGCTGGCTCAGCTGGTAGAGCATGTGATTCTTAATGTCAGAGTCATGAGTTCAAGATCCACTTTGAGCATGGAGCCAGTTAAAATTAAAAGACAAGAACAACAGAAAACAAAAATAATAAAAAAAATCAGAATGATGGTATCGTGGGCATGTTTTATAGAGGCCTTTTAGAAACAACATATTAAAATATTTACAGATGGGGCGCCTGGGTGGCTCAGAGGGTTAAGCCTCTGCCTTCGGCTTGGGTCATGATCTCAGGGTCCTGGGATCGAGCCCCGCATCGGGCTCTCTGCTCAGCAGGGAGTCTGCTTCCCCCTCTCTCTCTGCCTGCTTGTGATCTCTTGCTCTCTCTGTGTCAAATAAATAAATAAAATCTTAAAAAAAATATTTACAGATAATGTTTAGGATTTGCATCAAAATAATTTAATTTAGGAAGAGCTGAAATAGGTGGGGTGTAGAAAAGGCAAGATTGGCCCTATTCCTGTCAGACTAGATTTTTGGGCCCATGAGGTAGGTGCTAAAGGTAGATGTTTCTGCTCCTCATTACTGAATTAGATAGACTATACATGCCCTTCCTAATTTTTTTCTTTTAAAGATTTTGTTAGAAAGCCTGCACTCACAAGCAGCGGGAGGAGTACAAGATAGGGAAGGAGAGAGAATCCTCAAGCTGACTCCCTGCTAAGCACAGGGCTCAATCCCTGGACCCTGAGATCACAACCTGAGCTGAAACCAAGAGTCAGATGCTTAACAGACTGAGCCACCCAGGTGCCCCTGCACTTGAATTTCAAATGAGTAAATGGTAGAGCAGAGTTTGATGCCTAACAGAGTAATGGATGCTAGGACTCTGGGATCATGACCTGAGTCGTGAAGGCAGTGGCTTAGCCAACTGAGCCACCCAGGTGCCCCAATGCCTCTAATTCTTAAAGGCTTTTTCTGTTAAGAAGCCAATAGCATAAGGCCCAAGAAATATTTGATTTTCATGATTACAAATTCATAGTTTAATTGTTCACTGATGATGAAAATTATGCACATGAAGTTTTATAAGATCTACTATAAACATGCATTACTTTAAAGGTGACTTTCTCTTAAAGCTCATTTGATGTAGTCATTATCGGTGGTGGAATTGTGGGCCTTGCCTCTGCCAGAGCACTCATCCTGCGACATCCAGCACTTTCCATTGGTGTTCTGGAAAAGGAGAAAGATTTAGGTATGTATGATATTGTTGTGGCTCTTTGGGCTTAATCTGCTCATTTTTTCAGTCTTGCATCTTTCATGTAGAATGTTGATGTTAGTATCCTAATTAGGGTTCTCCATAAAGCAGAGCCTGGGACTAAAACTTGAGCATAGGTGATTTATTTGAGAGGCTGTTTAGGAGGCAGGACTGAGGGGGTGTGGAGAGTAAACTGTGAAGGAGGAAAAGCCACAGGAGGGTACGTTATCAAGGTTGCTGTTGTGAGCTTGATTCCTCTGGGACCTCTGAGGAGCTACATGAACATTTCCAAGTATTGTGCTCATTTATTCATCAGCTAGTGTTTCTACTGGCTGAGGATTACCCCTAGGGATGTTGAGGCATAGTCCTCTCTCCCCTCACCCCTCTACCTGTTAGGAATGAGCATGCCGAATGCCTAGAGTGATGGGGGCCCTTGGAGTGGTTTGCTGGTGGAGAGAGGTGGGTTTGTGCACCAGAATTGTAATTGAAGTCAAAGTTGGGCTGGGAGGATATGGCATGGACACCAGGGATGGCTACTAGAGGAAATTACCATGCCCTGCCTGTGAGAACAAACTCCGAATGTTCAATAATGTGGTCTCTAATAGCTTCATCTATGTTTGTTCCTGCTGTTTGCAGGTTTTGTATGCATTGTGTAGTTTCTCTTACCCTGTTTCTCTTGTCCGGTAGCTGTTCACCAGACTGGACATAACAGTGGTGTCATACATAGTGGAATTTATTATAAACCTGAATCTCTGAAAGCTAAATTGTGTGTACAAGGTGCAGCCCTCATCTATGAGTATTGTAACCAAAAGGGAATTTCCTACAAGCAATGTGGCAAGGTAAGGCATTTTACTAGGGCCCTGACTTACAACTAGCGTTTTCTTAGTGATGTTTATTGTTGAGTTAAAAAAAAAAAATGGCTCTTCTCTCTTTTTGCAATTTTCAAAATCTAATATTAGGAAATAACTAGAAAAGGTGGTATGACTAACTCCATGTTATTTTTTAAAAAAGTAACAGGCTTATTGACATATAACTTATATACCGTCTAATTCATCCTTTTATTAAAGTGTTCAATTTGATTTTTAGTATATTCAAAGAATTGTGCAATTATCACCACTGTCTAATTTTAGAACATATTCATGACCTCATAAAGAAGCCCTGTGCTTATTAACAGTTATTCCCAGTACCTCTCACTTCCTATTTCTACCTTCTTCCAGCTGCTGGCAACCACAAATATAGTTTCACTTTCTGTGGATTTGCCCGTTTTAGATATTTCCTATAAATAGAATCCTACAATATCTTGTCTTTTGTGACTGACTTCTTCTGCTTAGCATAATGTTCTCAAGGTTCATTCATTTTCCGGCATGAATCAGTATTTTGTTCCTTTTTATAGTCCATTGTGTAGGTATACCACATTTTGTTTACCTCTTTATCAGTTGACAGACATTTGGATTGTTTCCACATTTGACTATTATGAATCATGCAGCTATGGACATTTATGTACAAGTTTTTGTGTGGGCTTATGTTTTCATTTCTCTCAGGTACATACCTAGAAATGAAATTCCTAGGTCATTTGGTAACTCCCATTTTAACATTTTGAAGAACTGCCAAACTGTTTTTTTAAAGTTCTGCAGTATTTTATTATTATTATTATTTTTATTTATTTATTTTTTTTTATTGAGAGAGAGACAGAGAGAGAGCATGAGCGAGGAGAAGGTCAGAGAGAGAAGCAGACTCCCCGTGGAGCTGGGAGCCCGATGCGGAACTCGATCCCAGAACTCCGGGATCATAACCTGAGCTGAAGTAATTAAATAATGCTAAATATTTTTTCCTATGGATTTTCTTTTTTGCTTTCTTGATAATGTATTTTAAAGCACAGAAACTTGTAATTTTTATGAAGTTCATTTATCACTTTTTTGTTGCTTATAGTTTTGTTGTGTTTTTTCTTTTTTTAAGATTTTATTTATTTATTTGACAGACAGAGATCACAAGTAGGCAGAGAGGCAGGCTGAGAGAGAGGAGGAAGCAGGCTCCCTGCTGAGCAGAGAGCCCAATGTGGGGCTTGATCCCAGGACCCTGGGATCATGACCTGAGCTGAAGGCAGAGGCTTTAACCCACTGAGCCACTCAGGTGCCCTGCCATTTCATATAGATTATCTAATTTGTTGCTATATAGTTATTCGTATTTCCTTGTAAGTCTTCTTCATGTAGTTTTTGTTTTGTTTTGTTTTTAAGATCTTATTTATTTATTTGACAGACAGAGATCACATGCAGGCAGAGAGGCAGGCAGGGAGAGAGAGGGGAGGAAGCAGGCTCCCTGCTGAGCGGAGAGCCCAATGCAGGGCTCCATCTCAGTACCCTGAGATCATGACCCAAGCTAAAGGCAAAGGCTTTAACCCACTGAGGCACCCAGGTGCCCCATTCTTCATGTAGCTTTTAAGAATAAAAGTTTGTTGTTGCTATTAAAGGTGTTATGATTTTTTAAATAATGTGGAGTAACGGTCCCAACATAGTGTTAAGTGAAAAAAAACAAGATACAAAATTGTATTTACACTTTTTATATTGAATTATAAGGGTTCTTTTTACATATTCTGGATATTAGGCAATATCAGCTATGTGATTTATGAATATTTTAACCCATTCCTTGTGTTGTCTTTTCACTTTCTTGATAGTGTCCCTTGATTTCACTTCTGTTTTTAAGGTTAATTATTTGTTGATTTAAATAACATTTACCCCTTGATTAAAAGTATTATCTTATAGGGGCGCCTGGGTGGCTCAGTGGATTAAGCCTCTGCCTTTGGCTTGGGTCATGATCTCAGTGTCCTGGGATCGAGCCCCGCATCGGGCTTTTTGCTTGGCGGGAGCCTGCTTCTCTCTCTCTCTCTCTGCCTGACTCTCCGCCTGCTTGTGATCTCTCTCTCTGTCAAATAAATAAATAAAATCTTTAAAAAATAAAAAATAAATAAAAGTATTATCTTATAAAATTCTGGTGACTTCTTGCTATGAAGTAACAATTTGTGAATTCTAATGTACCTGTGAATATGCTTCTGTGCCTTTCTTTGCCAGTAGCTGCTAAGGAAGAAACTACCTCAGATAGTTTGCCCAGAAATAAATAGAAAAAATTCCTGAGTAAAGTTGATTGATTTACTTTTTTTTTTCTTCTGCAGTAGAATGCATTAGTAAATATTTTATAATATACTTTATTCCAGGAAATAAAATGGATAGTTTTCTGTTAGTGATATCCCATTATACTAAATTACCAGTTTTCTGATAAATTGGTATTTTATATACTCTTGTAGAAATAAGAAGGCCATTCTTTTTTTTTTTTTTTTTAAAGATTTTATTTATGTATTTGACAGAGATCACAAGTAGGCAGAGGGGCAGGCAGAGAGAGAGAAGGAAGCAGGCTTCCCACTGAGCAGAGAGCCTGAAGTGGGGCTGGATCCCATGACCTTGAGATCATGACCTGAGCTGAAGGCAGAGGCTTTAACCCACTGAGCCACCCAGGCACTCCCAAGAAGGCCATTCTTTTTTGTTTGTTTGTTTTTGTTTTTGTTTAATTGTAAAGACTATGCTACCTGAACTACTCTACCCTTTAGAATTGAGGGAGTGATGTTGATAATAGTTGCTGTGGCCAAGATTCATGTAGTAACTGTGACGGGAGAAGTGGAAATTAAGGTTACATCTCACTTTTAAGGAAAATTTGTTTTTTTTTTTTTTTTTACTTTTTTACTTTTTTTTTTTTTTAAGATTTTGTTTATTTATTTGACAGACAGAGATCACAAGTAGGCAGAGAGGTAGGCAGAGAGAGGGGGAAGCAGGCTTCCTGCTGAACAGAGAGTCCTATGTGGGGCTCGATCCCAGGACCCTGGGATCATGATCTGAGCCAAAGCAGAGGCTTTAACCCACTGAGCCACCCAGGTGCCCCTAATTTTTTACTTTTTTTAAGGAAAAATTGTTTTTTTTTTTTTTAAAAGATTTTTATTTATTTATTTGACAGAGAGAGATCACAAGTAGACAGAGAGGCAGGCAGAGAGAGAGAGAGAGAGAGAGAGAGAGAGAGAGAGAGAAGCAGGCTCCCTGCTGAGCAGAGAGCCCAATGCGGGACTCGATCCCAGGACCCCGAGATCATGACCTGAGCCAAAGGCAGCAGCTTAACCCACTGAGCCACCCAGGCGCCTAGGGAAAATTGTTTTAATGTAGTTTTCTTAAGACAACTTTTACCTATGGAGGTGGAAATTGAGGTCATGAAAAAAGGGAGAAGTAGACAAAAATCAAACAAATTTGAATCAAGATAATTTATGATTTTTTAATGACTTTATCTTTTATAATTAATTATATGTTTAACTCTCCATATTCTTAACTGGTTTTTTTGTTTTTGTTTTTGTTTTTAAGCTTATAGTAGCTGTTGAACAAGAAGAAATCCCCAGACTTCAGGCCCTATATGAGAGAGGCCTACAGAATGGTGTGCAGGGCCTGAGGCTAATCCAACAGGAGGATATAAAGAAGAAGGAGCCATATTGTAGGGTAAGTGATTCACTAAAACCCCACATTCACGTCACAAAGACATTTTCATTTAGGGCTGAGTCGTGTGACATGGAAACTGAAGGTGAACTTAAAAGAAGGAATCACTCTTCTGGGACAGTGAGGTAACAGCCACAAGGGGGCATTGCTGCAAATTCTGAACACCTGATTTCTTCTTTCCCCGTGAGAAAATACCAAATCTGAAGAACAGAAGCAGACACAAGAGGAGGTCTGAGACCATATGGTATGTTGGGAAAGCGTTGAATGGTGAGGTATGGTTGATTCCCAGGGTGTGTAGGGAGAGATAATAGATAAGCCTGGTAAAACAGGATTAGGCTTGTGTAAAGGACTTAATATTCCCGCTAATAACTTTGAAGTTAGTAGGCATGAGGAAGCACTGAAAAATTTTGAGAAGGGTGGCTACGTTATCCATGAGTGTGAAGGGTAGTTTGTAGAATATCTTGCTTAGAACATGCTATCGGGAGAACAGTTCTTTTATTTATGAAAGAAACATGAATAATAATTTAATAGTTACTCAGCATATTGACTTTCTTTGATAGTCTTTCAGAGGCTATCAGTCCTACCCCAGTTCCACTAACTATTCCAATGAAAGGCTATTATTTCCTGTTACTCACCACCATCATTTTTGGGGGGGGAAGAAGCAGAGGTATGTGTTAACATACCAACTTCAGAAATTCAGTATAAGCAGAATATCATGTAGAGTCACCACAATAAAATGGCTTAATGACTATTTAAACTTCTTTCTTTCTTTTTTAGAGCAGTTGGGGAGGAGGGGGAAGGAGAGAGAGAGAATCTTAAGCAAGTTCCACACCCAGTGTGGGGCCCGACGTGAGGCCTTACCTCATGACCCTAAGATCATGACCTGAGCTGAAACCAACAGTTGGATGCTTCACCCAGGTGCCCCCACCCCATTTTACTGACAATATACAATAGGTGGACTCTAGGTACATGGCCTAGAGAATGTGACTTTGAACTCACTGCCAGGCAATGCTTATCAAAAGCTTGGTTTATGGGAAATAAAAACACTATTTATGAGTGATACCTTGGAGAATATGTAGACCATTTATTCCTATATGTCTACACTACCCAAGTGGCACACCTGCATTGCAGTGTTTTTCTCTCCCCATCCTACTCTTTGACCCCAGATTACTCCCTCTGAATTGTTCTTTGGTTTTATGGCATTAGCCTATGGAGAAGGTCATTGTGACACTGGATGATGTTAGGTTGGGTTGAGGATGAGGTTAGGATGAGGTTGAGGACATAGGTTGTCCACTGTGTTATCCAACATCTGTCTCCGAGAACCCTCAGGAGAAATTTCTCTCAGACCTCACTTCTAAGAATAATTATGTTCTTCCTGAGCACAATTGACTTGTTTTTATCTTATGAACATGGACTTATTTAATCAATCGTGTTGTTGTATTTACCATGGCTGCAAGGAAGCTCAGAGACACACTTGTGTCTCCACTCCTCCCACATATCTAGGGTCTTAAGCATATATTTTTATTTTTATGTATTTCTCTCTTCATTTAATTATATCTTTCCACTCTCATCTTCTATCTACCTTGATTTTTTGGGCTTTTTTTTGTTGAATCATAACATAAGATAAGACTCATAAATGTATGAATTTTCATAAAGTGTGACCAGTACCTGGATCAACAGCATAATGTTACCAGCCTCCCAGTATTCTTCTCAAACCCCTTCCTGTCACTACCTTTCCCCTAAGGGTAACCACTGTCCTGACTTCTTACATCATAGGTTTTATAATTGTATTAAGTGGAATTGTATAGTAGGTGTTCATTTTGTGTCTGAACTTATTTTATTCAGTATTAGTTATGAAATTCATCCATATGTTGCATATAAGTATAGTTATAAGCCTTATAATTATATAAAGGTAAAAGTCAGGGTACATTTTTTTTTTCTGTATGGATACCCAATTGACCCAGCACCATTTGTCAAAACACCATTGTTTCCCCACTGCACTGCACTGTTACCTTTGTGGTATCAGGTGACTGTATGTGTGGGCTCCATGTCTGGACTATTCTGTTCCGTTCTCTCCTCTTTCACCACTACCATAATGTCTTGATTATCATAACTTTTTAGTAGGTTTAATGATCTGGTTGAGAAATTCCTTTAATTTTGTTCTTCTTCAACATTACTTGGCTGTTCTTAGATCTTTGTATTTCTGTATATCTTCTAGAATTAATTTGCTAGGGGCACCTGGGTGGCTCATTGGGTTAAAGCCTCTGCCTTCAGCTCAGGTCATGATCCTGGAGTCCTGGGATCGAGCCCCGCATCAGGCTCTCTGCTCAGCAGGGAGCCTGCTTCCTCCTCTCTCTCTGCCTACTTGTGTCTGTCAAAAAATAAATAAAATAATAAAAAAAAAAGAATTAATTTGCTAAACCCCACAAGGTAAACTTTTGTGATTTTGATTGAAATTGCATTGAATTTGTAGGTCCATTGGAGACAATTTATATCTTCACAATATTGTATCTTCCAATCCATGAACATAATAGATCCATCCATTTATCTATATCTTCTTAATTTATTACAAAAATGTGTTATTATTTTCAGTGTAGGGGTCTTTCATACCTCTTAGATTCATTTCTAAGTATTTGATGGTTTTTGATACTCCCATAAATGGTATTGTTACTTAAATTCACTTTCTACTTGTCTCATTTTATGCTTTTATGTTGCAAATATTTCTACTTGTATATTGCAAACACTAGAAAATTTCATTTTCTACTTGTACATTGCAAATATATGGAAATATATTTTATTTTTGACCTTTCATCCATCTTGGATATTAGATTCACATATTTATTCTAATAGTTTCTATAATTTTGGGGGGGAGATTTTCTATGTAGTCTTGTTGTCTGCAAATAATAACTTTTATTTTTTCCTTTCTAATTAATATACTTAGCTGGCTCAATGTTTAGTGCTAGTATATATTGTTTTGTGTTCTTTGTTTTTAGAAGCTGCCTCAAATCTTTTCTGCAAAAAAGACAAAGTAGAAATAAAGTTTTTTCCCCCCTGACATTATCTTTAGTTATATAGGTCAAAATATATGGTTTTCTTTTCTCTTCTTTCTTTTTTTTTTTTTAAGATTTTATTTACTTAAGAGCACAAGCAGGTGGAGGGGCAGAGGGAGAGGAAGAGGGTAAGGGGCAGTCTTCCTGCTGAGCATGGAGCCTGATGCAGGGCTCAACTTGGGGATAGATGCAGGGCTCGATCCGAGGACCCTGAGATCACGACCTGAACTATCAGATGCTTAACTGACTAAGCCACCCAGGCATCCCAAAATATAGGTCTTCTTTATTAGTATAAAGTTACTAAGAGGCTATTAGTATAAAGTTACTAAGAGGAATCATAATACCTATGATTCCAAATAATGTTGAATGAGTTCTTCTTCCAAAGGTCATAGCATCTTCAGTTCTAGCATTCCTTACCTTGGGTCTCAGAATAATCAAAGTGTTTTGCTTGTGGGATACACTAGGCCTTCTATTCCCTATTCTTCTCTCCAAGTATTTCTTGTCTCTCTGACATGGTAAATGAATGACTAATTTTGTAAAAACAAGTCACATTCATTGACTATCTTATTTTGGCTTTCTGTTTCTTTCAGGCTTTGACCAAATGCTACATGGTCTAAGCCAGGGTTGGCAGTATGGTCGGTCGGCCAAATCCAGCCTTCCACCTGTTTTTTATGGCCTATAAACTGAGGATAGTTTTCACATTTTTAAATGGTTGAAGAAAATTAAAAGAATCGTATTTTGTGACACATGAAAATTATATGAAATTGAAATTTCAGTGCCCCAAAAATATAGGAATACATGTATTTTTTGTATTGTCTATGGTTGTTTTTGTACCATAGCCAAACTGAGTAGTTTGAGATCATAAGTCCCATGTAAACAAAAATATGTAGTGGCTGGCCCTTTACAGAAAAGATTGCCAGCCCCCCGGTCTAAACAGCAGGGAACCACTGAAGAATTTGGGCAGGAGAATGTCATGTAAAATGTGCCAATTTAGGGAACTTAAGCTTCTGGTACATAGGATGGAATTGGACTGGACATGGGAAAGAGGGGAGCCTTGAATCAGAGGCCAGAGCCAGCTGGAATAATAATCGTTGTCTGTTGTAGAACTTTGTGAGGGGCTTTAGAGAGAGGAAGAAATGGGAAGAGAAGCCCAGGCTTTATATCATTCTTGACTGTTAAAAACAAACAGAGTGGGGTGCCTGGGTGGTTCAGTGGATTAAAGCCTCTGTCTTCAGTTCAGGTCGTGATCCCAGGGTCCTGGGATCGAGCCCCACATCGGGCTCTCTGCCAGCGGGGAGCCTGCTTCCTTCTCTCTCTCTGCCTGCTTCTCTGCCCACTTGTGATCTCTGTCTGTCAAATAAATAAATAAAATCTTAAAAACAACAACAACAACAACAACAAAAAACAGAGCAGCGTTTTATGCATTGTAAGTTTGAGTCCGGATGGTGTTCTGTGTGCCTGACCATGTGGTCTTCACAGGCCTCACAATGAGTAGATGAGCTATATGTGCATAGTCAGATTATATGTGTCTTATAAATGAAAGTGACTCAGTTACTTTCCCAAGGTCACATAGCTCCCAAGAGTCCCTGCCCCAAGATCTGATTCAGAACTGGTATTTTTTCTGTTCAGTTCAGCCAACATTTTCATCTTTACTATGTGCCAAACACTATATTAGGTACTACAGGTATGAAGATGAGTAAGATATGGTGATCAGCCTAAAGAAAAGTAGAGTAGCAGAAGATAAAATTCTAATATAGTAAAAAGTATTTTGATAGAGCTAATAATCTGTTTTGTATCAATATAAGGGAAAGCTTTTAGCTTAGTCTACGAGTTTAGGAAAGGCTTCTTGAGGTAAACCTTCACTTGAGAGATGATTAAGGAGTGTAACTTATAAAGGGGGTACAATCTGCTTTTCTCCAAGGCCTCTGCAGAACTGATCTACTTTATATAATGTTGCATTAACATTATCTGGCACTTTATATAATGCCACATTATAATTATTTATGCCTAGATGTATTTAGTGGTGGCAGTGTATAGTGGAAAATAGTCTGATTATTACGTAAAGGTCTGTTGAGTGAATTTCTTCCTGGTCCTTCAACCCTAGTGCTATGACCAGGAGTAGGGGGCAAAATTTCTATAGTATAGGTTCATTTCTGTTTTGTCCAGCCTCTCCGGAAAGAAAAAGTTCAGGACAGCTCTAAAGGGCTTTTTGGATCAGATCTCTTTAGGGAGAAGATTAAATAGCCCTAAGGGGAGCATCTTGGAAATTTTTGTAAACTTTGTCTTTGGAGGATAGCTTTCGACAGCTCTCTCTGGGCAAATCCTGACTGTGCGCTCTGACCTTAGCTTTTGTGATCTTTTTGCCTTTTCTTTAACACTGTTAGTCAATCACACGTTCATCTGTTCCTCTCGCCTCCTGACTCAACTCCCAACTTTCTGTGTCCTGCTTGCCTAGTTCATTTCTAGCCACCTGACCTGCAGTAGCCTCAGATTTCAAGCTCTGACCTGCTAACCTGTAGAATGCATCCACAGCCTCCTGGCTGACACCCAGCCTGTCTACCAGCCCCATCCTGGGCCAGGGAGTTGAATTGCTGAGCCACAGTGACTCACTCCACCTTCCCCCAGCATATATATATCGTGGGACACACCAGCATCTCATGAGGTGGGACAAAACCAAGACTTGAAGGAGAAAGAAAGAAGGGAGACCTTTAAAGGGAAGGTCTAGAGTGGAGAGCAATCTAGTATGTTTAAAGACAGCCGTTAGAAGTTCACCATTCAGTAAAAGTTTGAGTGCCTTTTGTGTGTCAGACATTGTGCTGGGTAATAGGAAAAATAAGATGAATAAGGAAGTTACGGGGATTCCAAAAAACTGTTGATATGAAGCACTTTTATAGCATGTTTTTATCCTTCTTTTATCTTATTTGTCTTGTAGTTTATGTGAGGTGAGAAGTTTTTGTGACTAAGCTTTAGGTATTACCTGCTAGTTTCCAAGGTTATTGTACCCCAAATACTATTTACAGTTTGAAGTTGGATTATAACCATTGACTTGTGGATTTGGAGGTGGTCAGGCAATATAAGATCCAATCTCAAAATCTTAATGTGTATCTATTACATCAAGACATAAGGAATGATTTCTGTGTTTGGCAAATGATCTCATAGTCTGGAAGCAAAAATCAAATTTACCAAATGTTGCCTTCAATTTGTGACAAGAGGCTATTGCTTGTTTTGTGAGCCTTTACCCCTAGTGTGATCTGGCCATTTGGAATTGGTGATCAGGGATGGATGGCAAAGCCAAAAGCTTTTAGAGGTTAAGCAGGTAAATGTATTGGAGTAGGGGTGGGGTTGAATACAAGAATGAGATATTTAAAATAATACTATCAGATAGAATTGTACAACTGCAATGATACCAGTCCCATGCCGGCCAGACGAGAGGATGGCAGCATTTACCAGTCACACACAGCTTCTGGGCATTAGTAGTTCTGGGAACCAGGCTACCAGCCTCTTAGGGAAAACCGATTGGGAGAACTGATATACTCATACACATAATAAGGCAACAGAAAATGATGCTGTTTCCAAGGACTCACCAAAATCTAGTCAATACTTGGCATGTGAAATTCTATTAAGAATGGTAAAGGCCAACGCACATTCAACATTTGTTCCAAAAAATCAAGTAAGTATGATTATAGGTCATTCATCTGTAGAATTTGAGCATGTCTTGAGTGGTAAGACAAAAGCAAAAAGCCCACCAAATAGCAACAACATAATGACAACAAAAAACTCAGGCTATTAATTTCTCTATTACTTGAAGAGAAAATTGGAATTAACCACATAAAATCTCCATTCAATATTTCTTGTCCTGAAGATAGAGTTTGCAGCAAATCAAATCAACACTCCGCAAACATTGTAAATAGCTAGAACAACTCAGTCCTGAGTTGTTCTGAGTCAGAGTCCTCAGAGTTGCATGACATATGATATACTACTGGGAAAATCTCAGTGGAGTTCATTTAAAACAATCATTTGGTGATATGGAATTTGACTCAGAATCAGATATGAATCAGAATCAGGTATGTTGAGGGATGAATAAAACTGAAAAACTCATTGTAGCAGCTAGAAGAACCCAGCAAAATTAACTCCCCAACAGAGGAGAATGATTTCCTGAGTACAAGAGATTTCTTATTTACCTAGTCTTATTTCTTTTATTTGTTAGACATATTATTCAGCATCAGATTTAGGCACTGAATTTTTGCCAAGAAATGATAATGAATATTATCCATCAAAATTAACAGTAAAAAAATTCAGTCCCAAATAAAATTTATTGAACAACCTATCCTCAATTATTTTTAATTGTATGATCTTGACTGTTTCATAATCCTGTCCCAGGGTCTAATGGCTGTTGATTGCCCATACACTGGCATTGTGGACTATCGGCAGGTGGCTTTGTCATTTGCCCAGGATTTCCAAGAAGCAGGTGGCATTGTCATGACCAGTTTTGAAGTAAAAGATATTGAAATGGCTAAAGAAAGTCCTTCAGGAAGTAAAGATGGTAAGCCATCCTTGTCCTTTCTTTTGCATACTTGTATTGATTTCTTTCTTTTTTTTTTTTTAAATTCTATTTATTTATTTGACAGAGAGAGCACAAGCAGAGGGTGCTGGAGGCAGAGGGAGAAGCAGACTTTCTGCAGAGCAAGGAGACCAATGTGGGGCTTGATCCCAGGACACTGGGATCATGACCTGAGCCCAAGGCAGATGCTCAACTGACCGAGCCACCTGGGCGCCCCATTTGTATTGACTTCTAAACCAACTATTTTTGTCTGGGGTGGTATTGGTGGTATTGGTGGTTCATGACATGAACCGAAGGCAGAGGCTTTAACCCACTGAGCCACCCAGGTGCCCCCCTTAACTGGTTTTTAAGGAGATTTGGGCTGTTTGAATCATTCTCCTAGTGTCCTTCTAAATATGATATGATAAGCAAGATTGTTAAATAATTAAGATTGGTTGGGCGCCTGGGTGGCTCGTGGGTTAAGCCGCTGCATTCGGCTCAGGTCATGATCTCAGGGTCCTGGGATCGAGTCCCGCATCAGGCTCTCTGCTCAGCAGGGAGCCTGCTTCCTCCTCTCTCTCTGCCTGCCTCTCTGCCTACTTGTGATCTCTCTCTGTCAAATAAATAAATAAAATCTTTAAAAAAAATTAAGATTGGCATAGGTAGATAACATAAAATCAAAATGGTGATCTAAGCAGATCATAGTCTTTACCTGATGTTTATATGCTTTTTAAGACTTTGAGATCCCATGTACCTCATTGAGAACGAATTTTATAAATAGTTTATTATTGGAATTTTTTGTATTGTGATAATTCTTGCTTCTCTCTGTATCCTAGAATCTGCAAACACTCAGTTTACAACACTTACACAAGAAGCACTCATTAGCCCATTACAAAAATACATACTAATTGATGATCAGTGTTGCACAGTGGCAGTATTATAGCCAATGAGGTTTATCTGAGGTGTGATTATTGCTAATTAATTAATGATGATCTATCTATTTTACATCTTGGTTTGTAGGATTACAGTTCAGAGAAAAGCTGGGATTGTCTATGTTGAATCTGAGGTGGGGAGTGGTCTATAAACATAGATTAAATGAATTAAAACAAGTTTAAAAATAGGCCAGAGTTTTATATATTTTCAAATATGAAGTAGTTTAATCTTACTACTTCATAAAAAGCTTTAGAATGAAAAGTGGGAGGCACTCATGGTTACAAAAGAAGAAAATGATTTAAATTTGTTACTAATATAATATTTCAAAAATGTAGGTCTTCTTTTACTAAAAATAAATCTTTCACCAATTTTTTTTTTCAGGGATGAAATATCCAATTGTTATAAGGAACCCAAAGGTAAAGATTCTTAAACAATACTACTTACATCTATTTTTTTTTTTTTTAAAGATTTTTTATTTATTTATTTGAGAGAGAGAGAGTGTGAGAGAGAGCATGAGCGAGGAGAAGGTCAGAGAGCGAAGCAGACTCCCCATGGAGCTGGGAGCCTGATGTGGGACTCGATCCCGGGACTCCAGGATCACGCCCTGAGCCGAAGGCAGTCGTCCAACCAACTGCGCCACCCAGGCGTCCCACTACTTACATCTATTTTATCTACTTTCATCCCTTCTCTTCCCTTAAAAGTTGAATTAATCACAGTGCTGTCTTCTATGTCCTTGGATGAATTTTGTCGAATGTAGAAGTTATTCTGAGATAAATTCTTTTTTTTTTTTAAAGATTTTATTTATTTATTTGACAGAGAGAGAGACAGGGAGAGAGGGAAAACAAGCAGAGGGAGTGGGAGAGGGAGAAGCAGGTTTCCCGCTGAGGTGGGAGTGCGATGTGGGACTCGATCCCAGGTCCCAGGACCCGGGGATCATGACTTGAGGCAAAGGCAGACACTTAACAACTGAGCCACCCAGGCGCCCCTAAGATAAATTTTTTGAGAGCGGTTTAAAAGCTTGCTTTTTAAGATGGGTTTCAACTTGGGAGTTGTCTTCACAAAGTGATTATGCCAGCAAAGAATAGGATTATAAGCACTTGGAGTATTTAAGGCAAAACTGATAAATATTTTATTGCTCCATCTACTTACCTGCATTAACTTATTAACTCTCTACCAGTTAGAGGACTTTGGTGGAGGGAAGATTGCTCAGAGGGAAATGAACTGTTTTCCTTTATCTGCGTGTAGTCTAAAACAAGAGCTATTGAATGGCATAAAAGCATTGCATTTGCTATATATTCTCCGAGTGATCAGAGTTCAGTCATGTGAGTAGAGTCATTAATGAGGGTTGTAGGTCTTATGTAATTGTGAAGGGACCTGGGGAAGCACAGGTTCAGAAAGGGAATTGGTAGATCAGAGGCATCTCGAGCCAGTCTGTGAAGCCAAGAGTTTCCAACTACTAAAGTGGGATTGCACATGGGAAGCTCATGAAGCATCCTGGGGAGCTCTTGCTTCTCACCCAAGTAGTGGGAGAGGGCAGCACTTAGTCAGTAGTATCAATAGTTGGGAAGCAGAGTTAGATGTGGAGCTATAATTCACTTAGCAGTGGGTTTTTGTCACCACATTGGACTGAAATGACTTTCAGACAATAATGGCTGGGACTTTACTTCTGCCTGCCAAATCATATGCAATTCCCGTTCTGGTCAGCTTTAACTTGGAACCATTACAAGGAAGGGTATTCTATCAGTTATTGTTCCCAGCTTAACCAGATTGACACCCACAGTCCATCCCTTTTCAACTTGGCATCCATTTACACCCCTTATGACCACATTTAACTGCCAAATACAGTGGGTAGTAAAATTATGATTCCACCTACAAGATGCACCTATCTTTTATAGAACTGAAAACACACTAACTCCAAAACAGATACAAAGTCTACTCAATCCATCTTTGGGTAATGTTCATTTCTTTTTAGCTGAGTCACATTCCCTCTTTGAGATCCTTTAACTTTAATACTGAGATGTTAGGTTACCCACTACTTAAATGTATTAGATCAGTAACTCTCAACTGGAGGTGATTTTGCCACCCAGGAGATATTCAGCAATATCTGGAGACACTTTTGGTTGTCATAATTGATGGAGGGTGTCAACGCTACTGTCTTTTAGTGGGTGGAGGCCAGGGATGCTGGATGTGAGGGATAGGCCCCCACAACAAAGAGGTATCTGGCCCCAAATGTCAATGGCACTGAGATTGAGAAGCCTGCCCCATGTTAGATAATGGAGAAATGGTAGTCTTCTTGTTTACCATAAAACACAGACTGGGTGGCTTAGAGAGCAGAAATTTATTTTCTCACAGTTCTGGAGGCTAGAAGTCTAAGATCAAGGCGGTTTGGTTTCTGGTGAGATCTCTCTTATTGGCTTGTAGATGATTGCCTTCTTGCTGTGTCTTCACTTGGCCTCCTCTCTGTGTGTGCACATTTGCAGAGAGAGCAGTCTCTAGTATCTTACTCTTATAAGCTCACCAATCCTATCAGACAGATTAGATGACCTCATATAATCTTAACTACCCCCAAGACTCTGTCTCCAAATATAGTCACCTTAGGAGCAGGGACTTCATCATATGCACTTAGGGGAGGTGGACACAATTCAGTCCCTAATAGTGAGGATCACTCAGGAATGATAACTCAAACTTTCACTTCTGAAGTGCCTGTGTCATTAGTAGCCCTGCCTATTTTGGGTTGTGATGGTTTCCATTAACTTTTATATCTATCAGTGCTAAGAGATATCCCCAGGAGATACATATTCAGGACATAGTTCTCTTCATCATCCCTAAGCTCTCTGTATGGTAGCAACTCGAGTTCTCCTTGAGACTCATTTCCAGTTTCCCCATTCAGTACAGTAATCCTCTCTGCCTGTTGATTCACTGGCACAAAGAACCCAAAACAGTCAGGTTTGGCAGTATCAATTTACAGGCTAATGGAACCATTTTTTATTCTCTAATGGAAGCATTTCTCCCTTGGGAATCAAGATTTCTAAACATCAGAGCTCAAAATTCTGGGGACAGAAAACAAAAATTTCACTAGTGGGTTATTGTAATAGTAAGGAGCTATTCCCATTTCTCCTATTTCTACCTCTTGATTTCCAAACCTGTGAATCCTGGCTCTTGGTGAAGCAGCACCGTATATTAATCACATAGAGTACCCTGGAAGACATTGCCCGAGCCCTGCAAGGTGTTGCCAGCCAGCTAGTTCTGTTTTGAATCTTCAAAAACCCATTCTGCTTTCTGTCACCTAGCAGGTTAAGGACGATGGAGAAAATGGTCAGATCAGTGATTTCCACGAGAAAGAACTCACTGTTATACTTCTTTTGTTGTAAAATAAGCTCACTGATTAGAAGAAGTAATGCTTCTGGGCAAAATACCATAATGGTGAATAAGTCATCCTGTAGGTTCACAGATGGTTTCCTCAGAAGCATTGTAGTCAGGGAAGACCAATCTATATCCAGGACAAGTATCTATTTCAGTGAGGACTAAGTGCTGGCTTTTTTTTTTTTTTTTTTTTTGATTGAAGTGGTCCGGGGACCATCTCAGTGGCTCTGTCGATCTCTGCTGTTGGTGGATTGAACATTGAGCAGTGGCTATAGGCAGATCAGCCTTGGGGAGTAAGTCCGTGTTGCTGACTGCATGCATCACCTCCATCCTTATTGCTATGACTGTTTAGCTCATGAAGCTATTGAGGAAGGATGGGGGTGCCTGGGGAAAGAGGCTAGTTACCATCCATCGAGTAGGTCATCTTGTCTACTGATGATCAAAATCTTCATCTGCCATGGTTACTCTCAGTGAGGATTCACATAGAACTCCAGTATCTTTACTCTCTGAGCCTGTTCGGAGAGGTCCATTTGCATACCTTTCTTCCAGAGCTCCATTTCCTAAACAACCAGCCATAGGATTAGTTATTGCACATGAAACTGTATAGATCCATACTTCTATCCAGGTTTCCTGAGAGAAACAACAGGTACGGTGTTCAAAGTTCTGCCCACTGGGAAGATTTCCCTGCACCACAGTCCTTCAGGTCACTCCTGAGTGGGGCTCTGGTTTGTAACTGTTCACTTTCAAGTGCCAGGATGTTGTGCAGAAACATTTGTAAACTAGGCCTGGATTTTTCCTTCCTTGGTCAGCTGATCATAGAGAACTTCCCATAAGGCCACATGGGCAACTTGAGAAGGAGGAAGTAATTTAGCAGGAACAGGGGTCATGGGAATTAGAGCCACCCCCCTCTGTAACTTATGTGTGCCTGCAGGACCTGTACATCCCTGATCTTGTATATTCTGCTACCCCTTGATGACAGAGTACTGCTGTACACACCCAATTTTGTGGCTTGGTGAGTCAGACAACATACAATTAATAATGAATTGTTCACATGGTAACTTAGTGATCTGTGGTCAAGTGTTGAGTCAAAGCCAGAAGCACTTTCTCAAAAGGAAGACAGTTATCTGCAGAGGATGGCATAACTTTCTTCCAAAACCCTAAATTCTGTGTTGTGATTTGCCTATGGGACCTACCAAAGTCTCCATAAAACATTGCTGTCTGCCACAGACACCCTGATTACCATCAGATCTGCTGGGTCATGTGGCCCAAGTGACTGACAGAGCATCCAGGATCTCCATTCAAAGAAGGATTAAAAGTGTGTTTTTGCTCCTGCCCTCATTGAAGGGCCATTTTCACTAGAGTATGGCATCATGTGATGAAATATATGCAGTGAATATTTATTTCACTCATAGTTACTATAACTGTTGCCTTTTACTTTGGCATTTACCTTTAGTATAGTTAAATATAATTAAATATTTTTAAATTTATATATTTTTAAAAATATTTTATTTACTTGAGAGAGAGAGAGATAGAGAGAGATATCATGAGCAGGAAGAAGTGGAGGCAAGGGGAGAAGCAGACTCCCTGCTGACCAGGGAGCCCGATGTGGGACTTGATTCCAAGACCCCGAGATCATGACCTGAGTAGAAGGCAGGCACTTAACTGAGTCACCCAGGCACCCAAACATTTTTTATATAATTAAAAATTTGAGTCAACTTACTAAGTTGAATGTCTATGCTTCTGTGAGAGGTTAAAAGAGGTTAAATTAAGAATAAATTTTGGGGGGTGCCTGGATAGCTCAGTGGATTAAGCCTCTGCCTTTGGCTCAGGTTATGATCTCAGGGTCCTGGGATCGAGCCCCACATCAGGCTCTCTGCTCAGAAAGGGAGCCTGCTTCCCCCTTCCCCTCTGCCTGCCTCTCTGCCTACTTGTGATCTCTCTCTCTCTCTCTATCAAATAGATAAATATTTTTTAAAAAAAGGAATAAATTTTGGGGGGTGCCTTGGTGGCTTAGTTGGTTAAGTGTCCGACTCTTGATTTTAGCTCAGGTCATGATCTAAGGGTTGTGAGATCAAGCCCTGCATAGGCTCTGTGCTGGGCATGGAGCCTGCTTAAGATTCTCCCTCTTCCCTTTCCCGCTGCCCCTCTACCTCCTGGATTTCTTAAATAAATAAATAAATAAATCGGGGGTGGGGGGAGGATTTGCTAACTAAAGATTTATATTTTATATATGGGTGAAAAGTCTGTTTCACTTCTGAAATAGCTGTAGAGATGCATAGTTTATTTTTTTTAAAGAAATTTTTGTTTGAACAAATGTATCATTCAGTGTTTACCTAAATTTTGATTTGGGTTGTGAAATTAAAGTATTACTGATTTTAACTCTTATTTCATGTTTAGCATAAAATTATTTCAGGGACCTATGAAAGTTTTTAGTCATTTCTTTCTTTGGAACTGTTCCCTGATTTTTTTCTTTTTTTAAGATTTTATTTTTTTTATATGAGAGAGAGACGGAGAGAGAGCATGAGAAAGGAGAAGGTCAGAGGGAGAAGCAGACTCCCCATGGAGCAGAGAGCCTGATGCAGGACTTGATCCCAGGACTCTGGGATCATGCCCTGAGCTGAAGACAGTCGCTTAACCAACTGAGCCACCCAGGCACCCTGTTCCCTGATTTTTAAAAGAGAACTTGTAGGTTGTTGCATTCTACAAATTCTCTTATCTTTGCATTTATCACAAGTCTTATTTACGTTTTATGTTCCAAGAACAAAAGAACTGCTGACCTTTCAAGTAGGAACTAGTAGATTTATATCACATAAAAATATTTCTTGTACTTACGGTATACCTCTAGATGAACAGGAAAGATATTAACCTATTTAAAAGAAAGCATTTTTTTGTTTCTGTTGATATATCGCTTTTGACTTCAAGGGTCCTAAAACTGTCATGGTTTAGCCTAGCTAATTTGAATTCACTATGAAAAAGTTTCATTTGACTTTTTCAGAAGTGTGAGTTGTAGAACTTGAAAAGAGGCTTACCTTTGTAGCTAGCTAGGCAAAATGTGATGTAAAGATAGAATAAGTCTGAATCAGTAAGTGCTGGAAGGAAAAACTGTCAAGACAGGTAACTCTGAGACTCCAGAAACAGGTTTTCTGAGAAAGAAGTCTGGGGACAAGAAATTACCTAGAGCAAGGAGGTGCTAATTGTTTATTCTCTAAGAATTAAAGAGGTGGGAATTAAAATGTGGTAGGGAATTGGGGTTAAATGAAATCATTTAAGAAATAGGGTGACAAATTGGCTAATGCTGGCAGAGTAGAGCAAAAAATATGCAGATGATCACAAGATCAAATTTATGAGAAATTATAGCAGCCTAAGATTAGTAATCTCCTTAACTATAGTGTATGTACTCAGTAATGTGAATTTAAAGGATGAGATTTCAAAACTAGCCTCAATTTACAAAGTATATATTGATCAGGAAAGAGAAATTCATTGGTGGGTTGGAATTGAGCAAGATTATTGAGTGTGAAGAAATCTGAGAGTAAGAGGGTAGTTACTCATAGATAAGATGAGAAATCTGAAATACAAACAAGGCCATATTGGTGGGAGCCATCCATTTAAATGAAGTTTGCTTCTTTTTACAACAAATAGTTACATTTCATGGTAGGTCTGAGTAAAATAGGGGTGTGTGTTTGTCTAACTTAAGTATCCTCACAAGCTCAATGATTTTACCTCTAAATAAAAAATTCAGGGTGATATCTTCTTACGTGCTAGTACCATAAGTTTCTAGCTGCTATCTAAATGCTGAAGAGCTTATTTTGCTGATACTTGTACTTAATTCCCTCTTTTAAAAGAAAGAAAAAGAAAAAAAGTCCATTTTTATACCCTATCTTTCCTATCATCTCTTTTCCCCCCTTGACCTATTCTCCTCTCTACTTCCTACTCTATTTTCTATTTTTCTATTTTCTCTACTTCCTACTTTATTTTTTTTTGCACTAGGGAGAGGAAGTTCAGTGTCAGTATGTTGTGACATGTGCAGGACTTTACTCAGACCGTATTTCAGAGTTGAGTGGCTGTAATCCTGATCCTCAAATTGTACCATTCCGGGGAGATTACCTGCTCTTGAAGCCAGAAAAATGCTATCTTGTAAAAGGAAATATTTATCCGGTAGGTAATGATGCTTCTGCCTCCTCACCCTTCCCCAGATGGTTGTGGGCAAAAAGGGAATGAAACAAAAACTTATACTTGGGTCAGAAGTTAAGGGTTGTCTTGAAGTGCTTTTTGGAAAAGCATTTTACCTATTTCTCTTGTCATTAAATCCCTAAATCTTTATTCTGAAATCATGGTTATAAAATTGTAATTAAGTGCCTACAAGTGCATGTCTAGAAAGCAGAGTGTATTATGGGAGGGACTATCAAGAAAGAACCCAATTCTTCCCCCTCTCTGGTGGAAGGAGCACTCATGAGAGAACTTTCCTTTACAGCATGCCCAGATACCCAGCTGATTTTCTCAATTCCGTACTGATAGGTGCAGAAAAGGGGATGTGGCCGCTCTGTAGTTTCATGGTATAGCCAGAGCGATTTACATGAAGAATTCTTTCTTCTCTCTGAAACTACTAAGTTGGACCAGATGAAATTGCTGCTATTGAGCTATTTAATGTTTTTTCATGGTGCCAAAACATACATTTCATCTGCTTCAATCTAATGCATTTCCACTTTCTAAAAGCCTATACTATAAATGAGGTTTTTTTTACTGGTAGTTCTGATTTTACTTGCCAGCCACATAGATTGTGGCTGAGGGGCTGGGGAGCGGGGCATAACCTGAACTAGGACAGTTCTCTCTCTCTTTTTTTTAATCCAGAAAGAGGAACACATTGGACAGTGTATATTGATGTCAATAGCATCACTGTTTCCTGTGTGGCATTTCTAGGCAGAAGCATGTAAATATAGGAAGGAATATCTGAGTAACAGATCAAAAGTAACACAACTAAAATACATCAGAAGAAAGTGTTTTATATTATCAGATTAGTGCTTGCATGTATAATAGAATGTAATATGAAGTGATAACTCTTTGACATATTAAATCCATAGGTCCCAGATAGCCGGTTTCCTTTCCTAGGGGTTCACTTCACACCTAGGATGGACGGCACTATTTGGCTAGGGCCCAATGCGGTTCTTGCCTTTAAACGAGAAGGCTATAAACCCTTTGACTTCAGTGCCAGAGATGTTATGGATGTAATTATCAAGAGGTAACTTTATTTACATGACAAAAAATATTTTATATGCTTATATTTTTAATGTGGGCAATTTTTATCTTTGTTGATATTCCATTGTGTAAATCCTCATATTTGTGATTGTATATTGATTTTTTTATTAATCCAGATTAAGAGCTTTGTGGAATAAACATAAGGTTTAACTACTTCATGAAATTTCTTGGGCACCTGGGTGGCTCAAATGGTTAAGCATCTGCCTTCAGATCAGATCATGATCCCATGATCTCAGGGACCTGGGGTCGAGCCTTGTCATGTTCCCTGCTCAGGGATGAGCCTGCTTCTTCCTTTCCCTCTGCCATTCCCTCCGCTTGTGCTCTCTGGCTCTCGATCTGTCTGTCAAATAAATAAGATCTTTTAAAAAAGAGAAACAGAAAGAAAAAAGATAATTCTCATGAGCCAGGGTAGTGTCTTGTTCAGAAAGAATAAGATCAAGAGACAAACACATATCTGATAATCCAAATCTTGTTTGGCTAATCTTCTAGTTGAGTTTGAAAAAAAAAAGTTTCTTTCAAAATCAGATCATTTGATAAAATCATTTGATAAGATCATTTCAAGTCAGTCACCATTATTTTGAAAACCACTGGAGAAATTGCTGATAACAAAGTTGTTTCCTTTCATGGAAAACTAACAATAAATTGTGTTGACCTAGATAGCAGATTCTTTATTATTGTAAGAAATAACTTAGTGAGGTATTTTGTTTGGTCCTTTTAAGAGTGTTACACTCTAGAGGTTTTCACATCAAAATCATTAGAAAGCTTGTTAAGCTATACTTGAGTTTCACCCTTCACTGATTCTGAAACAGATTTTTGGATGGGGCTTCCTAGCATGTGTGCTTCTGAAAACACATATATATATATACACACAGGCTCCGTAGAGTCCTGCTTGAGGACCTGGAGTACTTACCTCTGGCTGACTAAAGAAAAATAGATACTCCATTTGCTTTATGACTCTGACTTAAAGATCTGTTAATGCCTTTTAGGTGTGATTTTGAAAGCATGTAACATTTGCATTAGAAAACCTTGATGTTGGCAGATATTATAGAATTCCAGTTCGGAACCATTCCTAGGAATTTAAGTTTGGAAGGTATTCCTTTGATGAAGTTTCCTTCTTACATTGACCAAAAGTTGATTTACTTTTAGTACATGGGTTTTTTTTTCTGATTTTGCCTATATTTTTGTGATGCCACCTTCCCAAATCTCATAGTTGTAAAGGTATTTCATAGTAATAAAGAATTCCTTTCTCCCATAAAATTTTTTTCTTTCAGTGGCTTGATTAAATTGGTGTTCCAGAATTTTTCCTATGGAGTCAATGAAATGTATAAAGCCTGTTTTCTCAGTGCAACAGTGAAGCACCTTCAAAAGTTTATCCCTGAAATTACTACCAGTGATATACTGAGGTAAGGAAAATCTGTAAGGATTGCAAATGTGGTCATGACCTAGGTGACCTTGGGAGGTGGTTCTGACTTGGTGACTCATAAGCGCACTTGCAGAGTCCGCGTGCCCACTGAATCTTTGTGTGCCCTCTCTTTTCCAGCAAGCTGTTGAGTGGCTGCAGTGCAGTCATGTGGCCATGCTGCATCCTGGCCCTTAGTGCCTGAGCTACGTGCGTTTACAGTTTTCTGACCACCTTACAGCATTATACTGAACTGTCCACCGCAGCTGTATTGTGATGCCACCTTAACCTTCATGTCTAGCTGTTACTCATGATAAAAACATCTTGCCTGAAATTTTTTAATCTCCCTGGCTACTCACTCTTGTCATTGCAAAGCCTTTTGGTTTTAATTCTGTGTAAGATCACTGATCACCATGTTACCTAGGTAAGAAACACAGAAAATAATACATTTTGATTGCTTTTTACAACCTTTTAGACATAACTCTATACGTGATGTCTTCCTTTCTCCCTCTTATGTTCTTTCTTGGATCCTGCTCTCCACTCAGGAATTGTACTTGCAGGCCAGAAGTGGGAAGTAGTGTGGTAACACCCAATCTGAGTCCTAGTACTGCAGGGGTGTGTGGACAAGGAAGAATAACTCAAGAAGGAAGGATAACTTTTTTCTCAAGGATAAAAGGCTTTCTGGACTTAAGCTGTACATTGTCCTAAATACCACCCAAGCGTATTTTCTTTTTCTGTTTGGTGCTATTTTAGGGTGTTCATCATTTTCCCTGACCAAGCTATTGTTAGGCCTAATCAGCAATGTACTTTGAAGTACTCTCCGTCCATGAATCCATCCCTCCATGAATCTCTAGGGCACTGAGTGTCTGTCTTCTCAGTAACAGCTGCTGAACTTGCCTGGAAAGAGAGCAGTAATCATGTCAGCTGTCTCCCCTAGGGGAGTTGAGCGTCATGGTCTAAATCTGACTCCTAAGGTATCATTCTCAGACCAGCCTCTTTGAATCCTTAGAAGAACTATTAAAACCCAGCTAATATCTTTACTCTTATCTCTCTCACTCCTTCTACTCACCTCCTGAAATTGAAGGGATAAAAAGATCTAGGTTTTCTTTTCTGTCACTCACCTATAAATAAAGGCTTGTGTGTTTGCAGTGGTCTGCTTTAGCAGTCTTCTTCTGTTTTTTTTTTTTTTTATTTTTTTATTTTATTTATTTGACAGATGGAGATCACAAGCAGGCAGAGAGGCAGGCAGAGAGAGAGAGAGAGAGGAGGAAGCAGGCTTCCTGCTGAGCAGAGAGCCCGATGTGGGACTCGATCCCGGGACCCCGAGATCATGACCTGAGCCGAAGGCAGCGGCTTAACCCACTGAGCCACCCAGGCGCCCCTCTTCTTCTGTTTTATATCTGAAAATAGAGTGGTCAAATCTGGTATCTTTTACTGCTATTAATATTCCTTAAAAAACACAATAGGTGGGATATCTGGGTAGTTTAGTTGGTTAAACATCTACCTTCAGCTCAGGTCACGCTCATAGGGTCCTGGGATTGAGTCCTGTATTATGCTTTCTTCTCAGCAGTGAGTCTGCTTCTCCATCTGCCCCTCCTCCCACTCATTTTCTTAACTCTCTCTCTGTCTCTCAAATAAATAAATAAAATTAAAAAACAAAACAAAACAAAAGGTCCACAACAGGTGGACATAGTGAGTTCTGTATATGAACAGTTGCAGTGAATTCACTACCCATATTCTATTACCACCCTTTCATAGACGCCTGGGGAAAACTCTTTAGACCAGTGGATTTTATGTTATAGAATTGGGTTTTGGTGAGTATTCCTGTATCTGGATGTAAGAATGTGAATTTCATTTTCCAGATTCATTAGCATGTAGTAGAAAAGGGCACACAGCTCTGTAGACAGGTACATTTAGGGACAAACTCAACCTGATCAGAGGATTTCTCTTTGGAGACAGAGAAGCTGGACACATTCAGCGATTCCATACACTCCTCCTCTTGATTCCTGTAGCTATTAAAAGAAGGAAATTATCAGTAGCAAAAAGGAATTTATAGAAAATATGTTTGATATCATTTATATCAGTTTGAACAATACCATGTATAGTTTATGGCTTATGTATCTTATGTGAAAATAGTAACAAGCATGGAAGTAATAAGTATCTAGTTTGAGAGAGTGGTTACCTTTGGGGAGAGAAGGGGATGGGATCAGAGTTCTATAAGTGGCTTCTGTCATATCTATGAGCTTTCTTTCTTTTTGTTTTTTTTTAAATTAAAAAAAATATTTTATTTATTTATTTCACAGACAGAGACCACAAGTAGGCAGAGAGGCAGGCAGAGAGAGGAGGAAGCAGGCACCCTGCCAAGCAGACAGCTCGATGCAGAGCTCGATCCCAGGACCCTGGGACCATGACCTGAGCCGAAGGCAGAGGCTTTAACCCATTGAGCCACCCCTGCTTGGCAGGGAGCCTGGCATGGGGTTCGATCCCAGCACCTCGAGACCATGACCTGAGCCAAAGACAGACACTTAACCGAATGAGTCACTCTGGCTCCCCTAGGTATATAAATTTCTCATTGTTAAGTTATAGTTTCTCAGGTTCTTAATTTTAGCTCTGAAGTCCTTTCATTTTTTGTGATTAATTTTGACATGGTAATCTAACAGTTTTTATCTGTTAGTACTTTAAGAGTGGAAAAGATGAAGACACATATGCCAGGATCCCCTCTTTTTCCCACATTTCATTTTAAAAAAATGAATTATTTGGGGGAATTTTAGAGTAAATTTTCAGGCAAGATGTTTTCATGGTGAGTGATAGTTAAAGACTATATATGTCATTGTGAAAGGCAAAGGTGAAAGCCAGACATTCCTACAATTAAGGTCGTCTAGATCAAGGCTTCCCAATCTTGGCACTATTAAAATTTTGGTCCAAATAATTCTTTGTTGTGGGAGATTGTCCAGTTCATTATGGAATATTTAGCAGTGTCTCTGGACTTGACCTACTAAATGCCAGCACTAGTTACAACCAAAAATGTCTCCAGACATTGCAAAACGTCCTCTAGGGGGCAAAATCTCCCTTGGTTAAGAACAACTAGTCTAGAGAATTTGGCAACCCTCACACTGCAAAATACTCGAGTCCGGAGAAAATATAAAAAATCCCTTGAAATTCATGTGGTTGTGAATGCCAGAAAAATCAGGTTAAATAACATAAAAATAATATGGCAGAAATCATCAGTGATTACAATAAATTTAGGTATACTTAGTAGTTAAGAGAGAAATTGTCATGTTGGATTAAAAAATTTCATCTATGTGCTAGGCAGATTGCTTATTAGAAGAAAGATCAGTAGGGACACCTGGGTGGCTCAGCTGATTGAGTGTCCAGCTCTTGGTTTTGGATCAGGTCATGATCTCAGGAAGTCTTTTTTTAAAAAAAAGATTTATTTGTCAGAGAGAGAGAGTACAAGCAGGAGGAGCAGCAGGCAGAGGGAGAAGCAGCCTCCCCACTGAGCAAGGACTCAGATGAGGGTTAATCCCCAGACCCTAGGATCATGACCTGAGCCAAAGGCAGATATTTAACCAACTGAGCCACCCAAGTGTCCCAATAAATAAAATCTTAGAAAGGAAAAAAAGAAGAAGAAGAAGAAGAAGAAGAAGAAGAAAGATGAGTACTAGTCATTTTAGATAAAATACACTTTAAGGCAAAAATTATTAGTGATAAAGAAGGTCACTATAAACTTGTTGCATATAATAACAGAGATATGAAGTAGAACAAAAGTGGACATAACTGCAATCAGAAATCAACCAATCCACAGTTGTGGTGATTTTAAGACCCATTTGTTGATAGAAGATAGATCAAGCAGGTAAAACATTAGAAGATTTGAATAACACAATTAAAATACTTGATTGAATATGTATAGGACTCCACAACTCCCATTACAGAATGCTTGTGTTATTCAAGCCCTCAGAAAATATATACAAAAGCTCAGAAAGTTCTAATCCCCAAGTCAAGTTCTCAACAAAATTCAGAAACTGGGCATAGAAAAACCATGTTCTCCTGTCAGACCATTTAGGGTGAGGATGAGTAACAAAAATATCCCTCCTTCATGTTTGGAAATTAAGGTGGAGTAGTTTACTTTCCCCATACAATATGCTCATGTGAACTTCTATTTTTAGATTAACAGTAGATCCCATGGTGAGTTTTATAAAATACTTAATTGTCCTGTTTGGAACTGGTCAAAGATGTCAATTGTAGCCTTTCATAGCTCTTTTCCAGCTCACAGGATAATGCCTGCCACAGAACAGTAAAGCAATAAAGACAGCACTCTTCAGATGAAGGAATGCCTTTTGTTTCTAGACATATTTAAGGGTTTAGAGTTTACATTCCCATTAAATTTAGCTGTAAATATAGCAAAATACATGGCTACAGATAGCACTAAACTGCCCAATGTAGCTGAATTCACAAATATTAAATACACTAGCTTTTTTTTCAGCTATTAAAATAAAATTTTAAAGAATTAGAAGTTGAGGAGTACCTGGGTGGCTTAATCAGTTAAGTGTCCAACTTTTGATATCAGCTCAGGTCTTGATCTTAGGATCATGGGTTCTGGGTTCTGGCCCCACATGGGGCTCCACACTGGGTATAGTGCCTGCTTTAAAAAAAATTAGAGGGCGCCTGGGTGGCTCAGTGGGTTAAGCTGCTGCCTTCGGCTCAGGTCATGATCTCGGGGTCCCGGGATCGAGTCCCGCATCGGGCTCTCTGCTCAGCGGGGAGCCTGCTTCCTCCTCTCTCTCTCTCTCTGCCTGCCTCTCTGCCTACTTGTGATCTCTGTCTGTCAAATAAATAAATAAAATCTTAAAAAAAAAAATTAGAAGTTGGGGCACCTGGATGGCTCAGTCATTAAGCATCTGCCTTCACCTCAGGTCATGATCCCAGGGTCCTGGGACTGAGTCCCATGTCAGGCTCCCTTCTCAGCAGGAAGGCTGCTTCTCCATCTCCCACTTCCCCTGCTTATGTTCTCTCTCTCGCTGTCTCTCTCTATCAAATAAATACATAAATCTTAAAAAAAAAAAATTAGAAGTTAAAAAACAAAGTTTATAGCCTTATTGAATACTTAGTATGTACAAGGCACAAATCTAGACATGAGGATAAAGTAGGGGTGGTATATAAGATGTTGGCCCTTAGGAAATTCATGGTTTATTTTACCTGAAATTTCAAGTTATAATGCTTATGTCAAGAGGAGGTGTTTTTTTTTTTTTTTTAAAGATTTTTATCTATTTATTTGACAGACAGAGATCACAAGTAGGCAGAGAGGCAGGCAGAGAGAGAGGAGGAAGCAGGCTCCCTGCTGAGCAGAGAGCCCAATGCGGGGCGATCCCAGGACCCTGGGATCATGACCTGAGCCGAAGGCAGAGGCTTTAACCCACTGAGCCACCCAGGCGCCCCAAGAGGAGGTGTTCTGTTGGGGAATGCCTATATGTAATCATGCAAAGAAAAACCCTGAAGTTGCTTTAAGTGCTAAAGAGGCAACACAAAAGAATTTTGTAGTTTAAACATTTCCTGTTAAATAGTTAACTTCAGTTTGAGCTCAAGAGAGATCCTTAGAAAAACAATATTGCATATTGTTTTTTACACTTTGGATTACATTTGAACACTTGGGCTGGAGGGGACGCTGAGAAAATAATTGTTGTTTGTAAGAGAAGTAAATTAAGTATAGACATATTTGTAATTGCAGTTAATCAGTATTATATTTGCTTAGAAGGGGAAGTCAAGGGAATGTACTAACTAAATCTCTGTAAGAAAGGGAAGTTTTATTTTGATCATTCAACATCAATGACTAGTCTTGCCACTGTGTGTCCCCTACGTGTTGGCTTTCTGCCAGATAAAAGGAGCAGGACAAGAAAACTCCCAGAGATGCTCTTAAGAGCAACAGCAGCATTGTTCAGGAAAATAGGAGAGAAGTGCTGCTTTGATGAGCTGAGATAAGCTACAAGTACAGAATGTATAAAATGGAGCACGTGCTGACTGATAACAGTGTGTCAGGTGATCTATGTCCTTACCCAAAGAAATGTTAGCTTCAATCTGGTTCTTTTTGTGTTCTAAGTGTTGTATCTGATTCTTCCTTGGAAATCCTTATACCCCAAAACCCCCCTGCCCAGGTTCCTTGCAGGCTTCCATAGGGCAGATTATATATCCTTATTGTAGAACCTTATGCTCTTGTTGTAATTCTTATTTACCTCTCTACAAAGGAACAGTTATAGCGGTGTAACTTCAGGTAAGTTATTTAATCTGTGCTTCTTTGCTGTTAAATATAAATGGTATCAGCCTCTTATAGTTGTGAGAATTAGCATTCCTAGTACAGGAAAGCACTTAGTAAATAATAGTTATTAGTTATTATGATCATTATCTTAATATCATTAGAAGGCAGTGCTCTTCTAGTGTTCTGTCTTCCTAAGTACTTATCTTCATTGGCCCAGAATCCCAAATGTTTAATATTTTTGCCTGATTTCTTGAGTCTTTATGGTGTGTTTGAGGCAGCTGTCTTTCTTTCTTTCTTTCTCTCTTTCTTTCTTTCTCTCTTTCTTTTTTAATTATTATTTTAAGTAAGCTCTATGCCTAACATGGGGCTTGAACTCACAACCTCAGGATCAAGAGTTGCCTGCTTTTCCAACTTAGCCAGCCAGGTACCCCCTAAAACAGCTATTTTCAAACTCCGTTTTCTGAACAGTTCCAAGGGAGGTAATTTTTTGTTGTTGTTTTTAGGTTAAGCAGGATTTATTTTCATTTGTAAGAGAACCCTCTTACAACAGCTTTATTCAATTCTCCTAAAAATGGTGGCATTCTTTTAAACTATTCTTTTAGAAGCAGCCATCATGTAAGTAGAATGGTGGATTCAACCTCAAAATGTGGGCTCTGGTTAGCTTTATTATTCTGTATGTGATCATGATAAAAGATTAGGGTGTTCTTCACATTTCCAAGCAAAATCCAATTTAAAAAGCTTGTTCTTACCAGACCTCTAAAAACAGCCATTTGAGACTAAACCAGTAGAGCATTACATCACCCCAGCGAAGAGTAGGTTTCATTATATGCACCAACAAATGACATGGCTAGCTTCTGCATTCCACTTTTACAGAATGTATTTTATACCTCTTATACCAAACAGCATTTTATTTTATTTATTTTTTAAAACGATTTTATTTATTTATTTGACAGACAGAGATCACAAATAGACAGAGAGGCAGGCAGAGAGAGAGAGAGAGGGAAGCAGGCTCCCCGCTGAGCAGAGAGCCTGACACAGAACTCAGTCCCAGGACCCTGAGATCACGACCTGAGCCAAAGGCAGCGGCTTAACCCACTGAGCCACCCAGCTGCCCCCAAAGAGCATTTTAAACACTGGCCTATAAACTCCCTAATAAGATAAAGCAAAGACAAAAGTGTTTATCAGAAACAAAATACATGATCACTTAATAGTCTTCAAACATTATTGTACTTCAACTTTCATAATTTTGCCAGTGCATTCATGAAACAATCTGCAGACAACTCATTTTAACAGACAAAGAACACTCTAAGGGACATAACTGTCCTAACCGTTTATTAGGTAAGAATTTTACAGTAATGGTGGAGCTGGAGAGTATCACGTCTTGTCCATTCTACACAGCAAGACCCTCTAATAGTGTGCTGGAACTTAAGATCCTTTCAAGGCCGGAGCTCTTGGCTCTGGCGGCCTGCAAATATCAGCCCTCACATCTTCCTGTGCTTGTGGTGTGGTGATCTGCTGGGTGTCAGAGTTTCTTCTGATAGCTTTATGGAGTGGATCAATGAGGATAACCTCAGAGAATTTGTACATGGAATCTTCAGCAACCCAGTAAGAATTCAGGACTCATAAAGCCCCACAGTGGTGTCTAGCTCGCTCATCTGTGAAGGCCTCGGGCAACCTGCGGCCAGTTAATTCCATGATGGGCAGGCTTGCCTTAGGTCTTACCCTTAGGAACTGGGCGTTCTTGGCCACTGCGTTGCACACGAATCCAATATATGACACAACCTTGCTTGGTCTTATATAAGGGAGGTACTTTTGGATTCACAAATATTTTTATTCGGATTTCATCTGTTAGTTTTAACTCTCTTTAAAAAAACTAATTTAGGAACTCAAGTGTTATAAAGCAGAACTTTCAGTCGTAAGGGCTCTTACCATATTAACATGCTGCGAAGTTAATTCATTTTTTGCTTTTCCTAGCATCTCTTTTTTTTTTTTTAAAGATTATTTAGTTATTTATTTATTTGACAGACAGAGATCACAAGTAGGCAGAGAGGCAGGCAGGTGTCGGGGTTGGGGGGGAAGCAGGCTCGCCACGGAGCAGAGAGCCTGACATGGGGCTCGATCCCAGGAACCCAGGATCATGACCTGAGCCGGAGGCAGAGGCTTCAACCCACTGAGCCATCCAGGCGCCCCATCCTATCATCTCATTTAATCGAAGGCTAACCTGATAGGGAAGGCTATACTGTTGAAAATAAAAACAAACTACAAAAAATAACTTGCTGGCATTTGCAGATACTGCTCTCCATCAATTTTAATTTACTATCAAAACAAAATGCAGGGCACCTGGGTGGCTCGGCTCAGCAGGTTAAGCCTCTGCCTTCAGCTCAGGTCATGATCTCAGGGTCCTGGGATGGAGTCCCGCATCGGACTCTGCTCAGCAGGGAGCCTGCTTTTCTCCCTCTCTCTGCCTGCCTCTCTGCCTACTTGTGATCTCTCTATCAAATAAATAAATAAATAAAATCTTTTAAAAAAATGCAAAAATAGGGACGCCTGGGTGGCTCAGTTGGTTGGACGACTGCCTTCGGCTCAGGGCGTGATCCTGGAGTCCCGGGATCGAGTCCCACATCAGGCTCCCAGCTCCATGGGGGAGTCTGCTTCGCTCTCTGACCTTCTCCTCGCTCATGCTCTCTCTCACTGTCTCTCTCTCTCAAATAAATAAATAAAATCTTTAAAAAAAAAAAAAAAATGCAAAAATAAATCAAATTCTGTAGTGGATATTTAGGAATGCAACTGACATACATCACTCCTATTTTTATTGTTTTATATTAGAAGAGACTTATTTATTCCCATTGACTGATTTTATAATAAATTCATCTTATAAATCCAAATTAATTCATCAGTTCTAATTGTGGATTTATCTGCTCTAATTGTGGATTTATCTGCTCCTTTGGGGAAAAACAAATATTTGTAAGTAAATATTTGTGTATTCTTTGGTAAGCATTTATTGACACTGTTACGTGACAGGCATGTAACATGTAACGTACTCTAGGCTAAGGATATCTTTGACAGGCTACAAACTAATAGCCTTTGGCTAAACACAAACCTATTGGGTTTCTGCGTAATTGTGCATTTAGAAAAATAAAGACTTTATTGATTTAAGAATACTTTGAAACCACTGTTTTGTAAAGTGTCCTGTCTCTTCCAGACAGTTGACTATCACCCTTGGTTTTGCAGAGGTCCAGCTGGAGTAAGAGCCCAAGCCCTGGATAGAGATGGAAATCTGGTAGAGGATTTTGTATTTGATGGAGGAGTTGGAGATATTGGAAATCGCATTCTTCATGTGAGAAATGCACCCTCCCCTGCAGCTACTTCTTCTCTTGCAATTTCTGGAATGATTGCTGATGAAGTGCAACAAAGATTTAAATTGTAAATAATGTAAGGAGCTAGGTCTGCATTTTAATTTCCATATTCAGCAACAAGAATATACTAATTGCATCCTTTAATTTAAGGAAAATGATTTGAAAAGTTCCTTTTTAGGTATCCTAACAACTGAGTTGTTAGAATGCTGTAACATAGAAATAATAATTTTTAAAGTCCATCCTCTTTCATTTTGTGAATAAAGAAGCAAGGTACAGTTGTATCTGTCCTGAATCCCTTTGTTATTGACCTGTTCTTACCAACCATGATCTAGAGATTTGGCTTTCTAGAATTTCTGGGAATGATGTCACAAAAAATTGATTATTCCCTTAATATTTTGGCTTTATGATTTCTAAGCTTTTTATTCTCTGCTAAATAAGAAAATATAGTATATTGTAGGTTGCAAACCCCCTTTTAGTTTTGAAGAGTCATAGGAAAGCTCACATTATTTGGAGCAACACTATTTGTATTTGGGATTTTAAAATTCTTGATTTAAAGAAAATATATGAAATTTCACATTTTTAAGTATTTTGAATAAGATTCTATCTAGCTATAATATTTGTAAGAAATAACTTTGCAAAAGAAACGTAAAGTCTTTATTATTTCCAGTCCTTTTGGATTACCACTAAATCCAAACAGCAGTACACTATGAGTGGTTCTTGCTGACTCTTTATAGTCTTTTGTGGTTGAGAAAAAAGAACTTAGGACGTAGAACTGATAGGTTTTTATGAGAGCAGTTTTAGGATCCTAACACTGATATATAGAACTCTGTAATTTTAAAAATTATTTACCTCTATATCTCTCTTTTTCAGTCATACCAAGTTTCTCAAACTTTGGCCAAGATCACTAATTATTCATGCCTACTTAGTTTTCAGGGATCCTGTGAACTTTTATGAGGATATTTCTTCATTTGGGGGAAATAACCTAACTTTGAGGCATTCACTTTTGTAAACCGCAAAAGTGCCTTACATTCATGTGTACTTCATGAGTATTTCAAATTATGGCCCAGTGCCGGTACTGTATATTGTATATATGTGTGTGGTATCTGTTGAAATGATTCTTGAAGTTCAGAAAGTTGGAAAATAGAAATATAAATGAATTTATGACTTCCTATTGTTTGGGAAAACTTTTATTACAGAACCATCATGTAGGTGAAACATTTTCATTCATTCTCTCATATATATGCTCTCTCAGGATTAATCTTCTACTCTTCTTTCTTTCCTCTTATCTTTCCAAATCTATGTGATAGATAAGTAAGGATGTGCATTTTGACTGATAGGAAAAACTTCTGCTTTCTTCCTTTTCACTTCAAGCCTCAGTGATTACATTGTTTGAACTACCTCAACCATTAATTTGAAAGGCTGTATCACCAGCTCATGTTCAAGAAGTAGCACATCCCAGGTATAGACAAGGCAATTATTTGACACTTGGGATGAGCGTTTTGAAAGCATTCAGAAACCACTCACAGAAGAAACCAGCCCTAATGGTTCTTCATAACAACTGATTCCTCCAAGAAATGTGACACACAGGATATTTTTTTGTTCCATTACAAGACTATTAAGAGATGGAAAATTTTATAATTCTCTATTTCATAAACAGTGAGATTGCATATATACTAAGTTGTGAAAGACTGAAGTTACAAAAATAACTATCCTAATTAAAGCAACCCCTATTCCATTTGGGTCTATATTACACCCCAAAAAATAAAAGTGAAAAAAATTATTGAAAGCGAATGTGTAGGTTATTATGTTTGTAAAACATTTTATATTTATATTAATTGGGTTTGTTGTGTAATATTGATATGCTATTTAAAAGTTTTGTGTACTTCTGAAAGAAGAAGAATGTAAATTAATATTAAAATATTTTAATGAGCCTTAGTGTTGTGAACATAATTTTCAGTTTCATAAAATCTCTGATTCAAGTAAATTTTTGGTGTGTGAAACATGAACTATCATAGCTCTAAATAGCAGCCAATCTTTAAAAAAATGAAAAAAAAATAAAATAAATTTAAAAATGAGGTTTATATTTTAAGTAAAAAGTAGAGCACTTCCCCACTTAAGAAAATGGCTTTCCATTTGGTAATGGTGGCAATATGTGGCTGACCTCTGTCATCTTCATACCCCAGAGCACCAGGGAACATTGTTTCCCTTCCATAGCAGAATATGTAAAACACACAATGCTTTGCAGGAGGTGGGGGGGGCAATAAATTAAATTGGAGTTTCATAAATAATTAGTTTCTTTTAGGAAGACAATCTGGTCTGTTCTCTCTTACGGGGTTGAGTTTCTGGGCATAAGCTTCCCATAAGGGTTATAGGGCAAATGATCTGAGAGCCTGCTCCAACTTCTTTTCAGCAGGTGGACTGTAACAGGACCAGAGTTAGCTACAACAAACCATGAAAGTGAGTGACAATGACATATATTGTTTCCTGTGGCATTGCTTTGCTTTGCTTCTGACTAGCAACACTTGTAGCTTTAAATAAATTGAGGAAGTAGGAGAGAGAAAATGGGAGAAATGTTGAGTAAGCCCTTCTTGAAAATGCCTTTCAGTGGGAGAATATTAGTGGTACATTATCTCTGCCTTTGAAAATTTGAGATGTGCTTAGATTATTCAAGTTAACTCCCCAAAGCCATTCTAAGTTCTAAAAAGATAAAATTACTATTTATCAAATAACTAATATAGCATATTAATTTTGACTCAGATTTATGATCAAGTATTGTATATGTTTAATGCTTCCATTTTTTTTTATTTAAAAAGATTTTATTTATTTGAGAGAGAGAGCAGGGGGAGGGGCAGTGAGAAAGGGAAAAACCGGCTCCCTGCTGAGCAGAGAGCTCCCTGCTGGTAGAGCTTGATCCCAGGACCCTGGGAATATGACCTGAGCCAGAGACAGATGCTTAACCCACTGAGCTACCCTTGCACCCCCAATACTTACATTTTTAAAAAAAGATTTTATTTTTAAGTAATCTCTACACCAACATGGGACTGAGACTTACAACCTTGAGATCAAGAGTCTCAGCCTCTACTGACAGCCAGCCAGGCACCCCCAATGTGTCCATTTTTTTTTTTTTAACACTTTAAGCAAGTGTTTATAATGGGGTTGGAAATTTTTTAAAAAGATTTATTTGACAGAGAGAAGGAGAGCATAAGCAAGGGGAGCAACAGGCAATGGAGAGGGAGAAAGTGAAGCAGGCTCCCCCCTCAGCAAGGAGCCCCAAGTGGGTCTCAATCCCAGAACCCTGGAATCATGACCTGAGCTAAAAGCAGACACCTAACCGACTGAGTCACCCAGGTATCCCCATGTTCAATCCATTTAAGAGACATTTATATTTCCTTTTCTGTGAACTGTTTTTTCATATATTTTATCCATTTTCCTCATCAAGTTTTGGTCTTACTAATTTGTAGGAACTATTTATTTGAAGTAGGCCCCACATGGAACCCTACACTCAGGTCATGAATTCATGACCTGAGATTGAGACCTGAGCTGAGATTAAGAGTCAGATGCTTAACTTTCTGAGCGACCCAGGTGTCCCTGTAGGAAATGAGTTGCAAATATTTTTTTCAATTTGTCACCTGCCTCTTGGCTTACCTTGTGATTTTTTTTTCCGTTCATTTTTAAAAATAGGTTTTCAATCTTCTACATTTTATTTCATAGTAAAAAGGTCTTTCGTATTCTGAAGTTACAAATTATTTTACGGTTTTAATTTTTTACATTTAAGTCTTTGACACTTCTGCAGTTTATTCTAGTGTGGAGTGTGGGGTATGGATCCAACATTTTATTCTGGATGGCCCATTTGTCTCGTTAGGATTTTTACGGGTGTCATTCTTGGATTATCCCCCACATGCACATAGATCACATTTCTGTTTGCCTAGCTTAGAGATCACAACTCAGAAGCCTGTAGAGACTAGGCAGGTTACATAAAAGGGTGGAGAGTGCCAGGTAGGGAGTATAGCCAACTGGAAATGGGATGGCATACTTTTCTAAAGAGGGCAGCCACTACCCACTGCCTGCTGATTATTCCTTTGCAGGAATGCAGCAGGGCCCAGTGTTGTGAGATTTTTGTCAAGAGAATGGAAATCCATTTTTATATAAAAATTTCTTGACTTTAAAATGTTAACAATTTTAAAATTTAAATATAGATCTAGATAAACAGAATGTGTTTTCAGGCCAGATTTGGCTCAGAGGTGGTTTCCAATATCCTTGGCCAAGAATGAAACTTCCACTAACAACTTCACTCTATAATACAAGCACAGTCTAGTAGTTTGACAGTCTAGTAGTATACAGCTGGAGTTCCGGAAGAGAAGAGATAGTAAAGACAGTTTGTATAAGCCGAAGTCTTTGCCATCACTGACTGAAAAGTAATTGGAGAAATAAAAGCATTTCACTATCTTTTTATCCCAAGTACATGGGAATGTGGACGTGACTTTATTAGAAGAAATTCGTGATTCAGTGAATACTTGGGTTAGAAAAATGAGTTTTCCAGCTCTGTCATTCTGATTTTGCCAAATGACAAACTGGTGTGTGTTTTGGGAAAGGACAATTGTTGAGTTACTGATGAGAGGTACAGTTGTTTTTTCACCGTGCTCTTCCTTTTCCCTTCCTTGCTGCTCGTGGCTGACCCCACTGTGTGCTGAGGGCTTTCCACGTCTCACAGTCCCTAACTCCTCAAAACATCACTTGATGAAATAGTTAACTACCTCCTATATACCCAATAGCCGTGGAGAGCACACGTCAAACATCTAGTCCGGCCGAATGTCCCTTTCCCTCCCCATCCTGAACTGCTTCTCATGACTGCAGTAGTGGGGCTCAGAGTGGCACCGAATCAGGATCGTCTTGGAAAGGTCGAGTGAAGGAAGCGTTTGTGTAAAACACAGTCATTTGGGTGGTCTGTCTGGAACAGGTCCCCAGGAAGTCCCCAACACAGTCCGATTCCCAGCGCCTGCCCCCGCGCCTCTGCAACCCAGCGACCCGCCGGCGCCTCTGCCAAGCTCCGCGGCGCGCATGCTCCGTGCGGGGCTTCTCCGGCGACCCAGGATAATGAGCGCCGGGCCCAGGGGGCGGGCCGAGCGGCGACTGCTGGAGCCGGGAGCTGGGCCGCGGCCCCGGGGCGCTGTGCGCGGCTGCTACGGGGGCGGCAGCGGTGGCTAGCGCTCTGCGCGCTAGAGTGTGGCTTGTTCTCACAACGCGCACGTCCGCTCGGTCCCCAGAGACCTCCGGAGGTGACTCGGGGGGGCCGGGCGGCGTTGCCTATTGGGAGGGCGGGGTGAGGCAATGAGGAGACAAGCTGCCGCCGCCGCTCTCCGCCAGCCGCGGCCGTAGCGGGAGTTGGGGCAAGGGCGAGGTCAGCCGTACCCCGCGCGGGTTCCGAACCCAGACAAAGGAGGAGGAGACCCCCAAGAAGCGGGCCAGCGTCGCCGGGACAGGAGGCCGCCGCCTCGGTCGCAGCTAGGGGGTCACCCGGACTCTCCGGCCGCGGCTCTTCCTTTGCCGACGCTGCGCGAGAGGCCGCCGGGGCCGAGGAAACCGCCCCCGGAGCCTCCGCCCACCCGCCGGCGCCGCCCCCGAGCCGCCTTGGCCGTAGTTGCGGCCCGGGCGGGAGGCGGCGGCGGCGGCGGCCGGCGAGGCGAGGCGGCCCGCGCCCTGCCTGTCAGGCCACCCGCCCGGCCCGGCTCCGTCCGCGGGCCGCCCCTGATGCGAAGGCGCTGCCGCCGGGGCCATGCAGCAGGCGCCGCAGCCGTACGAGTTCTTCAGCGAAGAGAACAGTCCGAAATGGCGGGGACTGCTGGTCTCGGCCCTGCGGAAGGTCAGTGCCGGTGCCCGGGCGGCCTTGGGGGCCGAGGGAGGTGCCGGGGCGGCCGCGGAGCGTCGGCTGAGCCGTGCGGCTGGCGGGGGGGTGGGGTGGGGGTTGGGGGTTGCCCGGCTCGGGCCCCTGCGAGCTTCTAACGGGGCTTCTGCACGTCCTCCCAGTGCTCGGGTCCTGCGGGCCAAGCTTTTGCTCAGTGGCTGGCTGTGGGGGGTTCAGAATTGCCTGTTGCATCCAAAAGGACGTTTTCTCAAGTTTTTGCCTGGCCCCGGAAGGAAGGTTTTGTTATGATCATAAAAATGGATTTCATGTTGCAGTCATTTCGTCAGGCAACTTCCGCCGTTGGCCAATTTGTTGTCCTCAGGCTGGATTAGGGCAAGAGAAAGTCTTCTCTGGTGTTTACATAGTTTCTGAAACAAAAGTTCATTTCCAGGCCTGGTAATTACCTTTAATCAGGTTCTTTGGGGGTGTTCCCCTAGGCAGTTTGCTTGTCAAGGGTGTCCACTCACGAGGCGGTGCTTTTTTGTAACATGGTTGTGTTTCACGTGTGAAATGTCAGTGGGCCCTAATACTCCTTTTACAATTCTTGAGGGAAATTTAAAGTGCTTCCCTCACTTCCTGCGAAAGGTGTCCTATCCGTTTACAAGAGATTTCGCCTGGAAAACTTGGTGTTTCTTCACTGGGTGCAGTTTAGACCTTGGAATCATTTTAAGGGGGGCAAAAAAGGTGCATCTCATAAAATAACCTGTCAAGTTTGGGTATATACCCTGGGTGCATCTCTCTTGTGGGTGATGTGATATCCGTTTGTGAATTTAGGTAATAATCGTACTATCATTTTTAAAATAAACCTTTTTGTAAGGTCAAGACAAATTTAAAGACTGCAGAATTAGGCATCGTGTTTGCTGAACATAGGCTTCCATTGCCATTGATGCAGGGGGTAAGTACTGTCTGCATTTTGTGCAAAATAACAATAAACTTTAAATAATAAAAAAACCCCAGTAATTTGAAAGACTGCACTTGAAAAATAAATCTTCAAATAACAAATTTCTGCAAATGAAGAAGTATATTTTAAAGGTGAGAACATTTTCCTCATGCATTTGGAGTATCAGATTTTCCATCGTTTCCATAATTCTTACAAGGAGATACTGCCTGCCTTGGGCCAAACACCAAGTCATGTCTTTTTTTGAGAACTTGGTGGTGGAGGTAACTAGGGGGCAGTTATCATTTCACTGGTATACTAGGTGTTGAAGTTAATTGACTTGACTTCCTCGGGCAGCCTGATTCTACAAGGAGGGAGAAAGAACTGCAGGTGTGCCAAGAGTAGTGATAATGAACTCTGCCTGGAATTGAAAAGTAAAGGGGGATATGCTGAGATAGTTATTGACTCTTTTGTGAGTAATTGCACTCAGCAGAAGGTGAGTGCAGTTAGCAGGTAGGCATGTATTTTTGGCAGTGGGATGCAAGTATCTACCTACTGGTCCTTTCTGGTAGCAAATAGCATTGGAGCGTGTGTTGCATAATTTATTCCATAGGTAGCTTTGACCCTAATAATCCTGCATGAACAGAGACAGATTTACTTCTTCAGGTTTGGGTGGAAACAAAGCCAGAACAAGTATCCTAGTCCATTGCTTTGAGACTGTTAATTTGCCTTTATATGCTGTTCTTGTTTACCTGGAGTTCGGGTGTCTTGTAGATCTGTACTGTCTTGTACAGTTCTCATAGATCCTTTGCTTATGGAATAAATACATCTAAGAAAATTTGGTCTTTTGTGGTGAACCCAATTCAAAAAGCAATTTCCATTTAATTCATTAATTTACTATTATTACAGAATTGAGATATATTCCTATGGAATTTTTTGGAAAATTTTTGGTGTTAATAATAACTGGATTATGTCCAGTTTTGTGGCATTTGGGTATTTGTGGTATTGCAACATGCAGGTTTATGGTGCCTGCTAAGAGTTACTGCTCAGGAGGAGCTCAGGGTTCACTCTTCATTGGTAGGATGTGTTACATTCCGGTCTGTACCTGCCAGCCATACCTTTGTACAATGGGAAATCCTGCCATTTCAAGGAAGGTTTTGTCTTTACTTAAGAACTTGGCTTGCTTCCTTCCTCCAGCTAACAGATAGTTCCAGACTACTAGGATTAGTTGTAGTGGTAGTATTGGTCTACTAGGATTTTTCTCCTCCAGTTGGCTTTTTCTTCATTGAACATGTGGAATACTTCTTGTAACTTTTTTTTCTTTTTTCCTCTATATTTATCCCTGTGTTTTTTTAATTGAACTTTAATTGATATTAATATTTATTGAACACATTTTAGGTACCTGGCACCATGCTGGAACTAAGATGAAATAAAGATGAATAAAAGCCATGCTCTTAACTGTTTACCATCTACACTGAACATTCTAAACCTTTTGGTGTGGGTTTATATAAATGAGATAGCTAGCAATTAGGAGCTTAGAGTTATGTAAGTAATATCTGTGTGTGTGTGTGAAAAGAACAGTATAGTTTAATTGACTCTATCAGATTCTACTTGGGCATCTTGGTGGAACCTCTGAAACTTAACGTATACTTTTCTGAAAGGTAAAATCATGACTCATGCAAATATATATGAATGCGTGTCAGTGATTTTGATTCAACTTATTACCTAATAGGGGAACTCATAAGTTAATGTTAAAGCTACTTCATATGAAAATTTTAGGAGGTAGGTATTTATAGACAATTTAATAAAGGAATATTAAGATTGTTGGGTTAGATACAAAATTAGTTAATATCCTATAGGAACATGAACAGTAAGTTTTGGATTGTATTTTCCACTGATTTGAAATTATTTGCATCTGTACCAGATAAAAATCTCAATGTTAATCCCACAGATTTGTAAAATAGCTCAGTCAATAGACAGTATTCAGAGGTTTGAGCACAGCATTGTACTGAAAGATACCTAGTAATGTCTTTTGCTTATTTTCAAGTTTTGGCTAATTTTTATGAAAATCAAATTACATGGTGAAGTTGACCCTGAAACCACAGGGGATTCTTTAAACCAACCATTGTTGACCCAGAAACCACAAGGGATTCTTTAAGCCAACATTAAATATTTGTTTCACTACATCAAAACAGAAACATTAAAAAATAGATTTATGGAAAAATAATTTTGGAAATAGAAATGTGTTCTTTAACTTTTTGTTTTGTTTTTGTTCTTTAAGTTTTTGTTGTTGTTTTTAACTTTTAAAACTACTTCAGGTATAGTATTTAAATACATAAAGAACTACAAAGGGTCAAGCTGAGGGAAATAACATTACTAAATGGATAATACATGGATTGTTAACATTACTGCTGAATTATGTATCTCCCCTAAAAGAGCCAGAAACATAAATGCCCTCACCACTACTCCCCAAGAACGCTGAGGCTATCATATTACTTGGGAGAAAAAAAAGAGTGTGGGATATACATGTAAATGCAACTTATTACCTGTGTCTTTGAAATGCCTTTGGTACTTTGGTATGCGCTATTGATTTTCTGCTGAAAAAATCAGTGTTAGCATTCTATGTATGGAAGACATGCCTTTAAATAATTTTATTAGACGTTTTTCATCCGTGTTGTTTCCCTTGTAGATGCCTTTTCTTTTGGGTGTTCTTCACCACGCTAAATGTGGAAAAGAAAATGTCTGTTGCCTTTCTCTCTGCAGTTAAAAGTGTCATAGAGAGTTAGAAAGAAGTGGTAGAATTGTTCCTGACTTTAATTCAGGTTAAATATGAACTCCTCACCCCAGACATTACGGTTTGCTCTAGATATCTGTCTAAAATATAAGATATACAAGACAATATCTAGTTAATTAAATAGCAGTCTATGGCAAGGAAGAAAAAGGAAGGAGGTTTTGGTTAGAAATGCTTTTGTGAATGCTGAAAGATTCTGGTGTTTCTGCCTTTGTTATTCTCTCTCGGAGCCATTTTAGAAGACTGCTCTGGATCTTTCTTGGGCCCAAAAGAAAAGTATATAGGGAGCTTTGAGAAAATAAAATTGGTGTCACTGACACAAGAAGGTCAATGAGGGCTTCTCTAGGGAGATAACGTTTGTGCTGAGTTCTGGAGGATATATTCAAATATTTATTGAGTGCTTCATGGGTGTCCTGTACTACTGTTGATACTGAGGTTGTGTAGTAAGGCCTCTGTTCTCCTAAAGCTTCCAATCTAAATGTCTGTGTGGGAGAGGCCTGAGAAGGACAGACAATGAAGAACAATTATCTGCAAGATCAATAGGAATTAACAGGACAAAGAAAGCGGGCAGAAAGGATTTGAGATTGAGGGAAAGGTAGAAAGGTGAATTGTTTTAAAGAACTAACACCAAGTGAAAAGAAAAAGCTGGTTGGTATAACAGGTTAAGAGGTTTCTATTTGACAGTAGGAGCCCTGTAGTGTTATTTATATAACAAAATAATTAGATTAACTTGATCAAAATTGCTTTTTAAAAATATCACTCCAGCTGAAAGCTAGAAATGAATAGGATATCCTATGATTTTTTTTGTGACGTCAGGCCTGTTCTGGATTTCCTAAAGCCACTGACTAAAACAGTAGAACTCCAGGGAGTCACTTGGAATTATTCCAAACTAATAATGACCCAAACTGACCCAAGGGGTTCAGCCAGAACTGGATGAGCATTAGGAATGCATTTTAACTTGCTGCATTTAGCTCCCTGTCAGCTATGATTTAGTAGCCGTCCCCTATTTTCAGTTTAATTTTGGTATGGTATATATGGGGCAATAATATTCCATTAAAGTGTTTTATGCTGACTGTGCAAAGCATTACCTGTGTTACCACTCGACATAAATCAAGTGTATGTCTTTTATATTAACCATAGCCTCTCTTTCAGGGGAACAGTAGTTTGATTATATTGTCTGTTAGTCTGCATGTTTGAATCAGGAAGGAATTTTAATGGAACTAATGGATTTAGCATTATCTCATGTAGTCACGTTAAAAATTAACAACCTAAAACTCTTATCTTCTTTTACGTGAGAACATATGATAGTAGAAAGCCTTTGAAAGGTGTAACTGTTACACACTTCACATTTTAATGTGTAGAAATGAAGCAACACAAAATAACATAAAGATCTATGTGAGCACTAGTATTGTCTCTTGCAAATAAAGTTTTCATTCTCTCTGTTTTCTTCTTTAAATCACTTTGTAAACTCAAACATTATCTCTTACTTACATAGCACTTTCTAATTCTTTCTTAACCTACCCATTAGTGGCATTTGACAGTCGAACTCCTCCTTTTTCTTGAAATCTTTTCCTTATTTGGCTTCCAGGACACCAACCTCTGCAGGTTTTCTCCCTCTGGCTATTATTTTTCGGTCCTCTCCTTTGTCAAGTCCTCCTCCTCTTCCCAAACTACATTATCCTGACCTCCTCATTGCTTAGTTTTTGGACTTAAGTTTTTATTTACAGTCATTTGTAGATCCCATCCAGCCTCATGGCTTCGCATGTCATCTGTATCTGATGATTTTCATATTTTTATTTCTGGCTCAGAACTCTCTCCTGAGGTTGGGTAACCAACTCCTTTCTTGATACTTCTGCATCTCAACCAATACTGATCTCCTTCTCTCCCCCCCCCCCCAAATCTCCTGCTTTTGTAGTGTGTTCTTTATCAGTAAATGGCCAGCTTCTGCATCCTTCTAGTTGCTCCAGATAAAAATCTGGAGTTATTCTTGAATCCTGCCTTTCCTAATTTGTGTAATCTGTCAGCAAATTGTTTAGCTCTACTTTAAAAACTGTAGCTGTACTCAACCACCATGTCATACTCTTCCACTTCTACCACCTGGGGCCAAGCCATCACCAATCTCCTGGAATGTTCAAATAGCCTGTAACTGGTCTCTCTTCTGCCCTTGTCCTGTTCAGTCTTTTCTCAACGTGGCAGAGATAAGTGAAATTTTGTCATTCCATTGTTCAGAACTCTTACTGCTTCTCAGAATAAAAGTCTAATAAGTCCTCTCAATGGGTTACTACACTCTGATGCTTCCTGTTCCCTTTACATCTCTGACTTCATATACTTCTCTCCCTTTTTTGCTCTTTTCCTTCCCTACAGTGGCTTCCTTGTACTCACAGACAGATTCTAAGGTGTAGACATATTCTAATCTCAGAGTTTTTGTACTTGCTGTTTCTTCTGCCTATAACAGCCTTCCTGCAGATTAAAAACATGACTGGTCCTCATACCTTCTTTAAGTCTTCAGAAAAATATCATCTTGAAGAAGACTCCTCTTGGAGCCTATTTAAAACCACTATATCCCCTGCTTCCTGGGCATTGCTCTGTAGATGTTCACAACATAACCCAATCCAAGCTTATTATCATTGTCCAAAACCTCTAGTGTAAGTGATACACTCAGTTTTCAAGGCAGAAACCTGATCATCCATCAATCACCCTTCCCTTCCTTCTCACAGCAGGTTCAGATCTCATCAACATTGAGTCTTGATTCTTTCTCCTAAATTAGAGGGTTTTTGTTGTTGTTGTTGTTTTTGTTTTTTTGCTACATGTCCCCAAAATAAGTTTTTAATTGTTAAAATTGTTCAAGTTCAAATAGTTGCAGAAGGTATAATTTTGTATGTGTTCTAAATACTGATGTTTTAAAATAAAATAGTTTTATCAGTCTTTTATTTTATTTTATTTTAAGATTTTATTTATTTGAGAGAGAGACAGTGAGAGAGAGAACAAGAAGGGGGAGGGTCAGAGGGAGAAGCAGACTCCCTGATAAGCAGAGAACCCAACTCAGGGCTGGATCCCAGGATTGGGATCATGACCTGAGCCGAAGACAGCCACTTAACCAACTGAGCCACCCAGGCGCCCCCACCATTGATCCTTTTAAAATAAACACGCAAAGGGCTTTTTAAAAAATGTTTTTATTTTAATTCCAGTTAACATACAGTGTTATGTTAGTTTCAGGTGTACAGTATAGTGATTCAGCAATTCCATACATAATCCCATGCTCATCATGAGAAGGGCACTCCTTAATCCCCATCACCTGTATCACCCATCCCTTCTACCTTCCTCCCCTCTGGTAACCATCAGTTTTGTTCTCTGTAATTAAGAATGTTCCTTGGGGAGCCTGAGTGGCTCAGTTGGTTAAGTGTTTGCCTTTGGCTCAGGTCATGTTCCTGGGGTCCTGGGATCAAGCCCTGAGTCAGGCTTCCTGCTCAACAAGAGAGCCTGCTTCTCCGTCTGAATAAATACAATTAAAAAAAAAAAATCTGCTTCTTGGTTTCACTCTTTTGATTCCTTTTGCTCATTTGTTTTATTACTTAAATTCCACATATGAGTTAAATCATATGGTATTTGTCTTTCTCTGACTTACTTCACCTAGCATTATATTCACCTTCCTCCATGTTGTCGCATATAGGATCAAAGTGCTTTTTTAACAATTGGGAAATTTTACACTATTCTTTTTTCTCTTTGGACTTTTCGTTCCAGTTCCTCTGCATAATTATATTTTGATATAATATGTTTATGCTTAAAAGTCTTTGATCCCTCCTTTATATTTATACCTTCTTCAGCAACAAAAATGCTGTATATTGAATTTTTAAAAAATTTCTTCAATGAATGTGAAGCATCAAAATGTTTCTTTTAGGGTTCCTGGGTGGCTTAGTTGGTTAAGCGTCCGCCTTCTTCTCAGGTTGTGATCCTGGGAACCTGGGGTCCTGGGATCGAGTCCCACATCAGACTGTCTGTCCTTCTCCCTCCCGTACCTCCCTCACAACCCCTACTCATGCTGTCCCTCTCATTCGGTCACCCTCTTCTCTCTCCCAGATACATAGGTAGATAAATAAATAAATAAATAAAATCTTTAAAAAAAATCTCTCTTTTAGGGTCAATTGCTAATACGATATAGTTGAGCAAAAGAACATACATGTTGGGGCACCTGGGTGGCTCAGTGGGTTAAAGCCTCTGCCTTTGGCTCAGGTCATGATCCCAGGGTTCTGGGATGGAGCCCCGCATCAGCATCAGGCTCCCTGCTCAGCAGGGAGCCTGCTTCCTCATCTCTCTCTGCCTGCTTCTCTGCCTACTTGTGATCTCTGTCTGTCAAATAAATAAATAAAATAAAATAAAATCTAAAAAAAAAAAAAAAAAGAACATACATGTCATGGATTTTGAAAAATTAGCCACCCAGGCACCCCTCAAGCTCATTTTTTAAATTTTCTTCAAATTATATGACAAAATTATATTGTTATCTGTCAAAAAGAGTCTTAATAATATATCAGCCAGTAACTTATTTATGTTCTCCTGCAATTTTGTCTCAAGTAAAAAGTTGGAAACCACCTGACTTGCAGAATGATTTGTTACCTGGTCTTCAGAGCTATTCACTTTTTCATTTTCTAGCTTTTCCAGGACTTGCCAAAAGACTAATAAGTATAACTGTTACTTTTTGCTTAGAGATACTTTGTTTAGTTCCATATATCCAGGAATGCTTGGGAAAATGAAAACAGTATTAATTTTAATACACTTTAGCTATGATGATATTAATTAATAACATGTATTTTACCATATATGTTCTTTTACTCTTTTTTCTTTTTTAAAGATTTTATTTATTTATTTGACAGAGAGAGAAATCACAAGTAGGCAGAGAGGCAGAGAGAAGGGGAAGCAGGCTCACCGCTGAGCAGAGAGCCCGATGCGGAGCTCGATCCTAGGACTCTGGGATCATGACCTGAGCTGAAGGCAGAGGCTTTAACCCACTGAGCCACCCAGGCGCCCCACCGTATATGTTCTTTAAACATATTTTCATTGAATCCTTGGAGCTGTATATCTAGTTCATTGTATTCATCTTCTGTTGCTGTTTAACAGCAACAAATGTATTAACAAATTATTACAAGCTTTAGGGGCTTAGTATAAATTTATTGTCTCACAATTTCTGTAAATTAAAAGTCTAGGCACAGTTTAACTGGGTTCTCTATGTAGGGTCTTAGTTAAGGTTTTATCTGGGGCTGCAGTCTCATCTGAGGCTTGGGGTCCTCTTCCAGACTCATGTAATTATTGGCAGAATTCATTTCCTTACAGCTGTAGGTCTGAGACCCTCAATTCCTAGAAGGCTGCTGCCATTCCTTGCCGCATGACCCTCCCTATAATATGTCAGTTTGCTTTTTCAAGGCCAATAGGAATGCATCTGCAGCTGTTTCTTATTTCATACTTCTAGATCTACTTTTAAAGGACTTACCTGATTTGGGTTAGGCCTACCTAGGATGATAATCTTTCTGTTAACACCAAGTCAACTGATTAGGGACCTTTGTCACTTTTGCCTTATATGGTAACTTGATTATAGGAGCGATATCCCATCATATTCACAATTCCTGCCCACACTCCAGAGGAGTACACAGAGCATGTACATCAAGCGGTAGGAATCCTAGGGGCCACCTCAGAATTCTGCCTACCACACTCATTAATTTAATGTAAAATATCCACCACATAACTAAATTGGTAAAGTTAGTTTTAGTTGTCAAGCCAACCAGCCCCATCATATTTATCTTATTTGAGACAAAGTCAAATGAATGTGTTAATACATGTCACATGCCAGCCATCTCACTTCTGAATTCTAATAGTAAGATAGAAAAATAGTTAAGGTGTGAAAACTTGCTTTGAATTTTTTCTCTTGAGTGAAATAAGGTATTGTTGCCTTTTAGTATTTCTTCTTTTTTTAATGGTTTTATTTATTTGAGAGAGAGAGAGATCATGAACAGGGTGGAAGGAATAGAGGCAGAAGCAGACTCTCCGCTGAGCAGGGAGCTTGATACAGGACTCATCCCAGGACCCTGGGATCATGACCAAAGCTGAAGACAGATGTTTAACCAACGGAGCCATCCAGGTGATCCTGTGGCAGATGTTCTTTAAGAAAGAGTACATGTGGTAGTTTTGGTAGTATGCTGAAGGAAGTGGGTACTTAGCCCAGGGAGCCTTAAACTTTGAATAAAGCATATTTAGAATAGTGATCTTTTCCTGGTTCACAGGGGGAAAAAGCCAATATTAATTTTTTTCAATTTCAATTTTATTTTTCACTCATAAGTTTTTCTAAAGTCTGTGATGTGGTGACTGCTGCTGTTTGCTTGCTAATGAGTAATGGAAGAAGGTAAAACAAATGCACAAGAGATAGAGAGGTTTTGCAGGAAAAAGAGTTATGATATTTTTTGTTTTCTCTTACAGATAGGTGCTTGTAATTTACACTTTTATAGTCATTTTTACTAATATTACTTCTGCTTTCTGCGGTGTAATATTAGTCTGTTAATATTTTCACATTCTGCTAGGAGCACTGTGACTTCCAAATGCTTTGCCATTGGAACAAGTTGGAAACCAGTGATTTAGCCTGTACTTTCTTGGCTTTACAGGCTAATGGCCTGTCTTTATGGGAATGTACTTCCAGATCATGTGCCATTTCATTCCATTGGAAGAAAATTTTAATGACAAAAATTTTAGCCTCCATTAATAGTCTTCTCTACAGAAGACTTTTTGATTTGTTTTGATTATTTTATGGTAAACCCTTGTATAATATTAAGCTAAGTAGAATGAGATTCTTTTTTTTTTTTTCTTTTTAAGATTTTATTTATTTATTTGTCAGAGAGATAGTGAGAGAGGGAACACAAGCCCGTGGAGTGGGAGAGTTAGAAGCAGGCCTCCCGCTGAGCAGGAAGCCTGATGCAGGACTTGCTATATCTCAGGACCCTGGGATCATGACGTGAGCCCAAGGCAGAGGCTTTAACCCACTGAGCCACCCAGGCGCCCCTTAAAGTAATACAGTTTGATACATTTTTATGTATGTATATTTCAGTGAATCCATCACAATTAAAATATTGAATATATCCTTCAGCCCGTAATTTCCTCTTGACTCTGACTCTTTAATTCTCCCTCCCTCCCCATTTCTTGTACTGAAGCAGTTACTGATCTGCTTTCCATTACTATAGATTGCATTTTCTAGAGTTTTGTATTAATGGAATCATACAGTATATACTCTTTTTTTATTTTTCTGGCTTCTTTGACTCAGCATAATTATTTTGCAATTCCTCCATTTTGTTTCATATATTAATAGTTCACTCCTTTTTGTTGTTTGATAGTATTCCATTGTGTGGATATTACCATACCATTGTTTATCTCTTTATTAATGTACCTTTGATTTTCATATCTTGGCTATTACAAATAAAACTGCTGTGAATATTTGTGTACAAGTATTTTTATGGACATACATTTCCTTTTTTCTTGGGTAATTATCAAAGAGTGGCTGGATCAGATAGGAGGTGAATGTTTATGGATTTAATTTGCTTTTCCCCATTGAGTAATAATGTTGAGCATTTTTCGTGCTATTTACTGTGCATGTATTTTCTTTGGTGAAGTGTTTGTTCAAGTCTTTTGCCCATTTTTATTGAGTTGTTTGTTTTGAATTGTTAAGTTTTGAAAATTCTGTATATATCTCAATACAAATCTTTTATCAGATATATGTTCTTACGGAGATTTTCTTCTGGTTTATAGCTGCTTTTTTCATTTTCTTTCTTTTTTTAAAATTAACATAATGTTAATGTAATTAACATTTAAATGTAAAGTTTAATATTTTTATTTGTGTTTATACATGGATCTATATATAATATCACGACTGTTCTTTTTTATAGTATGTATAAGGAAATACCTTCTGGCAATTTGAAAATATGGTGTAACTAAAATACAGGTCTGACTTGTTAATCTACTTTTAAAGACTGAAAATTACTTTAATTGCTCTTTTTCTGAGTAGTCTTTCAGAAAACTATGATGGATGAGTTCTGGTGTGGTAATTTTGTTTACTGTCTCATAGGGTGCTGAGATAGTAAACGCTGCGACTACAAAGTATGGTTCTTTATCAACTTGATGTTTTATTAGTATTTATGTGTGGGATTTTAACATTTTATATATATATATTTTTTATGACTTCATATTTGCAGTTACGTTAAGAAGTTTGGCATAAGAAATTTTGATGCTCAATGTTAAAATTGCTTTGCAGGTTATTTACCAAAATCATAATCACAGAAAAAAAATCCATCCCAGTTAGACATTATCGTAATTCTCATGCTCAGTCACTTTCACTGAGTAGGGCACTTGGATTTTATGGAGGATGTTTTAAGAAATAGCCTTAGGAATGCCCTTGCTAAACTTCAATATAAACGCTTTTCTTTTTATTAAAAAAGAAGTCTCTTAATTCTATTGATCTAATAGAAATATATGGTAAGATGTAATTAAGTTTCTTTTTGTCATGTTAAAGAAGTGTAAGATGCAAGAGAAAATATTTACTTCCCCCGAATCTTGAATTTGTAAAGAAATATTATAAAGCCTGGCTTTTTGGATATTGGTCCTTTATAAATATCTATCTCCTTTACTTAAACTCTTCTTTCCCAAAGTCCTTAAAAAGGTAGTATTTGGGGACGCCTGGGTGGCTCAGTTGGTTAAGCAGCTGCCTTCGGCTCAGGTCATGATCCCAGCGTCGTGGGATCGAGTCCCGCATCGGGCTCCTTGCTCAGCAGGGAGCCTGCTTCTCCCTCTGCCTCTAGCCTGCCACTCTGTCTGCCTGTGCGTGTGCTCTGTATCTCTCTCTCTCTCTAACAAATAAATAAAAATCTTTAAAAAAAAAAAAAAAAAAAGGTAGTATTTGTTTTTTTTTTTTTTTTGGTTTTTGTTTTTTTTTTTTATTTTTTTTATTTTTTCCAATTTATTTATTTTCAGAAAAACAGTATTCATTATTTTTTCACCACACCCAGTGCTCCATGCAAGCCGTGCCCTCCACAATACCCACCACCTGGTACCCCAACCTCCCACCCCCCCCGCCACTTCAAACCCCTCAGATTGTTTTTCAGAGTCCATAGTCTCTCATGGTTCATCTCCCCTTCCAATTTACCCAAAAGCACATACCCTCCCCAATGTCCATAACCCTACCCCCCTTCTCCCAACCCCCCTCCCCCCAGCAACCCACAGTTTGTTTCGTGAGATTAAGAGTCACTTATGGTTTGTCTCCCTCCCTATCCCATCTTGTTTCATGGATTCTTCTCCTACCCACTTAAGCCCCCATGTTGCATCACCACTTCCTCATATCAGGGAGATCATATGATAGTTGTCTTTCTCCGCTTGACTTATTTCGCTAAGCATGATACGCTCTAGTTCCATCCATGTTGTCGCAAATGGCAAGATTTCGTTTCTTTTGATGGCTGCATAGTATTCCATTGTAAAAAGGTAGTATTTGTTATCTCTAGTTTATGTATCCTCCTTTTTCACACTTCCTAGTTCATATTGTGTTTCTTTATAAGTTAGCGTATTTTATCAAAATTAAAGTGTTGTGAAAAAAGTTGCTGTTTCTTGATCTTTCTGTTTAGCCATTATCTGTTAATGGAAGGTAAGGATTTAAAATCCCCCCCTTTTTTTTTTAAAGATTTTATTTATTTATTTGACAGAGATCACAAGCAGGCAGAGACAGAGAAGGAAGCAGGCTCCCTGCTGAGCAGAGAGCCCGATGCGGGGCTTGATCCCAGGACTCTGAGATATGACCTGAGCCACCCAGGCGCCCCCCCCCCTTTTTAAAAAATTTTATTTATTTTGGAGAGCATGCACAAGCAGGAGGAGGGACAGAGAGACAGAGAATCTCAAGCGGACTCCACACTGAGTGTGGAGCCCAAGGAGGGCTCGATCTCACAACTGAGAAAATGACCTGGGCTGAAATCCATTGTCAGTGCTTAACTGACTGAGCCACCCAGGCACCCTAATATTCTTTAATACACATTATATTTCCTTCTTCCCACCATACATACCTTATCATACATATACTTTCTGCCTTACACCCCATGCCATGGTTATATGTTAGGTTTTTTTGGATTAGTATTCAAAGTTTACATTATTATGACTGTAAATGCTGTTACATATACACCACTTTTTCTTTCCTACTTAACCTTTTACTTTTACTGGAATTAGTAATAGTCTTGTTTTCTTGTGTAGTTTTCTATGTACCTACTAATTCAAGCTTAAACTCTATCTGTTGCTAAATATCCTCTTAAGATTTTTAGATTCATCAGCTGCTCTTATCAATTTAATCTTTTTTGAGGTTTTTATTTATTTTACTAATCTCTGCACCCAGTGTGGGGTTCTAACTCATGACCCTGGTGAGATCAAGAGTCACATCTTTGGGTTGCATGAGATCAGGTTTGTGAGATCAAGCCTCATGTGGGCTTAAATTCTCTATCCCTCTCCCTCTGCCCCTCCTCATGCTCTCCTGTTCTCTCTAAAGTAAATAAATAAATCTTTAAAAAAAGAAAGAGTCACAAGTTCTTTGACTGAGCCATTTCATCTTCTTTTTTTTTTTTTTTTTTAAAGATTTTATTTATTTATCAGAGAGAGAGAGCACAGGCAGACAGAATGGCAGGCAGAGGCAGAGGGAGAAGCAGGCTCCCTGCTGAGCAAGGGGCCTGATGTGGGACTCGATCCCAGGACGTTGGGATCATGCCCTGAGCCAAAGGCAGCTGCTTAACCAACTGAGCCACCCAGGCGTCCCCATTTCATCTTCTTGAGACAGTTTCTCCCAGGGTCTTCTGATCTTCTGTAGTCCAGACTGGTGACCTTACGCCTGTTGTACATCTCTCATAATTCCCTTCACTTTATCCTGGATACTCCCTTAGCCTTTTTTCCTGTATTGATTCCTTCATTTCTTGTATACCATATTTTTCTCTTGATTTATACTTTTGTTTTTACTGTGGAACAAACTATAAAAGCCTAATGCGAAGGGGTGCGTGGGAGATAAAAACTTTTGACCTGTTATGTCTAAGCGTGTCTTCATTTTACCATGACATTTGATTGATAGTTTGTTAGGATCTTATTCTAAGTTGGAAATCTGTCTTCTAGCTTCTAGTGTTAAGGTTGAAGTCTGGAACTGATCTAATACATACGTTGTATACGACCCGCTTCTTCCCTTCACCCTAACCTTGTAGAATATTCTTTTTGTATCCAGGAATCTGACGTTTTAATTTCATTTATTAGCTGAGGACTAGCAGGGCCCTTTTGACTTATTTTATTGTGATTTTATCCTTCCATTTTCTGTTTGCTAGGTGATTCTCCAACTTTTTTAACTTATTTATGGTGAAGTAGTAAAGCAATCAAAAATGCATAAAATATAAATACACAGTTTAAGGAATATAGCATTTTTCTCAATAGAAATCTCCAGAAGGTAACCATTTTTATGGTAATCACTGCCTTGCTTTTTCTTTTATAGTTTTACCATTTAAACATGTGTCCCGTGCTCGCTTCAGCAGCACATATACTAAACATGTGTCCCTAGGGGCACCTGAGTGGCTCAGTGGGTTAAGGCTCTGCCTTCGCCTCAGGTCTTGGTCTCGGGGTCCTTGGATCGAGCCTCACATTGGGCTCTCTGCTCAGTGGGGAGCCTGCTTCCCTTCCTCTCTCTCTCTGCCTGCCTCTCTACCTACTTGTGATCTCTGTCAAATAAATAAAATCTTAAAAAAAAATAAAATAAACGTGTCTCTAAATTTTATAGCTTCATTTTGTTTTATCTTGAAGCAGAATTCCTTTGTTTTTTGTTTTTTTTTCTTGAAGATTTTATTTATTTGACAGAGAGAGAGATCACAAGTAGGCAGAGAGACAGGCAGAGAGAGAGGGGGAAGCCGTCTCCCTCCTGAGCAGAGAGCTGGATGTGGGGCTTGATCCCAGGACCCCAGGACCACAACCCAAGCCGAAGGCAGAGGCTCAACGCACTGAGCCACCCAGGCGCCCTAAAGCAGAATTCCTTTGTATGTATCCTTCTTGTCTGGCTTCTTTCTGCCAATATTATTTCGAAGATACAGCCACATTTTATGTCACTATAGTTACTCATTTTTCTTCCAATATTCCATTGTATGAATATGCTACAATTTATTCCACTCTGAGTAGATATTTGAGTTTCTAGTTGGGAGGTATCACTAATAATGTTACTTGGGAGCCTTTGTATACATGTCTTTTAGGAAACCGGTGTGCTTCTTTCTCTAGAACAATATTGTCCAATAGAAATATAATGTAAGTCATTTTAAATTTTAAATTAAATTTTAAATTTCCTTATAGGCACATTAAAAAAGTAAAAAGAAACTCGTGAAATTGAGTTTAATAATGTATTTTATTTGACCTAATCATTTTAGCATATAATGCATATAAACATTGAAATATTTGACATACCTTGTTTATACTGAATCTTTGATACCTGGCATATATTTTACACTTAAAGTCCGTTTTATTCCAGTAGAGCTACATTTTAGGTGCTTAGTAGCCATATGTGGCTAATGTCCGCTGTATTGGACTGTATAGCTCTAAACAGACATGTATATCTCCAGCAGTAGAATTGCTGGGTCATAGGGTATGCATATATTTTTTTAAGTTTTTGATTTTTTAAATTGAAGTATAACTGACATATAGTGTTATCTTAGGTTTAGGTATATATATATATATATATATATTTTTTTTTTTTTTTTCTTTATGAAGTGATCTCCACAGTAGGTTAGTTGCCATATGTTAACATACAAAATTTTCCATTGTTATTGATTATAGGGTATTGGCATATCTTGCACTTTAGTAGATAATGGCAAAGTTTTTTAAAAGTGATTGAGCCAATAAATAAATAAATAAATAAAATTATTGAGCCATTTTGCACTCCAGTGGCAGTGTGTTGAGAGTTCCCATTGTCCTGCATAATCAATAACACTTAGTATTATCAGGCTTTTCAGTTTTACTCTCTGATAAATGGGTTAATAGTTTTCATTGTGATTTAATTTGCATGTCTCTCATTACCAAAGAGCTAGAGCTCTTATACGCCATTTGAATTTCTTTTGCTAAGTGCTGATTTGGTTTTTTTCTATAGGGATTTTTTTTTTTTCTTTTTTAAGCAGGCTTGTTGCCCAACATAGGCCTTGAACCCACGACTCTGAGATCCAAGAGTTACATGCTCTATTGATTGAGCCAGCTAGGTGCCCCTGTATTGGGATTTTTATCATTTTTTTTTTCTGCTGAACTTCGAGTTCTGGATACGAGCCCTTGTGTTTTATGTGTCACATAAATCTTCTCCATTGCATACTTGTCTTTTCACTTTCTTAAAGGTCTCGATGAACATTGTTTTAATTTTTAATTTGAAGTTATGTTTATCAGGCCTTTCCTTTATGGATAGTAATTTTTTTGTCTTGTTTAGAAAATCCTTTCCTATCCAGAGGTCGTGAAGATAATATCTTGTTTTATAGTACCGGTTTATTAGGTCTTTATGTAATAAAATATCCAGCTAGAATTGTTGTTTGTGTAGAGTATGAATCGGAGTTGAGTTTCATTCTTTCTGTATGGGTATCCAGTTGTTCACTCTTTATATGCTTCCCCACCTTCCCATAACCCCACCCTCATACCCTGTAATACTACTTTGTTGTAAATCAAGAGTCTGTATATTTATGGGCTTGTTTCTGGACTCTTTTTTTCTTTCATTCATCTGTTTGTCTGTCATTATAACATTATAACAATATCATATTCTTACTGTAGATCCCAATAACGATTACAGTAAGTACTTCTACTTCTTGGAATAACTGCCTGATTTTCTTAGCCTTTTGCATTTCCATATAAGTTTTGAAATTATCTTGTCAATTTCAGCAGACAGACTTTTTGGTTTTGACTATGATTTTTTTTTTTAAAGATTTTTATTTTATTTATTTGTCATAGAGAGAGAAGCGAGAGCAAGCACAGGCAGACAGAGTGGCAGGCAGAGGCAGAGGGAGAAGCAGGCTCCCTGCCAAGCAAGGAGCCCGATGTGGGACTCAATCCCAGGACGCTGGGATCATGACCTGAGCTGAAGGCAGCTGCTTAACCAACTGAGCCACCCAGGCGTCCCGGTTTTGACTATGATTTTAATGAAGTCTGTGGACCAGTTTGAGAATTGATATATTTGCAATATTAAATCTGTACTTCTTTTGTTACGATGTATTCCGAAGTACATGATGTATTTTTTATTCCATTGTAAATGATACTATTTAAGATTTTTGTTTTTCATCTTTTTGTGTTCCACGGAAATAAAATTTTATTTTTTATGAATTAAAATAATTTGGGGTACCTGGACATATTGGTTAAGTGGCTGATTCTTGATTTTAGCTCAGGTCATCATCTCAGGGTTGTGGAATTAAGCCCTAACTCACCCATGTTCAGCGCAGTCTGCTTGAGATTCTCTCTCTTCCTCTGCCTCTGCACTTCCTTCTGCTTGTGCACTCTCTCTCTTTCTCAAATAAACTATAAAATCTTTAAAAAAAATTTATCTGTACAATATTTTGATTTTTTTTCATGGCTGTATTAGTCTGGGGTCTCCAGAGAAACAGAAACACACACACACACACACTCTCTCTCTCTCTCTCTCTCTCTCTCTCTCTCTGTCTCTCTCCCCCTCTCTTTCTCTCCTTTCCCTCTCTTCTGTCTCTCTCTAATAAAGGTAGGCGAGTCCAAAATCTGCAGTCAGTAAGTCAGAGACTCAGGGGAGCTGGTGGTATAGTCCTAGTCCAAGTCCTAGTTCAAGGTAGAAGACCAAAATCCTGGCTCAAAGACTGGCAGAGAGAAAGAATTTTTTCTTACTTAGCCTTTCAGACAGGTCCACTCACACTGGGGAGGGCAGTCTGCTTTACTCAGTCTACCAATTCAGTTGTTAATTTTACCCAGAAACCTTCATAGACACACTCAGAAATAATGTTTAACCAAATGTCTCAGCACCCTGTGGCCCGGAAGAAGTGACACATAGAATTAACTGCTGTAGTGGGCAGTCAAATCATCTATAAATCTCTTCCTTTCTAATTCTTACACTTTTATTTCTTTTTCTTGCTGGACTGCACTCTCCAAGACCTCCAGTACAATATGGAATAGAGATGATAGAGCAAGTATCCTTACCTTTTTCCTGATAATCAGAAAGAAAGCTTTTAGTATTTAGCCATTGACTATGATGTTTATTGTAGTTTTGTTACAGATATCCTTTTACTAAATTAACTGGGAGCTTTTATTATGAACGAATGTTGACTTTTTTAGGTGTTCCCTAATTCATTGATATTATCATAATTACTTTTCTTTTTTAATCTGTTAGCATGGTAAAATATTTTTGCTTGATTATCTGACATTAAATCAACTTTAGATTCCTGGGATAAATCCACTTGGTTGGTCACATTTCTTTTTTTTTTAATATGTATTATGGAATTTAGTTGATATTTTACTTAGGCTTTTATTTCTAAGCTGATGAGTAAAGATGGCTTATTTTCATCTTTTTTTTGAGCTTTTATATCAAGGCTAGTCTCACAAAAAGTTGGGAAATCTGTTCTGTTCTTTTTTTCTTTTTGTCTATTTTGTTGTTCTTCTAGTTTCTTTCTTAATGTTTAAGTTTGTCAGTGACGCCATCTAGACCTATATAATGAACAAGTCTCAACAAGTTAAAAAGATTGAACTCCTAGAAAGTATGTTTTCTGATCATAATGCAGTTATTCTAGAAATCGGTAAAAAGGAGAACTTAAAAAAATACTATAGGTTCAGAAATGAAGAAATATACTTCTAAATTCTAAATGTCAAAGAGGAAGCCATAATGGAAATTAGAAACTATTTTAAAATGCATACTTTAAAAAATATTCTGTATTAAAGTCTGTAGGTTTTTGTTTTGTTTTTGGTTTTTACAAAAGTAGGTCTTAGACTACTTAAGTTTTCTGTTAGTTTCTGCTCTGTGAGTTAAAGAAAGTTTACCGAGAGCAACAATTAGAGGTGGGTTTTCCCCCACTTTTTTGTTTTATGTTTGTATTTGAATAACTATTCCAGTAAAATGTTAATAATTATAAATAAGACTCTCTGAGGTTTTTTTTTTTTTTTTTTAAAGATTTTATTTATTTGGGGTACCTGGGTGGCTGAGTCAGTGGGTTTAAGCCTCTGCCTTCGGCTCAGGTCATGATCTCAGGGTCCTGATATCAAGCCCTGCATCAGGCTCTCTGCTCGACAGGGAGCCTGCTCCCCCCCCCCCCACCGACTGCCTCTCTGCCTATTTGTGATCTCTCTCTGTCAAATAAATAAATAAAATCTGGGGCGCCTGGGTGGCTCAGTGGGTTAAGCCGCTGCCTTCGGCTCAGGTCATGATCTCAGGGTCCTGGGATCGAGTCCCGCATCGGGCTCTCTGCTCAGCAGGGAGCCTGCTTCCCTCTCTCTCTCTCTCTGCCTGCCTCTCTGTCTACTTGTGATCTCTGTCAAATAAACAAATAAAATCTTTAAGAAATAAATAAATAAATAAATAAATAAATAAAATCTTAAAAAAAAAAAGATTTTATTTATTTGACAGAAAGAAAGCGAGAGAGGGAACACAAGCAGGCAGAATGGAAGAGGCTTCCTGCAGCACAGGGAGCCCAATGCAGGGCTCGATCCCAGGACCCCAGGATCATGACCTGAACGGAGGGCAGCTGCTTAATGACGAGCCACCCAGGCGCCCCATGATTCTCTGACTTTGATATAAATATTTTGGCCTGTATTTTAACTGTGAACTCTTTTTTTTTTTTTAAAGGTTCAAGAGCAAGTACACCCCACTCTCTCAGCTAATGAAGAATCTCTCTCTTATATTGAAGAGCTGATTTTTCAGCTGCTTAATAAATTATGCATGGCTCAACCAAGGACTGTTCAAGATGTGGAGGTAAAAACTATTTTGATATTTCAAATATCACTGAACCATTGTACAGATTTTTAAATTAAATCTTTATCATTCTAAATCATTATGGAAACTGAAACCGTTGAAATCATATGTGGAATATGTGCCAAGTTTATTTTCAATAAAGGTATCAAGGCAAATCAGTGGGGAAAAGAAAGTGTTTCAGCAAAAAAAAGTGCTAAAATAACTGGATACATTTATGAGGGAAAAACCCTTGAAATCTATTTCATATAAAAATTAATTCAAGATGCATCATGGTCTTAAGCATAAAAGCTGAAACTGTAAAGTTTTAGAAGAGAATGCAGAGAATATCTTCTTAACCTGGGGTTAACCAAATATTTTTTTTTTACAGAGGACTCAAAATGCAGTAAGTGTTAAAGAATAAAATTAACAAGAAAATGAAAAAGGTGTAAGTGACAAACCAGGAGAAATGTTTGTGATATATATTCCTTACATAGGATGTATCCAAAATGCTGATTCCTACAAGACAATAATAAAAAGACACCTTCCTCCCTAAAATGGACAAAAGTCTTAAACAGATACTTCAAAGAAAGAAGATATGATATTGAGCAATAAGCACATGAAAAATGCTCATGCTCTTTTTTTTTTTTTTTAAAGATTTTATTTATTTATTTGACAGAGATCACAAGTAGGCAGGCAGAGAGAGAGGGGAGGAAGCAGGCTCCCTGCGGAGCAGAGATCCCGATGCAGGGCTCGATCCTAGGACCTGAGCCAAAGGCAGAGGCTTTAACCCACTGAGCCACCCAGGCGCCCCTAAAGTAATCCCTACACCCAGTATGGGACTCAAACTCACAGCCCAAGATCAAGAATTGCATACTTGACTGACTGAGCCAGCCAGGTGCCTTTCAAGCTCTTAAGTCACAGGGAAATAGAAATTAAAACCATATTGAAGTACCGTTTCACACTGCTTTCAAGGGACAAAATTAAAGACTAATAACACCAAATACAATGTAGCATGACTAGAACTCTTACACATTGCTAGTGGGAGTATAAAATGGTATAACCACTTTAGAACATTCTTTGGCAGTTTCTTACAAATTTAAATATACAGTATATCTACCCTATACCCAGCAGTTTTACTCCTAAATATTTCACCTAGAGAAATGAAAATATGTGTTCAGAATGTGACTTATGTATGAATGTCCAAGCAGTTTTATTCATACTAACCAAAAATTGGAAACCACTCAAATTTCTATCAACAAGAAAATGAATAAACAGATTGTGGTTGATTTATAAAATGGAATATTATTCAGTAATAAAATGAAAGAATGAACTATTGATATGTGCAATAACATGGCTATAAGTCACAGACATTATATAGAATGAAGAAAGCCAGACCTCAGAGAGTACATATGGTATGATATATTTATATGAAGTTCAGAAACAGCTAAAATTAATGGTGATAGACATCAGAATGGTGGTTGCCTGTGAGATGATAGAAATATTCTGTATCTTTATTAAACTGATGGTTACACAGGTGTAAGCATTTTTCACCAAAACACTGAATTGTACACTTAAGATCTGTGCATTTTACTGCATATAAATATCACTTTAATAAAGGACTAGTAAAAATCTTAAGGATATTTACTGTTCGATTAATATACAGACATGCCTCTAAAAATTATGTGAATTAGTGCTAAAATACTTGTTTTGGCTTAGTTACATGGGAGTATTTTTAGGTTTTTAGAAATACATATCAGTACAGCTTTCAGAAATTACTTTTGTACTTTACTATTTACATTACCTTTCTTTTGAAAATTGTTTCTATAATAAAGCAGCAACTTCCAGTATGAAGGAAAATCTTAATTTGGAGGAATTGAGACCTTAAGATTTTTTGGGACTCTTGGAATTAAAGCATTTGGTTCCCTACTCTCAACTCGTAAGACATTAAGTATAAAAAAAAGCATACTTCTCAATAGCTAAATATGCTAAAAGAGGAGAACATAATTTTAGAAAATAGGAAGTCCTGCTACAAATTGGAGTTTGATTCACCTATCATTAGTTCTCATTATTCATGTCAACCACTGGTTAAATTCTAGATTAAAAGAACCATAATAGTAACCTAAAAGGCTTAGATTGTTTTTGGCAGAAGATGTGTTTCCTGAAGCCATTTTGAGCTTTGTCACCTACTTGAACCTTGAAGAGGTACAAGGCATCTTCTTTTTAAAATTCTACTCTAGGGATGCCTGGGTGGCTCAGTTGGTTAAGCGGCTGCCTTTGGCTCAGGTCATGATCCCAGCGTCCTGGGATCGAGTCCCACATCGGGCTCCTTGCTTGGCAGGGAGCCTGCTTCTCCCTCTGCCTCTGCCTGCCACTCTGTCTGCCTGTGCTTGCTCTCGCTTCTCTCTCTATGACAAATAAATAAATAAAATCTTAAAAAAAAAAATATAAAATTCTACTCTAAAAAAAAAATTCTCGATAGAAGCTCTAAGGTTAGCAAAAGGAGACTGCTGTATAATAATGTATAATAATGAATTAACTGCTTATGCTAGGTAAATAATTTTAACCCTAGGAACCTTATGTAAAATCACCGGTGAGTATTTCATACTGGTTTTAATCTCTCCTAATGTTACTACTTTTCCTAGTTCTCATTCCATCTTAGTTATGCTTGTGCTTAAAGTGTTCTGTTTAAATTTCACCTTTTTCTTCACTCCTGGGAATTGTGTGGAAAAAGTCTTGAGAGTCCTGTTGATTCTTTTTTAAAAATAAGTAGTTATTACAGGAATCTGAACATGTTATGTCACTATTTTCTGTAGCATTAGCGATGATAAAATTTAGTTTTGTATGAAAAAGTTATGAACACTTCTATTAACAATAGTACTGCTGTGATCTGAACAGGAACGTGTTCAAAAGACCTTTCCTCATCCAATTGATAAGTGGGCTATTGCTGATGCACAATCTGCCATAGAAAAACGAAAACGAAGAAATCCTCTCCTACTGCCTGTGGACAAAATCCATCCTTCATTGAAGGTAGTAAAAAAAAAGAATATTTAAACATTGGGAAGTTCTTTGTCATGAATAATACCTAATAATATATTGGTGTATTTATATAGTACTTCTATAGCATGGTCTATGTTAGTAGTATGTGCATGTACTTGTGTGTACTTGGATGTACTTGTACATACACATATGTACATATGTGTGTGTATATATATATATATATATATATAAATGTGTGCACAAATAAAAATAAATAACTGATAAAATCGGATTTCCTTTCAAATAATATTAAAAGTTATCGATAAGCAATAATACATCTTTGTGGTATCTTCTGTTGAGTACTACCCCTAACTGATTCTCAACCTCTTGTTAGGCACGCATATATTGTCGAGGCACCTGGATGGCTCAGTCACCTAAGTGTCTGCCTTCTGGCCATGATCTCAGGGTCCTGGTTTTGAGCTGTTCAGTGGGGAGTCTGCTTCTCCTTCTCCCTCTCCCCCTCCCCCACTTGTGCTTTCTCTCTCTCTCTCTCCTGCTCTCTGTCACATAAATAATAAAATCTTTAAAATATATATATATATATATATATATTATATATGTAGTCAAAAGCTATGGTGGTTTTGACTGTTTTAAAATTAATCTGTATTTATCATAGATATGTTTATGTGCATTGAAAAAATAGACTAGGGAATATTATTTGATCTATAGAGAATATTTGATGTATGTGGATTTGAATGCCCTCTTGGTAGCAATTTCAAGACATCCCCTAACTCCTCCCTCATATGCACACATCCTCCCCTCAGTACAAACCACGGTCATTTGGGGATATTGGTTACAGGTCCTTGAAGATAGCAGATACTTGTCTAATGGGTTTTGGATAAAGTATTAATTAAGAGGTTTTCAGTGAAGTCCTGGCCAAGATTTCTATATTAAATCAATAATCTCTTCCTTGATACTAAAGGCAGATGTTAGATTAGATTCTTTCTTAAAAACCCCTCATACTGGGACCAGTGGCTCATTCTGTATCCTATTATACCTATAACTTTAGACATTTGGTTTATAGAAAGTTTCTTTGTAAGCAAGAATGTTGGAAAACATTTTTAAGTGTCTAAGTGATACTTGACAGTGCCATTTTTTGGGAATTAAATTGTTTTTTTTTCCACAGGAAGTTTTAGGGTACAAAGTGGACTATCAGGTATCCCTGTATATTGTGGCTGTATTAGAGTATATCTCAGCTGATATTTTGAAGCTGGCTGGTAATTATGTTTTTAATATCCGACATTATGAAATATCTCAGCAGGACATTAAAGTGTCAATGTGTGCAGATAAGGTAAGTGTTAAAAGGTATTTAAACTTGAATATAGTGACTGTATGTCATCTCGACCTTTTTTATACATGTTGATATTCATAATTTTTATAATTCCTGGTGTTGGGAGACAAAAATGCTGGCATTTTAGACAAACCATGTTATTTTTAGCATATGGCAGGATGGGAATCTCCCCCCTACCCCATCAGGAATCTTTTACCTACAAGAAAAAAACATCCAAAGCCTCAAGCCAATTTAAGAAAAATAGTTAGAATTTTATCTTTTTAGAAAGAAAATGTATACAGAGCATTCAGGTACTTTTAAGTACAAGTAATTTTGAAAAGCATACTTTGGTTTCACAGAACAGTGGGGCACAGGTAGAGAGCAAAATACTGTGATTCCAGTGTTCTTGCTTCTAATACTTTTTTTGTAAGTTACCTTGTTGCTTCCTGGCTATAAGCCTCTGGGGGAAGAAACTGAATCTCTTTATTTTCCTTTCTCCTCCTTTTCTTTCCTTTCTACTTTTTTTTTTTTTTTAACTTTTTCAATCAACATTTTTGGGTATCTGTCTATGTGCCAGTCGCTGTCCTGAGCATTAATGGTACCACATTGAACAAGACAGCAATCCGTGTGTTAGAAGGAATTCATTTTAGTGGGAAATAAAAATATTGTAAAAAATATAATAATTGCAGCATAGTGTGATTAAAAACTATCATAAGCCAAAGATACAGTGGAGAAAGTGATCACCTCTAGCATGGAGGAGAACACTTCATAGATAAGGTGCCTAAACTAGACCGCTAAGGGTGAATGACCCCTAGAACTTGGCACATGCCAGTGGTTCTCTACTTTGATTGTACATCAGAACTACCAGAAAGACTGCTGATACCCGCATCTTACTCCCAGAGGTTCTGATTTACTTGGCCTGGTTTAGGACTCTAACCTCAGTGTATTTTGAAAGCATCCCCGGTGATTCTGATGTGCAGTTATGGTTGAGATCTGCTCTAGTGTGTCTTGGTCTCAAAGATCATTTTTCACTTGAATTTCATAGTAGAAATTCCTTGACATTTCTATTTTGACTTCTAAAGTTATGATTACATGCTTTTAAAAAAAAAATTTCTTTCTCAGACCTTAGAAAAGTTGCAGGTACAATAAAAGATACTCCCCTGTGCCCTGAACCATTTGAGAGTAAGTTGCCAACATAGTTTACAAATAAAAACATTCTTCTGCATACCCATAGTATGACAATCAAAATCCATGAAATTAACTTTGATACATTATACTCTGTAATTTTCAGGCCCCATTCAGGTTTTGCCCATTGTTCCAGTGATGTCCTTTATAACAGAATGATCCAGTCCAGAATTAGTCATCTATCTTTCTGTCTAGAAGAGTTCCTCATAATTCTTTAACCTTTGCGGCCTTGATAATTTTGAGGATTCAACTAGTTATTGTTTAAAATGTCCCTTACTGGGGCTCAGTCAATTAAGTATCCGACTCTGGATTTTGGCTAAGGTCTTGATCTCAGGATCGCGAATTCAAACCCCACATTGGGCTCCACAAGAAAAAGTTCCTTACTTCAGTTTTTTTCTGATATTTTCTCTTCATTAGATTTAGGTTATGCATCTTTGGCCAGGAATATCCTAGAAGAATGCTGTACTCTTTTCATTGCATTTCTCACATGGCATGCAGTTTTGATTTGTCCCTTTTCTGGTGACGTTCGTTTTGATCACTTGATTAAGGGCTGTTTTCCAGGCTTCTCTGCCCAATTTCCCTTTTGTAATTAATAAATATTTTGTGGAATATTTTGAGATTGTGAATATCTTGTTCCTCTTTGCACTTGAAATTTCTTCATTTGTTTATTTTAATATAGACTCGTGGATTCTTATTTAATATGCTCTCCATTATTTCATTACTTATTTTGATAATTCACATTGTTCCAGATCTGGCCAGTGGGAGTTCCTTTAAGTTAGCTTCTCTCTGTATCATTCTTTGAACACTTTCCTTTGACAGAAGATGTTCCGGGTTCAAATTTTCTTTACATGCTGCTCAAGCCTGATTAGTCATTTTCTAAAAACTCCAGGTTCCTTTTAGTGAAGAATGGTATTTAGAAACCAAGATCTGGGTGCTAGATAAGCTCACTGCTATTACAGTGTACATGTTCTGGTCTCTAGAGGCCAGATTTGGGGACTGTGTGTGTATATATACATTATATGTATACAACACATCTATATTTATTTCTTACCAATGTTTTTGTTGTTATGGCAGCCCAAGAAAGCTAATACAGACGTGTACTTTCACAAGTTGTTTCTTTTCCAACATAGGTGATATATGTTAGCACCAACCTACATTTAGGTGGGAATGGACCTATAAGACAGGTAGTAATTCAGTTCTGCTTAGAAGATAGTATTTATTGACCTATTTCTGAGTGGGTATAACAATTTTGGAAAATCTGCTGCTTTACCATTCTCTCAGGCTTAAGCTTCTAACTCAAGAACTACTTTGTGTCTACCAAAAAGGAATTATCTATCTATATATGAATTCACAGATATCTCCAATTCAAAACTAATACCACAGGGTTCATTTTAGCCTACCCTTGTTCATGTTTGTAACTGTCTTTCTGACAGAAATCTGGCTCCCATTTTTCGTAATATATTTTCTTATTTGATCTGTTCTCCTGTATGTAACCAATCTCCTAACAGTCCTCTCTTCCTGCACTGGTATAGGCACCTTCTTTAACTGCTTAATAGCTGTTGCTGGTATAGTCAATATGCATTAGAAAAGCATCACACTATGTTCTGTCATGTGCTTCCACAATAGTATCCTTTTCTTTTTCTCCAAGTGTGTATAGCTTTCTTTACAGTAGGACAAAGAAGTACCACTACTTTGAATGCCTGCTCTTTACAGACATAGTAGTATGCATTTTACGTACATTACCTCATTGAATTTTTTTATAAGTTACATTTTACGTAGAAGGAACCTGCTTTAAAAAGAATAAATAACTTGTCTGTAATCACAGGTAAGTAAGTGGTTGAACCAGGATTTTGGCTCAGATTGTTGTCCTTCAAAGGTATGCTCTTTTTTGCGATTATATATGTGTGTTTATGTGTGTGTATGTATGTACATACACACATATATGTGTATACACACATATTATATAAATTAGGTTTATCTTCTTTCCATAAATATCTATCTATCTGTGCATATCCAGTTTTGAATGTTTTTTCCCTTCAACTTTTCATATTTCTCTTATTTGAATTTTCTTACATAAATTAGTTTGTAATACACATAACTCTCATTGTGTAATGTTTTAATTCTAAATACCTTGAGACCATTTTATAAAAGTATGGAAAATAAGTTTCAGTATTACTTATATTTGTCAGGTTTTGATGGACATGTTTGATCAGGATGATATAGGTTTGGTTTCTCTCTGTGAAGATGAACCTACTTCTTCAGGTGAATTAAACTACTATGACCTTATCAGAACTGAAATTGCAGAAGAAAGGCAGTATCTACGGGAACTAAATATGATCATAAAAGTGTTTCGAGAAGCCTTTCTTTCTGACAGAAAGCTGTTTAAACCTTCTGTAAGTACCTTTTTGGTTTGAAACTATGTACCAAGTTGAAATTCTGTGTAATCAAAAGTTAAATAGCAGCTTAAAATCATAAATAAGAAATTTTTATATTTGGAGTATATAAGCAAAAATACTCTATTATGTAGTATTTATAGTTTTAAAAATATGTGAATTGTTCCACATAAAGGGCATGACAGTGAACGTTAGACATAAGTGCACACAGCTGCCCTGATTAGAAAGGGGGACTACATGGGAATGAAATAATTCCGCTGTGCAAGATTTGAGGTTTATAATCATTCGTTTTCACATAGTGAAAAAGATGTATGGTCTAGAAAAGAAAGACTTAGTACTTTTTCATGTCTTTTGGTAGGTACTTGAAGGCAGTGGCTTAAAGTTTTAGCAGTGGAGCTTTTTAAGAAGTTTATGCAGAGTGCCATATAAACAAAGACAGAGCTATTCCATTGGAAAATGGGATAGAAGTGGTGGGAAATAGGATGGGAGCCTTGTCCTTCTTTTTCTTAACTACTGTAGCTTCTAAAGTCAACTTAAGGAATAAAGCTAGACAAATAGTGTCTTTTTTAAAAAGTTTTTTTTTCCTTTCCTTCCTTCATCCCATGACTTATTTTTCCTTAGATGTCTGTGTCTGCCCTTCACTTTAAGTATTCAGCCTTTTTTCTACCTCCTGACTTCCTCCCCCAAATAACTATTACATGAGTGAATGTGCAGACACAGCTGGCTGAGTGTTTAAGATTAGGAAGTGATTTAGCCTCTTTGATTCTTTTCCAAAGCATGAGTTTCAGTGATAATGTAAGGTTTTTTAGTTCACTTTTTTTTTTTTGTACGTATGTTTAGTTTAATGTTTTGTAGCAGCTCCCACTGGACACAATGCTTTAAGTAATTGCATTTTGTCATTTTCAAAGTACTGTCTGTTTTATGTGACCCTTATAACCTCCTCTGAGATGGATAAGACAGGTATTAATATCTCTACCTCACTGAGATGAGGAAATTTACACAAAATGATTATGATTTGGTAGGTTAGTTACAGAGGTTGATCTTGAACTTGAGTTCTTTTATACCACAGTATAACTGGTTCTAAAAATAAATACCTAGCAGATACTGGTAGCTTATTTTATCTTCTTTGGCCCATTAGTTTTCATTCCTCAGGAATTAATTTTTATGGGATCTCTTCTCACTGATAGTACTGATTTGGCAAAAAATTTCATGATACTGAAGGGCTAAGAGAAAGAGGGAATTCCTTTTTTCCCTTCATATTGTATCCTTTTTAGCTTTTTTTAGCATTTAGATATGGATTCACTATATTTACTGTATTTTTTTCTATTGAATTTTTTAGTCTCAAAAATACTGTAAATTTTTGAGGTAAAGACCATCTGAGATCAGAGCATAGTACTCAGCAAATATTTGATAAAGCAATGAGTGACTTAAAACTAATCTTAATTTACTCGTTTAGGCCCTACCCCTTTGTCTTCAAGACGCTCGCTCACGTTTGTGGATAACCTAATATATGCCAAGAGCAGTTTGTAGAAACCATCTCATTTAATCCTACTAGGAACCTTACAAATGAATGTAGTAGACCAGCTATGTGACCTTGAGCAAATTACTTAACTGTTCTGAGCTGGTTTCCTCCTTTGTAAAAATGAGGATGATCATAGTGCCTATCTAATAAGGCTGTTAGGAGATTACATGTCAAGTACTTACAATAGTGCCTGAAACACAGTAAGTGACCTGCTCCAGAGTCATTTATCTAACAGGTATGGGGCCAAGATCCATACTCAGGTCTGTTATGTTCCATAGCATGTAATGTTTCCATTACAAGATAGAAGAATGATGATAGTTGACCATAATCTGCATAATTAGTCATAATGGTCTGTGTCCAGAAGACTTAACATTGCTTAATTCAGATGTAATTCACACATGGAAGTTTGAATTAAGTCTTAATTCGTCCCCACATTTAGGAGACAGGTCACAAATTATGAAACTCGATTGTATTTGGATTAGGAGTCATGTCTTCATTTTGAACCCAGCTTTGGTTAACTAGCTCTGTAAGACCTTGATAAAGGTTTTTATCCTTTTAGCCAATTTTAAAATATTCAAATGCCAGAATTCTCTATATAAAGAGTTGTTTAGATTTATTCACTATAGGAGATTCTAGAATTGTTGAACAAAACTATCTGCAGTCTGTATTTCCCAATAAATTTACTGCGTGTAATTCAGAAGGTTTTTTAAATTTTGCTTTTATATTCATGATGGACTTATGCTTTGTTATAGAATATATGCCTTGGAATATATTAGTATGCAGTTGGATGAAAATGCACCCTTAACACTTATATTACTTATATTTAGTAATTGTTAAACTATTTCAACCTCACGTGTCTTAACTTTTCTTTTTTTCAGGATATTGACAAGATTTTCAGTAACATTTCAGATATACATGAATTAACTGTGAAACTTTTAGGTTTGATTGAAGACACAGTTGAAATGACTGATGAAAGCAGTCCTCATCCGTTAGCTGGAAGCTGTTTTGAAGATTTGGCAGAAGTAAGTTTACAAAACTATTTTGTAATTCTCATTGAAGTTTTAGATAGTGTATTAAAAAATTTAGTAAGATATTCTCTGTGAAAATTAGAGGATGTTCCTGACTGCTATAAAACAATATTTTGCATTGAACCAGTAGCAAACTGAAATTGCATTGTCTATATTTTTAGTGACACTTATTTTATAGTGTATTATAGTGTATTTATGATAATATTTATGGTGAAAGTTGGTTGGGTAGTAATATTTAGGACTTTCCCCCCCCTCCCCAGAGTCTCATTTATTTATTTGACAGATCGCAAGTAGGCAGAGAGGCAGGCAGAGAGAGAGCGGAGGAAGCAGGCTCCCCACTGAGCAGAGAGCCCGATGCGGGGCTCAATCCCAGGACCTCAGGATCATCACCTGAGCCAAAGGCAGAGGCTTTAACCCACTGAGCCACCCAGGTGCCCCAACATTTAGGACTTTTTTTAATGGCACATGCGTTTAAGGTGAAAGAAAATAGATTCTTTTGACCGTAGCTGTTTAGCTTTTGTAGATGGTCTTAATTTCCAAAAATTGAAAAGGAGGTTTATATTTTAATATTTTTCCCAAGGTGAAAATCATTTTGTCTTTTAAGTGATGATTATAAAAATAATATAGCTCATTGTAAAAATACTCAGAAAAATAGAGGCAAGTATAAAATGAAAGTCACTCAATTTAGCAACACCCAGAGATAACTTATCTTTACAACATATATTATTTTAAAGATTTTATTTATTTATTTGACACATAGAGAGAGATCACAAGCAGGCAGAGAGGTAGGCAGAGAGAGAGAGGGGGAAGCAGGCTTCCCGCTGAGCAGAGAGCCCGATGTGGGGCTTGATCCCAGGAGCCCGAGATCATGACCTGAGCCAAAGGCAGAGGCTTTAACCCACTGTGTCACCCAGGCGCCCCATACAACATATATTATTTAATCCTTAAAAATATTTTTCTATATATAGATACAAATCTGTGTATTTACAAAAACAGACTGTTACTATTTTTTTCCTGGTTTTTTTTCCTCCTAAAGATTTTATTTATTTATTTGACAGAGAGAGATCACTAGTAGGCAGAGAGACAGGCAGAGAGAGTGGGGGAAGCAAGCTCCCCTCTGAGTAGAGAGCCTGACTTGGGACTTGATCCCAGGACCCTGAGACCATGACCTAAGCCAAAGGCAGAGGCTTAACCCGCTGAGCCACCCAGGCACCCGTCTCCTATTCTTAATATATCATGAACATTTTCCATTTTCCTTGTTAATAAAAAGACTTCCACACTTTTTTTTTTAATTATATCAGTTGAAGTTTAGTTGGCATACAATGTTTTATTAGTTTCAGGTGTGTAACATAGAAATTCAACAGTTCTGTACTTTACAGTGTTCATTGCCAAGTGTATAGTTATCTTCTGTCACCATACAACATTATCAGTGTTGTTGACTATATTACCTATGCTGTACTTTTCATCCTGTGATTTACTCACTAGAGGTTTGTACCTCTAATTCTCTTCACCTATTTCACCCACCCCTCACACTGTTTTTTAAGTCTGAATCAGTACCATGTTATATGGAGACACCATAACATATTTTAACTCCTTACTATTAATAAATGAATATTTAGGTTGTTTCCATTTTTTGTTATTGTAAACAACATACAACAAATATATTTATACTGTCTTCATAGTCTAATAATTATTTTAGGATGTATTCCTAGAAGTGGAATTGTAGTATTAAAGAGAGGACATTTTTAGAACTTCAAAACATTTTACCAAATTTACTTCCAAATAAGCTCTAATATATACTGCTCTTTTCCCCACAACTCCAGTTGTTATTCTATTCATTTTTGCCAGTCTAATGAGGGGGGAGAAAAGCTTTTATTTTATTTTATTTATTTTTATTTTTTTATTTTTTAAAGATTTTATTTATTTATTTGACAGAGATCACAAGTAGGCAGAGAGTCAGGCAGAGAGAGAGAGGGAAGCAGGCTCCTCACTGAGCAGAGAGCCCGATGTGGGGCTTGATCCCAGGACCCTGAGATCATAACCTGAGCTGAAGGTAGAGGCTTTAACCCACTGAGCCACCCAGGCGCCCTGAGAAAAGCTTTTATTTTTAAAACTAATGGTGAACATCTTTGTATATTCATCGGCTGTTTTTATTGCTGTTGGAAAATGGCAACAACAACAATAAAAGTGCTTTCTTTTGTTTTCATGTAAAAGATTTTCTAATGTTACAATCTTTGCCTATATTTTCTTGAAATATAGATCACTTTTATTACATCATTTTAGAGACAATTAAACTGATAGTAGAAGAGTATTCGCTTACTGATACCTAAGCAAAATATTCAGCCTTAATTTTTATTAGCAAGTTTTTATATTGTGATATCTTAGCATATTAATCTGTAGCCAGGTTGGTTGCTATTCTTTTAAAGATATCATGGTTCAAAAACAGTGTATTTTTTAATTTTTATTTTGTTACTGTGCTAAAATATACTTTATATAAGATTTGCCATTTTAACTATTTTTAAGTATATAATTCAGTGGCATTGATTAAATTCACAATATTATACAGCCATACAACTGCTCTCTTTTTCTAAAACCTTTTTATCATCCCAAACAGAAACTCTGTACTCATTAAGCAGTAACTCCCTATTCTTCCCTCCCTCCTGATCTAACCACCAGTAACCTCTAATTTACTTCTTATCTGTATGAAAATAGATACTTGATATAAGTGGAATCCTAGCAATATTCTTTTTTTTTTTTTGAAGATTTTATTTATTTATTTGACAGAGAGAGATCACAAGCAGGCAGAGAGAGAGGAGGAAGCAGGCTCCCTGCTGAGCAGAGAGCCCGATGCGGGCCTCGATCCCAGGACCCTGAGATCATGACCTGAGCCGAAGGCAGCGGCTTAACCCACTGAGCCACCCAGGCGCCCCTAGCAATATTCTTTTGTGTCTGCTTATTTCACTTAACATGTTCTCAGGGTTCATCCATCACAGCATGTGTCAGAATTCCATCTCTTCATATGGCTGAGTAATATTCCACTGTATATCTATATGACGTTTTGTTTATCCATTTATTTGATGATGGACACATGGTGTTTCCATCTTTTGACTATTGTGAATAATGCTGTAGTGAACATTGGCATACAATATCTGTTTGAGTCTCTGTTTTGAATTCTTCTGGATTATATGTCCAGTAGTAGAATTGCTGGGTCATGAGGTAATTCTTTGATTAGCTTTTTGAGGAACTGCTAAACTGTTTTCCACAGGAGCTACACCATTTTATATTTCTACTGCTGGTAGATGAGAATTGAAGTTTCTCTCATCCTCGCCAATATTTGTTATTTTCTGAAAAACATACAGTATTTTTAAAATACAAAAATGAAAGAAGTCTCTTAGTTATAACTAAACACTGGGAATATTGAATTATTGTCAAGTAATAGAAATTTATTGAAATACAAACATTTACAATTATGGACAATTTTTGTCTTGTTATTTTACTATATATTAGTCTTTGCTTTCTTTTTCTGATTTTGAAAAGTGTAGAGTGGATAAAATAGTAGTACCAGGTTTTGCTTCCTTGGAGAGTGTCTTAGGTGTAAACTCACTTTAACCTAGGTAAGCCTAACTGAAATTTCAAATCCCAACCTTGTTTTACTAATAAATACTCTTCATTTACTGGAAGTAAATGTGGATAAGCATTTTAATAGTTGGATAACTTATGGCCGCAAATTCAGTGACCTGTTTTAAGATCGTGTATCATTCGAGATCATTACATACATTTAAGAAAATTTCTTAAATTTAAACTTAAATTTAAGCTTAAAGTTACTGTTTGACCCCCAAAAGTTTTGAAACCTAGTTGAGAACTTGAATAAAAATTTACTATTAGATAATCTGCCATATTAGTAGAAAAGATGTTCTTTTAAACCTAACACATTCTCCTTTTTAAAAAAAAAATAGGAGCAAGCATTTGATCCTTATGAAACATTATCACAGGACATTCTTTCTCCAAAATTTAATGAACATTTCAGTAAGCTGATGGCCAGACCTGCAGTGGCTCTACACTTTCAGGTAAACTTAAATTGAATGTTTGTTTTTTGTTTTTGTTTTTGTTTTTATAAAGCAACCAAAGAAATAACTCACCATCTTATTCTTCAACATTTGTAAGTTCTGGAATCCTTTCATAAAGCACATAAAGAACTAATTAACCAGTCCTTCAAAATCGGTTCATTGTAAGCTTGTTTTAGATTATTTTCTGTTTTTTTGTTTCAAGTTCTTTCAGTCTGTCCTAAATGTAAAAATCTTTTATGGAATATTATTACACATACTGATTGACTACAAGAATCTGGCACATCCTAGTTCTGGGATATAGAGATTAATATGCAGAGCTCTTTTAGGATCTTATTCCCTACAGGAGCAGGAACAGAAATCATAAAGACTGGAGAATATCTTCATGTAATATCCATACTGACTTCTCTACCAGGCCTGTAATTTAAAGGAGATATTAATGGGGACTATACAAGTTAATTGATTCAGTAATGCAGTTAGATAAAATGAAAGAAAGTGGAGAGACAGAATTACATTTTAACTCTTTCAGTTAGCAAAGGTTAGTTACACTGGCATAGATCCTTGACTTTATACTGCTGTAGAAACATTCTGCATGTAGACTAGCTCTCTTCCCTTAGCATGTAAATATGGTCTTTATTGTCCTAAAACCAGCAAATAAACAAAACTTTCTTCGCTCTAGCCGTTGCCCCTTTCATTTTTTTTATTTTTAGCTAATTATCTTCATACTACTTTTTACCCTTCTTTATCAAACTGCTACCATCTGTATTCTGATCAGGTTAGAACACTAAAAGCTGCCTTTAAAATGAGCTTAATTGTCATTGTTTGTATATTTTGATTTCCAGTGGATATTTTCATTTCCTATTTATGCCTGTACTATTTGTTCCCTCCTTGTCCTTTTGGCTCCCACGATACTTCCTCCTAATTCTGATCTTCTTTCACTTCTTAGTCTCCATAATTGCCAATGTTTTTCAGCTTCAGTTATCAGCCCCTCTTCTGCCCCGCTGTATTCCTTGAGTGACTTTATCTGTACATTCTGCTTTAGCTGCTGCCTGTATGCTGGTGACTTCCTATTTGTATTTTCAAGACATAACACTCTTATGAGCACTGTGTGTCTGTTTACATTTTCATATAACCAGGTTCCCTTTGAACTAACTCCCTTGGATATCCCACAAGTATTTCAAATATAACGTGTTCAAAACTGACCTTAAAATCTTCTCCCTGCCTTCTTTACTGTAAATTCCCATTATAGTCTTCTACTGTATTCAATAACTTGTCAACTTGGAATAAAATTAACCTAATTTTCAAAACTTACTTCAATGAAGAAATAATTTTCTTAAGCTAAATCCTATATATTCATATAAACCATAAAGTAAGTGTTAGTTAAATGGGACAGTATACCTGTAAGATCTTTGCATAATCATTAAAAGTACTCACAACATTTGTTTCATTCCTATTTTATTAGGAATTCTTACTGTGGGATTTGAATGTTTTTGGACTCAATTATTTAACTGTGGCTCCAGATATACAGTGAAATTTAAAGACTTAAATAAAATCCCTTTTCATGCCAAACTTACTTGTACTGTATTAACTTTACAAAGATCTATTCAGGGTAAGGTGAAGAAGGTAATGCTTCATTAAAAAAACCTAAAACAAAAAACTTCTTCAGAAATATGTAGTGCACTCTAAGAATATTAGCTTAGGAGTCAGAACTTCTGCCTTTGGGCCAATCAATAATTATGGTATCCTGAGCAAGTCACTTAACCTCTGAGACTTAGTTTGCTAATTTTGACATGATGATAATGTATATCTGTTACGGTTTTTGTGAAAATCAAGTGGAAGTACATAAGCATGTTTGGCGTATATTAAAATACTCATTAACTTGTTTTATTTTTAGTTCTTCACTATAAATACACATTGCATTAGCACTTTAGGATACACTTTAGTAGCCATTTCAGTGCCAATTAACAAAATAACTGATCTTATAGACTTAATTTTAAAGTTTCATCTTGGTTCCAGGTAAAGCATTATATATAAAATATATAAAAATAAATCAGGTGATTCACATCACTATCTTTCATTATATGGTGAAAGAAATTAATCTTTAGGAAAATAAGTTGACTAAGCATATAATTGTAATAGGTCTGTTGAACAAATTATAATTTAACTTCAGTTAACAATTTATGAGAACTATGGGAGTGTTTGCCTGTGAGGATATTTAAGAAGTAACATAAGAGATTCTTTCCACATATATTGCTGTTATCTCTATTTATCTGATGAGGAGAAATAATCGTTTAAATAAGTCAACCTGATGACATTTAAAGTCAACATGAGTAACTTTTAAATCCCTCAAATTTTAGAAAATCATTTATCCTACAGATAATTAGTTTTCAGAACTGGGGTATGCCTAGCTGTACACTAAGATTTTTCAGGTGATATAAGGGCACAGACAGTCATAAGGCAATCAGTTTCTAGCCTGGCTGCTACCTTTTTTGTGTTTTTGTATTCTCTTTTTCAACTTCTCTTATGCATTATGCTTGCCATATTGAATTTCCCATTATGCACTGATCCAAGGTATAAAAACCTGCAGGGTCCCAGCCAGGGGGAACAAAAACCTTTTGCTCTTATAGGAGAGTTCATTGAGTGCAAAGCAAAAGGATTTTTAAAAGCAGGAGATAGGGTAATTGTGTTAAAAATAAAAACTTGTAGTAGCTAAAATGTCGTGTCATATCAAACTATATCTTGCCATATCTAGGAATTAAGAAGTGAGATCATTTACAAGAGTTAAAATTAATTATTTTAAAAAGTATCTCAGCATTCATTGGACATTAGAATAAAGGAGAGGGGAGGCTTGTGAAGTTCTCATACTGGGGATATGGAGTTAGAAGCAGTTAGAGATTCTTCCAGATGTTTCCTGTACTTCTAACTGTGACATTAACAACATGTATGTTTGGCTGTAAGAATGAAGTTAGACTTTGTGCAGAAATTGTCTAATCTAGCTCTTTATTTTGGCAGTGAAGATTGGCTTTGTCAATGTAGTTATATGACAAGTATTTTTCATAAAATAAATAAGCTAAATCTGAAGTTTATTTAATCATTTGTGAAACATATTTAAGTCACATCTATGATACACAATATCCCCAAAAGTACATCCTTCATAACCACTTAAACTTAAAACATTTCAATATACAAGAGAGTGTATAGCTTTCAAAATTTTTTCAGGGTATGGGGAAGCAAAAGCTTTTGAAGAAAAGTTATATAGGACTGCTGTGAAAGTTATTTTTGCTGTATTAAGAGATGAAGAAATTTATGTATCTATCTAATAACTTAAAGGAGGAAAAAACCCTTCATTTTATAGCACTTTAATTTCCATTTAGAACATGCTTTCTGTTACAGTTTTGGTTAAGTCTGTATCTTGTATTTTTATAAGGCATTTCTGTTAGGCATTGCTGTTATATATTCTTGATACCAGAGATATACAGTTGTATCTTTTTGCTTTGCAGTCCATTGCTGATGGTTTTAAAGAGGCAGTTCGTTATGTCCTTCCACGCCTTATGCTGGTGCCTGTTTATCATTGTTGGCACTATTTTGAATTATTAAAGGTAAGGTGAAACCTTCCTGAGCCAAAAGTACTTGCATTTATGAGACTTAAGAACAAGGTTTTTTTTTTCAAAAGATTTTATTTATTTGAGAGAGAGAGACTAAGCATAAGCAAGGGGGAGGGCAGAGGCAGAGGGAGAAGCAGGCTCCCGGAGGAACAGGGATCCCAGTGTAGGTAGGGCTCAGTCCGAGGACCCTGGGGTGGTGACCTGAGCAGAAGGCAAATGTTAACTGACTGAGTCACGCAAGTACCCCAAGAACTAGTTTTTGATCTGGTCATATTATTTTTAATGCTTTTTATTCATAAAATAAAATATCTTAAATGTCTACCTTCTTTTCCAAAGAGCCTATATTTTTTGTTTTCATTTCATTACCAAAGGTAGGAAGAGGAAAATATGTCTTTATCCGTCATTTCATAATATAGAATTTCAAAGTACTAACATAGACTACTTTCTTTTTACTCTTTGGAGGCACACAGTAACAGTGATTTAACTCTTATGGAAGTAATTGATAACTTCTATGTATAACATTGGTCTAAATTTCCATCTTGTTTTAATTTATTAAAAAAGCACTTTTAAAGTTGACTTTTTTTTTTTTACCATGCAGTATAGTATTCTTTCTCTCTTAGCTAGGACCCTAACAAAAGCAACAGCTAACAAAAAATTATGTTAAAACTTGAACTCTTTTTATGTATGTATTTATGTATTCATTTATTTATTTATTAAAGATTTTATTTATTTACTTGAGAGAAAGAGAGCAAGCGCAAGGGTGGGGAGGAGCCGAGGAGAGAGATAAGCAGACTTCATGCTGAGCATAGACTGCAATTAGGGCTCAGTCCCACAACCCTGAGATCATGACCTTAGCCAAAATCAAGAGTTGGATGCTTAACCTACTGAGCCATTCAGGTGCCCCATTATTTCAAAATATCTTGTTCATTAAAATTTTCTTCTGCAACTTTTAAAATTGCTTTTTAGAAGCTAGACAGCCTTCTGCCTGTGTATTTTATACTTCTTTAGAGTACCAAGTTGTTGGTGTAGACAACCTGTTCAGATTTTTTCCATCTAACTCATTAGTAATAATGTTAAAGCCAGAATAACTCTGTATCCTGTAGGCACTAAGGCAAGGAATTCATTTGGTGATTTTTTTTTTTAAGATTTTATTTATTTGACACGCAAAGAGAGATCACAAGTAGACAGAGAGGCAGGCAGAGGGAGAGGGGGAAGCAGGCTCCCTGCCGAGCAGAGAGCCCAATGTGGGGCTTGATCCTGGGATCCTGAGATCAGGATCCGAGCCAAAGGCAGAGGCTTAACCCACTGTACCACCCAGGTGCCCCTCATTTGGTGATTTCTAATGAATAGCTATCTCAAGAATTCTTTTATTAAGTCTTATTACCTATAATATGTGATGCTGAAGCTCACAAGCTTTTGAGCACAAGTAGATGAACAACTTGATTCTGAATATCTCTCTGGGAACTCACGAATCCATAAAGAACTCATAAAAATGATTGCAGGCTTCATATGAATAATAAATTGGCTGCCCCAGATGTGTTGGATTTCTAAAATTTTTTTGGATAGTGTTCATGTCTAATTGGAAGTCCTATCATTAGACTTAAAACTGCCTTCAAGTATTTGTCAACATTTAAAAATTCTGGTTTGACTTTATAATTGAAGCTTATTTTTTACCCTGTCTGAATGATTGGCTTTTAAAACCTTCAAGGTTGATCTTACAGCTACTATGTCTGCATCTGAGATTAGGGCATTAACCGTGATGGCCTAACTCATCCTGAGGCCTTCCCTACTTTGCTACCAGTTAATCACTAGACTCCATCTTCTCTTAACCATTGTAATTGGTCAGCTAATTAAAATAAAGAATCAGGATGCCTGGGTGGCTCACTCAGTTAAGCAGCCACTCTTGATTTCGAGCCCCATGTTGGGCTCTGCACTGTGTGGAGTCTGCTTGAGCATTCACTCTCCCTCTGCCCCTCACCCACCTCGCATGCACTCTCCCTCAAATAAATAAATCTTTAAAAAATCATTAAAAATATTATATACATTTTATTTAAATAACCACAAAACCCCTATAGATCAACATTTATATGTATTTATGTGCTTATCTGTTGACTTATATGTATTTATGTGCTAATACATTGACTTGTAAAATCTTTTCTTGAACATAAATCTTTGTTACATACATCACAAAAATTATCTTCTGTGATTTCTGTTTTCCATTTCTTTTTAGATGGTACATGAATTTGGAGATGTTTGTAAAGACAGCTTGAGTGCAGAAACCTAGGTTCTTAACAATTCTTCCAAATCTTTCATAGTATCTTCCTTATACCTTTTTTTTTTTTTTAAAGATTTTATTTATTTATTTGACAGAGAGAAATCACAAGTAGATGGAGAGGCAGGCAGAGAGAGAGAGAGGGAAGCAGGCTCCCTGCTGAGCAGAGAGCCCAATGCGGGCCTCGATCCCAGGACCCCGAGATCATGACCTGAGCCGAAGGCAGCGGCTTAACCCACTGAGCCACCTTTTTTTTTTTAAAGATTTTATTTATTTATTTGACAGAGAGAGATCACAAGTAGATGGGGAGGCAGGCAGAGAGAGAGAGAGAGAGATTGAGAGAGAGAAGCAGGCTCCCTGCTGAGCAGAGAGCCCAATGCGGGACTCGATCCCAGGACCCTGAGATCACGACCTGAGCCAAAGGCAGCGGCCCAACCCACTGAGCCACCCAGGTGCCCTTCCTTATACCTTTTTAATGGAGCTTGCCTTTAAAATGCCTTGAGTTTTCATATAAATATCTTCTTTAAAAAAAAAAAAAGATTTTATTTTATTGATTTTAGAAAGAGCAGGAACAGACTTTGAGGCAGAAGGAGGGAGGAGAGAGAATCTCAAGTAGACTCCACTCGGAATTGAACACGGAGCTCAGTTTCATGACCCTGAGATCATGCATGACGTGAGCTGAAATCAGTCGGTTGCTTAACCGACTGAGCCACCCAGGTGCCCCTATAAATATCTCCTTTTATACTCTTATTTCTTTGACCTATATAATGAGTAATTAAATTACATAATTACATGATAAGCACAAGTTGCATAAACATATTTGGAAACATATATTACTGGTTCTCAGTAAGCATAAAACTCAATTAGTGAGATCAGAAAGGTCTAAATATTCTAGAATGTGGTCCAATTGTTAGCATTTATTGTCCTTGGTAATTAGTCCTTATATTACATAGTGGGAATAATCCTTAGTAAGAAAGGCATTTAATTTCATGCTGTGTGTGTACATATATATACACACGCACATATATATATGAAAGAAAAACTTTCATGAAATGCCACTTAACCATTTCTTGCAGTATCTGCTGTTTCTCTTCTATTCCATTTCTTTCTTTTAAAAAGGATTATGATCCCCTAATGGATTATGACATGCAGTTTGAAAAATACTGGAATAAGAACTAATTCTAGACATAAGCTAAACAGATTATTACATGGGGGGATGAGAAGCTACTTTCTACTCTTAAATTTGTTCTTACTGTGATACTGTTGGTCTTTTAAAACATTAGTTTTTAATTGTAAAATACACATAACATGAAACTTCACCTCTTAGCCATTTTAGCCACCCTCTTCAGTACTGTTAGATATATTGTTATGCAGCCAGTATGACTTGACATTTGGATTGCTTCTACTTCCTGGGTATTCTAAAATTATGTTGCTGTGGTATACAAATATCTCCTCAAGAGCCTGCTTTTCAGTTCTGTTGGGTAGAAATGGAATTGATGAATCAGATGGTAATTCTATTTTTAATTTTTTGAGGAAACACCATACTTTATTCCATAGCACTATAACATTTGACATCTCTACCAGCAATGCACAAGCATTCCAGTTTCTCTACATCCTCATCAACACTTGATATTTTCTATATCTTTGGGTTTTGTTAGTAGCCGTCCTGCTGGATGTGAGGTGGTATTTCATTGTGGTTTTGATTTGCATTTCTCTAATGATTAGTGATGGTGAGCATCTTTTCATATGCTTATTAATCATTTGTGTAAGTTCCTGGGAAAAATAAGCCGTGTGCTATTTGGGGGGTTGTTTGTGTTTCTGTTGTAGTGTTGTAGGAGTTCTTTATATAGTCTGGATATTAATACTTTATTATATGTACCAGTTGCAATATTTTCTTCGATTTCTGTAGATTGCCTTTTGTGATATTCTTTGGCTTAAGTACTCATCCAAAAGAAATTTTATTTCATATTAAGCTTACTTTGGATGAGAATCCTAAGAAAGAAGGCTGTACCAGTGTAACTTAAGACTGTCACATTCCTTAGGGAATAGAAAGTACGATCCTAGGGGCACCTGGGTGGCTCAGTGGGTTAAGCCGCTGCCTTCGGCTCAGGTCATGATCTCAGGGTCCTGGGTTCGAGTCCCGCATTGGGCTCTCTGCTCAGCAGGGAGCCTGCTTCCTCCTCTCTCTCTCCCTGCCTCTCTGCCTACTTGTGATCTCTCTCTGTCAAATAAATAAATAAAATCTTTAAAAAAAAAAAAAGAAAGTACGATCCTAGAGCAGTTTTAAGCCTGTTTCAGTCTGAATATTTGTTTGAGTCATGTGCCAAGAAGATACATTTGTGGACATAGCATTTAAATATTATTCAAGTTTTATTTCCCAGAACCAGAATTTATGATAAACAAGATAAAAAAATAACTATATAATGAGAAATTGTAGTGAATTACCTATTGTTTACTTGAAATTATCTCATAGTACATTGTTGGGTTGTTATTTATAGCAACTTTTCATAGTTTTAAAGTTCATCTTACAGATAATATATTTCTTTCTTTTTTTTTCCAAATTCAATCCTTTTTAAAAGAAGACTTACTTATTTTAGAGAGAGAACAAGAGAGAGCATGGAGGGATAGAGGCAGAGGGAGAAAGAAACCCAAGCAGATTCTGCACTGAGTGCACAGAGCCCGACTAGGGGCTCCATCTCACTACTGTGAGATCATAACCTGAGCCAAAACCAAGAGTCAGGTGCTCAACCTACTGTGCCATCTAGGCACCCCTCAAATTTAATCCTTCTGAAGTTGATCACAAAGTACTTTCATTTTATGTTTGTTTTTTTTCCTCAGATAAATTATAGATTTTTTTCTTGAGGTATATTTAATCCTTATGTAAGAGGAGCAAGAAAAAAACCAATTCATTTCCTGATTTGTAAGTGACTTTATAATATACTTCTTATATTCCAACATATCCTCAATCCTTCAGTTGGTAAGAACATACCTGGTCTTAGTTCAGAATTGATGTATTCAGGGCCAATTAACATTTTCTTTTTTTTAAGATTTATTTATTATTTAAGAGAGTGTGTGTGTGGTGGGAGAGGCAGAAAGAAAGAATCCGAAGCCAACTCCCCACTGAGTGTTAGGGTCCTCCCCACCCCGGCTTGATGCCAGAACCCTGAGATCATGACCTGAGCTGAAACCAAGAGTCTCTTGCTTAACTGACCAAGCCGTCCAGCTGCCCCTCAAGTAATACTCTTTAATTCTCTGGTCATTCCTTGGAAATTTAGTCATGGAAGGAATAGAAATTCTCCTCTCAAGAGAAATTATCCAGCGGGGTATCTGCTTGGGATTCTCTCTTTCTCTCCCTCTGTCCCTCCCCCTGCTCTCTCTCTCTTTCTCTCAAATAAATTTAAGAAAAAAAACTTGGGGTTCCTGGTAACTCAGTTGTTAAGCATCTGCCTTTGGCTTGGGTTATGATCCCCTGGTCCTGAGATCGAGCCCCACGTCAGGCTCCGGCTCAGCGGGAAGCCTGCTTCTCCCCCTCCCCCTCCCCCTGCTTGTATTCCCCTCTCGCTGTCTCTCTCTCTCTCTCTCTCTCTCTCTCAAATAAATAAATAAAATCTTAAAAAAAAAAAAGCTTGAGATCATCTCTGTTGAAATTAATGTTCTGGCTATTGAAAAAGAGTACAAGAAATATTTGGTTACATAATAAATACTCTTTCAGTACTGACACATCATTCAAGGATGTCCTAAGGAATAATAACGATTTTTTTAAGAAAACACATATAAAAGTGATAGTTGTTTTTTTTTTTAAAGATTTTATTTATTTATGACAGAGAGCGAGCGAGGGAGGGAACATAAGCATGGAGGAGCTGGAGAGGGAGGAGCAGGCTCCCCGCAGAGCAAGGGGCCTGATACAGGGCTTGATCCCAGGACGCTGGGGCCATGACCCAAGCCAAAGGCAGACACCTAACCACTGAGCCACCCAGGCGCCCCAAGTGATAGGTTATAATGAGTTGAATTTCCTACCAAATTTACTAAAACACTGTTTTTATGAAAATGTAGAGAGAACTTTATTGTTACAAAAAAAGAATTGATCACATGTATTATATCACATCAAGACTGCACTCCTAGTATAATGAATTAGAAACAAATTTATAATTTACTATAGTTTACCTTTAGGCATATAGACATCCACAGTAGATACAGCATTTTATAGGAATTCAAGAGAAGCATTATTTCAAGAAGTCTTAATAGAGTTATGAAAATACTTACACAAAGTGTAAAATCTTGGGCAGGATATACTTAACAGACAGCTAAGTAGTATAATGATCAGTAAGCAAGGAATGTATTTCAAGAAGTATTTCAGTGTTTCAAGAAGTCTTAATAGAGTTATGAAATTACTTACACAAAGTGTAAAATCTTGGGCAGGATATACTTAACAGACAGCTAAGTAGAATAATGATCAGTAAGCAAGGAATGTATTCTTCAGTCAAGTTCATAAGATACTACACCTAATGAAAGATTGCTTCCACCTTATTGCTTAGTTTAGGTGTTGTTGAAAGGGCATTTACTGTCTTTGACTTCTTTTCTAAGCTCACCAAGTTCATTTCTTAAATAGCGTAATTATCCAGTTTGTTTTAATGTTGAAGGAGTCCCCTTTGACTCATGATCACCAGATTTAGGCATAGACCAGTATTTTGCATAGTTGTGTCTGGTGCCATTGTAGAGAGGCAGTATAATGTGTGGCAAAAAACATGGGCCGTGGAGTCCATGGGTTTGAATATAGACTGTGCTGTTCATCTTGGGTGAACCACCTAACCTTTCTGTGCTTTGGTTTCTTCATCTGTCATATGTATAATAGTACCTATCTTACAGAGTTGTAACTAAGATTAAGGTAATGCTTAAAAGAACCTGCACAGAGTAAAATCTCAATAAATGTTTATTGTTATTTGTCTAAACACTTAACAAAATTATGAATATTTATACAACAGTCATTCATTCTTACTACTTTTGGGTATCTACCGTGCAGGTACTATACTAAAAATGAGTAAAACCTATGCCAGACTTTAAAGAGTTCATGGCATAGTGAAGAAGATGCATATTAGATAATTGCAGCAAATAAATGTAATAATTGTCTAAGAAGTACAGTACTGTGGAATCGCTGAGGCATGAGTAACTAACCCTGTCTAGGAAGTATGAAAAAATTAAATATGGATGTTGGGTATTTTGGGATTTATCCTGCTATTCTGGTGTGTGTATGTGTGTATGTCATTTATTTTGGAGAGCAATGAAAGACAAATGCTGAGGAACTATTGCAGATTAAAAGAGACAATAAATCACAACCTATGTCAATCAGGTCGTTATGTTGTGCACCGTAAACTTATGTAATGCTGTATGTCAATTATATCTTAATAAAACTGAAAAAAAGAAAGCCAGTGAAAACATGACTGTATCCTGTGTTGGAGGGAAAATTACTCTAAAGGACATTATTGGGACATTTGACAAAATTGGATATGCAAAAAATTAGATAATAGAACATCAGTATTAAATCTCTTGAAGTTGATCACTGTACCATGAAAGAGTATCTTTGCTCTAAGATGCCCTGCTGATATATTAAAGGAGAGAAGGGGAATGATACTATTTGAAAGTAATTTGTGTATCACTTGAGTTTTCCTCGTATTCCAGAAATAATCTCAAAGTTTTGTAGCAGTGGTTCTCTTTCCTCAGCAAGGAACTGAAAGGGGATAGCATCACAAACTACTCTCAAATAGTTCAGGGGAAAAAGCGGTGCACATATACTCAATGCACGGACTAATGAAGCATATGTAGCAAAATGTTTAAAGTTGGTGACTTGTGGTATACAGGAGTTATTTGTATTTTCATAACCTTTATATAAATTTGATATTTCAAAAGAAAAAAATTTTAAGTGGGAAGAAAAAGGAAGAGTTTCAGAGAGAGGAGGTGTTTGAGCTGTCATAGAGGCTAACTGGCCAGGGGAATAAGGAAGGCCAGAGACAGATGTGTGGAAAACGATAGGGATGTGAAAGCATGGCTTGTTTGCCGGTAGTTCAGTGTGGTCATTTCTATGTCAATACAAGATGTTGAGAATACATTCTTTCAATTGTCTATAGACCGTTAACTTGGTTATTTATTTATCTGATGTTTCTAAAAATTCAGGAAATGTTAAGCAAATTAGTAGACTAAGATTATGGCAGAGCCACTGCTTTACCTACTTTGATCACTAGGAAACCCTATTCTTTAAATAATCCTGAAATAACCTTTTTTTTCTCATTCCTTGGCAACCTTTAACTATCACATGGACATTTAGAAATGACATGGCCATTTGTGTGTAAGAGTTTGAACAGTCTTTTTTTAAAAAATATTTTATTTATTTATTTGACAGAGATCACAAGTAGGCAGAGAGGCAGGCAGAGAGAGAGAGAGAGGAGTTAGCAGGCTCCCCACAGAGCAGAGAGCCCCATGCAGGGCTCGATCCCAGGACCCTGGGATCATGACCTGAGCCCAAGGCAGAGGCTTTAACCCACTGAGCCACCCAGGCGCCCCGAGTTTGAACAGTCTTAAGACCAAATAGACTAAATTTCTATAGTCTATCCTCAAACACCTAAATAAAAAAGCAGCTCTTGGAGTGCCTGGGTGGCTCAGTTGGTTAAGTATTGACTCTTGATGTTGGCTCAGGTTGTGATCTCAGGGTTGTGAGATCAAAACCCTTGTTAGGCTCCACACCAGGCTTGGAGACTGCTTAAGATTCTCTGTCTCCCTCTTCCATTCACACCCACTCTCATGCATTCTCTCTCTCTCACACACACACTATCTGTCTCTTAACCGACGGAGCCACCTAGGCACCCTCACTATCTCTCTCTTTAAAAAAAAAAAAAAAAAAAAAAAGGCATTTCTCATTTTGGTAGAATCTTACTATGAGAGATAGTTTGAAATTTGGATCAACAAAAGCAGTAAAAATAAATAAAGAAATAAATAATCCTAGAAGCATTTTGTATCATCAATATCCATATTTACAAGGAAATATTTTAGAATAGAGTTGAGAAGAATTTGTAAGAAATCTTTAAAGCAGTAAAATAACTGAAAAAAAATTATGAGTCAAATGTTCACCTTTGAAGGTGAATTTTCACCTTTTCAAGTCAGAATGACCCAAGCACTCATCCTTTTCCAAACTTCTTTTGGTATTTTGCCTATTTTCCCTTCATCCTTTCAATTTTTTATTTCTTAATCTAGAGATTAAATTTTACTTCTAATGATAGTCACTTAAATTATTAAATTGCTGATCTTGTGATAGCAAGACTTCTACATTTATCTCAAAAAATATCAGATGGCTCTGTGCTCTAGAGAATAATTTCTAGGACATATACATGAAAAGTAATGGACCTAGGGGAGCTTGACTGGCTCAGTCAGAAGAATATGCAACTTTTGATCTTGGAATGGTGAGATTGAGCTCCATGTTGGCTGTACAGATTACTAAAAAATAAATAAGCTTAAAAAAAAAAGTAATGGACCTAGAACTCAAACAGTATTTATTCAGTTCCATGCTGAGGAAAGGGTATCATTGCTGAATGGTTTTCAGACTGTTCTTGGAATATAAGAAAAATTTATCACAAAATTTCTAGTAAGGTAGTTTAAAATCATAAAATAGATTTAAATTTTTATCAATTTTCAGAAGGAAAAAATATTCAGAAAGATTATAAGTTTTCCATATTCTTGCATAAATATATTTTGTATCTATATAATCTGTATATAGTATCTATATAATTCTCCACTTTTACTTCTCCTGTCAAATTGAAACACTGAAGCATCATCCAATCTGAATTATTTATCCTAAGGTAAATTTTCTTCCACTTTGAGAGTGAGAGAGAAGAGAAATTTTGGATAAATCTAGTAGAACCAGAGTTGTTAGAACTAATAATATAATTTGTAAGCCTTATTTCTATGGGTTAATGAGCTAGAATATTAACTTTTGTGGTTTCTTGATATTGACTACAATGGTTGAATTTTACGTTGTAAAAAAGTACCAGTTGAATCTCATAGATGCTGTTTGCAGAAAAGTTGATGATGGATTGGGTGCTAAAGTTGGCATACTTGATTATATTGTATAGCAAAGATAAACAAGCTTTTGGCATTTTTGAAACTTAAGAACTTAATCATTAGAGAATATGAAATAATTTGTGTGTTTATCTCATTTGTAGTTATTAACAAAAGCAACTTGTAAGGTTCATGTTTTTCGTATTTTAAACTATTTTTGTATGTCTGGAAAATGTCCAAATGGTTTTCACAGTTGCTTTTTTTTTCTGATTGCTGTGGTAATAGTGCTTTATATCTGTATTATATTTACATATGGTTTTGAGAGATCAGGTATACATAAGGTATAAGGTATACATCAGGTATACATAATTAAATAAATTATAACTGGTTTTATTAAGTATATTTAAAATTCATTTAGAGTTTATAATAGTTGTTGCTGTTTCCTCTACAAGAATGGGAGGGAATTGAGCAATGCAGGTTTAATTTTTGTTTGTTTTTCTTAGCAATTGAAAGCATGTAGTGAAGATCAGGAAGACAGAGAATGTTTGAACCAAGCTATTACTGCTCTTATGAATCTCCAAGGTAGTATGGACCGAATTTACAAGCAGTATTCACCTAGACGCCGACCTGGGTAATTCCATACTGTTGAAAATATGAATGCTTCAATATATTTCATTCATTCATGCCTCGTTTTCTTTTCTTTTTTTTTTTTTTTTTGATGCTTCATTTTCTAAAGAAGTGTTATTTGTAGTGATACTTATATTCTTGAAAGTTATACTCCTACATTTCTCATTTGGTCTTTAAGTTGTGGAAAATTGGCATTGTCTTATTGTTTAGATATATGTAATAAAATTTTAAAAGATAAATCTAATATTTATATATTATAGAGTTTAGGATTCTTGGTCATTTTAGTTCGTATGACATTTGAAATGAAATGCAGAGTCTAGTACTTCTCTTTCACAGTACTGTAGCTGAGGCATGTATCAGTTGTGGCAAAGATAGTAGAAGAAAATAAATGCTGTGTACAAAATCTGATGTTTGGTTATTTAGTGGTTTTATCACTTGATTTGAGGTAGTTTTACAATTAAATTTGGGTTGCTTAGCCATTGAAAAAGCTAAATTTATCTTAATTTTTTTTTTTCTTTTTAGGGATCCTGTTTGCCCTTTTTATAATCGTCAGTTAAGAAGCAAGCATCTGGCTATTAAAAAAATGAATGAAATTCAGAAAAACATAGACGGATGGGAAGGCAAAGATATTGGACAATGTTGTAATGAATTCATTATGGAAGGTCCCTTGACACGAATTGGTGCTAAACATGAACGACATATTTTTCTCTTTGATGGCTTAATGATCAGCTGTAAGCCCAATCATAGTCAGTCACGCCTTCCAGGTTACAGTAGTGCAGAGTACAGATTAAAAGAAAAATTTGTCATGAGGAAAATACAAATATGTGATAAAGATGATACTTGTGAGTACAAAAATGCTTTTGAGTTGGTGTCCAAAGATGAAAACAGCATAATATTTGCTGCTAAGTCTGCTGAAGAGAAAAATAATTGGATGGCCGCACTTATTTCTCTTCACTATCGTAGTACACTAGATCGAATGCTAGATTCAGTGTTATTGAAAGAAGAAAATGAGCAGCCACTGAGATTACCAAGTCCTGACGTGTATCGTTTTGTGGTAAAAGACTCTGAGGAAAACATTGTTTTTGAAGACAACCTGCAAAGTAGAAGTGGAATCCCCATTATTAAAGGAGGAACTGTAGTGAAATTAATTGAAAGGTTAACATATCATATGTATGCAGGTATGTGAAACTCATTACAAGTGCTTACCTACTGAGGGCTGAGAATGTAAAGCTTTTCAGGGATGTTCAAAAATGCTTGAGGAATGGAAAAAATGGATTTTCTCTGAAATATAAAAAGAATTCTACAGAATCAAAAGAGTAACTAAATATTATATATTTCTAAACTAAACTAACTAAATATTCCTAAAATATAATATGTTAGCTTCATTAATTATTAGATATTCACAAAAATTTTATGAATCTTGAATCAGAAAACAATCCTCATTTATCAAGAAATACCATGAGTACAGGAAGACCATGGTGGGAGGAACCAGAAAAAAGAAAAAGGAAGGCCTTCAAAATATGCTACTTTGGATTAATGAAACTGAATTGAACATACAAACTGTTTTATACTCTGTCTTTTCAGATCCCAATTTTGTTCGTACTTTTCTTACTACATACCGTTCATTTTGTAAACCACAGGAATTGCTAAGCTTACTGATAGAACGGTAAGAAAAATATTTATTTTACTTACATTAACATTTCATAATAAGTTAACTATTTTGTTCCTTGTAAAGTGGTGGGTACCGAGCATGTGCTCAACTTGTTTTTGAACATAATTTATTTGACATTAAATTAGTAGTATTACTATTCTCTTCAAACAACATGCTCATTAAAATCTCTGTTTATAACAGAGGTCTCTTCTGATTTTAGCAATGTTTATAGTGGTAATCAAAAAGACCCAATTTTAAAGTATGTATCTTAATGTTTTTTTGTTCAAAAAAACACTTCCTTAAAAGACTTTTTTAACTTGGCACTTTATTTTTAAAAATTTTTTTAGAAGATTTTATTTGTTTGAGAGAGAGAGCACAAGCAGGGGGAGGGGTAGAGAGAGAGAGAGAGAAGCAGAGTTCCTGCTGAGGAGGGAGCCCAATGCAGGACTCTATCCCAGGAGCCTGTGATCATGACCGAAGCTGAAGGCAGACTCAACCCACTGAGCCACCCAGGCGACCCAGTATGTAACACTTGAAAGGAAGTTTATCAGTAACTTTTCACATAAATGGTAGGAAGGAAGGTTGCTTAATTAAAATAATTTTTCTGTTGTATTTGAAATCCTTTTCATTTGTGTATGAACAACAAAAAATTTCTCTGATTTTCCTTCTTTTCTTCTTAGATTTGAAATTCCAGAGCCAGAACCCACTGAAGCAGATAAATTGGCCATAGAGAAAGGCGAACAGCCCGTCAGTGCAGACCTTAAAAGGTTTCGCAAGGAATATGTCCAACCAGTACAACTTAGGTTTGGCCTGAATATTATTTATTTTGTGTACCATTCAATTTTCATTATATAGTTAACACATATAAGTTCTTATCTCTTAATTCGGATAGAGGTATTGTTGTTAGACTTCATAGTAGTTAAATTAAACTTCCAAATTTCAGTGTGAAATTACTCTTAAATGTCCTGAAGAAATTTAATTATTAAAATGATACTGTGTTATTTGCATCAGATACCTCTGGCATGCGACACATTGTGCTTACAGACCAGGATACCTATTAAGTAAAAATTGTGAAATTCCATGTGAGTGTGCCTCCTCTCAACCTTGCCCATCCCAACCCCTTTGTGATCATCTAGTAATCCTGGGCTTTTTCATAGTTTATAATATTTATGGAATTTTAACTCTTTCCCTACTGTTCTCTCCCAAAATATATAGGCTTTTACTCACTCATCTAAAAAAATCAGTAATTTCTAAACATGTATTTGATAATAGCAGCTGCTAGTTGTTAGGTACTTACTGTATGCCTAAGTATTTTATCAATTTTCTTTCATCCTCACAGGAGTTACTACTTTATAGCTGAGGAACTTGAAACTTAGCAAGATAAAGTAATTTGAAATAGGTTATACAGAGAGAGCAGCAGGACAGGATTCAAACCTGTATCTGTCTGGTTTCCCAAGTCAGTGTTGTTTTTTTCTTACACTGAGCAGTGAAAATTGGAGGCTCCTTTGATTAGTCTTTACAGTCCCTAATTGTACATGATCTAAATTTTTTCTTTGCAAATACGAAAGTGCCTTGATTTTTGTTAACTAACAAATTGCAGCTTTGGAACTGAGCATGTTACTTATTTTTCAGGATAATTGCCACAAATAAATGCAGTTTTAGTGGAATGATAGCGCTCCCAGCTGTATGTGTCTGAGCCAAAACTTTTAACGTGTCGTTCTTTGTGTAAGATGGTATTTTTAAAAAACCTTTTTAATTAAAAAAGGGAGATGATCTTATTTACCCCTCAGCAATAAAGGAGTAACTTTTTTGTACTAGCTACAGTGAATTTGTACTCCCCCACACTCAGATTAAACTTTTTTAAAAAATATTTATTTATTTATTTTAGAGAGAACACATGCGCACATGGGGGAAGATGCAGCAGGAGAGGGAGATAGGCAGACTCTGTGTTGGGCGTGGAGCACGACACTGGCTTGATCCCAGGATCCTGAGATCATGACCTGAGCTGAAATCAGGAGTCAAATGCTTAACCGACTGAGCCACCCAGGCACCCCTAAAATATAATTTTAAAACAATAAATTAATCCGAAGACCTGCTTTACATCATTGAAGTGCTTAGGTTTTAATTAAATACAAATTAGAGACCGAGTGTTATATTGGCCCTTATATATAAAGTTGTTACCATGGTATTAGAGAAATGAAAGAAGTATAATTGAAGGCTTACGTCTCACTAAATTGTGTTTCTTTACATTTTTTCAGGATCTTAAATGTGTTTCGGCACTGGGTTGAACACCATTTTTATGACTTTGAAAGAGATTTGGAATTGCTTGAAAGACTGGAATCCTTCATTTCAAGTGTAAGAGGTATATTATTTAAAGGTTTGATTGAATCTTATGTTGCACATCAGCTTAGTTTTAAATTTGTGTGACTTTTAAGAAGCTAAACTGTTATTTTTAAACAACTAAAATAACATTTGGTATGATTTATAGACTCAAAGGAACTCACGTATGTTAGAACCACCTGAAGTCTTAGAACCTTGCCTTTTCAAGTTTTTAGGAGAATCTTTTTTTAAAAGAAGTCATCAGTCTTCTTTAATAATCTTAATACATTTAAAATTTTATCTCATCTCAAGGTGGCCATTCTTTCAACTATTTTAATATATGTGCAGTAGTACCTGTTTTCTTATTCTCCTTAATCCTTCTCTTTAGTTTTGAATGGTTAACAGCTTTGAAAAATAACATTTACTTTAGGGCACTTGTGTGACTCTGTTGATTAAGAATCCGACTCTTGGTTTTGGCTCACTCAGGTCATGATCTCAGAGTTGTGAGATCTGGCTGGCATCAGGCTTGGTGCTCAGCTCAGCACAGAGTCTGCTTGAGATTCTCTTTCCCTCTCCCTCTGCCCCTTCCCCTGCTCATGCTATTTATCTCCCTCTAAATAAATAAATAAAATCTTTAAAAATAATATTTACCTCTCTTGCAGAAGTTTTTGGTATATTTTTTGCACCTGAAAGATAAGAGTTTCTTACCTAAAATTTTAGCACACAGCCCATGAAATGAAACTCTCGGCCATGAACATTTAAACAAGTGTATATTATTGAATCAAGAACATTTATCTGACAGGATAAGGCATTAAGTAAGAATACTTCAAGCCTGGGGCGCCTGGGTGGCTCAGTGGGTTAAGCCGCTGCCTTCGGCTCAGGTCATGATCTCAGGGTCCTGGGATCGAGTCCCGCATCGGGCTCTCTGCTCAGCAGGGAGCCTGCTTCCTCCTCTCTCTCTCTGCCTGCCTCTCTGCCTACTTGTAATCTCTCTCTGTCAAATAAATGAATAAAATCTTAAAAAAAAAAAAAGAATACTTCAAGCCTAACTTATCTCATCTGCTTGCTCTTACTTAAGGGGAATTTTACTTAAAATAGAGTATTTGATTCCTTTGCCTCAACTTTGATATGTTTAAGATACATTTTTATCATGTTTGCCTTGAAATTGTTTATGGTAACAAATTTTTTGTTTTATATTCTTAATGAAGATGCTGGACTATATATGATCTAAGTAATTTCTAAAATACAAATATGTATTAGGATAAAGCAAGTAAATGGTTATGTTAATGTCTAGAGGTTTTTCTTAAATAAGTTATACCACAGCATAACCAAGTAGTTTCATTCTTTCTTTCTTTCTTTTTTTTTTTTAGACTTACTTATTTTAGAGAGAGCACATGCAGGGAGGAAGGGCAGAGAGAGAATCCTAAAGGAGACTCCCCACTCAGTGCGGAGCCCTAGGTAGGGCTCCATCCCAGGACCCTGAGATCATGACCTGGGCCGAAATCAAGAGTAGGCTGCTTAACCAATTGAGCCATCAGGTGCCCTGAGGGAAAGTTTCTTTTTATAAATGTATTTTAACTAATAAATGAAGAAGGAATGATAGAACTAGAATATAACTATTTTTCAGCCTCCTAGTAATATTACAAAGATGTAACTGGACATTATATGGCTGCTGTTAGAAATATTTACAAGTATTCATGTCAAAAAATTGATCCTGAATCAGATCACGTCTGTATGTATCTGATTTACAGAAAAAACCGGACAGAGAAGTAATGCAAATTACACTACAGGAATAGTATTGGAAAAATTCAGACTTGGGAAATACCACAAGGCGAATGATTCCATTTTAATGAGTAAATTGCAAGGAAAAATAAGAGAGAAAAGGAGAGCCTATAGATTAAAGGAGACTTGAGACATTGACTGCAATTTGTAGAACTCGTTCAGACCCTATTTCAGACAGGCCAACTATTAGAAAACATTTATGAGAGAATCAGGGAAATCTGAACACTAATTAGATATTTGATGATTTTTAAGAATTTACTGTCATTTTTATATATGATAATGGTTTTGTCATTTTAAAAAGTCTTTAATTTTTAGACACATACTTAAATATGAATGAAATGACATATTTATTTCAGGTTTATTTATTTTAAGTCATCTCCAGTAGCCCAAACATGGGGCTCAAACTCACAAATCCAAGATCAGGAGTCACATGCTCTTCTGACTGAGCCAGCCAAGCTCCCTATGTTATTTCTTTCAAAATATTTTTGAATTTTTGAAAGAAAAATAACATAGGGAATGGAAGGAGGGCATGAGTGACATTAAGTGAAGCAAAAATTTGCCATAAGTTGGTAATTGTTGAAGCTGGGTAAAGATGAAAGATTATACAAAGATTTGCAGTTAATGTCTGTCAAGTAAAAGGTATTTTTGTTTGTGTTCTTTTCTAGGGAAAGCTATGAAGAAATGGGTAGAGTCAATTGCTAAGATCATCAAGAGAAAGAAACAAGCTCAGGCAAATGGAATAAGCCATAATATTACCTTTGAAAGTCCACCTCCACCAATTGAATGGCATATCAGCCGACCAGGACAGTTTGAAACCTTTGATCTCATGACACTTCATCCAATAGAAATTGCACGTCAACTGACACTTTTGGAATCTGATCTCTATAGGTAGACAGTTAATGTTTATTTGCTGCTCTGTTTTCAAGAATCTTAAACTATACCTCTGTTTTCAGAACATTTTGCAAATTATTTATGAATACTTAAAAGTGCCTCATTTATTCTTGTGGGCTTGGAGGAAAGCTCATAGCACCGTTTTTAACTACAATCTGTCCTACAGGAAAAAAGTCTTATATTGCTATTTAGGCCTAAAATAGGTACTAGCAGTCTTTCACATGGTGAGTGATAGACACTAATGCTACCTTTTAGGCAATCACCCAGGTCTTCCTCCTAATACTTCCTCAGATTGTTTTAGATTGTTTTGTAGGCTCTTGAAGGTAGCTGAGTAAATAGAATATTGAGAGAGACAGGCTTTCTTTATTTTTTTTTTTCAGATTCTGAGTAATCAAAAATTTAATTTGGAGCTTGACTGGGTTAGGTTTGCTAGGCAAATGAATAACAAAATTCTTAGAAAAAATGAAGATTTCTTTATTTTTTTTAAAGAAGTCTTAAGTACTTCAGCTATTTGAAGTCAAAGTAACTTCAAAGAAAAGTTATTTCTGAAGTAGTGTGATGATAAATCATACTTAAAACTTCTGAACTTTTCTTTCATTTATGAGACTCATTAGATCGAAATGTGCTTGGCTAGGGGTGCAGGGCGGCTCAGTTTGGTATCTGCTTTCAGCTTGGGTTGTGATCCCCAGGTCCTGGAATTGAGTCCCTTGTTGGGCTCCCTGCTCAGTCGGGAGTCTGCTTTCCCCTCCCCTGCCTCTGTGCACTCTCTCTCTCTCTCAAATAAATAGATAAAATCTTTTTTTTTTTTTTTTTAAGATTTTATCTATTTATTTGACAGAGAGAGACATAGCAAGAGAGGGAACAGAAGCAGGGGGAGTGGGAGAGGGAGAAGCAGGCCTCCCGCCGTGCAGAAAGCCCGATTTGGGGCCAATCCCAGGACCCTGGGATCATGACCTGAGCCGAAGGCAGATGCTTAATAACTGAGTAACCCAGGTGCCCCAGATAAATAAAATCTTTAAGAAAGAAAGAAATGCACTTGACAATTTACTTTTATCTGTATCCCATCGTCTGTCTTTTCTTGTAAAACATTTCTTGCCATTACATTGTATCCATGCAGATTACCCATTCCCAACCTAACCTTTATAGTTGCATGGTTTCATGACTTCCAATGTCATTCTGCACTCCAAATCTGACACCTCTTAAGGTTATATTTCAAATCTTGTTATCACTCCCAATCATTCTTATTTCAAAATAACTAATTCAAGCATCTCTCATTTCTTTCTTTTTTTTTATTTTTATTTTTTTTTAAATATTTTATTTATTTATTTGACAGACAGAGATCACAAGTAGGCAGAGAAGCAGGCAGATAGAGAGGAAGGGAAGCAGGCCCCCCGCTGAGCAGAGAGCCCGATGTGGGACTCAATCCCAGGACCCTGCATGACCTGAGCCGAAGGCAGTGGCTTAACCCACTGAGCCACCCAGGCGCCCTCTCGTTTCTTTCTAACTGCAGTCCTCTATCCTTTCAGCTTGCTTTATCAGCTTTGTCCTCTGTTACCTTTTTTTAAACCACTATCCTTGCAGGTAACAGCCACCTCTCCCCACCCTGTCAAAAAATGACTTCTCACCATTGTCATTTCATCAAAAAATTTTCTGCATTCAGGAGCCCTTTCTACAATACAAATACCTTTAAGAAGTTATCTTGATTGGCAGCCATTTTTTTTTAAGGGGAAAAGTAAGAATATACAAAGTTTAGTGCTAATGGAAATATAGGAAGGCAGCAGAGATAAAAAAAATTTGCCATTCTTTAGAATTGGGCCTCTTGTTTGCCTTGGCTGTGCCATTCAGAAATGAGCACACATGTCAGCAGTTGTAAACACCTAATTCAGAGTGTCATGTTGTATTTTAGGTAATTTGGAGTTCAGGTGGTTTTTGTTTATATTGTGGAATTTGTGAAAGGTAGGAATGAAGGGACTTGCTACTTGAGTTAAAAAATAAAAAAGTACTGAATCACATTTTTCCTCATTGAGTGACTGTTAAAGGAGTAGATATCAGAAAAAGAAACCACTTAAGTCAATGTGGACCTGCTTTCAGCACATAGAAAATACCTTTGTTAAGTGAGATGTATATTATGGAAGAAGAGGAACATTGACACTGTAAACTGAATTTCTTTTTTTTTTTTTAAAGATTTTATTTATTTGACAGAGAGATACACAGTGAGAGAGGGAACACAAGCAGAGGGAGTGGGAGAGGGAGAAGCAGGCTTCCCACTGAGCAGAGAGCCTGATGCGGAGCTCGATCCCAGGACGCGAGCAGATTACGACCCGAGCCGAAGGCAGGCAGACTCCTCTAACGACTGAGCCACCCAGGCGCCCCTGAATTTCTGATTTAACTGTAGAACAGCCCAAGAAAACTTACTTTTAAAACTGTTAACAAGGTCCCTTTTGTATTCAAATCTACTGATTAAAAACTTTTTTTTAAATTAATAGTCAAGACCATAGGATACTGGCCAATTTTTAAAATTATGTAATCCTGGCTCACTATATACAGTAATTTAACTTGCTCCTCTGTCAAATTTCTTACTGAATAATTCAGCCATTTAAAAAAATGTAGAAAATTATATAATGAGGTCCCATCAACAGCAAAAGCCTTACAGATACAATTGAAATCCTTCAACTAATTTTTCCCAATTCTGTTCTTCTTTCTCCCAATAACCACTCTCCTGTATTTGGTGTTTATTATTCCTATGTATGTCTTTATAACTTATACACATATAATATTGATAAACAATATATAGCATTGTTTTGCAGGTTTTTTTTTTTTTTTAAGATTTTATTTATTTATTTGACAGAGATCACAAGCAGGCAGAGAGACAGGCAGAGAGAGAGGAGGAAGCAGGCTCCCTGCTGAGCAGAGAGCCCAGTGCTGGGCTTGATCCCAGGACCCTGGGATCATGACCTGAGCCGAAGGCAGAGGCTTTAACCCACTGAGCCACCCCGGTGCCCCTGTTTTGCAGGTTTTAAGATAGTTTATACTTATGTGTCATTGTACAACATGTTTTGCACTTACATTGTTCTGGCATTTAAGTTGATGAATATAGCTCTGGTTTGCTTTTTTTTTTTTTTTTTTAAGATTTTATTTATTTATTTATTTTTTGAGCACAAGTAGGCAGAGGGGCAGACAGAGAGGGGGGAAGCAGGCTCTCTGCCGAGTAGGGAGCCCGATGTGGCTTGATCCCAGGACCCTGGGATCATGACCTGAGCTGAAGGCAGAGGTTTAACCCACTGAGCCACCCAGGTGCCCCTGGTTTGCTTATTTTAATTACTGTGGTGTTCCATTATATGAATGTTCCATAATTTATCCAGCCTAGGTTATTTGTGGTTTTTCAGTCTTGCAAATAATGACTGCTTCACTGAGTATTCTTACAAATATTTTCTTATAACCTGGTAAAGCTTAAGTATATATCTAGATAGACTTTTAGGGGGATCTAGTTTGTATATCTTCAGTTATATGAGATATTGCTTAATTACTTTACAAAGTGGTTGTTTCAGTTTTTACTTGGATATCAGTGTTGGAGAGATTCTACACATCTTTACCCACTTGGTACTATTAGACTTCTGTTAGACAGGAGTAAAATGGGATTTCATTGTGGTTTAATGTTCTTCTCCCCGAATAAGAGACAAAATTTTTTTTTGTGTTTATGTGACTATTTGGGTTCAGTCCTCTGTGATTTAAACCTGTTCATGTGTTCCTCCATTTATCTTTTGTGTTGTCTTTATTTTACTGAGTATTTAAAGATCTTTAAATAATTTTGATACTAATCCTTTGTAGGTTAAGTTGCATGATTTTTTTATTCCACAGGAAAGTCCAACCTTCTGAACTAGTAGGGAGTGTATGGACCAAAGAAGATAAAGAAATAAATTCTCCAAATTTATTAAAAATGATCCGCCATACCACAAATCTCACTCTATGGTTTGAAAAGTAAGTGTTTATTTTTCTGCCTTATTACTTTTTACAGCTATAATATTAAGTCATCTATAAGCTTAAATTCTTGCTAAAAATATATGTATTCTTTTCTGCGTGAGGTGAGGAAATTGCCTATTAAGCCATGCTTTTTTGTTTTTGTTTTTTGTTTTTGTCTAGGTGCATTGTGGAAGCAGAAAATTTTGAGGAACGGGTGGCAATACTAAGTAGAATTATAGAAATTCTTCAGGTTTTTCAAGATTTGAATAATTTCAATGGTGTATTGGAGATAGTCAGTGCAGTAAATTCAGTGTCAGTATACAGACTAGACCATACTTTTGAGGTAAGTTTTAGGCTTAAATATTTCATCTTTTTGGGGGAGAGATACAATTGATGATAAAATAAATTGCTTCTACCAACCAATCTTTTTCAGTAAATCCTTCACAAATCATCTTATTCCCTTAAATATATCAATATACACTAGTATATCTGGAATCCATCAAAGAATGTGGGACTTGTGACTCTGTTTAATATGTTTACCTAGGGGGCACCTGGGTGGCTCAGTGGGTTAAAGCCTCTGCCTTCTGCTCAGGTCCTGATCTCAGGGTCCTGGGATCAAGCCCCCTCTCCCACCCCAATCGGGCTCTCTGCTCAGCAGGTAGCCTGCTTCCTCCTCACTCGCTGCCTGCCTCTCTGCCTACTTGTGATCTCTGTCAAATAAATAAATAAAATCTTTTAAAAAAAAATGTTTACCTAAATGTTACGAAGTTTCAATTGGATTTTTCCAGTGGCACACTGATTGTTTGAAATAAATGATATTTTAAATATAAATGTAGAAATTAATCAACATATAGTCAAAAGAAGGAGTAACATGGAGAGAAGTCTTTCTAAAATGAAAAATTTTTAATTATATAATAGTATATGTTTAGTGTTTGTTATAGAAAATTCAAAAGATACAGAAAGTATATGTTAAAATTAAAATACACATACTCTTGCGCCCAGAAATAAAAGTGCCAGACTATAAAGTTAATGTACAAAGATGTTGTTTCTGCAGTATTAATTGGAGTAGCAGAAAACTAGAAGCAACCAGTATGTCCCTAAATAGAATGACTAAATATGTTGTTTTATACCTGTAGTGTAGAATATTGTTCAGCTATAGAAAAAAAGTGAATAGGATCTATATGTATGTCTTAAAATAATATTTATGATTTTTAGGGGAAAATCCATAAAAAAACTTCAGAATAATGAATATAATATGATTTCTTTTTTATGTAACATAAAAACAGAACAAACCCTAAACATGTTACTAAAATTGCATGAGCATTGAGAAGATAATACTTTTTTTAACATTGCTTCTTTATGATTAGAAAGGCAAGCTGCTTTCATGTATGTATTTTTCTATTTGAGTGTTTGCATTTTATTGCTTTGTGTGAACTTTTTATATATGAAGGATATTAACAGTTGAATATTGCTAAATATTAATCTGTTTAATAGATTTTGAAAACTCTAAAGTAGTATATTTATTTTAAAAGGTTAAGTTTTAGTTTTTTAAAATCCTGGGTACAGAACAATATTTATAAAATATGTATAAGGCAAAAAGAATAAAAATACAAAGAACACCTGTATACCTGGTTAAAGAACACCTCCCCATTCCATCTCCATCCTCATGCCTTCAACTATCATTCTGAATTTTGTCCTTATTATTCCACTTTTTTTCTGTAGTTTTACTTATTTGTATCTCTAAACAATGTACTATTTCATTTTGTGTGTTTCTTAATTACATATGAATATAATTCTTCAAACACTTTTTTCATTCAATATTATCTTCCTAAAATTCATTCAGGTTGCTTCTTACTGCTATCATTCACTTTTTTTCATAGCTGTATCATATTATAAGAATAAACTTAGCAAAATTTATTTATTTATTTACTAGTTAATGGCCATTTAGACTGTTTCCAGTGTAGGATTATTATCAGTAATAGTACCATGAACATTTTCTACATATATCCTAGTGCACAAATTTCTCTAAGTCATTTACCTAGAAGTAGAACTACTAGATAATAGGTTATGGGTATCTGCAGCTTTACTAGATAATGCTAGATTGTTTTCCCAAATAATTGTACCAGTTTATACTCCCACCAGAAATGTATGAGTTCTAGTTATTTTACCTTCTCACCAGTACTTGATATTGTCAGTTCTTATCATTTTCCAATCTTGTGGTTTTGGTTTATAAACCCCTGATTTATAATGAGCTTGAACCTGTTTTTAAATGTTTATTGGTTTTTTATATTTCTTCTTATAGAAATTTTTTTTTGCATTGTTGAGTTTTTCTTATGAATCTCTGTGAGTTCTCTTATATAGTGGATTTTAATCCTTTGTCAGTTATATGTATTGTAAATGTCTCTTCCCAGATTGAAGCTTCTATTTTCATCTTTTTTTCTATCTTTTGATGAACAAAAGTTCTTACTGTAATCAAATTTATTTTGTCCTGTTATTTGTGCTGTTTAGTGTCTTTCTCTATTATCTTAATGTTTTGTCTTTCACGTTCATTCCTTAATCCAGCTGGAAATAAGTTTTGAAAAATGTATGGAGTGATGTTGGAGTTTAATTTCATGTTTTGTTCCATATGGCTAGCCAGTTGCTTCCATACATTTATTGAAAGTTTGATAGGAATTGCATTGGTTCTATAAATTGCTTTGGTTCAGTTGGTGGAGCACTGACAATTTTACAGTGAGTCTTCCAAACCACGAACATGTATGTCTCTCCCTTTATTTATTAATTTAATACAAAGTTTTATGGTTTTCTTGATGATGAGCTCATACCTCTTTTGTTAGATTTATATTAGAATTTTTTTAAAGATCTTGTTTTCTTTATTGATGATATGTAGAAATGCAGTTGATCTTTGCTGATTGGGTTTATATCAATCAACAATGCTAAATGCTCTCATTAGCACTCCACATGTAGATTTATTGGTTTTTTTCCACAGATAATTATATCCTCTGTGAATACTGACAGTTTTTCTTTGATTTTCTTTATTTTTCTTGTTCATGCTAGTTAAGACTTCTGTAGAGTACTGAATAAAAGTTAGGGTTTAATCCCCTTTGCTTTTTCCTTAAATTAAAGGAAATACATTAGACAGTTTTCCATCAGTGCATTGTTTGCTGTGGATTTATGTGTGTGTCTGTGTGTGTGTATGTAAACACCTAACTAGGTAAAAAATAAAGTAATTAATTTCGAACAAAAAATAGAATAAATATAAAAGGAATGATTCTGCTTATTTGGTTTACTAAATTTTTGTTCAATTTTTCTCTCCCTTCCACAGCTTTCTCCTTACCCTTAGCCTCAAAAGACCTTTCAGTGGAAATATATTTGAATGCTTTAGGATTATATTTTTCTCCTATAGCTATGATTTGAAATTCTGGCCAATCAGAATTATAACTAATAAGATCTCGAGGAAGAATTTTTTTATTTCTTACTCCTCTAATTTATATTAGAAAAAAAATGAAGTTTTTAAGTTTTAAGTTTATAGATAAATCATTTCAGGCAAGTACAGAAAGGAATACTTCTCATCTTTAATTTAAAAAATTATTTTTCACATATTTGCAAAATTTTATAGAATTCCAAGCTCTGTGTTCATAAAATGTGATTGAATTGTAAAAGGACAAGTTATACTCAATTTATATATTTTAAAGGCATTGCAGGAAAGAAAAAGGAGAATTTTGGATGACGCTGTGGAATTAAGTCAAGATCACTTTAAAAAATACCTAGTAAAACTTAAGTCAATCAATCCACCTTGTGTGCCTTTTTTTGGTAAGTTACTGAACATGGATTTATATTTATATTTTGAGGTAGTTTGTTGTAGCCAAAAGAGACCAGCCTTTAAAAGCAGATGGTTCTGATTTTTATATCTGAGCATATCTACTCTTATTAACTGTTCATATTGATAAATAATGAAGTCTCTGTTTCCTTATCTTTAAAACAGAGGTTATAATAATTATATCTTTGTAGAGTTGTTGTAAGGAGCTCTGTGGGGTCTTTCTGTAAGAGTACTGATTCCATTCATAAGGGCTGCACCGTCAGGATTTAAGCACCTCCGAAGCATCCCACCTTCTAATACTATCACATTGGGCATTAGTATTTCAACTTAGGAATTTTGAACATTCAAACATGCATGCCTGTGTACACAGACACACAACCCACTGGTTGTGTTAACCAAAAATATTTCCGGACAATCCCAAGTATTCCTTAAGGGACAAAATTGCCCCCAGTTGAGAGCTACTGATTTAAGTGAATCCATAATTACATATGAAGAAGGAGCTGAAACCTTTCTTCCTGTCCCAGAGTGAGGAATAGTTATTTTTCTATCTAAATTATGGGCTTGGGGAAAACAGAGAATTTATAGTCTTATCACCAGAATTGGCTTATAATTAATCTGTTGATCATTAGTTAAGATCATTGTCATTAAATATTTATAATCAAATATTAAAATGGTTAGAGCAGATTTAACACAGACTTTGTGAATGAATCCGCTCTTATTTTAGGCTGTTAGGGTAAGGAATAAATTAAGCCTTTTCTAAGCCCTAATTTTCTTTTTATTTTAAATTCTTTAAATGTTAAAAAATTCCTAATGTAAAATTAATTAATAAGCCCATCAGACTTAACAACATTTTAGGGGTAAAATTGCTGGATTATAGAATGTCTTTCAACTTCACTAGATCAGTTGTTTTTTTTTCAAATGATTGATTAAGTAACAGATTTTATAACTTTTCTTCAAATACTCTTTTTTACTAGGAATATATTTAACAAATATTCTGAAAACTGAAGAAGGGAATAATGATTTTTTAAAAAAGAAAGGGAAAGATTTAATCAATTTCAGTAAGAGGAGGAAAGTAGCTGAAATTACGGGAGAAATTCAGCAGTATCAGAATCAACCTTACTGTTTACGGATAGAACCAGAAATGAGGGTAAATATTTTCTTTGCTTATCTTTAAAAGAGAACATGTTAAATTCTCTGCAATCTGTAAGAAATATCATAACCACACTTATGCTACTTATTTTACTATAAAAATAATACAGTAAGTTAATTATCACTAGATAGAAGTGGTAAATATTAGATATTCTGTGCTAACAGTCTGCAGTTACGAATATTACTAGGAACGGGGGTGCCAGTCTGTAGAGTGTATGACTCTTGTTCTCAGGGTGGTAAGTTTGGGCCCCATGTTGGGTGTAGAGATTTTCAAAAAATAAAATCTTTAAAAATATATATTATTAGGGACTTTTTTCGTGAGAGTATTACTACTTTGTGCAGCTGGTCAAGTAATACTTTCAAAAAATGAATGACAAATTGGAATGAAACTCTCTGATGTCCATGTAGTAAAAAGAAAATCCACTACTAGTACTGTCATTGGTTAGCTATTTAGATATTTTATATGTGCCAAATTTTATATGTGCCAATGTAACATTAAATAATTAATTTCTTCATAAAAATACTGGGTTTAAATAGGGAAAGAGGTTGGTTTTATATAATATGTATTTGTGTATATGTATAGATGTATATGCTTAGCAAAAAATCATTTTTTTAACATTCTATCAATTGATAATCTATTTTGATCACTAGTTTATAACACTGATTCTGTGTACTGTAAGATGTGGGATACCTTCTAAATCATAGTAGATTATGATACTATGTTTATGTTAAGTGAATTTTATTTTGTTATACTTTTTTGAAATTCAGTACATAGTAGCTATCAGAAAAAGTTCACCTGTCACATTAAAAATTGTGTTCAACTTTCAGGCTTAGTGTGCAGGTCAGGCATATTAAGCGAAAATGGGCACCATGACTCCCAATTTCCTAAGTTGTGGGATGGTAACTATTCTTTGTTCCTACTTCAAAACAAAATACACTAAAGTCCTAAGAAAGAATGACTTAAACTACACTGTTATGAAAATATAGACAGCTCTAAAAATGGTGACAAGCTGCTGGTGGTCCCATATTTCATTCTCTTCCCTCATCATGGGGCCAGCCCTTTGTGATATTGAATTTCATAGATCTAAAGAAATATACTCTTGAAGCTTAAAGTTTATAATATATATTTTCCCAAGAAATCATGTTAAATTATAGTTGGGTATATTTGAAATAGTACTTCTAACATTCATATCTCAGTAACTTCTAAAAGGTTTTTGTGATCTGTTCTAGACCTTCTCCCATCATTTAAAGCATTAAATAATGCTTTATGGCAGTGTGGGGGCATTTACTTTTCAAGCCATAGTTAACTAAACTAATAAATAGTATTAAAGAATAGAGCAAAGGATGAGAAAAGCAAGAACACTGCTATTATAACTTTATAGAAGTCTTTAAATTACTATTGGTTCATATGATTTAATTTGGCTAACCTGAATATAAGAACATGCTGTTTGAATACTGTTAAAAGGAGTAGTTCAATTTTCTTGACATTGGCAGAATGCCTGAAATGTGGGAGAATTTTATGTCAGAAATTTTGAAACTCATTTTGCCTACTGTTAAAGTGAAAGCCCAGTACTTATTTATATATATATTTCTTAAACCACTTCAAAGTTAAATAAGGTTAAATCCAGTAATTTGCTTCTAAGAAATTTTTCTGAGGAAATAATCATAAATGTACAGAAAAATTTATGCACAAGGAGCTAATAATAATTACTCATATTGTAATACAAAGAATTAGAAAGCACTGCTGTGGATAGATAACTGCCTATATGGTGATTGGTGAGATAAATTCTGGAACATAATATGATTAAAGACTATAGAGCTTAAGTTTGTACTTATAAAATAAGTAAGCCACATGGAAAAATACTGAGTTATCAACTAAAAAAAGGTTAAAGATAACTGGTATGGCTCCAGTATTGCAAAATAAACCCAGAAAATGAAGATACATATATATGCATATATTCATATGCACTGGAATATTACTGGATATTATATATATATATAATATATATATAATAACACTGGAACAATATTCTAAGAGTAAAATGTTAATAGATCTCTGGTTGGTGAGATTACTATTTATATTTCTTTTTACTCTTTGCTAAAGCATCTAAATTTTCTATCTAAAAACTCAAATACAAGGTTAGAAAAAAAATTTTTTTATAAAGACAGAAAGATTATTTTACTAGAGGTTAGCACAAATAAATTTATAATTGTTCTCTCGAAATCACTTTTGAGTAGAACTTAATCCATCTTGTCTCTGGTTTTTTTCTGATTATCAAAAGTGTCATTCTGGGGGCGCCTGGGTGGCTCAGTAGGTTAAAACCTCTGCCTTCAGCTCAGGTCATGATCCTGAGGTCCTGGGATTGAGCCCCGCATCAGGCTCTCTGCTCAGTGGGGAGCCTGCTTCCCTCTCTCTCTCTCTGCCTACTTGTGATCTGTCTCTCTGTTAAATAAATTAAAATCTTAAAAAAAAAAAAAAAGTGTCTTTCTGGGAACGCCTGGGTGGCTCAGTGGGTTAAGCCGCTGCCTTCGGCTCAATGATCCTGGGGTTTTGGGATTGAGTCCCACATGGGCTCCTTGCTCAGCAGGGAGCCTGCTTCTCTCTCAGCCTCTGCCTTCTTCTCTGCCTGCTTGTGTGCTCTCTCTCTCTCTCTTTCTCTCTGACAAATAAATAAATAAAATCTTTTTTTAAAAAATGTCATTCTGGAGCATGTGGCTGGCTCAGTTGATGGAGCATGTGACTTTTGATTTTAGGGTTGTAAGTTCGAGCCCCACATTGGGTGTAGTGATTACTTAAAAATAAAATCTTTTTTAAAAAAAGTCTCATTGTGAGTTATAACTATAATTCTGTTCTAAACACTTTTGATAGCTTACTGGTGATAATTACTTTGTTACAATGAGTAGGAAAAATGTTAACTGTGGGATACTGAGCCATTAAGATGGTAATAAATGAAAATCTGTCCATCTCCTTAATAGAAAATGAAGACAAAATATACAACTCCCGTAGAAAGTGTACAACTTTATTTGAAAGTAGAGAGATTGGAATCAGCAATTCTTGTGAACTCTCAGACATTATGATCTCTTAATTTACTGATTTTTTTTTGTTTTAAGCTGCTGAAATACATGTTCCAATAAGATCTAAAACATGTACTTATGGAAATTTGTCTAATTCCAGAGATTCTTTGAAAACCTTAACCCCATGGGAAATGCTTCTGAAAAGGAGTTTACAGATTATTTGTTCAACAAGTCACTAGAAATTGAACCCCGAAATTGCAAACAGCCACCTCGATTTGTAAGTTCATTACATTTTTGGGAAAAAATTTTTTAAAACAATATTATCTTCAATGTTTAGTAACCTATTACCATTAAAATTCGAATTTATTTGAATAGCTATTTTTCAGTCCTTTGTTTTGCAGTACTATACTATTTCTAAAGCAATATATACTGTGGGAGGCAATGTTATTAGCCTTTTGGTTAAATCTGGTTTATCCTTTATAGCACTTCTTTATCTGTCAGTTTTTAAGCCTTCCTAGTATAAGGTGGGAAGTTGTGAGAAAGTGAGAGCTATAAATGACCAGGAAATGAAAAGACCTGGAAAAAGGAGTAAGCAAGTGTCTCATGGTTCTTTTAGCCTGACTGACCATGATTCCTGTCATTAGAGCACCGTAGTCCATGGTCACCACTGGAATGTTCTTTATGCTAAAATTTGCTACTACAGTTTCTAGTTATTCTTGGGTTTGCAGTGGCAACAGAGGTAGGGGAAGACCAGTTTTAAGTAGTTGAACAGAAAGCAAGATGTGGGAGGAATTCGAACGCTTATAATACCTACTTCGAGTCAAGCAGCAAGATGTTACCTCATCTCCACAACAATTTTATGACATAGATCTTATTCTCATTTTACAAACAAAAACTGAGGCTCAAGGTTGTTAAATAACTCTTTTAAGGCTGCAAAGCTAGATATTAGCACCCTGGAGATTTTACCTCAAGTTATCTGAATCTGAGTTCCATTTTCATTTGGTTACCGCTGTGAGATTTTAAAAAGAGGTACGGAGGTGGAGGGTGGGAGACAATGATAGCAGTTTTCTCCAAAAACTTGAAAGTAATATTGTGGGGGTTGGTCATTTACTATTAGGAAGAAAAAAAAAAAAAAAAGCCTTTTTTTTTCCCCCTTGATGTACCTAACGTAATATGTTGTATATATTATGTCCACGGTAAATGTATGTAAAATTGATACCAGTGATTTGAAGAAGTTCAGGTTCAAGTGTTTGGGGAGGAACAAGTTTTCACACAGATTTTCAAGAATTTTATTTCTGCAGTATGAAAAGGTGTTTACTTGTATTAAGCCAGTCAAATCCCCGACATGCTTGCAGATTGAGATTTTATTGTACTCTCTTAACTGTATGCTAAGAATTAATAAAGTAGTGTTAAACCATAAAAATGAAATCCATGCAAATTAGTAATGGTAGTTATGTTTGCTTTTTGTAGCCTAGGAAATCAACTTTCTCTTTAAAATCTCCTGGAATACGGCCTAATACAGGCCGACATGGCTCTACCTCAGGCACTTTACGAGGTCATCCAACACCATTAGAAAGAGAACCATGTAAAATGAGCTTTAGTCGGATTGCTGAAACTGATCTTGAATCAACTGTGTCAGCACCAACCTCTCCAAATACACCCTCTACTCCACCAGTGTCTGCTTCTTCAGACCTTAGTGTGTTTTTAGATGTGGATCTCAATAGTTCCTGTGGTATGTATTTGATGTAAACCATTTGATAAAAAAGGAATCTTAATGTTTCAGATAATTCTTCTCATCATTTTAATTAAACTGTAGATTCCTTTAATTAAACTGTAGATAGTGTGGAAAATGGCATTTAAATGTAAAAATAATGATTAACACAAGGGATTAAAAGCATCATTTGTGCATTATTTATGCATCTTATTTTCTAATGTATTCATTAAATAAAGATTTGTTTAGTACCTATTGGGCCCCACATTATTGCTCTAAAGGGAGTGACAGAGTAAGAAAACAAGCAGATACGTTTCATGAAGGAAATTTAAAAAGAGACTTTGATAAAGAGGGAACTACTTATGCTAAGAAAGGAAAAACATTCCCTCTACAAAGGTAGCATTCTGGGTTCATTTCTTTTAAAACTAACGTGTCAATAGAGAATGATAAAATTCTGTACTCTCTGTGTTACTATATTTGTTATTTAATGCAAAAATATTTTAAAAGTAAAACCTTACGTACCACCTTTCTTTTCAAATTAATTTTTCTCATTCCAATAGGCAGCAATAGCATTTTTGCTCCAGTCCTCTTGCCACATTCAAGTAAGTAAGAATTTGAGTCAATTCTAATGAAATTAATCAAGTTGATTAAATCTGTATATGAGTATTTGGGTTTTAGCAACATTAAAATTTTTTTTAAAAATGAATGAAATTCTTATAAATAAATAGTGTTACTTGCTTACAACTGAATACTGTTTAAACTTTACTATAGTTTTCATCATTTTATAGCCTATCAATGATCTAGGGGCTGTGTGACCTTGAACAAATTACTTAGCATCTCCAACCCTGTTAAGGATCAAATGAGATAACGATGTCGCACACCCAGAATATAGATTGGCACATAATCAACAGTGATTTCATATCAGTTGCCTCTCCTCTTTCCCATCCCAATTCATTTTCCCATGTGGATTATATACTTAAATGTTTATCAGGTTCCCAGACAGCCCTTGATCACTTGTTTCTTCATATGATCTTACTTAAAGCAGTTATTTTAGTAAAACACTATTCTGCCATTCTCATTTATTTCATAATATATGACATAAATGCTGTCACCATTCTTTCTGCAATCATTTGTTTAAAACAACCCAGGGGCACCTGGGTGGCTCAGTTTGTTAAACGTCTGCCTTCTGCTGCTTAGATCATGATTTTACGGTCCTGGGAACAAGCCAAGGGTCGGGCTCCCTGCTCAGCTAGGAGTCTGCTTCTTTCTTTCCCTTCCCCCGCCAACGCATTCCCCGGCTTGTGCGCTCTCTTTCTCACTCTCTCAAATAATTAAGTAAAATCTTTAAAAACAACAGCCACCACCACCACCACCCCCCAGAAAGGTACAGAGAAGCTTCAGGAATAATTCCCCCCAATCTGGATGACTTTTGCTTCTATCACATTAAAGTGTATATAATTTAGGTAGTAACATGAGAGTTCCTGTCTAATGAGAAAAGTAAGGTTAGTCTTTTAAATGTTTATAATTCTGTATCTTAATATTTAAATTTTTATCAAAGTGATACATGCATACAGTTTAAAAGGCTAATAGTACTAAACACTGAAAATGAAATTGATAACAGTTCCTTACCCCATGTCTCCCCACATCTTTTCTTGTTCCCCAGTGACACTTCCACATTTTTAAATGGTGTTTGTGTACTTTTCTCTCTTTTGAATCATTAATTTTAGACAGTTTTTACTGATTTGCTATTACAGTAGATGAGAATTCTGCCCTTTATTCTGCCTAATATACTTGTCACATTTTGGGAAAATATTACTCACTATTAAGTCAGGTAGCGTATACTATAATTATGTTTCTTTTCTTGTACAGCTCTGTTTTATGAAGTTAATGAGAAAGTCTTTAATGCTTAGGTGTTTTTGTTTGTTGGTTGGTTTTTCAAACATCTATTGCTCAGTCTTCTCACACCCTTTCTCAGCAGTTTTCCATAAGGTCAGACCACTCAGGACAGTTGTCAGGATTTTTGTTTTGCTGTTTAACTTGGAAACTTCCTTCCTGGTGCCCTGTGGTTCTGCTCCAGTTTAGACTGGTTGCTCTCTTGGCCTCTCAACCAGCTTCATCCTAGAACTTTTTTTGTTGTCATCCTAGAAATCTTTCACTTCTTTCCTGTGTTTGGATCCTTGTTTTTTTGTACTCCTTGTCTCCTTCCTTGATATCTCCCTTATTTTGGTAGAGGCACATTCTCCAGTAGCTACGTGAGAAAGGATAGACATATAAAAGTTTTTAAACTTTTGTATTTCTGAAAATGTATTTAATGTGTTTAATTGTTAATAGTTTGATGGGGTATAGAATTATAATTCCTTTTCACTAAGAATTTTGAAGGTATTTTCCTATGGTCTTCTTGCTTTCATACTTGCTGTTTAGAAGTCCAGTGTCATTCACTCATAAATTGTTCATGCATAGTTTTTAAATGTCTCATATGTGCAGGCACTATTCTAGGTACAAGAAATATGGCAGTGAACAAAATAGAAATCCTCTGTCACTTACCTTGTAGTTTCAATTCTTTTTTTAAAACTAGAGTATACTTGCTGTACCAAAGGGACCCCAAAATACAAAACCTTAAATGAAATAGAATTCTGTTTCTCACACTAGCCAGAGCAAGTAGCCACCTCTGTTTCACAAGCTAGCAGGGCAATTCAAGAATCTCAAAATGGGGCTTCCATCTCTTGAGTTTTAAGTATCTGCTTCACTTTTTACCATTTTCCAGCCAGCAGGAAGGTGAAGGTCAATGGGTTTTATTAGAAAAAATCTGTGGGGCACCTTGGTGGCTCAGCTGGTTGGGTATCTGCCTTCTATGCAGGTTATGATATCAGTCTGGGGTCAAGCCCCAAGTCAGGCTTCCTGCTCAGGGGGGAGGTTGCTGCTCCCTCTCCCGCTGACCCTCCCCCTGCTTGTGCTTGCTCTCTCTCTCTCTCTTTTTCTCAAATAAATGAAAATCTTTTTTTTGTTAAATATTTATTTATTTATTTATTTATTTGACAGAGATCACAAGTGGGCAGAGAGGCAGGCAGAGAGAGGAGTAAACAGGCTCTCCGCGGAGCAGAGAGCCCGATGTGGGGCTCGATCCCAGGACCTGGGACTATGACCCGAGCCGAAGGCAGAGGCTCAACCCACTGAGCCACCCAGGCGCCCCTCAAATAAATGAAAATCTTAAAAAATAAAAAACAATAAAGATAAGAAAAACATGATGTGGGACTTGCTCACATTACTCCTCTCATTCCATTGGACAAAACTTCAGCTACAAGGGAGGCTGAGAGATGTTGTCTGTAGCTAGGCAGCCTTTTAGGAAGAAAAGGGTATACTGAGGGATAGTTAGAAGTCTCTGCCATAGTATATTCAAGAAAGTTTCAGAATCTTCTCTTTATTACTGATGATCTATACATTTGCAATTATCTGCTTTAGTACGAGTCATTTTTTTCCTTTCACTTTTCTATCTACTTATTTAGCCCTTTAAAGATTTTATTTACTTATTTGAGAGAGAGAGAGAGGGAGAGCATGAGAGGAGAGAGTTCAGTGGGAGAAGCAGACTCCCTGCTGAGTAGGGAGCCCAGTGTGGGACTTGATCCCGGGATTCCAGGATCATGACCTGAGCCAAAGGCAGTCACTTAACCAACTGAGCCACCCAGGCACCCTGTTTAGCCCTTTAAATTTAGAGATTCATGCCTTTGATTTCTAGAAAATGTTCCTTACATTGTTTTATTAATAATTTCCTCCCAAACATATTCTCTGACTTGCTTTTTGAGTTCCTTTTCTATATCATATATCCTGGTTTGAGCCTCCAGTTTTGTCTTTTGTCCATCTCTTTATTTTCTTGTTCTGTTTTCTGCAAGATTTCCTCACGTCCTCTTCTAATTCTTTTTTTTTTTTTCATCTATCATGATTTTGAATTTCCAAAATATTCTTTCTAGTTTCTTCTGTTCATACCATTTTTATACCATCCTATTATTCTGGTTTCGTGGATTCACTGTCTTATCTCCCATAGGATATAATAGTGGTTTTGAAAAAAATTGTTTCTGTTTTTATTTCCTTTCTGAGTTGCACCTACTAGTTTTGTCTCTTGTCTTTCATATCAGAATTTTTCCTTTCTTGTCTGGTATCCTTAGTTTCCCATATTTTAGAGTGAGGCAGTATAAACTGATAAGAAACGCTATATCCATGGGCAGAGCTTGTTGGCATATAGGTTTCACTTTAGAGTAATAGAATAATGAGAAGTTTTTTACTTAGGAAATCCCCAAACATCAGAATCTATGAGGCCTCTTTTATAGGACTGTTAACTTTTCCAAAGAAAGTTGTTTGAATCTTCTGCCTGGGTGGTGTGAACATTTAGTATGAAAATCTGTGTTTTCAGCACAGTCTAGTGGCCCCAGTCTGATGTTTAGATTCACCAGAAAATAAAACTTCCAATCTCCCACAGGGTTTTAATTACTCCTTATAAAGATTTAATCAAGTCTTCTGTTTTCATGCCCATGTCTTCCATTATACCAAGTGCCTTTAACTCCTGATCCCTCCTTTCATTCTGTGGGGGCACATTAAGAACTGTTTGTCAGTATCACTAACTGTAGACATTTGGGTTTCATCTTCTCCATTTGTCTCCTTTATATACTTTGTAGTTCACCTTCTCGTATTGAAGCTTCAGGGTTCAGTGTTTCCTGGCTTCACTGAAGTTTGTTTCTTATTTTCCTTGTTGTTCTGTGGTGGAAATGTTTTTACTATATATATTATTTTTTTCTAGTGCTGCTTTAACAAAGTACTCCAGACTGAGTGGCTTAGAAAAGCACAATTCTGGAGGCTGTAAGGCCCCAAATCAAGGTGTTGGCAGGGACTTGCTCCTTCTGCAACATGTAAGAGAGAATCTTTCTTTGCCTCTGCTAGCTTCTGGCCTTCGCTGACAATCTTTGACCTCCTTTGGTTTATGGATGCATCATTTCAATCTCTACCTCTGTTGTCAGATGACCATCTTCCTTCTGCGTGTTTCTTTGTCCCATCTTCTCTCCTTCTAAAGACCTCTGTCATACTGGATTAGGGCCCATTTTCATCCTAACATGATTATATATCTGTAAAGACTTTTTCTAAATAAAGTCTTTCTTTCTAAGTAAAGTCACCTTGACAGGTACTGGGGTTAGCACTTCAGCGTATCTTTTGGAGAGACACAGTTCAACCTATAACACCAATTTTAGAAGTAGGAGTTCTAGACATTATTTTGGATGGCAGTTAAATACATTTTCCATATGATAAGGAAAATATCATATTGAAATTTAATGGAAAATGTTGAGAATAATTGCATAAAATTCTGACTCTTCTAAAACAAATCCTGAAAAAAAGAACATAGTATGTATGAAAAATGCTCGCATAACAGTGGGAGAAACAGCAAGACTCCATTAACAATGGACATGAATACACCATTCACATCGAAGTATGAGCAAGCCTATGTTAAAAGTTATTCTCCTACATTACTTATCCCTTGTAAGTTGGTATATTAGTATGACCCCTTTTGGAAAGAATCTGTAAACAACATGTCAGACCATAAAAATGTTCACACCCTTTGGTTTTATTAAATAGGAAATTGAATACTTACTTTGTACCAGCTACCCTGGTAGGTACTATAGATTCAGTGGCAAACAAAAAAAAAGACCAAGCCTCTGCCTTTATTTATATAAAAGACCAATATGGGGAAGAAGTCACATAAGTGAAGACCATGTTTGTTCATCCCACTCTTGGTTTTTCTAACTATACTTTCAGCTCCTTAGTCTCTCTTGCTTATTTTTCTTCATATTCCCAACATATAAATATTGGAAGTCCGCAAGATTCAGGCCCTGGACCTCTTCTTACTCACTTGGTTGACCCGTTGACTCTTATATTACCTGTATAATGATAATTCCCCAACTTTTTTCTCTACCTAGGACCTCTCTCTTGACCATTTGACCCATGTACTCAGTGGCCTATTCTACATCTCCATTTAGATACTGAACAGGAATCTCAAACTTAACTTCTCCAAAACTGCGCTTGTTTTCATCCCCTCCAAAGTTGTTCTTCCCACTGCCTCCTCATCCCAGTTCTAAACTGCATTCAATTGCTTAGGCTAAAAATATTAGAGTTATCTTTTACTTCTCTCTTTTTCTCATACCCCAAATGTGATTCATCACCAAATCTTGTTTACCCTCAAAATATATCCAGAATCTATTTCTTACCATCTCTACTGCTGTCACCTTGATCCAAGCCACCATATCTCTTACCTGGTTTATTTTAGTAGCAGCCTAACTTCTCGTCTTCCCCATAGTCTGTTTTCAGGATAGCAGCCAGGACGTTTTAGAATGTAGGTTAGACCAAAAAAAAAAAAAAGAAGAAGAAGAATGAAAGACCTTTCTCACCAGTGCTTGAAGCTCTCCAGTGGCTATCGCAAAGTAAAAACCAAAGTTCTTTTATTATTTTTTAAAAGATTATTTAGATCACAGGTAGGCAGAGAGACAGGCAGAGGGGCGGGGGAACAGGCTCCCCACTGAGCAGAGAGCCCGATGCAGGGCTCGATCCCAGGACCCCGGGATCATGACCTGAGCCAAAGGCAGAGGCTTTAACCCCCTGAGCCACCCAGGTGCCCCACCAAAGTTATTTGAATGGGCCCAGAAGGTTCTATGCAGTTTAGCCTCTTTTGATATGTCAGACGTCATCACCTGTTATTCTCCCATCACTCACTCTGCTCTAGCTTCTCTGCCTCCTGCACACAACAGACACATTTCCACATCAAGACTTCTGCTTTGGCATTCCTTCTGCTTAGGATGCTCTTCACCTGTTTGGCCTCATTGTAGGCTCCCTTACCTCCTTTAGGTTTTTGCCTAGTATTACCTGAGTGAGGTCTTCCCTAGCCATCCTATTTAAAATTGCTTCCCTCCTCTCTCTCTGTATCCACCTTCCCTACCTAATATTTCTTCTTCTAATTTATAGCCATAATACTTTTACTTAATTATCATATCCATTCTCTCTCCCTAACCTAGACTATAAGCTCCATAAGGACATGAATTTTTGCCTGTTGTTGTTCACTACTACATTGCTCTCGTGCCTAGAATAGCACCTGACACTATAGCAGTTATGCAGTAAGTATTTCTTAGAAAAATGGATGTCAAAAAATTGCAAGTCACTTACATAGCTGACTACCATTACAGAAGACAGTTGGTAATTTTTTCTATATTCATTAGTTTGGAACATTGAAGCTATTTAAAGTGCTCACAAAAACTGATCTTATAGGGAGGTGCTCTTGATAGAAAATAAAATTGAATTCACACTTCATCAAGGGTTATTGAGTGCCTGCTATGGAGAAATAGAACATAGTGGTTAAGTGGTCAACTGTAGGTTGGACCTGTATTCAAAAAGTCTCACAGCTTTTCCACCATCATTCAGATATTTCTGCTTCCATGAGTGTGTATTTCTGTAAGGAAGAGAAGACCCACCTAAGTCTGACGTAAACAACAAAAAAGCATTCTGGCTCACATAATTGGAAGTCTAGAGGAAGGCTGCTTTAAGACTTGTTGAAATCAGTGGCTCAGTGATGTTATCAAAGACCAGGTTTCTTTTCGACTCTTCAGTGTTTTGTCCAAACTATCAGTATTACCTAAGACTGTTTTCCCTCAATGTCATAAGAGTGGTGGCAGGAGCAGTAATGGTTGTGTGCTTTTTTGTTCAGTTAGGTAAAAAGGAAAGAGAAAGGTACAGATACAGACCGGCAGAGTGCCTTTCCAGAAGGGCAAGGAACTTTCTTTTCAGTAGCCCCTAGCAGATCTTTCACATTTCACTGGTCTGAACTAGGTCACAGGCCTACAGCTACATCCGTCACTCTGGCTGAAGGAATGGATTACAGTGATTGACCTGGTCTAATCAGGCCCCGTCTTTGGAGCTATGGGATAAGGTCAGCTTTCCTCTAAGCAAAAGCAAGGGCTGCATGTATGAAAGAAAAGTAGATAAAAATCTGATCATGTTAAGAATGTGAGAAGTGAGTCCTATGCCCACTTCTTTTTTTTTCTTTTTTACTTTTTAAAAAGTATTTATTATTGTGGTGCCTGGTTGGCTTGGTGAGTAGAGCACATGACTCTTGATCTTAGGGTCATGAGTTCAAGCCCCACGTTGGGCATAGAGCTTTCTTTTAAAAAAATAAATTTTTTTAAAAAGTATTTTTACTGAAGTACAGTTGACATATTAGTTTTAGATGTACAACACAGTGATTTGACAGTGCTCTCCGTTACTCATTATTCACCAAAGTGTAGTCACTCTGTGTCACATATATTATTACAATATTATCGACTATACTCCCTATGCTTTTATTTCTCTGACTTACTTTATAACTAGAAGTTTGTGCCTCTTAATCCCCTTCACCTATTTCACCCATCCCTTATCGTCCTCCACTCTGGCAGCCACCAGTTTGTTCTCTGTATTTATGAGTCTGTTTCTTTTTGTTTTGTTTTGTTTTGTTCAGAATTCACATATAAGTGAAATCACATGGTATTTGTCTTTCTCTGTCTGACTTACACCATGTAGCCTAATAACCCTTTAGGTCCATCCATATAGTTGTAGATGACAATATCTTATTCCTTCATCTGTTGGTGAACACTTGGGTTGCTTGCATTTCTCGGCTATTGTAAATAATGCTGCAGTGACAATAGGGGTGCATACATCTTTTTGAATTAGTGTTTTAGTTTTCTTTGGGTAAATAGTAGTGGGATTACAATATCATATGGTATTCCTATTTTTGATTTTTTGAGGAAACTCCATATTGTTTTCCACAGTGGGTGCACCAATTTACATTCCCAACAACACTATATGAGGGTTCCCTTTTCTTCACATCCTCACCAGCACTTGGTATTTGTCTGACTGGAATTGGGGTGCACTGGGCCAAACTGGCTGATTAAGCCACATGGGATAGAATCACTGTCACCAAGAGTAGTTTGCTCTGAAAGGGCAAAAGATGCTGGTCAGGCAAAAGGAATATATCTACAGCAGATAGTGCTCAGTCTAGACCCACACACCATCCGCTGACATCCCATCGGCATACTTGAGCTGACAGGACCCATGAGGTGACTGCAGAGGCACAAGATCGGGACAGCAGTCTTTCACATGGAGTAATAAGATTGACATTTTTTTTTTTAAAGATTTTATTTATTTATCAGAGAGAGAGAGGGGGAGAGAGCAAGCACAAGCAGACAGAATGGCAGGCAGAGGCAGAGGGAGAAGCAGGCTCCCTGCTGAGCAAGGAGCCTGATGTGGGACTCGATCCCAGGACGCTGGGATCATGACCTGAGCCGAAGGCAGCTGCTTAACCAACTGAGCCACCCAAGCGTCCCAAGATTGACATTTTAACTTAGATATCACATAAGGAGTTCACACTCCATGTGTTTAAAATTAAACTCATCGGGCGCCTGGGTGGCTCGGTGGGTTGGGCTGCTGCCTTCGGCTTGGGTCGTGGTCTCGGGGTCCTGGGATCGAGTCCCGGGTTGGGCTCTCAGCGGGGAGCCTGCTTCTCTCTCTCTCTCTCTCTCTGCCTGCCTCTCCGTCTACTTGTGATTTCTCTCTGTCAAGTGAATAAATAAAATCTTTTAAAAAATAAAATAAAATTAAACTCGTCAACTTTCCCAACTAGTTTCTGTGAACCCAGTCTTAATATAATGATAAACAAGACATGGTCACTGCTTTTATTACAAGTGTTGGTCAACAAGTAGAATTGGTCCGTAACTATAGGTTATAGCCTGGGTGGCTCAGTTGGTTAAGCAGCTGCCTTCAGCTTAGGTTATAATCCCAGCGTCCTGGGATAAAGTCCCACATCGAGCTCCTTGCTCGGCAGGGAGCCTGCTTCTCCCTCTGCCTCTGCCTGTGCTCGCTATCTCTCTCTCTCTCTCTCTCTGACAAATAAATAAATCTTAAAAAAAAAAAAAAAAACACAGGGTCTCTGATTATGTATGATCTTTCTCTAGAAGTTACTACAGTTTATATACATTTGTTTGCTTTGTGTGTTTTAGATTTAAAAGGGTTTTTCAGGAAACAATCTCATTATGAATCTTATTTAAATTGTATGTTTTCATGTAGCTATAATATCTGCCATATGCCAGGCAATACCACTGTGCTAGTGCTAGGGATACAAAAATAAATACACACTGCCCTCAAAAAGCTTACAGTTCAGTGGAGAGTATAGGTAAACCAACAGTTAACTACAGTACAGTCTGACATTTGCTATAGCAGAGGTGATAACAGATTGAAATAAAATCTTATGATTTGCACTGTGAATTGTGGTTAAACTAATCTTTTTTACCCTCAGAGTCTTTCTTCAGTTCATGTGGTAGTTTACACAAACTAAGTGAAGAGCCACTGATTCCTCCGCCTCTTCCTCCTCGAAAAAAGTTTGATCATGATGCTTCAAATTCCAAGGTAGTCAGCAGACTTAGGTTTGCCTTAACTTATTCAACTTATTCCAAGTTGTGAATCTTTAAAATAATTCTTATTCTTATAATAGTCTGTCAATTATAATTTGGCTACCCGTCATGATTTTTAAACACTTTTTTTTTTTCTTGAAAAATACTTCAACTGCTCATTTCTCGTTCATATTTTTTTCTAAAAAGAGGCTGGGCAGATTCACAGATACTCATAAGTATGTTTCCTTTCTGGTAGAAAAGGGAAAAACTTTAGTATTCAAAGCATTCTTCAAACTTTAAACCAGTACTTTGCAAACTTTAGGCTGCATCAGAATTACCTGGGAGGCTTGTTAAAACCAGATTGTAGAGTTCCCATTCAGTAGGTCTAGGGTGGGACCCAGGAATCTGCAGTTTTTAAGCAAGTTCCCTACTAGTACTGATGCTGCTGTTCCCTGGATCACACTTTGAGAACCACCACAGTAAGCCTCACTGGGGAAAGTTGAAGTAGATGGCCAGAAAGCAGAAGCTGGACATTGAGTTCCCTTGACATCATGTCCTTTAATGTGTACAAAGCTATGTATTCCTTTCACTCACTTGCCTATTATAGTTAAGATGTGTAAATTTTTGAAAGGAGTATAAAGCAAGATAACCTGAGGCTTTATGTTCTAAGATTTCAATTAAAATATCATATATATAAAAATATTAAACTAGGCACCAAATTAAATGGGGAGTATTTTACTCGTGAATCTGATCATTAAATCAGATTAACCTATTTTGAGCTCTTGGATATAACTAAACAAGAATTTTTCAGTCTTTTAAAGGTTAACAGATTTTTCAGGAGAATGGAGGTGTGAGTTAATTTTTTTTTTTTTTTTGAGGGAAATACGAAATCTGATGATGACCCCCCTGCTATTCCACCAAGACAGCCGCCTCCTCCAAAGGTAAAACCCAGAGTTCCTGCTCCTACTGGTACATTTGATGGACCTCTGCATAGTCCACCTCCACCACCGCCAAGAGATCCTCTTCCTGATACCCCTCCACCAGTTCCCCTTCGGCCTCCAGAACACTTCATAAACTGTCCGTTTAATCTTCAGCCACCTCCACTAGGACATCTTCACAGAGATCCAGACTGGTTCAGAGACGTTAGTACCTGTCCAAATTCGCCAAATACTCCTCCCAGCACACCCTCTCCGAGAGTACCACGTCGATGCTACGTGCTCAGTTCTAGTCACAACAACCTTGCTCATCCTCAAGCTCCTCCTGTTCCACCAAGGCAGAATTCAAGCCCTCACCTACCAAAACTGCCACCAAAGACTTATAAACGGGAGCTTTCGCACCCTCCGTCATACAGACTGCCTTTGCTAGAAAATGCAGAAACTCCTCAATGACCTTAGCCATATGTAGTCATTGACACTGGAATGGTATTTGTAAAGGGTTTTTTTTTTATTTATTCAAAAAAGTCATAGTATTTTAGTACTTTTTACAAATAATGCTCTTACAAAAATGCTACTGATCAAATAAGCTTTTAAAAATTGGAAAAATACAAATACAAAAGTCCTTTATCATTATCCTCAGGTGATCAGTAGCATTGCCTTGTCTTGGATCCTCAGTGCTGCCAAAAGGCCAGTATAAAGAATTTATATTTGCACTGTAGACTCTGCTAAAATATGGTTTAAAGTGACATTGATTGCACTGAAAGGGGATAGTGCATTTGTGGAATTTTTCAAATTTGGGTAATAGATGCCTTTTTAAGGCAATGAATTTACACAAATATAGGGGGTGTATGGTATTACTGATTTTTAAAACTCTTTGACCATCTTCTAGTTTTTACATTTAGGAGAATTGTGAAAAACACCCACTGTTCTTAAAACTCTTTAATGCCATGTCTTAAATGCCAGAATTTGCTGCTGAAGACAAAAAATGGAAAATAGAATGAAAATAATAGAATGCACTGTAAATGTTTATTATTTTGTCAAAATGTATACAGACTACCTAACCCAATCATAGAGGGAAAAAGGGCATGTATCTCATTCAGATGTGCCTTTTGTTTTTGCAGACTATGGTGTCTTTAGCTAATGAGTTGCCTATTGTTTTGGAAAACAAAGTTAATTAATATGCCATGTATATACAGTTTTGTTTATAATGTATATTTAAAAATAATGCTAATAACCTATGTAAATTTAAGTGACTCAAGGCCTGTACTACAATCTGCTACTTTACTAATTCAGAAATTCAGAGGAAACTTTCTTATGGCCTAGGAACCAACTGCCTTGCCCTCAAAACCTAGCAACTTTCTCTATAAATCTCATGTAAACTAAAATTAAAAAAAAAAATTTTTTTTTTTAGATTGGTAACATTTAAATCAGCAAACATACTTAAAGCTTTATTAAACTTTTTATTCAGAGAAGTGAGTAAAAGTTTTATTTGCCATTTGGACTCCTGGGTTCAAAGTGATGAAAAAACGTGTTTTGCTGATAGTGCTGTAGCAGCAGTTGTAAAGTAGCCAGAAGCCACCTTGTTTATTTACTGGTCTGTGGCCTTTTACTGTGCTTTGTATCAGAGTTCTTAACAAGATTAATAAATCACCCCAGTCTTAATTTTTAAAAGACTTTTAAATACGTGTTTTCATTATAAGGAACAAGTGGAGATATTGTTGAGTTCTGTGTAAATACATACAACCACATTATTTTCAATATTTGTGCAATTTACATAATCCCAAGGAATTTAAGTGATAAAATTTTATTAGGATAACTTTGTCTTAACTGTTAAAATGCAATCAGCAAGCTTCCAGCAACCATTTCTATGCATTCAGATGAAGAATTAGGAGCACGGTAGGAAACCCTTGATAAAAGAGGATTGTAGCCTCCATGGTAGGACCTTGGAAGCTGCCTGGATTTAAGACCAGTAACTACCGAGTGAAATTGGTCTCCAGGTAAAAACAGTCTTGAGTTTGCCTTTGTTTTTTAAAGAGGTGACAATATTAGCTTTGTCTGGAAGAGTGAAGTAAACTGCCCGATGGTAAAGCCAGGCTAAATTTAGAGGAATGAGCCTGACCAACACCAAGAAGCGTGTGGCCTGGTGCTCTACCACGCCCAGGTAATGCTGCCTTCTCGGCCCTGTACTTTTGCGCATGCGCAATGGTGTCAACTTCGCCGCTAGGAGGCGCCGGGCCCTCTTCAGGCCTGTCTTGGGGCGGTGCATGTGGCTGTGACGTCACTGCATGCGCCTCATCTTGTTGCCCGGCAGCGATGGCGGCTTCTTTGGAGTCCGCGGAGGACCCACTGCGGAACTTTGTTCGAGTTTTGGAAAAGCGAGATGGCACGGTGTTACGACTGCAGCAGTATGGCTCCGGCGGCGTGGGCTGCGTTGTTTGGGACGCTGCCATTGTCCTTTCTAAGTACCTAGAAACGCCCGGGTTTTCCGGGGATGGGGCCCACGCTCTGAGCCGGCGGTCCGTGCTGGAGCTGGGCTCCGGCACTGGGGCCGTAGGGCTCATGGCTGCTACCCTCGGGTAAGAGCTGGCACGGGGGGTGGGGGGGGGCTGCTTTGTTCGGGAAATCCAGATTACTGGTTTACCACTCTTGTGCCTACACTTCAATCCACGTTATTTTATAGGGCTGATGTTGTGGTCACAGATCTTGAGGAATTGCAGGACTTGCTGAAGATGAATATTAATATGAACAAGCATCTTGTCACTGGTTCTGTTCAAGCCAAGGTACTGAAATGGTTTGTATGGCCTTTCAGCTTGTTTTAAGATAACGATTCTATTTTGCTTTAAATTGCGTTTCACTACAACCATAGTTAATACGAAGGGGACTTTCCAGAACTTGTTTATAAAACAGTGTTTTAAATTATTAAAGCAACAGTTAAATATTTTGGTTGATATTTTTAAGGGGGGAAGAAATAGAAGACTTTCCTTCTCCTCCAGACTATATACTGATGGCCGACTGCATATACTACGAAGAGGTGAGTATTCAGTGAGTGAAGTATCTATCTTTAGAATTTATACCATAATTTGTAGATTCCAAAGTGCACGCTTCTTCACATTTTAACATCTCTTAATGCAAGATATTTGTCCTATAGTTGATGACACAATAAAGAACATAAAGGTTACCAGAACTATATACCTATACTGGTGATAAACATATAGACCTGTAAAATATGTTGACAGAAGTGTTATGTGCATTTTACTAGAGACTTATGTACTATTTTAAAGATTTTGCCGTTTGGATCTGTTATGAAAAGCTTAAATTTTTTGGTAAGCTCTTCCTAGTGAACATGTTAACCATGACATTGAGAATTAAGTTGCATTGTAAAGAATATAGAAAGATTGATTCAGAATGGTACTTTTTTAAAAAATTTTTATTTATTTATTTGACAGATCACAAGTAGGCAGAGAGGCAGGCTGAGACAGAGAGGGGAAGCAGGCTCCCTGCCGAGCAGAGAGCCCGATTCAGGGCTCAATCCCAGGACCCTGAGATCATGACCTGAGCTGAAGGCAGAGGGTTTAACCCACTGAGCCACTCAGGTGCCCCCAGAATGGTATTTTTTTAAATGGCAGTTTGTATAATATTGTGGGCATTGCGTTTTTAAAATAACAAACATTGAACTAACTTAAATTCAAGTTAGGGTCAGACTCACTTTTGTGGGTAAATCCCAACTTAAAATAGATTAAAATTAATTTTTTAAGGATGAGGTCATTTCATTTGTTTTCTCATGGGAACTCCAAAATACAGTCATTTGAGTCTTTTGGAAACTGAAATCAATGCAGTGGTTGATTAGTGAAGAGGAGTTTACCAGTCATTAGTTACAGAGCTTTAACCACTTATACTTTGTTGATTGACTCAAAGATGGATAAATTGGAGGGGAGTTATAGTTACTCTCCACTTCCCCTATTCCCATTTTATAGTAAATATTAAAATTTTTAAAAATGATAAGTAAAAGTGATATTCTGTTTTGAACAGTCTTTGGAGCCGTTGTTGAAAACTCTAAAAGATCTTAGTGGATTTGAGACTTGTATTATATGTTGTTATGAGCAACGAACAATGGGAAAAAATCCAGAAATCGAGAAAAAATATTTTGAGGTAAGTACTAGATCTGTTTTTGTAGTGCTTTACATGACTTCAGCATGGGTTTTTGTGACTGTTATGTTCAAGTATATTAAGGTAATTTTGAGTTGGGAACACATTCCACTTGTATGAATCCAAGGAGAGTATCCTTTGTTGCCCACCATTCTACTAAGCTTCTCCCCCAACCTTTTGCATCTTTTCTAATCCTTTGTTACTTTTTCTTTTCTAATTAGTTGATCTAGTATCTACCAAACAACCTAAAATAATAATGGTGACATCCTTGTCTTTTCTGGGAAAGTTTTCCATGCTTCTTTATTAAGCATGATGCTGGCTTTTGGGAATGTATTAATGATGTATGTAGTACTTTTGGAAAGTACATCAGAGAAACATATGTGATGTGTTTTTACCTCTGTGTTTTTACAAAAGCTTTGAACCAAGGTGTCCTATCTACTTTTGGGGGTGTTTTTTGTTTTTGTTTTTCACTTTTTATTTTGAAATAAAGACTTCTAGGAAGTTGCAGAAGTATTACATAGAACCCCATGTATCTTTCACCCATCATCCCCCAGTGGTCATCCACACCCTTTTGATGGGCAAAAAATCCATCACATTACAAAGTGACTCCTTCTGAGGGTACATCTCCATAGTCCTGCAATTTATCCACTGAAAGGACTGCTTTGTTTAAATAAGAATGCAAATGCATGACTCTGCCTCAGTGCTAAAATTGTTTTTCTTTTCATGTTTTTCTTGAAAGTAAAGAATTTAACTTTTGAGACTATAATTGAAAATTCTATATTGTTAAACAGTTTAACTTGAGTCAGCACATGTAAAAATGCTTATGTATAAGTTCTCAACTCAATTTTTCATATGTATATACCCAGGCAACCACCACTACATCAAGGTACAGAACACTTTCAGGATCTCGGAATGCTCCCATGTGCCCTTTTCTAGTCGGTACTCCTCCAAAGTTAACTGTCATTCTGACTTCTCTCACCACAGGAAACTTCATGTTATGGAATTTACAGTATGTCTCTTTTAAATTTATAGCTCCTCCAGCTAGACTTTGACTTTGAAAAAATTCCTTTGGAGAAACATGATGAAGAATATCGAAGCGAGGATATTCATATTTTATACATCAGAAAGAAAAAATCGGTAAATACATTCCTAGGTTTTTGTCTGCTGAGGAGATCTCATTAGCTGGGCATGTGTGATGCAGATGCTGATTTTGATGAGGGGAAATACTTCTGATGACTCTCTGGGCTCAGGCACTCTCAGTGTTCAGATCATTTAATCTACCTGGCCTTGGATTCTCCCTCTAAAAAACAAAAACAAAAAAAACAGGCTTTTCTGATAAAGATCCTTTCCATCTATAAATAATAGAGCTTTGTAATTGGGCATTACCTCAGGCAACTATCTTAGCTATTTGTACATTTCTGTTTAAAAATGTAGTTTTGACTTTTGTGAACTTTCTCCAACCATTCACATTTGGCAAGTAGTCCAAAGTAAAGTATAACAAGGTAGATCTGCCCAGTAAGTAGAAATGTACTCAGTTAAATAGAATTTATGTATATTTCCCCTTTTTTGTTCCTTCCTTTACCTGTTAACATTAATTACATTTTTATATAAGATGCCTCTGTATGCCTAGATTTTGCACGTGTAGAGGGGGAGAGTTGTATTTCATCCATTTTGTATCACCTTTTATATATGTGACCAGTAAAAGGCAAGACATGATCTAGTTTATGAATTAAGGATGCTAACTTTAGTTAGTCCCACTTGTTTCTGTTATCTTTGCTTTGATTGAATTCTCAGTGATGAAGTTTTCTGATTATGTGAATTCTAGTCAAAAGCAAGTAGCTTGTAATTTGGGGGATTAAGGCTAAATGTTAGAGCTGTAAGGAAAAAGAAGTGGTAGGATTAGTAATGCAATTAGTAATTCAAAGTTAGATATGCTAACTTTCATTTGGCATAGTGCTGGAGATAGATAAATTTTAAAAATATTTTATGCCTTGGGACCCCTGGGTGGCTCAGTTGGTTAAGCGCTGCCTTAGGCTCAGGTCATGATCCCAGTGTCCTGGGATGGAGTCCCACATCGGGCTCCTTGCTCGGCAGGGAGCCTGCTTCTCCCTCTGCCTCTGCCTGTGCTCACTCGCTCTCTCTCCCTCTATCCCTGACAAATAAATAAATAAAATCTTAAAAAAAAAAAAATTAAAAAAAATATTTTATGCCT